>NC_051259.2:1902500-2535000 GCF_015237465.2 Chelonia mydas
AAGCATGTTTTAAAGTGGCAAAAGCTTTCACATTAGACTCTTAGTCTCACAATGTGCCAGAGTTTTTAATTCATGTTAGTGAAGCTTCTCTGTTGATTTGCAGCCTGAGATTCAAAATTCAGGCACCGGGGGGAGAGTCAGGGGAGAGAGAGACTCCATGACAGACAGTGGGTGAGATTCTGTGGCCTGCAGGAGGTCACACTAGACAACCATAATGGTCCCTTCTGACCTTAAAGTCTAGTCTATGATTACACTCCAATAAGTTTATTTGTTTGTCTGCATGATTAAAATACAGCAATTTGTTTCTATAAATACTTCTGGAAAAAAAAGTGAGAGGGTTAAGGCACTGGGCTGGAATCCAGGAGATCTGAATTCACTTCCCAGCTCTGAAACAGACTCCCTGTGTGACCATGGGCCTGGCACTTTGGGAGAACTCATATCCCCATGTTACAGCTGGGGGAACCAGTGCACAGAGAGTTTAAAGAGTCTGATCCAAAGCCATTGAATTGAATGGAAAGACTGCCACTGACTTCAGTGGCCACTGGATCAGGCCCTGAATCTCTCTGAGCATCAGTCCCTCCAGCTGTAAAATGGGGCTAACAATACTCCCCTTCCCCCCTTTTTTAGTCTGTCCCATTTATTTAGGTTACACACTCTACCAGGCAGAGACTCTCTTACGTTGTGTAGATGCAGCACGCAGCACAATGGAGCCTTGACCTTGGCTGGGGCCTCTTGGCAATACTGTAATAATAATAAACAACAACAAGGTGGAAAAAGTGACATTCTTAACTTGCTTTTTTGTCTAATGAGCTGCCCCTCACACTCCATAAAACTGTTCTGGAGAGCAGAGGAACTTGCAAGGTCAAATAAAATGTGTGGCCTGCCCTTATGGCCCACCAGCGTAACCCCTCTGAAGTCACTGCATTGCCGTGGCACTGGTGTAACTGAGGGGGACTTTGATGCATAGAGGAAAGGACTTAGTTGGACTGCAGCAACCTGCCTCAGAAGTGACCTCCAAACAGGGCCTTGTGAAATGGTCTATGTGCCATTCACAGGTCTAACACGGCACAGGGCCGCAGATGTTGTTTTCCCAAGTCAGGATCTGGATACCTCTGTTTTCGATTTGGTGCAGTTGCTCAGTGGTGGTGAATTGCAGAACAAACCAAATGGACTGGCAAATGCAGTGTCAGTTTTCCAAAAGGAAATGGATGTCCTTGTTTCCTTTGGTAGGCAGATAAAAATAAGCACAGATCTGTGATGTAGCAGCTACTTGGCTTTTGCAGAGGATTGTACGGCAAGCAGTGGTTTCTGAGCAGCCTACTAACGTAATGCATACAGTATCTTATAAAAATCCTGTTTTCCCCATTTCAGTGCTATGGTTACATTTCATTTACAGTCTAAATCTAATCAGAGGATCAGCGTAGATCTTGGCAGAAGAGCCTTTTCTAGCCCTGGGAATGGGGAGTCAAAACAGCTGCACTCCTTTAGCCCAGCAAAGTGAGGGCTGCAGAGATCTGAGAGAGAAACAAAGTGAAACGTTACCTTCAGTTACAAAACCACTTTCCCAAAGTGATGTAGCTGAGTGCCGGGTTGTCTGAGCTCAGAGAAATCCATTGGCTGGAGAAGAATACCTTGTTTAGGGGAAGAAGAGTAAAAGATTTGGGGGCGGGGGGGAAGTGCTTTGAAGGAAAAAAATATTGAAACACTTTACCCCAGCCCCCAGAAAACAAAGCTGCCATTTCATTGTTTAGATTTCAGGTGTTGCTAATTATGCACACTTGTGTTTTCTGTTATTTAATGCTGGCTAGTGATGGATGCTCCGTAATCTTGTGTAAGAGAGAGCACATTTGTTTTCTAAGGCTAACTGCACACAATCTGTTATTGTGTGGCACCGAACACTTTGAGGGTTGGTGCCTTTCAATGTTATCCATGAAAGCCAGGCTTCCCCAACAATAACCTTCATTAATCAGCCCTCTCTAGTTTGTGAGCGTCTGTGACCACGATGTCTTCTTTGGGTGCCAAAGCTTGCTAGGAATTCCACTTTGAAAATCCTTCAGTTGAGCCCGTATTCTTTGAATTCTATTTGTTTTCCTGGAAGGGTAGAAAGGCCTCCTGGTACTGCAATCTTTTAGCTTGTGTCACCGCCGTGCTCACATTGAGCTAAAACTTGGTGTGAAAGGGCTCCACTTAAAGGGGATTGAACTTCATTTATTTCTAATCCTAGGCCTGAGATTTTCAAAATTAGGATCCTAAAGTTAGCGTCCTTTGTAACTGAAAAGAGCAGCCCAGTCTGGGCAAAATTTTCAAAAGTGCCTGAGTCACTTTCAATTAGGTTCCTATGTCACTTGGATGTTTTGGAAAAGGTTACCCTCTTTGACTGAAATAGAGCTCCTGGGCGCTCAGACATTTTAAAAATCAGGCCATTTATTCAGAAGCCTAAAATGTGAATTTATGGGGGAGATTTACAAAGGTGCCTCATGGATTTAGAAGCAGAAGTCCCACTGAAGGTCAATGGGAATTCTGATTTTAAGTCCCTTGGGTTGTTGGGGTTGATTCTCAGAAGTGCCCTAACTTTAGGATCCTAACGTCAAGTTCTTCATCCATCTACCAGCACCTAAACGAAAGTGGCTGGATTTCAGAGATGCTCGGCACCCATAGATCACACAGACTTTGAGGGGAGCTCCAGGTGTACAGAGACTTTGAAACGCAAGGACCACTTTTATTTAGGTACCTAAAGGTGGAGCTAGGAACCTAATTTTGGGCATGCAGGTTTGGAAATGAGCCGTAAATAACAGAGCTTGGTATTCTGAGGTACATAAGGATAAAGCATAAAAACCACCCCAGGACTAGTCTGCTATTCTTGATGTTTTTTTAAAATGGTGATTGATTTTAGAGAGGGTTGGCAGAATTCAATTTTTTAAAATAATTTTGTCAGATATCGATGTTTATTTTTAAGCTTTTAAAATTTTTACGGGTGCAATTTTTCACAGCCATGGGAATTATAGGGAGCATCAGATAACTATTAAATAGTAGACATGGAGGTTCAAAAAGTTAAAGCTTTATAAACCATTAAAAATATAAATTGTCAATATCACATTTCAAAATATAGAAAGTAAATATCCTTGAATCAAACCCTACTTATTTTCGCTATTCATTCGCTAGCTCATTTGTAACAAGCCTAATTCTAAAGTCTAGATTGCTGGATTTTTTTTTCTAATAAATTCTCACGCAGCATTTTTCTTACATTGCCTATCTGTACATTTTGATGATTGTCAATGGAAATATTTTTTCATTGGTGTGCGTGTGCGTGCATGTGTGTGTGTGTGTGCGTGTGTCGTGAAATGGATGTTTACCAACATTTACAGATTAATCTAATCGGCCAAGCCTACTGGTAGAATGTTTTCTATTGTATCTTTATTGTCCCAGCTCTAATTTGTATTCAGATAGTCATGTAAATACAGACTGAGAGAGCACGCCAGGTCCTAAATCATGGGATGATCTCTCAAGTCAACAAACGGCATTTTTACAATCCTGAGTCAGCATTCATGTGATCTGAGAAGCAGCTTGTTCAGGGTGCGGAACTGGCTTCATCATCCACCAGGACCAAAGTGACTAGCATGCACGTAGTGTAACTTCTGCTCAGAATAGCCGTGCATTCTTCCTGTGGATTCTCTGGAAGCGAGATTCAAGCCCCAGCTGTGAACAATCAGTTCCTTAAAGACTAGCCTATCAAGGACATGTACATAGACACCCATCTTGAAGTAGCCTTGAAAACCTGGTTAAAGCCACAAAAGTCTTAAATAAGGCAGGAAAAAAAAGGCTGCACAGAGCTGAGTTCTTGCAGAGCTTCCTGAAGTTATTTTTAAACATGGTGTCAGGGGAGAGGCAAAGCTTCCTTCAGCGCAAAGGCTCAGAAAAGGATGGAGCACCTTGACTCAGAGACAAGATGTGCAAACGGTTGTAAATGATCCATTGGAAAGTGGGTGTGAGTCTCAGAGAGCCAAAGGGCCCTCATTCACTCTGAATAGCATGTCACTGCATGAGTAATCCCACTGACATGAATAGAACCAGCCGTGGAGTAAAGTGGTACCCAGCATTACATACTCACAGCTGGTTGACGTACGTACTCTAAGAAGATGGGGGACAGTGTGGTCTAGGGGACAGGTATTAGGCGGGGAGACAGGAGTTCTATCCCGAGCTCTGCTGGATGATCTTTGGCAAGTCAATTTACCCTGGTTGTGCTTCCTGCTCATTTAGATTGTAAACTCTCTGGAGCAGGAACTCCCTCTTCCTGTGCGTGTGCACAGTGGACCTGCACGTAACTGTGTCCTCTCGGTGCCACTCTGATACAAATAATAATTCTAGGTGCAGCGTATGTCTAGGAGTGAAGAGGTGACACCGGATTAGATTCTCTTACACGTCCTCTGACTCAGACTTCTTGGGCCAGAGGTGATGTGTGTGCAGTTTACAGGCTTTGGGAATATAGCACACTGGTAACTATTACCAAGCAGCAAGCCCATCAGCCATGCTTGTGGCGGGAGAGTTTATTCTTTAAACAGGGCTTCACTTGCCTCAGTGATAATGAAGCAATTCAAAATAACCCTCTGATTTCAGCTGAACACTCCTCTCTTGAGCAGTCTCTCGCCTTGACCACATTTAAGCCCTGCTCTTCTCCGGCGAGTCAGTTTCCGACAGACTTTTCCGCACTTGAAGAGCAACTTCTAAGCACAGGCATAACTCTTCAGCTGGTCACCAAAATAAGAGCAATTATTAGACGGTGTCTCTGCCGCTGGTAACCAGCCTCTCAAGACAGTCCAGTCAGTATCGCTTTAGCTTTAATTGCTAAATGTCGCCCTGGAAGGGTTGCCTTGCCACTCTGTGGGTGCACGTGTTTGTCCCAGTTTCAGACTGTAGGGAAAGTTTGTGTGTGTGTGGGGGGGGTTCTGTACATTTCAAATGCTTCATTGTCAAACTGGCTAAAAGCCCTTATTTATAAAATGCGTGCATCCCTTTCAGTTTAACTGAAAAGGCATTAAAATAACTGCAGCTGTGGAAGGAATAATTACAGCTAGATTTTGTCAAGGACTCTCTTGTCTGATGTTGCCATCTGTGACACAGTGAATGCAAAGATCATTTTAAACATAGGCAGTTAACGTAGGGAATAATTCAAGAGCTTTAGATATTTATGGTAAATTATTTAACTTTATAGTTGGGTTTTATTGCCACATTATTCCATGCACTGAGGATCTCTGCATTTTCTGTTGCCCGGCATTTTACTGAGTTTCACTTTGTAGCAGAAAAGTGCATTGCAGTAAAAACAATACTTCAAACAATTCAGAAATGTTTCCAATGCTATATCTACCTACCTACCTATCTAGTGTTCCTCCAGTAGAATTAGATCCTTTACCAAACGAATTCTTAGCACATCACTGATGCTTTTTTTTTTAAAAAACAATTTTTTGAAAAAGTCATGTCATTGATTGTTGTTCAAGTATTAATAGTCACCACTTCAAGCTTGGGTTGTGGTAACCTGCCATAGATGCTGCTTTCTCAACATTAATTTGCCACTTTCTCTTGGGAGAATATTTTATGGTATCCTCCTAGGAGAATGTTGCTGTATTATTCCCCTCCCTCCCCACCCCAAATTAAAACCACCTGCCATCTTGGAAATTAATAAATCGCTGCCAAAATCAAAGAGAGGGGGCTTGTCCTGGCTTTAATGATATTCACTGCTCTGTAAAAGGGGCCATGTTGCTGTGAAGTCAATGACACTATCAATGAAAGCAGGGTAGAAACAGCCAAATGGGGACTGGCTGCTGGAAGGATCTGAGTGCTCTGTGCCCGATACTCACACAGTCTAAGGGTGTTTATCTTTTCTGTTGCTGTTGGTAATTAGCACATGGCCCATTTCCCTCCCCCCATCTTCCCCCCGCCCTCGTAGGATTGCCAACTCTGAATGAAGCTATTCTGGGAGATTCCCCCCCCCCCCACATGACGTAATGTCATTTTCTTAAAATATCCTATTAAAATGTCCTGGATTTCTTTCAGTAGTCACTGGCAGATCAATGCTGATTCAGGGAAATTCCAGGCCAATCCTGGAGGGTTGGCAATCCTACCCCCTTGTGGCACAATAGGACTCATGAGGATTTCTCCCCTTGTGACTCTAGGTGGCATTTCTTTAACTTTGCCTTGGAGCGGGGCCCAGCAGCCCTGCATAGACAGACAGGTTACACCCAGGAAGAGGACAGAGTAGCTCCCTGTGTGTGCCGCTGGAGATGCATCAATCCTCCCTGCCCTTCCGCTGTAATCTTTGCTATAGCTCCAGGTTAAAAGAAAAAACAGTAAAACAACTCTTGGGAGCCAGCTGCCTCCTGCCCTTCTTGACGTATCTGGCGGGAGGTCTGTGACTTGCGGGAGGCCAAGGTGGTGTATCTGAGAAGATGGCAGGCCTCTGCCAGCATGCAGGACTGTGACAAAGTGGACTTTCTAAGGAAAGCTACTGCCTCCAACTGGCCTTGCATCCTGCATTTTTCACAGCATTTCTGCAGCTCTGAGACAGGAGATGGAACGTTTCACCCACATGGGATTCAGCTGCTACTTTTGACCACATAAGGCCACCATATAGCTGCATGGCTGGCATCCTGGTTTGGATCTGCATCCCAATTCAAAGAGGAAAGCAGGAGAAACTCTCCGCATGAGGCCTCTTCCTCTTCTAACCTGTGCCTGCAGCTACTTCTCCAGCTGTGCCTATGGAAAGGAGAAACGAGATCAACATCTGCCGCTGCACACATCTGGGGTTCTTTAGGGCCCTGGTGGTTCTTTCCCTATTAATCAGGAGGCAGTCATCCTACCTACTCCAAAAGTCTCCCCATTCTTCATCTGATTGTTGGCTGGAGCAAAGCACTGGAGAAATCCTACAAAGGAGGTCTTGGTTTGGAACAGGTCCCTAAAGGGATCATTTATCTCAGGGAGACAAGATGCTCATCTCAAGAGACAAAGGAAGGATTTATAGCCAAATGGTCACTTCCCTAAGCAATTTCTCCCGTTGCCATGTGCTCTCGGCAGCAGCCCACAAGAGAGAGAAACCCAAGCACTACTCAGTCCCAGTCATGTTGGGAAAGGCTCTGTCTTTACAAGGCTGAGAGTCTGATCAGCCTGTGACATGGGATGTGGAGAGCAGCAGGAGAAAAACTAGCTCTAGGAATGGCAGACCATTGGCTGTCTGAGGACACCTCAGGGTAACAAGCATGACTTGTGGCATCTTCCTGTTCATCAGCGCATACAGAGAATGTGGCAGGGTTAGGTACATGCTGTTCCATCATCTTTAGGCCTTAAAATGGAGTGGGACTGGCAAGTGGCATTCACAGTCAGATGCGGGGCATGACTTCTCCTGCAGATCTCTGCCAACCTGCTAGAGTGCAGAGGCT
The DNA here is from genome assembly GCF_015237465.2 of Chelonia mydas. Classification (NCBI taxonomy): domain Eukaryota; kingdom Metazoa; phylum Chordata; order Testudines; family Cheloniidae; genus Chelonia; species Chelonia mydas. Next base: position 1,909,928 of record NC_051259.2, read on the forward strand.
CCTTCATTCAGAGCAGTCACCGAGTAACCTCGGGCTTTTTTTCAGGAGCAGGGGACAAGGAAAGTCCATAATTTCCTCCCAGTCTTTCCCAGGCCCTCAGCTGCTTTCACTAATTCTGAATTGCTAAATCGATTAAATAGAGACAAGGGCTCTAAACTCTTACTTAATGTCTTAGTTTCATCAGTGGAAGTTGCCAGCTGTACATGCCTTTCATGTGTGTTCTCTAAGATTCCCGCTTCTTTTCCCATACACTCTATGGTTTTCTTCACCCGGACATAGTGTTTTTGAGCTGTGATCTCTTCCAGTGTAGCTTGGTTCAGCACGAAGATATCGGGCCAACACGAGACAGTCTTTCCTTTGTGGAAGCTGCAAATCTCCTCAATTTTGGCTGGGCTGTAGTTAGCCCACTCTAACTCCTTCCTTTTCTAGAAGCACCCTTGCTCTCTGAAAACAGCCCGTCTACTGGTTTTGTTACAGTTGCAACACAGATCGTTTGCTTGGTAAATTACATACTGTATCTCTCTCCAGTGCAAAGGAAGTTGAGTCTGCAATAAAGGTCACAAAGCGATGTTTTGGGGAACTGTGTTAATCATAACTAAGAAAAGATGAAAACAGATTTCATTCTATCTTTCTGTACACAAGGGAAGCTTTCTCAATTACCACGTTTACATTTTGCCACTTATTTTCATCCTCAGCAACATTTCATTCCTGGTGCAATATTTTTTCTGTAAACTGTACTCTTTTCACCAACTACACATTGAAATAAAAACAGTCATATGACCCCCCCACCACCCATTGTAACATAGCGTATTCTCACCTTTTGGTCAACATTTCGACTTTCAGATATTGTGACATTCTTTCTTGGATCAGACCCGTGTACTCTCCTGAAAAGTATTCATGTTGTCTGGCAGCTTCTTCTATCTAATCTAATTCAAACTATCCATCAGCTGATGACCGCCATTACCATGGGAACTGAAAAAAGAAAAGGAGGACTTGTGGCACCTTAGAGACTAACACATTTATTTGAGCCTAAGCTTTTGTGAGCTACAGCTCACTGCATTGGGTGCATTCAGTGGAAAATACAGTGGGGAGATTTATATACACAGAGAACATGAAACAATGGGTGGAACTGAGTGCCTCCAAAGAATTTAAAAATAGAAATAGTAATCTCGCTTTCTTCCTTTGCAGCCGGTAGCTGTTAGTTGTGTGTGCGTGCATGTGTAAAAAATTATTGAAGCTAGGGTGAAGAAATGAGTTTTGAAGTTAGTTCTGTAAGATCCATGGTTGTTCTCTCTTGTGGCAGTAAGTTACATAGTCCAGGCCTATTTCTTGTAAATGTTTTGTGTCATGAGTCTCAGAAAACTTGGACCTCCAAAATGCTTTGATTTGGGTATTGGGTTAAGGAGGTTCATAATGGATCTTTCTTCATTCAAAGAGATTTGTACCTCCTCAGTAGGAATCAGATCTGAACACTCACCTTAAGTCTCCTGCTTTGTTTTCTTTTGTGTTTTAAGGCTGACTATTGTAGTGAAGGAAATGCAGAGACTGGAAAAAGTAGCTCTGTGCAATGAAGTGTAGTGTAAAAAGATTTTATTTCTCTTGCTCACAATCTTTCAAGGCACATACAACCAAAGACTCCACTTTTTGTCAGGTGAGACAGCCTCATTTTATATTTTAGCTGAGTGACCAGTACTTACGTTGACAGATGGACAGAGAAGCCAGGAGCCAACACATAATTCCTGAACTTGACAGGCTACCTTCTGCAGCTTCATAACTTTTACATGTAAAGAGAGAAGATTATGAAGTGTTTGCTTTGGCCCTATAGAGGCTGGATTGAGAGTCCCTGATGATTAATTACTGTAATGGTTAAAGAGCTTGGAACAATGTGCAGACCTGGCTTCTCTAGCTGCTCTTTTTGTTTGTGTAGAGATATGCCAGAATTCTCTCAACCCTGTTACTGACACACATTGTGTCAAGATCTGTTTACAGACAGTATCAGAGCCTGTGGAGTGCCTGTATCTATGGCTCTCTGACTTGGGATTTTAAGCACCATTGTAATCTCCTGCCTTATAGAAACACCACTTTATAAAGCTCAGAGCTGTTTGCCTGGATAGGATCGTGTCAGTCGCATAGTCAGTCCTTGTCCAAATGTTTCTTCTCTGTGTGTATGAATGTTACAGTGTGTGTGTGTGTGTGTGTGTTAAATACAGTCCCTAAAGCTGAGCTCCCCAAAGTTTGTGGGGAGTGGGTATATGCGTGTGAAGCCGGAGCTGAATTTTGTGGCCCTGTGCATGATTGTAGTATGGACTAATCAAAACTCCAGACTCAAGCATCACCAGACCTTTGGTGGGGACCTGGATACAAACTTTTCAGATCAGCCCCAACTCTAGTGTCTATGTAACAGAGCTACAAAGCTACACAGCACTTTACAGAACACAGAAGACAAGGTCTTTGCCCTAGAGCACTTGTAATTTTCACAGAAAAATATGCCAAACATTAAAGCTTGAGGATGCGTGGTGATTGTGCCAGTGAGTGAAGAAATCTACTGACAAACACATGGATCTATGTAAAATGTGAAAGTCCAAAACTCATGTAGCCTTTTGTCAGTAGGCCATGATATCAGCACCTTCTGTGAAGGGCATCCTGTCATGATGGGCATTATTATACTTTGAGATCCTCGGATGAAGTGCGAAATATACACGTAACGTAATTTACAAATTAATGAGGCCTCAGCACCTAGGTGGAAATGGCGAATCACTTCATCCACTGTTGAAATGTAGCCACTTTTGGGGTGAAATTCAGCTGCTTCTTAACAAAGCATAGAATCATAGGACTGGAAGGGGCCTCTTTTAGTCCAGTCCCCTGCTCTCCAGGCAGGATTAAATTATCTCGTATAACAATGCTTCACAGCCGCTTAGATCAGGGAGCAAAGAATGCCGTAGGTCAAGGTGCACCCATGTTTTTGCAGTGCAGAGCACATCTTAAGAGAGATTCTCATGGGCAGCCTCTCCTCTCTCTTTTGTGATTTTATAATACATCCCCATGGCTACAAACAGCAATTGCTTCCATGGCACAGTTAACTATCTGAAGCATTTTTAGCTTCCTTTAATGTGATTTGGCAGTTGGCAACAAGGAAGAGGAGCAAGCCTCACATGACCAGATATAGACATCAGCAAGTGTTGAGCTCACACGGCTAGTCCTCTGGCCCCAGCGTGTGAACTGCTGCCAGGATAGCTGGAACTGCGCGGGAAATACAGGCTGGCAGGACGTACTCTTACTGGAGTTGGAATTTGGCCAGAAGACTAACAGTCCCACTCCAGTGCACTTGTGCAAAGTGCAGTGGGCTGTGCGAGAAGCATTTCCAGCACTAATATAGTGCTAGGGCATGGGATCAGCAACGAGGGGCCAGCAACTGGCTCCGCATCGCTGTGTTGGACTGCGCACACTGTCCAAAGGTTGGGCCAAATTCTCCGCTGGAGTCGCAGGATTTATATCAGCTGAGAGTTTGGCCCATAGGGCCAGTTACGGGAAGAAACAGGCATGAAAAGGCCCCGTGTTTGCTCAGAAGCTGGAAACCCTCCTGTTCTCCAGTGTCTTCACCTCTAGCTATTGTGCTTGTTAACTTGAATTAAACATTCATAATTCAGAACTCATTGAAACATGCCTTCCAGACTCCCAGACATATCTGCCATGGCCAGGATTAATCACAAGTGATAATTATTTCATTTAATACTCTAATTATAACTAGGGCTCTAATAAGCAAATTCATGCATGTTAACGTCCAAGAAAAGGAAAATACAGAACCAGACAAGCTCTGAGGGATGCCTTGGATGCATCTATTGGTCTCCTTGTGATGGGGTGTGCAAACCCCACACAAGTCAGGAAATGGTGGGTGGGCTATTGGGGGCCAAACAGCCCCACCCAGAGATACCGGAAGCAGGTGTCAGGCTTTGAGGGGGAGCTCAAAGAGGAGAGCCCCGCCCAGCTGGTGGCAGGCTGAGATCAGGAACTCAGGAAGCCTGTTGCCTGTCAGGAAGCCTGTTGCCTGACGGCCGGTTGGCCTGCCCTGGCCTGGCCTTGTTCAGTTGCCATTTGACTGACAGCTTCAGATAAGCCCAGACAGGGTGGAAGAGTTTGTTTTCTTGGCATGCTGAGAAGCCTGGAAGGGGCAGAAAGTCTGCCAAGGACTGTGCCCTGGACAGGAGGAGGAGTTTATGTCTCTTGGTATTTATGCAGGACTTTGGGCACCGTGTAGGGGCTGGAACTGTGGTATGATCTCGCCAGTGGCAAAGTCACTTCACCCAGGAAAGTGTTGGAGGCTGGATGGATTCACGGAAGACCAAGACCAAGAGCCACTGCAGCACCACACCACATCACAAGCGAGTACCTGGGGGGATACACGGTTGCGCTCTTGCATCTTTTTATAAAAAATCTGCAATAGTGGGTGTTGGGAAAACCCACCTTCGTTTGAAAGTTTGGGAAGGCCGCGGGAGAGAGGGGTGGCAGAGCTGAAAGAAGCTGAGGGGTAAGCAGTGGAGAGAGGTGGTTGTGAATCTTTCAACGAAAAGTTTTTGCTGAAAACCCCCCCCACACTGTTCACGAAAGACCCAACTCAAAAAAAATTTAGTAAAAAAGGAAAACATAGGGTAAAAAAGTTTTGGGACTGTTGAAATAGAAGCTTTGTTGAAAAAGTCAGCACATTTTGTTTGGGAATTTTAGGAAATCTACAGTGAAAAAAGTTACATGGGGGGGGAAAAGAGCTCAAAATCAAAATGAAACATTGACCTCAACTTTTTTATTTTCGGTTCATAAAAGTAGGACATTTTACTTTTTGTCCTGATTTGAGATGGGAAAAGTTTCTGAAGTGTTGAAAATTCGCTCAGGGTGGGAAAACCATTTTTCCCGCCCGTCCTAGTAAGTGGGGAACTAGATTGATTATTTATTGTTCTGCAGTAATGCTGAAGCACCCATCAGAGATCACATCCCCTCAAATCTGCCACCTCTGTCTCTGGAATCATTTATTTGTTTTAACATAACTGGCAAAATGTGCTTTGAGGTACCTCACTTCATGTCTCCCCATCCCCAGTGTTTGTGATGCTTAAAATGTGCCACTTCACTAAAGAATTTACAGTCTTCCCCTCTGTGTTGGTCACCCACTTCGATTCCTAAGTGCCCCATGCTATGATGGCACCATGGTCCGGCCCTGGGCATTACCTCCTTTGAGACGTTGGCATTTTCCTTTGCCTCAGGGGTGGGCTTTTTTGTTTTTATATGTTTGCCACCTGCCCAGTGCTCTCCGTTCAGCCAGGCCTGTGAGGGAGAGCAAGTGTACCGTACAGATCCGCGGCAAAAGCCCCAGCTTTGTAACTGTCAAAGTTTTCCTGGGGGCTGAGTGGCTCACTGCAGCTCTAATGTATGCTTATTTTCTTTTCTATATTCTGCACCATGCTACAGGGGAATAAATGGATTCAATGAAGTATTGTGCAGCTGCAAATGTTTAAAAATATCTAACTGTATGTAAATTTATGTAAACTACAAGCGAGTCTATCTATGTGTAGCTGTGAGATGTTATGCATCTGTGCACAGACACAGGTACGCTGCTCATAAAATCTGCATAGTATATTTAAACATTTGTAGGTATTTAGGATGTGGCAGATCTTCCCCTTAGAGTCAATTTATTAGCAATCCACTCCAATTCAAAATATTTGGATTCAGCAATTCTTTGTCCCCAACCAAAAATATTAATTCTCGATAATTAACCAGTTTTCAATCTCATTATCCAACTACATATGGTATGACAAAAATCATATGAACACCAAGCACCTCCTAAAACAAATGATAACATAGATGGTCCCTTTTTATAGCTGGAAGCAATCCTGGTGCTTTGTCTAAGGAATCTCATTAGTCTGAGCTATTGATATTCTATATAGCATAGTTAAGATGGTTCTCTGGGCTTGTAGCCTATATCCAGTGAGAAATAACAGCTAAGACTTGGTGTCATATATTGGGCAGGTGTGTTTGTGTGTATTCATATAGATACACAATACCCTTCATATGGTACACTATGCGACACAGTCACAATGAAGTCCCCTAGGACAATGTTTACTGTACTTTGCATGTAGAAATCTGTCTTGTTTCCTGTGTATGAAGACTATAGTGTGCTGCTTTAGTTTCTGGACTACTTCATAATATCAAATGATAAAAAAAAAATCTGCATAACTAACAATGCAGTCAAAATCCAGTTGCAAATATTATGTTGTTTATTGATAGCTCCATAATATGGTGAGGTAGATTGCCAGACAGCTGCATTTCCTGGCATTTAAAAAGAATTCACTGTAATGTATTGTAACGCATTAGCATAATAATTGGTAAGCATTCGCAGATGAATAGTTTACTGACTGATAGATTTTGTACAGAAACTGTGAAGGTTACATGGAGGGTGAAAACATTTCATTGTGTCAATGAACATACTTAATTTTTCTGGAAGTGCTATTTAAATTGTGCAGTGGTATGACATTAACATAACAAAGACATAACACATTAGTTTATGCTATAATAGGGAAAGCTGCCATACAGTCGCTTAATCAGGTGACCCGTAAAGGATAGAGGGCTAGAGAGTTCTCCCATCACCGTGGATAGTTCTCTGAAAACTTCAGCTCAGGGTGTAGCTGTGGTCCAAAAGACTAACAGAATGTTGAAAACTTAGGAAAGGGATAGAAAATAAGACAGAAAATATCACTATATAAATCCTTGGTGCTCCCGCAGCTTGAATACTGTGTCTAGTTTTGGTCACCCCATCTCAGAAAGGATAGAGTGGAACTGGAAAAGGTTCAGAGAAGGGCAACAAACATGTTCAAGGGTCTGGAACAGCTTCCGTACAAGGAGAGAGAAAAAAGATTAGGGTTGTTCAGCTTGGAAAAGAGACAATTAAAGATGGGATATTCTGGAGATCTATAACCTCATGACGGGCATGGAAAAAGTGACTGGAGAAGTGTTGTTTACCCTTTCCCACACAACAAAAACCAGGGGTCACCTAATGAAATTAATAGGCAGCGGGAGTAACAGAAACAAGAGGAAGTGCTTTTTCACACGACACACAACTAATCTGTAGAACTCATTGGCAGAGGATGTTGTGAAGGCCAATATATAACTGGTGTTTAAAAAGAACAAGATAAGTTCACGGGAGGACAGGTCCATCAATGGCTATTAGCCAAGATGATCAGAGAGGCAAGCTTATGCTCAGGGTGACCCTAAATTTCTGACTGCCAGAAACTGGGAGGGGAAGATAGGGGTGGATCACTCCAAGAGCCCTGTTCTGTATTCTCCCCCTCAAGCTCTGGGACTAGCCACTGTCAGAGACAGGACACTCAGCTAAATGGACCATTGGTCTGACCCAGTATGGCTGTTTTCATTCTCCTAGCTGCTGCAATGTGGAGCGATTAATCTCAAACTGTATTTCTGTGACTCACCCTCACATCCGTGCTGCCTTCCCCTCACTTTCCAGGATGGACTATTGGATCTGTCAGTTGTTTTGCTTTACTAAATTATCAGTCTATCAGGATAGAGAAATGCTTTGAATTCTTTCCATTAGCCATTTCTATGACTTGCTCACTAAGAACGTCTTAGTCAGTTAACATATGGTCCAAAGAACAGCTCATCTCTCCAGCTGGGAGTGGTGTAGTGTAGGACGAGGCATGGGAGTGCGAGATATGAGAGCTGGGTTCTAATCCCTGCTCTGCCAGTGACCTACTGTGTGACCCTGGACAGGTTATCATGTCTCTTTCTCTGCCTGTCTTGTGTACTGAGGTTTGGAGGGCAGAGATTGTCTCTTGCTGTTTGTATAAAGAATAGCAACGTGGGGTGCTCCTGTAGTGAGAACTGAACCCAACCCCCAATTATTGGGTTTGATATCATTTGATTAATTAGCTTCCCCCTCTTCCTCCTGCATGACTCATTCATCTTTGCTGAATGTCATCTTGGGAACTAGTCACTGCTGCCTTCACACTTCACAACTCTCTGCTGGGTCAGTGCCCACTGACCTGGGGGAAGCCCTGGTGTAGCTTAGATTCCAACTCAGCAGATGGCCAGAACTGAGGAGAGAGAGGACGGGCCTAAGGTATCCTGGTACGGTGTCAGCAGGCCCTGCTGGGAGCCAGGAGGGGTGAGGGAAATGGATTTGGGGAGGGTCTGTGGGAAGGGACTAAGTAAAACAGTGGCTGTGGGGAGGGGAGAAAGATCCTTTGGGATTGGGAGAAAGGTAAGTGAGAGAGGGAAGGGGCACAGTGGAGCCATTTCTGAGCTGGCCCTGATTGCGAGAATCCTTTGGTGTAATTTAGAATCCTAAATTATGAAAGTGCAGGCTGGAGTATTAGGGCCAGGAACAAGGAGGTATCTGGAGTTAAGGGGATGTGACCAGGATTTGTGAGAATGAGGCTGGGTTTGAATTTACTCCAAAGTTTTCTCTGGGTCCTGAGTTCTTGGATGTTAACAGCTGTCTCCTGGGTTCCCTGTGGACATGCGCAGCATCCCGAATAATTTACATGGTTTGGCTTCTGCCTCATTCTTTTCTTTCTTCGTTTTTACAACACTGCCAGGCTAACAACTTCACAATTAACTTAGAGGAAACTGAAAAGCTAATTGAAAGGGACAGAGCTGAATCTCTTGAAAGGACGGTTGAAAGCATTCTGAGCCGGGTTTTGCCTGCCATTCTGTATGCTAATTCCATTATTGCTTGGATCTAATTGGGGGAAACAGATGTGAGGGGGAATAAAAAATTCCTGCCTTAGAGAAAAAAAGTTCTAGCTCCATGGTGACCCATCTGAGAACGGAATAGGACCAGTCGTATACATGTACCTTTCCTGCCCAAAGCATTTCAAACACATTGCTGACATCCAGCAGCACTGAAAAGACTCCACCACTTGCATCAGGAACAGCAGCCAGCAGGCTAAAGAACAGAGAAGGGAGGAATCTTTTTGTCCAGGGCACAGGGGCAAAAGCAGAGTCTCCCAAACAGGGCTACCAGCCCTGCAGTTTCGGTGAGGAATTCACAGGCCGTTGTCATTGTAAGATCTCATTTGAAAGCCTCCTTTCCAGCAAACTGTGTGCATGGAGTTCACTTTATTCACATCCAGAGTGATGGAAGGATGAGTCATCTTAATTACAGTGCACTTTTCCTCATCCTGCTGTTTGGCATTTGCTGTTCCTTTTTGGAAAATTCCTATGAAACGGATAGGAAGGAAACCAATGGGACTTACACCAGCCAGAGTATGAGGTCCTTTCTATAGAATTTTTAAGCCATCCTGCCATGCGTATCCATCCCCCCCGACCTTTTGCAGAGCGTTATATCCTCTTTATAGAAATCTGTAGATTTGTTTTAAAAACCCTGTGGAAAAGTTATGGGTGTTCTATTAGATTTCCCATAAGGGGTTTTCTGCCCACTAAAAACAAAAGCAAACATTAAATCTGCTCTGTAAAATGTGCCCAGAATTTCACAGTGTGCAACCTCCCTGCCTGGACAGGGATTCCAGGGAGTGCGACTACCCAGCATTTGGCCTACGGATTTTCCTCCTGTGCCCCTGAAGCTGTACATAAAGCCACCCCAAACTGTCCCTCAGTTTGCTGAGTATGATTCCATGCACCTGAGAAGCCCATCTCTCTGTTAAGCAACCAGTGAGTGCGTCTCCCTGGAGTGGTCGCTCAAGACAAGATTCGCTGTGTATATGGAGGGACTAAGCCAGAAATAGGACTGAGATATAGTGGCCATTTCTGAGTGGCTGATAAAGATTCCAGGGGCGGGGGCTGGGAGGAGGGTGGGCAGGGTGAGTTTCTGGCATGTTTAGGAGGAAGTCCTGTTACGCCAGACACATGTACTTCTCGAGGCACTGAAGGGACACAAAGCTCATGCAGCAGGATTGTGTGTGTGTGTGTGTCCCCATCTTAACTCCTTGCTGAGTGTTAACCCTCGCTTCTCTCATGGCGAGTAATGAAAAGGTATTTGACACCAACATGGGCCTGCGTACTGTGGCAACCAGCCCTCTCCTCTTTCTTCATTCTCAAATAAGAGTCCTAATTGTTCCTTGACTTTAGCAAAGCTTTTGACACGATCTCTCACAGTATTCTTGCCAGCAGGTTAAAGAAGTATGGGCCGGATGAATGGACTATAAGGTGGATAGAAAGCTGGCTAGATTGTCAGGCTCAACGGGTAGTGATCAATGGCTCCATGTCTAGTTGGCAGCTGGCATCAAGTGGAGTGCCCCAAGGGTCCGTCCTGGGGCCGATTTTGTTCAATATCTTCATAAATGATCTGGAGGATGGTGTGGACTGCACCCTCAGCAAGTTTGCAGATTACACTAAACTGGGAGGAGAGGTTGATACGCTGGAGGGTAGGGATAGGATACAGAGGGACCTAGAGAAATTGGAGGATTGGGCCAAAAGAAATCTGATGAGGTTCAACAAGGACAAGTGCAGAGTCCTGCACTTAGGATGGAAGAATCCAGTGCACCACTACAGACTAGGGACCAAATGGCTCGGCAGCAGTTCTGCAGAAAAGGACCTAGGGGTGACAGTGGACGAGAAGCTGGATAGGAGTCAACAGTGTGCCCTTGTTGCCAAGAAGGCCAATGGCATTTTGGGCTGTATAAGTAGGGGCATTGCCAGCAGATTGAGGAACATGATCGTTCCCCTCTATTCGACACTGGTGAGGCCTCATCTGGAGTACTGTGTCCAGTTTTGGGCCCCATACTACAAGAAGGATGTGGAAAAATTGGAAAGAGTCCAGCGGAGGGCAACAAAAATGATTAGGGGACTGGAACACATGACTTATGAGGAGAGGCTGAGGGAACTGGGGATGTTTAGTCTACGGAAGAGAAGAATGAGGGGGGATTTGATAGCTGCTTTCAACTACCTGAAAGGGGGTTCCAAAGAGGATGGCTCTAGACTGTTCTCAGTGGTAGCAGATGACAGAACAAGGAGTAATGGTCTCAAGTTGCAGTGGGGGAGATTTATGTTGGATATTAGGAAAAACCTGTTGACTAGGAGGGTGGTGAAACACTGGAATGCGTTACCTAGGGAGGTGGTGGAATCTCCTTCCTTAGAAGTTTTTAAGGTCAGGCTTGACAAAGGCCTGGCTGGGATGATTTAATTGGGGATCGGTCCTGCTTTGAGGAGGGGGTTGGACGAGATGACCTCCTGAGGTCCCTTCCAACCCTGATATTCTATCATTCTATGATTCTATGATCTCAAAAGAAAGGGTGTACCCTCTTCTCTATCTGGGTACAGCAGACACAGAGAGCCAGCACTTGATACTACACGTTCACCAAGGAAACCTTCAGCGTATCAGGAAACCTTTGTATTCGCCAACACATAAGCACTTATAAGTTTCCTAGTCAAAACAGTGAACGAAATGATTACACATCTCTCTTTCTCTCTCTCATATTATTTTTAACAATAAAAGTGCTTTTATGAAAGCTATTCACAAATGCACCAGAATGTTTGACTTTCTTATTCTAACTGGCAATAAGGAATTTGAAATGTAGTTTATGGTAACAGATTTCTGTCTACTTTTCCTTGCAGTATGTGTTACTTTAACTATGCTCCAGCGATCTGCAATATCAGGGCCATATTTGCTTCCACTAATAAGAGGCACGATTACCTGACCCTGTCACTGTGCTCTAGATCTTGTTAACGCTTTGTGTTACAGTGGAACACTAACACCATCATTACAAGAGGGAGTTGGTTAATTACAGACATACTTGGCTTCTTACCACTGATAGACGGTACAGGAGCTTTTATACATATCATGAATGATCTTCGTTTACCAAACAGAAAGTAGCACCAAAGTCCTGAGAACGAACCCCTTTGCGCCACTTTGTGCCCTGAGCATTGGTTCAGAAGATTATTGTCTGTCTCCTCGCCACTGAGGCAAATTAGCAACATTTTCAGACATTTGCTAATTTGCCAATCATCATTTTGCCAAGAAAACACACTTTTTTTCCTTCTTCTTCTGTAGTGGCCATTTTTTTCTGTAGCTGCGCATGGCGTAACATCCTGTAAGTCCAGCTGTTTGGTCACTTATTCCGTAGAATGTACTTTTACAGTTTAAGTCTAGAGTACGTTTGATTTGAACTATTTTCTAGAGACAGGATTGTCTTGTGGATCAGAGGCTGGGCACTAAACTCAGGTGATGTTAGCTTCAATTCCCAGCTCTCCCAGAGATGCCTTAAAGTTCCTTGGGCAAGTCTCTCATGTTTTCTGTACTTCTATTTCCCCATCTGTAAAACAGGGATGATACTTCCCTGCATGAGGATAAAGCCATAAATTGTTTAGAGCCACTCTGAGGGCAGGGATGGGCACCATGCAAGTACCTGGATAGAAGCTGTGTACATATGTATGGATATTGTTTTGTGGCTTCAGAAGTGAGTTAGGCACTGCACAGAAAACATAAGAATACCAGATCCCTGCATTTAAGGTCTTACAGTCTAAATGGGATTAGCTAGTAGCATCCATTGGTGTCCCTGTGCCGTTTATTCACCACCAGAGCACTTGGTATTATGAGTCCAATCCATGTGTTTTAGTCTCTATTCCATTCACTCCTGAAGATGCTTTTTCAGCAGTACAATCCAATGAGCGTGGGGACTCTCACTTTAAAAAAAAATAAAAAAAGGTGGCAGGATGAAAATAATTTGGAATTTTCCAGTCACAGTTTGCTGGGGCACTGGCTGAATAAATCTTAGAGGTAACAGAAATTCTCCAAGAGAAATAAAATTAATCCCAGCCAACCCTGACAGTTCTCTCGATCCAAGTATTAGAAGTGACTCCACTGTGCTAGATGACCCATACAGCTGTACGTATCCGGCACATGGCATTTCATCTTCATTGGAGAGGGGAGTGGGAGTTGCTTAGCTATAGAGTAGGAATGGGAAGAGACTAGAGTCCAATGGGCATGGCCGGGCCAGATTGCTACTGGGGAGGGAGCTTTGGTGTGATCTAGCAATGTGAAACCTGTCATTCGTTAGGCCAGATTCAGCCCTGGTGAAACTCCATTGATTTCACTGAACCGTGGGGGAATTTGTCCTTAGGAGAGCTGGGGAATGTACTTTGCAGGCAACCAGAGAACAGAAAATGTTGGCTATTTGCTGAGCCAGCGTGTGCAGACCATGGGCCAAATGGAATTACACCAGCGATGTATTTGGTCATATCAAGAGACAATAAAACTTGCTGCAGAGGACAAGTTGCAAGTACGCTGGCAAAGTCCACTTACTGTAGCGTGTTTCTGCAGGGTCCTGAATCTTTCCCTCAGAGCCAGTGGGGCTCATGCTCAGGGCCGGCTCTAGGTTTTTTGCCGCCCCAAGAACGCAACTGCCCAAGCAAAAAAAAAAAAGGGGTGGCCAGAATCCCGCCCCTGGAATCGTGCCTCCCCAAGCACGTGATTGCTTTGCTGGTGCCTAGAGCCGGTCCTCCTCATGTCTGCTACTAGGAGTGCAGAGTAATTGAATAGGCAATACAGGAGCTAAGCAATAGGATTGCACTAAAACTGGCTGAGGAGGTGGGTTCTCTAGAGGCAGACCAGTCTCCTGTATTCTGCTTGCAAATAAAGAAATCTGAACGTATTGATGTCGCTGGGGGTCTTGGTTACCAATCTGAAAGAGAAAAGGGAACTAAAGTGGCTGCCAAGAACCAGGAAGGCTCTAAGGGAGCCTGTTGCAGGGAGAATGGTTTCGGAAGCAAAAGGGCCTGCTAATTCCAAATCTCTGGTATTCCACTGACAATGCGGGGCTGAGTCCCCGTCACTCTCCTGGCAGCTGCTGGATACCCTGGTATCTGAATTCATCCAGCCCATTACTATTGGCAAGTGTCTGTGTGTGTGTGTGTTGTGAGCCCTGGAGTTACAGTGAACTCAGCAGTCTGTACATATTTCATCCATTCCATAAATAGCGCAGAACCAGCATGCAGAGCACCTGGGCATGGTTATGCCAGAGACAGAAAAGAATCTGTTTAACTCAGGATACATTAGGATTATTGCAACTACAAAAGAAATTGCTGGTGTCCATTGAGCTATCGTTCCTGCTTTTTTAAAATTTAGTCCCATTCAGATATATTTAGCAGTTAGCATGAAAGGGGAAAGCTAACAGCAGATGGGTCTAGTCCTGGGGAGAATTTCAGTGCTGAATATATCATATCGTTGCGTGTACGCAGGTGTGTGTCCTGTGCTTGAGACACAATATGCAGCTTTCTCTGAGAGTTTACAAATGCCATGTATATTATTCACCTAATAGGAATAACAAATTGTGCTCTATTTCCTGGGGCCTGGCCGACTGTTCTAATGGAATCGCATGGATTCAGAGCTATCTGTAAAGTGGGGCCAACTCTCCCAATTTTGTTGTGAGCCTCACAATATTTGGTGTTTTTCTTAAAGCCTCAGCTCCCAGAGTCCTGTGGTTACTTGGGAATCTCAACTTTTTTCTTTTTGTGTGTGTGTGTGTGTGTGTGTGTGTGTGTGTGTATGTTTCTAGGCACTGTGTTTACAGAATCTGGAAAACACAACCCCTTCATAAGGTCGACTAAGAATAGCCTGAAATTTATTAGTTTAAATACTCATGATTTTTAAGCCAACCTTGTGATATTTGGGGAGCCCGATTCACGATTTTTAAACGTTTACGGTTGGCAATGGTGTCCAAAGACCAGGCATGGTCCAAAATACATTGAACCTGCTCCTTAATCCATGGACAGCCCCCAAGTGGATGAGGTTTGGAGACAGCCTCTGGCTCAGAGGAGACTCTCTGACCTACTGAGATCACAGGAGGGAGTTTGGCTAAAGCAGAAGGCTCTTGCTGGTCAGGGAGAGGGAGTTTACTGGGGGCAGAGGAAGTCAAAGGCCAGAAATGGACATCGCTGCTCTCAGCTATAAGCCAGTTAAAAAGAAAAAAGATTTGGGAGTGAGCTGAGATTCTTCATAGCTCTTATTTCTTCCAAACATGGCTGCCGATCTAGGCAGTGACCAACTGTTGGAGCTTCAGAAGTAAACTAATTAAAGAAAGAGAAGGGGCTGCTATAGCTTAACGAAAGGAATCCACCTGTAGTGATAAAACTTTCCACCTCCAGGCCATCACTCACCTTGGAAACTTCACTTTCCTCCACTCCCTTCATTACACCAGAATAAAGGTGAACGATCCGGCACGTGAGGGAAAGGAAACGTTATAGAATTAAACTGGGAAAAGAACTGCAGAAAGGTTACTCTGCTTCGTGCATGCTCTTTTGGAAGTTTTGTGTGTGTGTAACATGAATCGGGAGTGATCAAGAAATTCCCAGCGATAATTACGATTTTACAAAAAGCAAGGGTGACATTTGTGGTGATATTAATCTTTCTACCTTTTCAAGAGCAAGTGGGGCATGTGAACAGTGTCTGACTTCAGCGTGGGATAATAGACTCATAAACTTAATTAGCTGCTGTCCCAAGGGGAGGAAATTGAAAAGTCTCAGTCTTGCTGTTGGGACTCGGGATGAATCACTCTGTTTGCTCAAATCGTTGACTGTCAAACAATAATCAGAAAATGGTAATGTGCCCTGCTTGGCAGCAGCCCCGCCAAGACAATTGCATCAGTTCCTGGGACACACACTGCTGGCTCTTAGCTCTCTGTGATGTGTTGGTCCTGCTTTGAGCAACCCTGATATTCTATGATTCTATCTCTGACTATTTTATAGTACATCTTGCAGACAGTGACATTAGAGAGCCTGTATAATATTCACACATGTAACCAGGGGACAGAAACTGGCCTAAAACTTCACCCCAAATTTGAACCATGCATGGACATTTCTATGAGGTTCCAAAGGCTTTTTCGGTTTGTTTTCTTGCTGAGTCCTGAGTTCATGATTTTCAGGTAGGGCCAGAAGCAAAAGCCTGTGGTGGAGTCGTTCTCAGAGTATTTTTCACCTTTTTTTTGAAACCAGGCAGGAACGCCTGGGAAATTTCCTATGGCAACTTCGTGTCATTGGGTTGGCAGTACAAGTGCCACCAGCGACTTCTGGAAGTGTATCCAAATAAAACCAAGGATGCGGAAACCCACAGAACCTTCACTCAGTGTTTGAAGTGGACCCTTTGTTAAAGATCAAAATTGGATTATGACCCCCTCCGCACGCACTCATGCTTTCATTTCCCTTCGCACTGCATGATCCCAGGTTGGTCAGGGAACAGAAGCACACAAATTCTGGGAGAATGCTCACTTTGGTGCCCAACCAGGAGCAAGAAGTAGCCGCATCTCAGATTGTAAAATGGGCTAATTCACCTGAAGATGAAAAACACATTAAATAAATAAGTTCTTGGGACTTAATTGTTGCGAGCTGAAGTGGGGAGGCAGATGGAGGAGATGCTTTGCCCGACACAGCGGCACCATGCCCGCTAACTTAAACGCAGGATTGTAGCTGAATCCAGTGCAAATAGAGCTGGTCATCATTTTTTGAACAAAAAAAAGTGTTCATACGGGCCATCTTTTTTTTAAAGTTTCCTGGTTTTAGAAATTTTTTTTATTTTTCTGAATGGCTGATTTTGATTTGGTCAATTCAAGTCACATGGTGTGTTTTTTCAAAATGGAAGTTTGGTTTTCAAAAACATTTGATTCATTCAGCAAAAATGGCAGAAAATGACATTTCAGACCAATGTGAAACACAGTTAGATAAAAACTGCTTTTGAATTTGCCCAAATTCCTGCAAATGTTTGTATCTATTTTTACCATCTGTATTTTCAATCAGTATAAATGATTAAAATTAAGTTAGATTAGTAAAAGCTGAAGATTGTTAAAAATTGAAATGCATGTAAAGACTATTTATTTAAAATATATGAATTTTCATTTAAAAGTATCTCTTTAAAGCCCCACTAGCTACTCTACAAATTGGGATTGTGTCAATATATAAAACTAGTGAGGGCTTTGTCATTGGTTTACTGACCTCTTGAAATCTGAAGGATACTTCTTGTGTTGCAGGCATTTATCATATTGTATTCTGTGTGGGAAAGAGGGACTCATTCCGCGTATAACATCCACTTTTTAAAAAATCGTATGTAATACTGCCTCAGCAAATACAAACTTGTAATAGTCGGCTCTCTCAGAGAAGAGTCTTCACATTTCTAGTATCCAGAAAAGGAAGTAAAAGGATAAAAGGGCAAAGAAATACAAAACAAAGACGTTTGGAGGATGTCTCCTTGTAATTCAATAATTACTGGCATTGCTGACACCACAGGGAAACAGATTTTGAGCCTGCTGAGAAATGGGTAGAATGTTAATAAATTTGGGCTTGCTGCCATTAACTTGATGGTTCTGTGCTGATTTAAATGCCTTATTTCCATCAGGGCTGTCTCTGTCTGTGGATACTTTCATGAGAACGCGAAGTTGGTTGAGTGAACACAGAGTGGTCGTGGTGTTCAAAAGAATATAAGATGCTAATGGAATAGAGAGAGAGGAGCAGTGAATACATCTGAGGTTACAGAGTCAAGGAATTTTAATGAGACTTGGGTTTCATTTGAGAAATGTAAATCGAAAAGGGAGAACATTAATATCGCTTCAAAACATCTATCCCAGTCTTTGTTCCGGACTCTGTATCTTTCCTGATCACAGGAAGTGCCATGAATATACTGAACTCCCTTGTTTACTTCCTGCCTGACCCCAGACTTGGTAAGCAGTTGGTGGGGGGAGAGAGGCTCCATGTTGAAGTAACCGAGGCCAGATTTACAAAGGTATTTCAGTGCTTATAGGCACCTACTGGATTACAATCGCACCTAACCTGGTTAGGCACCCGACGTACATTGATTTCAGTGGGAATCAGGGCCTGACTCACTTAGGTGCTTTTGTAATCCCAGCAAGTGCCTATTTATTGATCTATTTAGGCACCTAAATACCTATACAAATCTGGACCCTAATCCTGCTTAAAGCCCAAGATCCTGCTAATATCCAAGCAGCTGTCCTTTCCAGCAATGGGTTGGAAACTTCCGCTAGGCTTTCCGAGCTCTCGCTCCCCTGATGTGAGCTTTATTCCAGTCTGCTCCTCTCTCCATGTTATGTACTTTGACAATTGTGTGTGTGTGTGTTTAGTGTGTGTGAAGGGTGCCCCCCTCCTGGCTCTGCATTCTCGGGCTCCCAGATGGGCTGTGGATTTAACACAGAGAATCGGGGGGCAGGACAGCACAGGTCCCAGAGCGGGCAGGGCGTGTAGGGGCCAGGAAATCAGGTTCTGCTGGCTCTACAGAGCAGGCGGCTCTTGGCCAGGGTCCATCGGGGGAAAGAGGTATCCAGCTCCCAAGGAGTCAGTGAGATTTCAAGAGCACCTGGGGAGCCAGAAGGGGTTCTGGGCACCGTATGAAAGAGGAAGATGTCACAGAACAGTGACATCAAGTGACCAGCACGTCAGGCTGGAGCTAAGGCTGTCTGGCTCCAGAGGCGTGAGCTCTCTGGGCTGCACAGTCCCCTGGTTTCTTCCAGTGCAGTGCGTCCTTTTTCAGCCGTGCATGAACCCCTCCTGTCACTTCGCCTTCGGTGCAGGGGGCCAGCGGGGAAGGCGTTAGTGCACTCCTTGTTGAGGACAGCCAAGACATTAACAGTTCTGTGGGGTGCTGTCAAGTTGTATCCTGGTGTTAGAATGGTTTGTCTGCCCAGCCCACTATGCTACCCCCATATATCTTGGATAATAGATGCCCCGAGGAGCAGAAAGTATTTCATTGCAAAAGTAAAAAAATACTAAGGGGAGGGGGAAAGTGCTATCTCAGCTGGCTGCATAAACAGCTAAAATGAGCAGTATGCCGGCATCTCATCAGGAACACAGAATAATAATTTCTGTTTTGAGTAGCGATAGCTGTGTTTAATTTACGGTGGCAATGGTATCATGGCCCCAAACTTTATTGTCCTTTGAATTATAGCGCAGTCTATACAGAAAGTAGACCGGGCCCTAAATCATGCATTGTCGCCTGTAAATTTGAAAACAAATAGTTGTTTTTTTTCCCCTATAAATTCCGAACTTCACAGCTTTTGTAAAATAAAAATAAGAGTCATGACATTTATTTTATTTTAATTAGTGAGGAATTTCCTCCTCTGGAATCCTTTCATTTCCCTCTTCCCCTTCTACCAACCCCTTCCTACTCCCTGCAGGCCTCAAAGATCTTACCTTACCATGGTCAAAAAAAGCTGGGTGTGATCATGTCTGAGTCCAAAGCTTTCCATATGGGGTGGGGAATCAGGGAATTTGCCTCTCTCAGATTCCTGCAAAAGGAGGGTGCTCTTCATCTGAGCCCAGACTCTGTGTGCTACCTCAGGCCCAAACTCAGAGCACTGGGTTGGCTCAATATATTGCATTCACTTTGTCCTTCCAAAGGCAGCATGGAAGCAACTCCGATGACGCCCTCCCTACTTGTGCATTAATTTTTCCTTTGTATAATGGCAACAATGCACGTGTTGATCGCACCATGGAACTACTGACTCTGTTGATTTGGGGCAGTACTATGTCTGCATAAAGCCAACTGCATCAAGGCAGAAAAGCCCGTATTTGACAGGGTGACATTGGCGTAAAGCAATGTCGTTTATTCTCTCCCACCCTCCTTGAAATAGGAGAACAATCAATAATACCAAGGGAGTTGATTTGTGTTCAGGGAGTTTGCAAGTTTAGTCTTTATCCCTCACCTTTTCTGAGTAAAGGGACAGCTGGTCTCTTTATATTACAGGGCCTGTGACTCTTCCGCTGTCTTTGTGAGATCCACTTTTCAGCAGGTAATTGAAATGATAAGAGGATGATGATTCTTCCCATCAGCTCCACTAGCCTGGCTACTGAATTGTAATTCATTTACAGGCACTGGAGGGCTGCTCATGTTTTGTCATCTTAGACCTGAATCTCTGGATCTGAGGCTTAATAATTTTTTCCCTTGCCCCTTATATTCTTCAGGTTTCGCTCCTCCAGTCTTGTTTCAGATTCCGTTTGCTGCGGCTTGCAGCAGTCTCCTGTCGGAACGTCACCTATGCAAAGCAAAGATGGGATACTCCAGGGAAGGGAGATGAAGGAGCATCTATACCGTGGGGCTGCTCACCTGTACCCGCGCTGCTTAGGGAAATGGCTCCTTAGCCAGTGACATCGTACTATCGTTACCACGGTTACAGTACCACACTAAAGGCTCAACCAGCGTTCGGGAGGGCCCTGTTGTGCTATACAAACATGTGGCGAAGGATGGTCTCTGCTATGAAGGGCCCATGGTCTAGATAGACGAGATAGGCAGTGGGTGGGAGGAAGGAAGGATTATTATTCCCATTTTGCAGGTGGCCCACTGAGGCTCAGAATGACCAAGGGATTTGACCAAGATCACAGAAGTAGCCTATGTTGGAACTGGGAATTGAACCCAGGTCTCATGAGGCCTCAAGCTCGTGATTCCTCTCGCTCTTGTACTTTTAACATACTAAGCCCATTCCAGCTATCCCCTTAGACATGAAAGGGGCTGCTCCTGGTCACAAGGTCATGGAGCCAAACGTTCCCAGGCCCCAGGGACCAATGTGATTGTCTAGACTGACCTCCTGTACAACACACACCATAAGACTTCCCCGAATTAATTCCTGTTTCAAATCAATAGCTGTAGTTGAACTGGAGCAGATCTGAAACAGCCAGTCTCAAGTCAGTATCCTCCCTATTAAAAATGTGCCCCTTATTTCAAGTCTGACTTTTCTAGCTTCAACTTTTAGCCATTCAACCTTGTTATACCTTTCTCTGCTAGATTGAAGAGTCCTCCATTATCCGATTTCTGTGCCCCATGTTGGTACTTATCGACTGTGATCTTGTCACTCCTTAACCTTTTCTTTGATAAAAAAGATAGATTGGGCTCCTTGAGTTATCACTACAAGGCATGCTTCCCAATCCTTTAATCGTTCTCCTGGCTCTTCTTTGAACGCTCTCCATTTTATCCACATCCTTCCTGAATTGTGGACGCCAGAACTGGGCACAGGATTCCAGTAGCAGTCACACCAGTGCCAAGTACAGAGGGAATATAACCTCCCTAATCCTACATGAGATTCCCTGGCAGTGACGGGGGCTCTCTTGTACATTCATCAATCTCATCATATAATATAACATTGTAGTACGTCGGCTTGTGGTTGCTGAGTCACTTTGCAGCTCTAATGACGTAAGTAGGTTGGCCTTCCCCCAGGCAAGAAGGAAAACCCATCCGGTGAAATGTTTGTATGTGTGTTCTGCAGCTGTGGCCAATGGGGAATCTTGATAACCTTAGAAAATGCAGTAAAATGAAATTCTCTCCTGTAGCGCCCAGGAAATGCCATTGGGCCTGCTGGATTTAAAGAGACAGCTTGTGAATGAGCTGTACCCCCGCCCTAGTGCTGTTGAGGCAGCATGCTCGGCCAGAGCGGGGAGGGAAATGCCCCACGTTGCTGGGCTGAAGTGTGCTAGAGGAAGCAGAGCTCAGCCCTCGTCCCCTGGAAGGTGGGGGAATGTGGTCACTGAGCACAAGGCAACACTTCCACCAGAAAAGTGCAGCCCCACACGAGCACATCTTTCTGTAGAGGAGGGCATGCTAAGGTGTGCCCGGGCTGTCTCAGGTGCTGATGAATAAATGCTCCACTAGAACAAGGGAAAAGGGTCTGACTCACTTCTCATGTACACCAGTATTTCATTGGTGTAACACCATTAACTGCAGCAGTTACTCCTGATTGATCCCCTGTAAGAGAGAGAAGACTCAGCCCCCCAGTCTCCACCAGTCAGATATCACTCCCATGCACTGCCTAGCATCTCTTCGCTGGGTCCATTCCCTAGAACTTTTGTTACAAGCTCCTCTCCTTCACTTTTACATTCCTGGCCATCCAGGAAGGCTTTGTGGTTTGCAGCAGGTTTCAAAGACGAAGAGGATCCAGAGCCAGGGAACTGATACAGGAGGCAGCGTAAATCGAAACCAAGTTCATTGCTCGTTCCATGCTATTCATAATACCATGAAGCAAAAGGCTCCTCCCAAGCTACAGAGACCGGGAAGGAGGGTGGGATGAATAAATCAGTGAGCTGAGGAGAAGCTTGCGGGCACAGTGGTTTGTTTGCTTACTGTCTGTCCTAGGCCATATTGTGTAGCCGATATCTGCTCTGTGAATGAATCAATACTGGGTTTGCCAGAGATCTCTTGGCAGAACTTTCAGATGCAGCCCTGCCAAACGGCGCCTTGGCACCCAACGATAATTAGATTTTGGTGATAAAATAAGTGTAGAAATTCCTGGTGTGGAGTGAGGCTAGCACTTGATATCCTGGGCCCAATCCTCTGTTCGCCTCTGGTGGTGTAAATCAGGAGCAATTCCCTTGAGGTCAGCAGAGTTACACTGGTGCAAAATGCAGGGGGTGGAGAATCAGTCTCCTTTTGCATTATCCACTTTCTTTTGCTGAGTCTTTTTTTACCACAGAGTTTTTTTAGCCCTGCTGTCACCCATTCCAGGAGAGTAAAACTCAAAGGGCTACCTACAAATAATAATAGTACAAGTGAGAAGAAGCTTATTCTGCCCATGAAAGTGGGACTAATACGCCCTGTGCCTTTCCTAATGGGGAAAAAAGCTGAATTGTGTGCAGTGTAACATGTGCTTTGGTTGGAACAAACTGTGTGAAATATGGACCATTGACCTTTTCGCTGCCTCTCGGATGCATGACGCCCATTCAGAAGAGAAACCACTGGACATAATATTTTACATCTATACGGCACCTGTTGTCCCAAAGCAGCTCATAAATTACTGCAATACAGCACCATTGGCCTGCAGCTTTCTCGGGGCGGGGTGGGGGAGGCAGTAGCCACACTCTGTGCTAATGGGATGGGGCAGGGTAATTTAATTTTTGAAATTGCCCCCCTCCCCTATATAACTCAAACCCACAGGTGATTCCGTTTTAAACAACGATGCGTTTTCTAGCTTATTCTCAGCCTTAATACAGGAGAAGGCCTCCAAGCATGAGGAGAGCCACAGATACAGGATCGAGACTGTGGGGCTGATTCTGCCCTGCCTTGAACTTTGGCTGGCGATTTACACGTGGGCAGACAGACTTCAAAGTGGATGCAAAATTTTTCCATCCTGAGGGGAGAACAGTTCAACTCCTTTGCAACAGATGTATGCGACGACACCAGGCAATAAGCAGTTGCAAATCAGGCTCTGTATTTCCCTTTCCATTAGAATCTCTCCCCTACCCTCTCTCTGCTCCTTTATTCACAGACCCTCGCAGCTGGGACACAAATTCAATAATGTATTAAGTCAATCTTTTAAACCCCTGAAATCTGAGTGGGTTTGAAATGTAGGAAACATGAATTTGCTTTTCTCTAGTGTATTCTATAAAAAGCAAAGTGAAAAGTCCCCCAGCAGCGTATCAGCATCAGAATATCACCAATAGGAAAATGATTTCTCGCTTGCTTCTATTTTTAAACAACCTCCCAGAGTCCACTCTGCCCATCTTCTAGGGAAGTTTTCCAAAGCTTGACATGTTCATTTCTTTTTTCCTCAACATCCCCGGCATCCTCTGATTGAGCATTAAGGCTTGTTTGCATTCTCCAGCCTGCAAATGTATTTCCAAATCCTGATGCCCCAAACACACAGGAGACAGTGGGGCTGTCTGTGACACGGGCATTCTGCTTAAGTGAATGATGGTACATTAGCTGCTGCAGGGCTCTGTGTCTGCGAGCCGTGCTCTGGCCACATCCCTTCCCGCGGGTGATTTGCTTTCTGGATAATAGCTTCTGGCATGTAGCGCAAGAGGCTGCTTTGCCCAGACTTTTCTGTTCCATTTTGCTGCTAACACAACTTTGCACTTCCCCTCCATCAGCTGCTCCAATAAGAGCATTATAGGGCCTGGCGGTGCCATTTATGCTGCCCCTCCGTGCAGCCACTCGTCTGGTACAATGCATTTTGGAGAGCGAAACACGGGCTCCTTGAAGCAAGTCCTGCTCTTGGTTGTATAACAGAGCAGCGCTGCGCTGCTGGGTCAGTAGAGGGAGCTCATTTCAACCAGTCTAACTGCTGGGAGCTCTCCAGATAAAGAGCGGCTGTTGGAAATGCCAGCCTGTTCATAAGACTTAGCGCGGACCTAGGGCGCAGCATAGTCCGACGTTAGCTACTTAATCCTTCCAGCCCTCTCCAGGTCATGTCCCAGATCCCTGCAGCATCGCCCCCTGCAACACCAGGCCCCTTGCTGTGCACAGAACCTGTGTGGCCAGGCACAGCTGAGGAGGGGGAGTCCGGCTGCCTCCAGCAGCTCGAATGCTGGGCCTGCCCACAGGCCAGGCTGCACAGATAAGGTGTTCCCTCGACTCCTCTCTCCCTGGCCTGCCCCCGGGTCCTGCAGAACCAGAGCCCATTGCAGGGGCTAAAGGGAGGGAGAGAGGCAGCTGAGTGTGAGGGGCAAATGCTACTGCTACCGTTCAGCTGGATTCCCAGCCAGACAACCCTTTCCAACCCTCCTCCAGGAGCTATAGGCCTTTCCGTTCCCCACCCCAATGGATACGATAAAGGGAACCTAGGCCGTGCTAGGATTAACAGCAACACCCACCGTTACAGTCGCTGGGATACAATTGCAGAGGCTACTAACCCTCGTGTTGAAAGGCATGAGCTTATCGCTAGCTGGTGTCAGCCAGGAACGTCCTGAGATATGGGATAACTCCGCTCAAGGTAACATACAAGCCTCGAACACACACATCTCCTGACACGTCCTGCATCAGCCACTGCGAGAGCCAGAATGCCAGACCAGGCAGGTCCGTGGTCTGTCCTGAGGTCCTGTTGCTGTGTAGACCTTTCTGTCTGTACATCCCTTGGAAGATGAAATGGGCTATGAAGGTTTTAATAATAATGCATAATCCCATACAGCCAGTTCCCACTATGTATTGCACTAAAGGGTCGGCCAAACCCGCCCCTCTGACTGAACTGCAGTGGAGGCCTTTTGTGGCTAGTTTACTAGGACCTCATAACTGACTTTGGAACCAGCCCAGAGTAGGTCATATCTGAATACTGGCCCCAGAGCCTGTCAGACGAAGTGCATCCCTGCGATTAGCAATTGCTGCTCGCTTGCAGCTGTGGCCAATACCACCTCTGCAGTTACCTCTTTTGGGAAGACGTCTCTCCTTAGTCAGTGGCACCAAGATAGTCATATTTGTATTGGCATTGTGGTAGGGCCTAGGAGTCCCAGTCATGGGCCAGGGGGCCAGAGGGCCGGGCCCGGAACAAACACAGAATAAAAAGATGGCTCCATCCTGCTGGTGGTGGTTATTCCACAGGTAAAGGTGAAGCCAGACCCAGCAGTCCTGACTCAGTTGCCATTCAAGTCAATTGGAGTTTTCTCTTGATCCCCGAGCCAGGACTGCAAGAATTGAACTAAAGCATGTGGGAAATACCATGGGCAGGCGGCTTGATAATTCTATACTCGCCCAGCACCTGGGTCCAGAGCTGGAACCGTCTGGCCAGTTAGTGAATAATCCAGTGTCTGAGCTCCACCTTCTCTCTTCTGACTGGGCAACCTAAATCTCTTTGGCCCATAGCACCCATTATCCTGCCACCTCTATCTCTGACTTCCCTGAATCCTGTACAACCAGAGCGAGTGGCACAATTCCCTCTTATTCAAAGAGCTTTTCCAAGCCCCATCAGCTTTTCTGAGTGATAATGTATTGGACAGTATGTGAACCTTTTGTTCCCTTCCCCCCAATAGCAATTAATCCCAGCACAATTAATATGATGACTCAGCACTTCAGTGCTGTGGATTTTTGTTCCCCTGAAGTGACAACACTGCAGAAAAATGACAGACCGCGGTGTAATATGTCTCCAGGGACCTGCCAGCGACCCTTTCACAGGACATATGTTCTATGCGGTAACACGTTCAAGGGTTTCACTCATGTCTTGTTCTATTTGCCGAAACCTCTACAGCTTTTCATCTCACCCATAAGGATTCAATACTCGCTACTGGGCCAGATTTTGCCGAGATTACATGCCCTGTCTTCTGAAGGCATGTGCTCTATGTCTGGGCAATTATAGCTGGAGACACAACCGATATAGTCACTTTTCCTTTCCTCCACTTGGGAGGGCCAAAGCCCAGCTGGAGTCACAGGATCCCAAGCAATACAATAGCCCAGAATCATCTTTGGGAGCAAGATTATAGTTAGAACTGAAAATTGCACAGAATACCTCCGCAGTGGCAAAGACTGCAGGGAAGCTGGGGAAATGACACTTGGGTCATTATGTAAAATATTGCAGTCTCGGGCCGTGCCGTAGATGCTCGGAAGTGGCTGAAGACATGTAACTCGAAGAGCACCGTTGGAGTGGACTTAGGGGAGAGCAGCGAAAGCAGGGGCTTCTCTCAGGAAGATGCTGAAAGGTACACATGGCTGCTGGCCTTTGTATCCTTCAGAATCCCCAGAACCCCGGCGTGGCCACAGGTGCTGTGAATGCACCTTGGCTGATTGATGAACTGCTCCCCACAGCTCACAATAATCCACAGCAAATGTCGCTGGGGTCTTGGTGGAGGTTTAAAGGGGAGGAACAGAGGGTGTCTCTGAGCATATTATGGAGTCGTCTTGGATGCACCATGTCTGGATTTAGATGTCCGAGCCGCTCTGCTGACTCAGGACCAGATCTTGAAGATCCTAGTCAAGATAATGCAAGTATTCAAGTCTCTCAGGTTCAAATGGCCCCAGAGCCCATCATGGAAAGCAGCAGTCCTGATACAATTTCCCACTGGGGACACAACACTCTTGTGAGTACACTGCCATCCGCTCAGCGAGCAACACCACAGAGTCTGTGTCCAGGAGACTCCAGCAGTAGGAAACAGTTCCTGAGTCGGTGCTGTAAGTGAATCTCTATCTGGCATTAGTTCTGAATGTGCCCCTCAGTCCTGTATAGAGGCCAGCCCCTGTCGCCCATTCCCACCTGCTGGCAAACAGAGGCTAGGGACACCATCCCTGCCCATCCTGGCTAATCGCCATTGACGGACCTGGCCTCCATTGGTTAAGCCAATCTAAGTCCAGTGTAGGCACCACTGGGTGGAGGGAAGAATTCTTCTGTCCACCTAGCTACTGGGGCTCAGAGAACCAGAGTAACTAGAGCGACGGAAAAAGCCCTTCTGTGGCTTTAGCGAGTGTCTATGCTATGGCACTACCTTAGCGCAGCAGCAGTGCCCTGGCTGTACTGCGACAGCACAGACGTAGCTTGAGACGGTGGAGCTGCAGCCTCCCACATAGATCCTTCCTGGGGATCCTGAGAGCAACACAGAGAGGTGAAATGGCCTCCCCATAGTCACCCTGAATCAACAGCTCAGTCCCCCGTTCCTAGGCTCTCGGCTGCCGCCTCCGGTGCGCTCCTTGATGACTGCAGGAGATCTCCCAGGGCTGGAATGGGTGGGAGCAGGCTTCTTCCTGGCTCAATTTCACCTCCTGGGCACTGCAGAAGGCCCTGTGGTTTTAGTAATTTCCATCAGCAAGGAGCAGCTTTATACTAACTGTCAGGAAAGCGTCTGCTGATGTCTGAGCCCCGTGGCTGCCAACCGGTGCTCCCCACTCCAGTCCGGTCACCAGGCGCCAGAGTCGTATAACAATTGTGCTAGTTTCTCACTCCCTGATTTAGAACAAGCCTCTGTGCTCCGGTCCTGGAGTCCTGCAGTGCCCCTCTCCCTGAGATAAATTTAACGTGTGAGCATTATCGTAGGCAAGACTTGGATTTGGTGCCTTGTTGCTTAGAGAACCCATGACAGATGGGTGTTAGCTGGCTCAGCTGAGGTCCTAGCCCAGTAATGGAATAGTTCCCTCAAAAGGCTGGAAAGCCACTGGATCAAGTTCCCTTTAGATTTATACATTACCAAGGGAACGTCCTTCTCTAGGTGCATTACCCCCTCCCCATGCTACCCTGGGTCTGTGGAGTTAAGGAGAGTGAATTGCCTCTTTTGTCAAAGATCTGGCCCAGAAGGAGTGAAATCACTTCACTGAAGTGCAGCATTTGGGAGTCTGTCCATTTAAAACATAGTTGTTTCACAACTGAGACTCTAAGTCATTTAAATTAGTGTGGCTGAGATGCTGGACATTGAGTCATTTAATCTCTCTAAGTAACTTTCCTGTTCTGGACCTCTGCTTACACAGCATTGGCATCCAACTCTGAATCTAAGAACAGGATGCTCTCATAAATCTCTTGCTGATCTTTCCATCCTGGCAGGCAGAGGGCTGTCCCAACCAGTAATATATATCTATATATACTTGGTGCCTCGGAAGGGCTAATTTCCCAAAGCTGAGGAAAATTATGAGTGACATTGACCGGGATGAAAAATTAAGACAGAAGAATGTGAATGAAAATTGGGACTTCAAGAAGAGTTTATTAGATGGCCAAACAGCCACAATTCCACAATCAAGAAAGAGGACAACTTTGGGTAAAAGCCCATCCTGGCTCAGTGGCAAAGCAAAAGCAGCAATTAGAGTATATTTTATATATATTATATAATAATATTTATTATCTATAAGATGGGAAAAGGGGAAATAGGAAGCAATCCATATAAATCAGAAGTTATGAAATATAGAAAATTGATAAGGGAAGCTAAAGACTTCAGGGGGAAATCCATGGCTGTCAGGACAATGAACAACACAGGAGGTTTTTGAGTACATTAGGAACAAAGGATATTCCAGTGATGGTATAGGCCCATTCTCAGATGGAGAGAACGGTTAATAATGAGGCAGAAAAGGCAGAAATATTCCATAAATATTTCTGTTCTGAATTTGGAAAGAAGCAGAATTATGTACCTGTGGCTGATGAAGTACTTTCCAGTCCACTAGTAACCAAGGAGGTGTTTTTACAATATCTACTCGGGATAAGCATTTTGAAATCAGCAGCCCCAGATAACTTGCACCCCTGAATCCTAAGAAGAGTTAGCTGGGGAGATCTCTGGCTCACTGGTGTTAATTTTTAATAAATCTTGGAATCCTGGGGAAATTCCAGGAGACTGGAAGAGTGCTAAGGTGCCAATGTTCAGAAAGGGCAAGCGGGATGACTGGGTTTTTTATAAACCAGTGGAGCCAGACATTAGCACAAATGTTTAACAATGAGGATGATTAATCCCTGGAACCAACTCCCAAGGAAGGGGGTGATTTCTCCTTCTCTTGATGTCTTTGCATGGAGACCGGATGGCTTTCTGGAAGATACACAAGTTCCTGAGCTCAGTTCAGAGGTAACTGGGTGAAATGTAATGGCCTGTGACATACTAGTTGGTCTTCCAGTCTTGACCTCTAGGAATGTAAGAACTGATCCCAAGTTTTTGCCAGGCTGCTGTCCAATCCCATTCAGGAGAAATACAGGGGAGATAACATGGCCCAACATAATCTTGGCTCCTGTGAACTAGCCATTCTTGCTTATATATCACAGAGGTTTAGTCAACTGAATCTGTCCTTGGATTGACTTTAAACCCAGCATATTACTGGAGTTGAAATGCAGAAGGGATCATAGGCCACAGCAAAAACAAAGGAAACTTACCTGGAGCATAGCATAAAAGGCCACCCCCTTCTCTCTCACACCTTTCAGTCTCTTTGGAATGGAATGGAATAACTACTATAACTGAATGATAAAGAAAGAGGGTGAGTATGAGTGGAAGAAGCATATCTACTGTTTGTGGAGCAGAAAGAAAGTGAATGAAATAATGAACAGGCAAGGAACTTGGGGGAAAGATAAATACATGAATAGTTGGTGCATTGGGTCTGGAGGATTTTCACTGGGGGCAGTTGTTGTGTGTTGGAGGTGGAGTGGACACTTCCCATTCCCTGTTCCCTGTTGCAATAAAAGAAATAATAGCAAATTTAAAAACACCTCGAGGAGAGTGGGCATTCTCTTGCCCTCCAAGGGTTGTAATGGGGTTTACAAGCATGATTAGAGGGGAAAAGTCTCCCAACTTTGATATTAAATACTTTTTAAAATCCATGGCCAATGAATTTATGAGCATAAGAATTTCATTCTTGGTACAAAGCAATGGGATGAATGGTTATTTTTTCGACTGTAGTTAGTTTGCTTTCTTCCCCTCTCTCTTTCTCTCCCCACTGTGTCTTTTAATGTGTTTTAATCTTCTGTGTGTTCTTGAATGAAAAGCAGTAGAGACTTGCCAGCTCTAACTGCAAAAAAACAGAACACTGCACATTTTTGAAGCACATAATTATTCTGCTGTAAACAGAAGTTTATATACATTTGTAAGTGTACAGCACAGCCACTTAGCTTATCTCTTGTATTGTACACTACGTCCTTCCTGCACGCCAATCAATTTTCTGTGTCATTTTTATCTTCTGGCGGATCTTCTATCTTCTGCTGTATAATTGTCAGACACTAAATAATTTCATTAGGGAATGTGAGGAAAGATGCATCCTGGTTTTGAAAGCATTATTTCCAACTGGATCAGCCACATGAATTCTCTCTCAAATGGTCTGCGCTGTAGGGACACTCAATAAAGTTTACTTTGCTTTATGTGCTTTTCCACAACGTAAATCTAGTATGTGACTCCCAAACTTTAGTTTCCATTGAGTTTGTATTGACAAGGGAGCTTTTCTGGCTATCAAAAGCAACAAAAGACTGCAATGTCACGACTGATTTATTTCTGCTTGGGGAAGCCAGAGATATTCCGCTTTGTGGTGCCTGTTCCCTAACTCTAACAGTTAATACCTTTCCAGACTGAGAATGAATTTATTCTCTCTTGCACCTTCTATGGGCAAAATTTACCCCTGTGCTGAAGGACAGCACCAGGTCTGTGCATCACTAAAGCCCTCAGATTAGGCCTTGTGTGGCCCCATTGCATGGGGCAGTTCCAACATGCAGTTTGCAATAGCATTATAAAAACACAACATAATCAGAGATGGTTAACCTTTTTCAACCAACACTTTTTTCCACTGAAGAATGCAGTTTTGTCAAATTCACAGATGTTCTGGGTAAAAAAAGTTTGATTTTTCTGAAAAACGTTGGATTTTCAGTTGAAAGAATTTCTAAACAAAAGTTTGTTTCATTTAGAATTGTTCTGTGGAATTGTTTGAAATGTCACTGCAATAAATTGGGATTTTTCAACCAGTTCTAATTATGATTTTTTGAGACCTTGGTGTAGCTTTCAGACACTAGAACCAAATATCTGAACTGAGATACAGTATTGTTCTGGATAGGCTGGAGAATAATAGCAGGGATACATTTAAAAGAACCCCCTTAAAGTTAAATTATGATGAAGCACATGCTTTGAAGCCTCACAGGGTAATGATCCCATCCTTGTTGCCAGATGCTGTCTCTTTTGCTCTTTTATTTAACAATATGAACAAACCACATATACGGTTGGGTCCAAAGAACGACATTTACTAACTGTGCACAAAGATGCAAGGCCTAGTTTTAACATATTGCTGCTCTAACTGATTTCTGGTGTGTTCCAAAACATGGCACACGGCGAACACCAGCAGAGGGCACACAGACTATTGGAAGTTATACTACCCTAGAGAACTTAGTGCCTAGAGAACTTACCAAGAATTGGACCCAGGTAGATTTTGGTGCTAAATGGCCTGGAGGAAATCCTTGTTGCTAAGAGATCTCTCTCTTTTATTATTTGCCCACCATTTTACAAAAGTGGGTGATCATTGACAGGTGAGTTTTACTGAATAGAACCGAAAGCTTAACAGCATGATGAATGGATTAGCATGTACTGATTAAAGCTGGGAAGCTGGAGTCAGGACTCTTGGGTTCTTTTACCGAGTCACAGTGTGACTTTGAGTAATTCATTTCACCTTCATTTTCTCCTTATGTTGTATCTGTTACTTTTGCCACCATGGTAGCCCATTCGGTAGGGTCCGTTGCTAATCTCTTTGTGGACGGATAGGCCTTTTGATCCACCCAGGAGACCACTTCATCCATCCAAGATCTTCTTTTTCTGCCTTGTGTTCTTCTTCCGTCAACTTTCGCTTCCAGTATCCATAGACATGCATTGCCCACTGAGCCTCATAAAATGTCCTGCAAACCAAAGGTCTCTTTTTGCAAGATCTTTAATGAGTATGTGCTGAGCTCTAATAATCTTCAGTACATTTTTGTTGGTCACACAATCTAGCCATGATATAGAAGAATTCTTCTATAACACCATAATTTGAAGGACTGTACTTTCCTTATTATCAATAGTTTGAATGTCCATGTTTCACAGCCATAATTTAAGGCAGGCCAAATATACATTTTTAAGAATTGGAATTTAGTCTTCAGATTTATGTCCTTTCTCATCAGAAGTTTATTCTTACAGAATATCTCTTTCGTTCCTGCTATTCTGATGCTGACTTCAGTATCTGATCTTCCCTAATAATGTTTCCTAAGTAGCAATAATTTCTCACTTAGTGTATGGCTGAGTTGTTCACTGGAAACTTAAATGTTTCCCTAGGATCCTTGTGTACCATAGTTTTAGTCTTGTCCACATTCAGCTCTAGAGCGTATTCTTTGCCATATTCATAAATAATCTCCACTAACTTCATGACACCTTCTAAAGCAGCCAATAGCACTGTGTCATCCGCATAGCAAATGTTATTCACCTATTTTCCATACATCTTAATACCTTATTCTGTTTCTTTGATTAACTTCAAACAAACACTTGCTATAAATGTTGAATAAAGTCAGTGACATTACACAACCTTGTCTCTTGCCTCTTGATCTCTATTAGATTTTCATTTTCATTTCTCCTTAGGTGATCTAAAATATCCTTAAGGTGACCAGCTCCCAGTGTGAGCACCCACATGCAGAATTGGGGGCCCGAATGTAAGTGCCGAAGTTTGAAAGTCAAGCACAGAGTCTGCAGAATTTTTATAACAACAACAAGGGTTCAGAAAAGTGACCTTCACCAAGGCTCATATACCTTGGACACAGGAGAAGACCATGGGGAGCAGAAATATTTATTTCATATTTAAAACGAACGGACGTTGCAATACGCCCTGCCAGTTAAAGGGGAGGAGGCACAGAGGGGCTGTGAATTGTTGCTGTGTGACTTCCTGAAGGACGGAGCTCATGCTCAGATGCAGAATGACGTAGCAGCCTGCCCTGACTTGAAGAGTGTCCGCAAAATACAAGATCAGCTGTAGCCTCCTGTAGAGCAGAGCTTAGACAACACTGCTGCAATTTTTACAGACACAGAAACAGAGTGAACTTTTTGACTGCTCCAGAGTTTGACAGAAACATCAGAAAGCAGGAGCCCAGGCACAGAGTTAGAAGGAAGGCTTGGAACTCCAGACAGCATTTACGTTTGAGATGCACACAGGGTACCTGAGTCACCTCAGATTCTTATCTTGAGCCCCTCTCCTGATCTATGCCCCATCCACCCCTGCTCCATCCCTCCCTGGTTTATCATGCCTGAATTCCGGAGCGAGAGCTCTGCAGGGCATGATCTTGTCTGACTTTGCTCTATGAGTATCTTGGGCACAGTTCAAAATGATGAATAATAGTCATGTGGAAAAAGGGAAAATCAATATATTGAATGTAACTGGAAAGCAATGGGCCAGATCCTTAGCTGGGGTAAAAGAGCATAGAACCATTGAAATCACATTCACAAAGACTTGTGCCATCCGAAAGCAGTAGCAAGATTGATGTGTTATTGAGTTACAGCTAGACTCAGGCTATGCACGTGGGATGTGTGAACAAAATAATAGACTAAAAAATCACTTGTGGGATATAAGATTGCCTTCTATTGAACCCTGCTTCTCTGGATATTCTAAATGGTACAGCTAGCACGTGTCCAGGTCCTTCTCTAAGGCGGTTTTATTCTTGCTCCTGTGAACTACTGACCCAGGCCTATCAGCGCTCTCTAGAATTTCAGCTTGGCACAGAAGGCTAGAGCCCATGCTGTTAGATCTTCACAGGGCAAAGACCTCATCTCTTGCATGTTCTGTACTTTGCTGTGCTCATTGCCCTCTCTGCGTTCAACAAAATAAAGGCAGTGTCTTGAAATGTTAAGTGGAGAAGTGCACATCAGATGAGTAGATGCAAAAAGCTTCTTGGTTGTGTTTCTAAGCTTTCTGAGGACAGCGCCTTTGAGGGTCGCTTCTCTGCCAACCCTGCACATTGGTGACATATGCTGACCTGCAGTTGGCCACTTGCTAGAGTCTGGTGTTAAGTGAAAATGCTCATGGGAGTGGCACTGTTTTGATTCGGCCTGAGTGCCATCAGTGAGGGGCAAGGGCCTTTTCCTCTGAGGAAATCAGGAAAGGCCAGTGGTCAGGATTTTCAGAACCTTTGCTGTGCTTGTGACAGGCTGGAAAATGCATTTAGAAAAAGGATAATCTCAGATTTTGTGCCATCTACACAGTTTATGGTGCTTGTTAATATTTCTTTTATCTGCCTTGTCTATTTAGATTGTAAGTTCTTTGGGGCAGGGACTGTCTCTTAGTATATGTACGTACAGCTGCTGGGGCCCCGATCTCAGGTGGAGGGAGCATCTAGGCTCGATCGTAATTCACATAATAAATTAAAGCTCAGTACCCATCCAAACGGGGCACCCAAACACAGGGGCACCCATGCTTACTGGCCAGTGTTGAAAATCTAGATCCAAAGTAATAAATAATTGTTGCCTCTTCTGGAGTGTCCTTGGAGAACTGAAGTGTCTTCAGCTGGTTGAAGACACGTGTCGACTTTGGAGTAGAACACCGTTGTTCTTCTTAGGACACTCTGGAAAAAATAATCTTGAGAGGTAGGATTTAGTCTCAGTCTCGCTCAGGATCGGCGCTGGATTAGAGTGGACAGAGTCTACGTGGGGTGAGGCCGTCACCGGAGAGCCTCTCAGGCCTGAAAGCTTTCATCAACAGCCCCAAAGCAACTATGAAAGAGACAGTTGCCTCTCGGGCATGTCACTGGAATGGTGACCGGTACAGCCATGTACAGTACTTGGGCAATTCTATTTCAAAACCTGTCGTCTCCGACCCTTTCTGACAGCTCCTCAGAACAATACGGGAAGCTGAGCACGTCAAAGCTCAGACTCTGGAAAGGCTACAGGAAAATGTTGCGTTGAACGACCAGTCCTAAAAACCAGAGGGTGCAGCATTGTTGCCAGCAGGGCACTGCACCCAGGAGTCCCCATCTCGAATCAGCTTTGGTTGCAAATCTGAAACTCAGGCCAAATTTGCAGAAAGGTTTGCTGAGTTTTGGATGATTCCAGGCTGGGTTTTGACTGGTCCAGGGACCATGTGTTTAGAATCATAAACATACATAACACTAGATAATACGTCAGACTTAAAGTGCCAAGTGGAAGTCAGAAGGTTTGTGTTGTTTTACCTTAAAAAGAGAAAAACGTGTTGGTTTGGGCTGAGTTTTGCTTTGAGTTTTTGGGGTGTGTTCAAAGCTGAGATTGTTAATGGCAAGAGGCGCAAGAGGAAAAATTGCTCATATGTATCTGTGGGAATGAAAACTGCTGAATAATGCACAGCTCCACCAAACCTAACACTTCTCTAAGCTCACGAAACAGGGCAGGGACAGGATTTTAAGATTTCATACCATGAGCAGCCAAAAGCCATTCCTCTTTGATGCATCACACTGTGTATACTAGTTTGGATTTTTAAATAAATCCACTCAGCCCGTTTATGTATTTGCAGGCCGGGAACACACAAAGACTGAAGGAGTTTTATTGCAATGAATTTTTGAAGCAAGCTAATTTCACTCTCATGACCACCTATATTGGACAGAAACTGACTTTTGAGCACCACCATGTGCTCCTTGGTGCCAGAAGTGCTCATCCAGTCTCTTCCAATACAGGGAGGCTCCGAGTGCTCATGCTCCAGATGGAGTTCCTGGCTCTGCACACCTCACGTGACAAAGCCATTAGGGATTAAGAGTGGGAAGGACCTCATCATGTTTTATGTCTTGTCCAAAAGATGGAGAGCAGATGATATGAGCCTGGGGTCAGCTCCAATGTAACAAATCTTGAGTTGCTCCTTCCTATAAAAGCATCAGTCAATTCAGCTTCCAAGGTAGAAGCCTGTGATAGACTTTTTTCCTTCGCATCCAGCTCAGGGCTGGATAATTTTTTAAATGGAGTGCATAAACAAAGGTCTTCTCAGCTTGGCAAGCTGCTAGATAAACTGTATCTTCCTCTGTAGACTGCTTGGAAGACATGAGATGTTGAAGGGAGTCATGTTAGAGATGAGACGATACCCCAGATACAACTGTCAGGCATTTTTCTTAGTGTACACTTCAAGAATTAAGGTACAAGACAATACCTCCCAGTCCAAATAGCACGTACTGTATGCATGTCCGCGGATTGAGTGAACAAGCTCCGCAAACAATGGAGCATCTGGTTGCAAAAAGCAGACAAAGAGCCAATAATCAGGTCTATGCTTATTTTTTATATCATAACTCACTGCTGGAGTGTGGAAAGTCTGTGGCTCGACTCCTGATAAGCAGCAGACAGATAAAAACATGGTTACCAGCTGTTGCTGCTGGCACCATCGTCTGCATTGCAGCATGATCAGAGATGTTCTGGAACTGGAGTGTGGAAGAAGTGCTTTATAAAAATACAGCAATTCAGTTTCAAATGAAGTGAAGAAGCAAACAGCTGAATCCTGTTTCTTTCTCTTTCTCCACCTACTTACCTATCAACCTTAAAGACTCCTGGCACCAAGGTGGCTTCTAATTTTCCATGAAATCTGTTTTCTACATGGGAAAAACAGAGAAAAGCTAAATCCCAAAAGAGAATGGCCTCAAATCCCTTCATTCTCAAAGGAGACTCTGAAAGAGGGAGGTGAGCGCATGAAAGGGTCAGAATGGCACGTGGGTACTTGGGCAGTAGCTTGTCCTAGGTTGAAGTGCCTGGAGTTGGCACTGGTCTCCAGTCACAAAGCTTCACAGCAAGAGATATGTAGGGTGCTGCCCCGTGAAAAGAGTGGAGAATGGGGGACCTGGATGGTGGGCTAATAGGATACACAACTTTTCACCCCTAGGCCACTGCTTCAAACCCAGCCCAGCTCGGCAGTGACAGAGCAGGTGGGCATGGCCGAGTTTCTCGCTGTCAGACATCCACCCTCATAAGTTAACTCCCTTGTTGGCAGTCCTGGCTGTTAAACACAGCAAGGGCAGTGAGGAGACATGCCCTCACCCATCCTCCTGCCACTTGATAAACAGAGGACTCCAGGCTCCGGGGATGCTGGACCAGTGTCTTTCACAAGCACTGGGATGATCAAGGCTAAACTGAGCATGGACCTACCAATCGTGTCCTCTCACTTCTCTCCCCATCACCAGACTTGCTTTTCTTCCCAGCCCCACTGGATTACTCCTGTCTCATTCCCACTGCTGAATCCTTTACCCGCCTCCCAGGCTAGATAGCCCACTAGCCCTTCCCACCCCAGCGGGTCATACTCTGCACCTCACTGCTGAGTCTGATCACCAGGCTGCCTACGTCATTAGTTCAGAGTGCATGTCTACATGGACTAAGATGTTGGGTTTCTCCTTATTGTGCCCTTAGGGTGGTTGTGATGCCATTAGCTAGAAGGTGTCTAGGTTCCTAGAGGTGCCTTGAAACACTCGGAGTTGGTGCATCATTGCAGCTAATGTTCTAGCCTGCATCTGTGTCTAAGCCTGTAGTCATTGCTGTGCAGAGAAAGATGTTGTCAGAAAGAGCTACTTCCTAACCGCTAAGCAGCTACTGCTTGTTCTCTCTGACACCCCTTGGCCCTGTTTCTCTGTCTTGCATAAAACCAAAGCATGTTTTATTAAGGAAATCCAGGTGGGGGCTACTGTGTCTACAGGACACAAGGGCAGTGGCAGTTGCCCACATCTGTGCTGAGCCACATGGTTCTGGGTGTCCAGGCTCCCACAACATCAGTGTGAAAACCTGGCACCAGGAAGCAAATTAAAGATTTGAAGCCAGAAGGGTAACATGTTGGCACAGAGCTGAAGTGACAAGCAGCATCCGACCAGGAAATGGTGCATCACCGAACTCTGCACTGAAATGAGGCAAGAAAATGTCCAATGCAACTTGAAGAGCTTTATCGAATTCCCACAGGGAGCTCCAGATGGCCAGTGCTGCTCGCCCAGCTTCTGTTATTCATGTAAAGGCTGCCCAGTGTGTTTCAGTGGCATTAGTGATAATAATGGTGTTTGCGTTTTCCTTTCCCCTTTGCCATGGATGCATGAATTTTCTTTTATTTTCCATTGAAGCACTTTTCTGGCAGGTGGGGACTTTCTCTCTGGCATCTGTATGGCTCATTTTAGAGGAAGGTCTGGGAATACAGCAGCCAGCAATTCCCCCCGTGAGATTAGTTATGCTGTCAGGTCTCTATGGGCAGAGGATAACATCCCAAATCTTATGTTATCTCATAGCTTCTCTGGCAGGTGCCACTGCTCAAGCAAGCCTCCATCCTGCCTCCAGTGTCCAGTATTGTCTCCAACACATTACTGTTAAACTTTGCAGGTTTAAAATCACAGGCACATGGCTACAAATCCTAACAGAGGATGTGTGTACAGATTGGATAGTTGACATGTACACAAAGTTGTGCGTACGCATTCAGAGTATGTGGAGAGCGCAACCCAGGTAACCAAGAGCAGACCTGTGCTCAGAAATATCTGGTGAGACACAAGACCTCATGAGGGTTGCAAACAGGTGTCATGACCACCCTGCCCTTCCCATACTGGTGAGTGCGGGGCAGGGGGTTCCTAGTTACATCCTGGCTAGGGTTCTGATCCAAATCAGAACTTAAGCACTTGCTTAACTTTAAGCACCTGAGAAGTTCCAGTGACTTCCATGGGACTTCACGGTTGGAGGTCCTGGTATGAAAAAAGAATTACGTCAGTAGATACATGATGGCTACTATGGAACATCTAGTTTTGGTTCAAAATGTGTGCATGGGGAGAGAGGCTGACAATTTTCCCCATCAAAATAGATATTTTCAGAGGAAATATTTGTTTAGTTTTCATCAAAACAAAACAAAACCACACCCCTTGTTTGGAGAAAAAAATTAAAACAAAACCTCCTTGGTTTTCATTGAAACTTCATAGGAACAAAAGGTGTTTCCCAAGCAGCTGTAATAATGACCACCAACTATTTAATGCTCAAGTGAAACCAAACTCGCTTTCTGCCCCGATGCAAACATCCTTCGGGTCTCTCTTTTTTAAATATTCAAAGTAACACGCTCTCTTGAACGCCAGCCTGCACAGAACAAATCCTGAGCTCTGTTTACGTGGCACATTCGTCTCTGGAAATGGGTAATTCTGTGTATCCACGCAATAGGGATGACACTGGGAAAACATCCTTCCCCTGTGCTCTGCAACTGTACATGCCATGAGCCTCGGCTTTGACCTGGAGAGCCTGGGCCAGCCCCTCCACTTGTGTCAGATGGCCTCACTCCATTGGAGTCAACAGAGCTACACCAACCAGCTGAGGATCTGACATGCAGATGTTAAAGGGCGAGAGATATAGTTAAGTCATTGCTCATTCAGTCCTTTTTGATTCTTCCCTGGAATTTTCCAACGGCGTTTCTCCCTTCAGCTGTCCTTTCCTCCCTCCACTTCTCACTGTAGGTACTGGTTTTTTAGATGTGCATGTTTAATTAGGTTATAAATTCCACTCTGCTGTGTTCCAGAATGTTAGGTTTTGTATTTTTCTGTAGAACTGTATTTTCTTTCACGGGGTTAGAGATTTATTAGCTAATTTTCAGTTTTATGTTTCCCTTTTGGTGTGCAGTTTTGACTGTTTCCTGGTTATTTACCCAGAAGTCCCCCATTTTCCAATCTTTTTCTGTTTGAATTTGCTCAGGTCTCCTTTCTCTTCAGCAAATCAAGGTTTATTTTCCTCTCCCACTCTCTTTGGGACTTATCTTGGGAGTCATTCTTAGAGCTGCATTTCCGCTTTATGTGTAGCTTGCAGGTGTCTTTGTGGTTTCCATAATTAGACAATACCTTGTCATTGAGCTGTGTGATGTGATGATGATTTTATATCTGTATTTATCCCTCTGAACAATGCCTTCTGTGCCACAGAAATACTGAAGGTGGCACCAGTATGCTTCTTATAATACACTAGCACACAGTGTAATCACCTCTACCCTTCGTTCCAATCAGTAGATGAAGCTCCTTCAGATTATTAGAGAAACCATTAGAGCTCTGCCTTGGTGCATGGTGTTGTATCTATGTTTGGGAAATGGGAGGAGAGTGGAGATAAAGTCAACTTAGACTTAAATAACTTGTAACGTGGAGATTAAGCAGGTCCCTAATGCTGGGCCCGAAAACAGCTCTCATTAATCAGTGTGAGCAGCACATATGTAGCCATGGCATAAGTAGGACAAAAGCGACGCTGAAGTGGAGCTAAGGGTCCAGTTCCACTCTGGGGTATATTAGCCATCCAGATGGCTGAAGAAACCTTGACGTTTGGCTAGTTTACTTTGTGCAGCTGGTTGACTGACATCTGAAAAAATGTCATTAAGTAGAACTTTGCACTGTTCTACAAACTTCGATACAAAGAAATAGAGAATTGTTTCACTTTGGAGGGTATCTCTGTGTTAACCTCCAAACTTGTTATTTATTCTTTGTATTGCGGTAACACCATGGATCTGTCTACACAGTAACTAGACTCCCATGACTGGCCCCTGCCAGTCGACTCGGGCTCCTGGGGCTCAGGCTGGGGGCTCTTTCGCTGCTGTGTAGACATCTGGGCTCAGGCTAGAGCCAGTGCTCTAGGACCCTGCAGGGTGAGAGGGTCCCAGAGCTCGGGCTGGACCCTGAGCCCAGAAGTCTACACAGCAATGAAACAGCCCCCAGCCTGAACCCCATTAACTGAGTCGGCTGTCACGGGCCAGCCCCAGGTTTTTCTTTTCTGTGTAGACAGACCCCTAGAGGCCCCAACCAAGAGTGGGACCCTGTTGTGATGGGTGCTGGACAAATACAGTAAGAGACAGCCGTTTCCACAATGAACTTTCAGTCGAAAGAATAACCCAGGGAAATGGAGGGGAAAAGGAATCCCCATTTCACACACTGGGAACACAGAGAGATCGACTTACCCACGTCACAGGTGATAGCAGAGCTGAGGGTGGAACCCAGATTTCCAGAGTGACAGGTCATTGCTTTAACCACAGAAACATCCTTTCTTCCTCAGCACGTCTGGGCAATCATAGAATCCTAGACTATCAGGGTTGGAAGGGACCTCAGGAGGTCATCTAGTCCAACCCCCTGCTCAAAGCCGGACCAATCCCCAACTAAACCATCCCAGCCAGGGCTTTGTCAAGCCTGACCTTAAAAACTTCTAAGGAAGGAAATTCCACCACCTCCCTAGGTAATCTCTCAGCACCCTGTGGAGCCTGCGATTTAGTGACTAGCTGGAGGTGAAAAGTGGGAAATACTCAGCAGTTGCTCTTAGTTGCACAACACCCAGAAAGGAATTTGATGCACGTGTGAAAGTCTGAACCCAAATCTTTCAGTCTTTTCACAGAGCCGGCACTGCTGTGAAACATCTGCCAGCTGGCAAAGCATGCTGGGTAATCATATTTAAGTAGATATCAGGCCTAGACACCGTGGTGATGGACATTTTATAAATGCATTAGTTAGACAGACGGACAAGCCATCCCACTTAGGAGCAGCAGCACTTCCACAACAAAGAGCAACAAGCGCAAACAGGGGGGAGACTGTTTATGGCAGGGGAGCTGGTGTCTGAGCTGGGGATGCAAACTGAAAAGACTCATGCACAGCAACAGGGCAAAACACTCGTCCCAGGCGTCACCCCAGGCACCTCGAACGCTTCAGCCCTCAAGCCCTGATTTTTTTTTTTTAAGAAAGGGGCCTTTAATTTGCCCTCCCCTGTTTGTACTTGCAGATAATTGTAGGAGGTGATTTGTCAGGCATAAATGAAGATGCCGGAGATATATATGCAGTTGTGGTTGGGTACATGTCCTTGTTTCCCCTTCCAAAAGGAATACGCCCACAGCCACATGGAGGGACACAGGGGTTTAAATATCAGGCTCTTATGGCTGGTACTTGACTAACAATGTCTTGTAGCAGCCCTGTTAGTCTGTGTCCGCAAAAAGAACAGGAGGACTTGTGGCACCTTAGAGACTAACAAATTTATTTGAGCATAAGCTTTCGGGAGCTACAGCTCACTTCATCGGATGCATTCAGTGGAAAATACAGTGGGGAGATTATCAGTGGAAAATACAGAGGGGAGATTTATAATTTCCCCACTGTATTTTCCACTGAATGCATCCGATGAAGTGAGCTGTAGCTCACGAAAGCTTATGCTCAAATAAATTTGTTAGTCTCTAAGGTGCCACAAGTCCTCCTTTTCTTTTTGCTGACCTTTCCACATGCAGTTACTGTGTTTGTTTTCGGAAAGCCCTTTTTGTTATTGCACTGAAGGAAGCGCCGTCCTTCAATATTGTTTTAGCCAATTTATACAAATTGTGTCTCAGCGCAGACTGCAAAGGTCACCAGAAAACCTGGAGAGTTATTTGGTGCTTTAAGTAGATTCTAATGCATCTTTTGACACAGGGAAGAGACGACCTGAATGCCACATTATTAACTCAGAAAGAGGCTTTGTTTAATTAGCATCTGAGTACTTTTCCAAAAATTAGATTGGACATCTATACATATGCATATATATTGGGCGTGTGTAGATATACTCAGGCCCTCATTTATATGTCTTAGATTTGGAAAGATCTATTCTAAAATATTACATTTTCAGGGAATAAATAATTCACGTAAAATAGGCCTAACACTCTTGTTTGATTTTTCACAGAGAATGAGAGCTAAATGCTTGTATATTACCTGTTCACAGAACAAAGAGAAAAGGAGAAACGTGTGCCCGTTTCCACAGAAAGCTGATCTCACGGAGACAGCCCTTTTCCATCAGAAAAGCATTTTCACTCCTTTAGTTACTGTGAAACAAGCAACTTTCCTTTCCTTTGGCACAGTAGACACACTTTCTTGTGACTCCTTGGGTGTGGCAGCCCCACATTGAAACAGATCCAGAAAGCAGGACTCCAGTACGTAGAAGGGGAGAGGTCCTTCTCTTTGTTGGCTTATTAAGAAAACATTATTTCCATTAACAATCGGTGAGCATCAAGAGGAAGAAAGTCAGTTAGAAGAAGCATTCAAAAGTTCAGAACATCTGAATACAGTCCTCTCACTTTTATCTCCCCCCTTAGCTTCTTATACAGACCTCCTATTGGCTCCCCTGTGTTCCTCTAACTCCCATTTCTCCTGCTGGCTTAGGGGTTTGTACTGTCTTTACTTTTGACTTGCTCATTCACAAGATCCTTTGAAGAGCTCTTGAGCCATGGCTTCTTTTGGGTGTTGAGGAGACAACAAGCGACCTCATGCATACAGAGCGTGCTCGCCCTAATGTTGATTTATTACTGACTTGCTAGTGAGATACATTAAAAAAGGATAAAATGCTTCTTTGCATAGGCTCAAGTTTTCAAGCAGTGGGAGCCAAGAATGAATGAGCTTTGAGCATGGGAGAGAAAAGCAATATGTTGTATGTACACACACAGACACACACACTCAGACACTCGTGTCTTTCTGCAGGATGGCCTTAGAACTTCACACACACCACTACAAATCTATCTTCACTAACAAAAGTGTGAGCAAAAAAATCCCCATTTACAAGCAGTTTTCATGCAAATGCTGGAGCAAGGGGGAGTAGCAAAAAAAAAAAGCTGGTTTTGAAAAAGGAAAATTGTTTTGGTGAGAAAAGCTGATTCTACATCTAGTATAGTGAACTTTCACCAGGAACAAATTCACAAAGCAGCTGGTAGAACCCCTCTTCACACAAAGCCACCTTCACTAGTAGAAATGGTGAGATTTCATTCAGGATGAAATTCGTTAATTCACATGATTTGCTCCTAAATGCTGGTGGGATGGAATCTGGCACCTTCACATCCAACTCTTGCCAAGAGTGGATCAATCCATCCTTTAAAAAGATACTTATTATTAATTACATGCATTACTGTAGCAGCTAGAAGCTCAAATCATGGACCAAGACCCCACTGTGCTAGCTACAAACACATAACAAAGACAGTCCTTGCACCAAAAAGCTTGCAATCAGTGTTTAAAACTCAGTGGATACAGACAGACAGAAGGGGTAGCATAAAGAAACAATGACACAAAACAATTAGTCAACATGAGAGGCAGTGGTATCAGCACACCAGCTGCCTAATTTTGTCAAGTTTTGTGAAGGACATTGTCTAAGCACAAAGCCCTTCTGAAAAGTCATGTGACTGGATCTCTGCTACACTCC
Source organism: Chelonia mydas (assembly GCF_015237465.2). Lineage (NCBI taxonomy): Eukaryota > Metazoa > Chordata > Testudines > Cheloniidae > Chelonia > Chelonia mydas. The sequence goes on from NC_051259.2 coordinate 1,954,109, forward strand.
CCTACATTCATTTCCTCGGGTTGAGCTGGTTCTGAGTTCGGCACGTGGGGTTTGGGAATGTCTTTATTTAATTCCATTTCACTCTTGTCCTTGGTTCCAGTGGACTCGCTGCATTAGTGTGTCCATGGTAAGAAGGGTTTTTTAGTCACAAGACTACAGAGCAAGGGCGGCCATTAATCCAAAGGCAGGCCATTGTCAGTGGTGGTGCTGCAAGGTCTCTCTTCATATTCCTCTTGTATCTCACAAGGAAACAGTGGTGAAGGGGGTGAGGATTGGGGAATCCGTCTACACAACTTATGAATTTTCTGTGAGATGATGAACTCTGTGTGTGTATCTCTACCACGCTGAAGGTGCAGCCCTTAGGCTGCTCTGTTGTGCTTTCATCTCCACGCTGGACTGACATTTCAGGGGGAGTGATACAAGGCTGACAATAGAGGTTCGTTAACTTAGGATGGTCCTCTATTCTAATAGAAACACCCTAGATGATAGACTGGCTCTCCCCTCCCAAGAAAACTGGTTTGTAAGGGGAGAGGTCACCTGGTAGGAGTCTGGGATCATCAGATGAGGCTGGCAGAGGGACTGGACAGTTATAAAATGGCAGGAACTGATCTATTCATTGTCTTCAGCCATTATCACCAGCTCAAGCGGAGGGAAGCTGCTGCAGGAGCCTGATAAGGCAGCAGAGGAACCCTGCCTATCTGACCACAGATGGTCCCCCATGGACTCCCAAGGGATGGCTAAACCACAGTGAGGGGCACTGCATTCAGGCTATTTGTTGTTTTCCACTCTGTGTAGCTCTTTCTGCACTCTGTGTATTGAGTAAAGAGCAACAGTATTTTAGTAACCTGTGTAAAGTAACTGTATGTGTGATATATGTGACACCTGCCATATGCCCCTTGAAGAGAACCCAGAATACCCCCTTGGCTGGAGTTCTGGGAGATGGCCTGTTTAAGCTCTGGGAGGAGTCTGAGGGGTCAGGGGCTGGGGAATAGGTCATGTGGTTGCAGGTCTCAATGTGGAGGGTGCTGGACAGAGGATCTGCACCCTGAGAGTGTGCCTAGGGACCCCCAAGGCAATGACAATGCCTGGACTCTGTTCAGGCTCTGAAGGCTTAAAACAAGATCCAGCGACGGGATCCCCTCCCAGCAATCTGGTGAGCGTCCCGCAGGAGGGGCTTGTCCAGACCTGTGACAAAAGGCACCATCCCCTCTTCAAAGCTGAGCGGGACATCTGGTGAACAGAACTTTAACTGACCTTAGCTTGGAACTCACCTGCATTAAGCAATTATTTTAAATGAAAACCCCCTTCCCCACCTGCCAGGCATGTCCCCGTTTGAGACAGCTCAGTTGGAAAGCAGCTTCTGGCTAGCTCCCTCACCTGCGGACGCATTTCGATGAGGTGTCCAGCTGCTGCGGAGAGCTGCGCCTGATGGATCATGCCTCGGTGCTGAGGGAAGCAGAGCTGGTTGCACAGAGGGCGCAGCATCCATCTTTCAATTTGCCAGAATAAATAGTCATTATTGACCGTATTGTGCTTTATTTATTTCTTTGCACTGGCATTCCTGAATGGAGCAGCCTAAATCAAGTGGTGAATACAGGGTGCGAGCGATGCCCTGCCTTAACTCATCGGGGGAGCCAGCTGCAGGAATGGCATCTGTGCTATGCTGCCCACACGAGACAGGAAGGTGCATGGCAGGTGAGGGTGGGGGAATCTCAGCGTGGAGTGCACCTTAGTGAGACTCAAAAGAGGAGCAGCAGGCACCCTCCTAAGGCTGCAGTGTAGGCCCAGGGGTATGAGGCCTCCCCGGCTGCAGGGCTGTGGAGGATTAGCCAGTTATGGCAGGTCTAGGATGGCATCACGCTCTGCGGCTGCTGTGCCGATGTGCTGGGGAACGAGGGCCTTGGGGTGGGGGAAGGATTCATGCCCCTTCCTCCCCTTAGTGCACTGCAGAACTCAGATGTCCCGGGCAGGGATGGGTCACTCACCGCTGCAGCTGTAACCGGGGGCTGTATCCCAGATGACTGCTGGGCGACCCATTGGCAGACTGGCTCCTTGGCAGTACGCTGCAGGCAGCAAGGACTGTTTCAGAAAGCCGCGCACAAACAGTCTTTCTTTGGTGGTGCCCGATTCCCCTTGGAGTCCCGCCCTAGCCCCACCAGGGCTGGAGAGAGGTGGGCTCATGGGTAGGGCCTGGCCCTGGGAGCTGGAACATCTGGGCTCTCTCTGATCTACAGACTCCGTCCGTGGCCCGGGGAAGTTTCTGTGAGTCACCTGGAATGTTCGTTCTTAGCCTGCTGTAGATACCGGGCTGTGGGCAGCAGAGTGTCTGGCTAGCAGGGGAGGCGGGGGCTTGCAACAGGGCTCTGCTCCATGGCCCACAGCTGGCTGGAGGCAGCCCAGAAAGTGAGCCTGGCTGTCTCAGTGCATCTGGCCAGTCAATCTCCTGCAAAGCCCTGGCCGCTGCTTTAAACCTGCTTTCTTGGGGCAGCACCCGTGTGGGGTCGGGGGGGTGGGGGGTGGTGTGACAACCCTGATATCCTGCATGGGGAGTGGGTACAAAATGGACCAGTCTTCATGCCCCCCTGCTCCAGTGGGGTGAATCTGGCCGATAGGACTAGACAATTCGTGTTGATTGGCCTTTCTTTGCCGCCCATCACTACAATGTGGACCATGTTCCACGATTCAGTTTCACCAGATCCCAGCCCAGTGCAGCGTGCCATGTCACCACCTGGTGGCCACGCTTTTACGCATCCTCGGGTGCCCTACTGACAGAGCCCCTCGCCCAGCTATGGGAGTGCGAGGCACACTGCAGATTTAAAACGGGAACCGTCACTGTCCACCAGAGCCAAATGGGAGGTGTCCCCTGGATGAGACAGCAGGAGAAGGGTGGGAGAGAGTGAGTAGCCTGTCCCCATCTGGAGCCTCTTTTTAGCATCTGTTGCATGCTGCACTGAAATCCTCTTTGCTGCCTGCCTTTTTAGAGACCTCTTATGCTATTGCTCCCAAAGCAAATAAAACATGCTAGAAAACGGCCCAGGTAGCGTACAGCCCTAAGGGTCATTATGATGGTGTTTATTTTGAAATCAAGAGAGTCCATCAAAGTTGCCACATTGAGAGAAATGTGCCCCTTTGAAATCTGTGAATTAGAGAGAGGCCCTTCAATACTTTGATTAAAACAGGGTCATAATAGCACGTTCCTCTGTGGCAGGGATTGCTAGCCATTATGGGCCATTTGCTTAAAGACGGGTGAGTTAAGCCGCATGAATGAGCAATGCCTCCTATTGGCTGGACCCTCGGAGCGCTGGGCTTGTTGTGTACGCCGCTGTGTGCCACCAATATGTTCATACTCTTCCTCTTACAAAAAAATGGACACACAGCTATTATTTCCCTCCTCGAATGCAGAGCGGGAAGTGTTCGCACTTTCTGCCGTCGGTTCCCATACAAGAGATTAGCCATTTCATAGATTCCAGGGCCCGAGGGGACCACTGTGCTCATCGAGTGTGCCCTCCTGGATAACACAGGCCAGAGAAGTCCTCTGCAATGATGCTTGTTTTGCGAAAAGCTCGGCTCTCATTTAAACAGTTCAGCCTGCTAGGAGCAAAGTGCCCCCACCGTGCACACAGCGAACGCTGTAACTCTAGTGGTGGGGGGCACTGCTGCAGCTAACGCAGGTGAGGAGAGGTAAAGATGGCTGGTTAGCAGAAGGGGGGTCTGGCGATTAAGGCACCAGATGGGACTCAGGAGATCTGGGTTCCAATCCTGCCTCTGCCACACACTTGCTGTGAACTAATCTCTCTACTCCTGGTCGAGGTTCCCATATACCCAGCCCAGAATCCCATTCACCTTTTTGGCCTCAGGATCACACAGGGAGCTCATGTTCAGCTGATTATCCACCATGACCTCCAAATCTTTTCCGGAGTCACGGCTTCCCAAGACAGAGTCCCTCATCCTGTATGTATGGCTTGTATTCTTTGTTCCTAGATACATACATTTACACTGAGCCATATTAAAACACATAGTGTTTGCTTGTGCCCAGTTCACCAAGCTATCCAGATCACTCGGAATCAGTGACCTGTCCTCTTCACTACTTACCACGCCCCCGATTTTTGTGTCATCTGCAAACTTTAACAGGTGATGACTGGGCCAAGTCACAATCTTCCTGCACCTCAGTTTGCCATCTGTAAAATGGGGATAACAATCCTACATTTCTCCTTGTCCTTTTTGTTGTGTCTGTTCACACTGTAAGCTCTTCGGGGCAGGGACTTATGTATTTGCACAGCACCTTGCACAGCAGGGCCTTCGATCTTGGCTGTGATCTCTAGGCACTACTGTAATGCAGAAAGGTGATCACAGTGAGATGCCAAAACTGCCTGTGGGTAAGTTGGGTAAAAAGGTCACTTGGTGATTTCTGCTGCCGGTTCTGCTGTCCCAGTGGAATGTTAGTGGAGGGGCTCTCAGGGCTGAGGGAAGACAACCTGAACAAGGCGTCCAGAGAAGTGAGTGACGCTTGCAGCTGTACCCGCATCAACATTACCCAGCAACCTTCTCAAGCCAGCTGAGTGGGAAATTGCTAATTGGAAAATGGAATCTCCCCTGCTGCAGCATCTGTTTAAGATTCCAAGGGTGAGCAAGCGAATCCCCCAAGATGTTCACCCCTCTGTGACCTCAGCCGCTGTGTGGGTTCCTGCTCCAGCGGCTGCAGACACAAGGCTGGAACTCTGCATAATTGTCTCTGGACAGCTAGACGGGGGAGAACTAAGCAGTCAGGTGTTTGGAGGGAAAAAACTCAAGACCCCATTTCGGCTCAGCTCTGTGCACGTGCTTTGATGGTGCATTAACAAAGTTCAGCCAGATCACTGTGAGCTCAGAGAACCTCAGCAGGAATAAGCAGCTGAATGAGAGTTCAGCATGCTAATCCAGTTTAGGTTTCCATATTCATCTCTGATAGGATATTGGAATGTCCTAATTGCATTAAGGCTCAGCTACACAATGCAGGCAGGGTAGCGGTTGGACCGTGGGGCTTTTTGGTCTGACTGAGCCTGCCGTCTAGATAACACAACGTCTTCATTTCCATTATGCAGGAGTTCTTTTATATTGGAGAGCATTACTAAAGATTTGTTAGTTCAACATGAATGCTTTAGGAAGTGCCTCCCACATCTGAATACTCAATGCACGGCTTGAACGCGGCCACATTAATTCATGTTTATTATGGAAATAAGAACTTTTTTTTTATCGTATCGCTGAAAGGGATTATGGCAATTAAAAGCCTTTGAAGGGCGCATGAGAGCCTAGGGTCATGGTTACTGAATGCTTTTCGCGGTGGGGGGGTTGTGAATTATTTATTGCATCCAGGTCTGGGGTAGGAAGAGGAGGGAGCAAAGCGGGAGCCGTCATGCATCAGGATTCCAGCTGCGGCATTCAGCACTGCAGCTGCTTGGCAGATGCGTCAAGTAATGGCCAGCTAGGAGTGAGAGCCGTGGGGGGGTGATGGGAGCTGCTTGACAGAGCTCAGGTTCTGGGTGAGGAGAGCAGACCCATGCTATGTGAAAATAGGACATTGCATCATGGGATTGCATGGAACTAGACTGCAGTCCTGGCTCTGCTTTAACGTAGACCTGCTTCTAGCTCCGTGACAGGTAGGTTACATCAACGTGTACTTGCGTGCACATGGCTAGAGGGGCGGCAGGAGGCCTAAGGGAGTCAGAGTGAGCGCAAGGGGGTCTGACCTTGCACAGCCTTGGGCATCTCCTCTGGATCTCCGACTCTGGATTTCAGTTTGGATGAGCCTCCAAATACGAACATCTGACGCGTTTTCTGAAGCTGGTTATGGAAACAAGACACCGTTCTACCGACTCCTGGAGCCTGGCAGTGTGCTTATACCACCATCAAGTCGGCACTGAAAAAGCATCTATCAGCACAATATCTAGGTGCTGTAGAATATGTATCCCAATTCACCAGCCCACCAGCCTTGCTTCATCCTGATCCCTTTTAGCGCCCCATCTTCAGCAATACCCTTCAGAAGTGCATTCCATCCACTGATCCACCCATGCCCCTGGGATTTTCCAGTGCAGTCAGTGTTTTAGGCCTCTGTCAGACAAACTCACCAGTGGATGGAGCTGATGTTACGTGCTGTCCAGCTCCAAGTGTGCTGTTGTAGCTAAATAAATAAACAGGGCAAAGAGCCACAAGAGATAAGGTGACGGCAGGATTTGCAGGGCTGCATCTGGTTCCAGGCCACGTATCACCCAAGTGTTTGGAAACTGTATATTAAAAGAAAGTGAACTTTTCCAAGCCTCCAAACCAGTTTGATATGAGACCGAGAGAGCGAGCGCAGGTGTGCATGGGAATGGGTGCGCGGGCCTGCCTAGTTTGACTGCTGAGTGAAGGGTCTGCCTGCTCTTTGCTTTACACAGATGGGCTCCCCTTCTGGCTCATAAGCTCAGGTGCCTTCTGATTGCATCTCCTCCCCAAATGCCATCTCAGCTGCGCTGCTCACATCAAGCACAGCCCTCCCCTCCCCCACCATTTGGCCTCAAAAGTAAGACATGTCTGCAGAGCACTGATCCACTGGACGGAACGGCCAGCTAAAAATAACTGCGTGCACATTCTCCCTTGGCCAGGGCTGTCCTCGGGGGGCTGTGATAACTGAAAGCTTTTCCCACACAGCCAGGGGAAAGGCACCTGGAATGTCTTGCTGTGTACTCTTGAGTGTGGAGATATTTCTTCTCTCTCCCTCCCGCTGAATGTGTTAACACGGCACCAATTTTGTTCCCGGATTCCATTGCTGTTTTATCTGAGAAAAGCAATTATAGCTGAGAATCTCTCCACTTCGCTGCTCTTGTCATCCTGGAGAACACTTCCACTACATCTCTCCCCTGATCAAACAGCTGCAATCTGCTAACGAAGGTGCCCCAGCCCCTTGCAGCGAGCACACCTCTCCGCAGGCAGCTGGAGGGAACTCACGCACTCTCTTGCCCGCTACGCAGGCAGGATCACGGGAGAGGTGTTCAGATAATGCAGCGAGGAGAACCATGTCATTACTCAGGTGGATGGGACTAGTTTTCACAGTGGGCGTATTTCTCCTTTCCTCTGGAAAACAGGCCTGTGTGTGTCAGAAGCTCCCGCCCATATTCAGGAGTCGTGTGTAAAATTCAGAAACCCCAAAGAGTAACTTTGTGACTTTGTCCCCCAACAGTTCCATAGGTCAAGCGACTCCCTTGGGTGGTGAAATGCTGGTTCCATGTGTGCCCAGGCCCTCTCGCAAGACTTCCTCAGGGCCCCTCTCTGGCGAAAGAACGAACCATCTTCCAGCCCTTTCCTGGGTAGCAAAGGGCCACAGACGTGAACATCATTCCTTTTAAGGTCCAAAGGGACCACTTGGGTCATCTAATCTGACCTCGTGCACAACACGAGTCTGTATCTGTATTAGCTGCTCTGCCAGCTTTTCAGGGGTGCTTTCACCATATCTTTTCTTTTCTTTTTTAAATGTAAAATGAGGATTCCCCTCCCCCCCGTATTGATAAAGTGGGAGTTTTTTGTTTTGGGAAGTATCTCCAAACCTGCCTCAGTGGAAACCGGTGGGGCTAAGGCAGAAAGCCTTGCTAGTCTCACCCTGCACTGTACGTCTGGCAGAGCCCTCTCTGCAGCCTCACTAATTACCAGGGAGTTCTCCACTGCGATGATACACAAGATGAACACGAGTGGAGCAGGCTGCCTCATCAGAGCAGGGATCAGAGACACCCTGCACGTCAATGCCTCTGCAGCTGGCAATGGCGGTCGGGGGCGGTTCAGTGATACGGACACTGGCTGCGAGGAACTGCACGTTCTGCCTGTGGGTACCGCAGATCTAACAGGAAGATGCTGCTGGTTCTGATGGCTCATTAGCACAGGGGGAGAGAGAGGAGAGATCGGATCCAGATCAAGGATGCAGCAGAGAACTTGAGAGAGAATAGGAAACACTCCAGCAATTATCTCAGCTGTTTCCCTGCCTTGGGCTGCAGCTCTCTTGCCAGCCCAGACCTTCTGTCCAGCACCATTGCTCTTCCCGAAAAGCAAATACCTCGCTGGTAGCTACCCGAGAGAGTCAGCGGGCAGTGGAGCCCGCTGTTTTATTAATGGGCATGGTGGTGTGTGTGTGTGTGTGTGTGTGTCTGCTGTGTCCCAGTAATCCACGCACATTACGTTCGAGGATGCAAGTACCGTCCCCTACTCCCTCATGGTCAGCGCTGCCCAGGCACCCAGAGCCTACAGGGTATCTCCATGGAGACATGCTTAGAGCAGCATCTTTTATGCTGGAAGACATGAAGTGCCGGCAAGGGAGGAATCCGGGAGTAGGCACAGGGTGAGGATGACGAGGCCGCAAGGTGACCCAGCTTGGCAAGCAGCTAAAACAGGAAGCATTGGTCACTTCACAAGGCAGGGGATGAGAACGCACACCACAAAAGGAGACCTAAAAGAGAAGCTGATCGAAAGAGATGGAGCCTAGGATGGAGTTTAAGGGCCTAACTCTGCCCAGAACTCCCAGGGAATTCTGCAGGAATTTTGAGCCTGCAGATATTGCAAAGCTCCATGAGATTGCTAGGCTGTTCTTGTGCAGTGCAGTTGTAGCTGTGTCTGTTCCTATCCAGCATGGGGTCGTTCTCTGCTGGACATCTCTGAAATCCCCCTCGGCAGCGCGCCAGCACCAGGGATGAGCAGTGCAGGGGCCTGGGGCTGGGTCTCTGCATAGAAACAAGTTTCATTCTAGTGATGGGGAACTCCACCACTTCCCTTCGGAGGCTGCTGTCCCCGTCAAATCGCCCTTGTGGCTGACAAGGTTTCCCATCCTACGCAGGCATAAACAGGAGCAGATGCCTTCCAAATAGCGGGAGACAGTTGTCCTATCCATCTCGGAGCTGATCTCCAGTTTTATCTCCCTCATGGGCTGAAGGGGCCCAGGTAAGGCTCAGCACAGCTGCACATGCTGTTGGGTTCAGTCACTGTTGTGTCTGTTGTGTGTAGAGCACACGTCTGGCCATTTGAAACAGCCGCTGTGGGGAGGCCAAGCAGATGCTGTGACCGGATGACTGGAGACACTACCCTGGAAGGAAAGAGCCTGATTCTCACACTGCCTTGCAACTTGTGTCACATTTACAGCTGGCAGCGGGGGTGGGAACAGCTCCCAGATCACGATGGCGGAGCATGATGCCCAGCTTGCACAGGGAGAAGTGTAGGCCCGCTGCATGGCCAGAGCACTTGTTGTGCTGGGTGTCAAGATCTCAGCCTTTGCTCTGGGCGGGTGCTAGGAAGGACTGTTCAGAGAGAAGATGGTCTTGTGGTTAAAGTACTGAACCGGCTTGGGAGATCTGGATTCAATTCCCAGTTCCGCCATAGGCTCCCTAGGTGACCTGGGGCAAGTCCCTTCATCTCTCTTGCCCTCAGTTCCCCTGCCTGTCAGACAGATGATAATTCCCCTTTCCTTCCCCTCTTTGTCTGTCTTGTCTATTTATACTGTTGACTCTTCAGGGCAGGTGGTGTGTCCTTGTACGGACACACAGTGCCTGGCAATATGGGGCCCTGGTCTCTGTAGGAGGGCCATAAAGCAAATAAAAATAGGAACCATTCAGCCTGAGTACATAAAGAGGAAGCAAAGTGAGTGGGGAACTATCAGCTGCTCCCCATCTGGTGGCCATTTTCATGGCCTGATGGCAAGGGGCCAGCAAACATTGATTTAGAAGGCCTGTAGCTGACACCAAGCGTTTGCTTAGCTGGAGCGACTGTTTCTAAAGACCAGGCTTTTTGCTACAGCCTCAGAGCCACGAGGGAAGCTGCCCAAAATTAGATATTGTGGGGGAAATGATGGCTTTTTCCGTAAGCCTGGATCTGCCAACGTGCATGAAATATTGGTTAAATACTAATTGGATAACAATATATTCTTTATGCTGAGGAGGGCATGTCTTGTCAGTGGAAGTTAATCTACCATGGGTGTAATGATGAGCAATAGGCTTACTTAAACAGGGTTATGTATATTCATTGTCTTAATAAGGGATTTGGAAAATATGAGCCCAGGAGCAATCTGGAGAGTTGTAATTGAGGTCATTCCAGGCAGTGTTTTTACAAGTGATATTTAAAAAGTGAAATCATGACAGGGGCCACTTTTCCTGCAGGTTACTGCGTGAGATAGGCCCAGACCAAAGCCCATAGGCCTAAATACAGCCAGACTGGGGGAAGCTGAGATCTGAATCCAAGGTTCTGAGCCCATCTCTAGTGGCTGCCGCCCTATTCTCCCGCAGAGATCAGCCACTCCCAGTAAGACACCAGTGGCGAAGGCGAGGAAAAAGCAACCCCTGATGTTCCATGGGATGGTGTGACGGAAAGTGGGGGGGGAACCTGCACATAGAAATCTTAGATCTCACTTTATTTCTTGGGAGTGGGTTTTCTAGCATGTGCTTGAGGATCTGGCCGATTCAGGCGTGCACAGTTGCTGTGAAATATCACCCGGAATGGCAGCTTCTTCCCAGAATCCATTGCCAGCACGCAGCAAAGGGTTTACACTTTCTAATTCATTCTTGTAACTTCACTGTAAAGTTGGCTTAAACTCTCTTACGCAGCTAGGGATGGATTCCATGGAGAGCCTTTGGCGTTGTGCAGCGTCTGCACTGAAATCGCAGCACTCACAGTGTAACCAGAAGGAACTCTTATTGATTTTCAACACCAAAGTCAGATATTTTAATTATTATGGCCCTTAGATATTTGTATGAATTAGTGACTTTTTAATTAAATCAATTCATTGCAGGACACAGTACATTCGCTCCTTGGAGTGCCGCTGAGTTTTAATGCTAGTTTCCAAAGACTATTATTGAATGCTAGAAGTTTTCCAAATGGAAGCTGGCAGCTGGCCTGCAGTGTCGTCTGCTAATGCATTCTTGGGCTGCCACACAAATCTGCCTCAATCTTGAGCCGCAGCATCCCTTGCTCGTCCAGTCCTGGAGCCCCACATGCAAGTCTGGCCCTGGAGAACGTGTGCAGGAGAGAAGGTCACAAGGAGCAAGCCAAGCATACAAATTGCTCCCTCTTATTTCTCCATGGGACACATGCCACCCCGAAGGGAGTGGAGAGGAGCTGGGACCACAGCCCTGCGCTCCTCCTGGACTGTCCTGCTAGCTAGCCAGCCCGGCAATGGGATCATACCGCAAAATCCATACTTCCTGCAGCTCCAGGAATGGAGGAACCTCCTGGAGTCACCACCATTCCCGGAGCTCCCCCAGGGCCTGCGTCTCCACCCAGCCCCCCAAGCAAGTGCTTTTGAGGCACGATGGGGCCCAGCATCGCTAAGACCACGTTGTGACACACAGTCATATCAGTGCATCCGGCAAGGGGCACTTGCATGTCTGTCTCTAAGACAGCATCAATCCTCTTATCAATCGGTCCCAACCTTAGAGTATAACTGTTTGGCTTGGTTTGTTTTTCAAATCACTCCACGGCTCTAGAGCTGGATCAAACCTCCTCCCGCAGATCTCAGTCCCCCAGACCCATTGTTCTTGGCCAGGAATAAGGCATATTCAAAAGGTGTCTGGTGCATTCGATGCAACCTTCTGAATGGCTGTAATTCACGTTCTCCATCATTGGCTGCTCCACTGCTCTTATCCAATAGAGGTTCCCAATGAGCACCAATAGGAGATGCGAACAACGCCTTTCATAGGTAGCCTTGAAATATATTGAACTGTTATTACTAGTGTTGAGGACAAAGCAACATATAAACCAGATGCTTGGAGTGATATCAGTCTGTATTGCTGTAATATTCTCTACATATTCTCTACTGTCCGCTTTCAGAGGGGCAAGTTTGCTTTCAGAAGGACTGTTCCTTCATCTACTCATTTCTTGCATGGCTCTTTGTAGCTGAAGGCATTGCTAGAAATCACCTCTAATAAACTTGCCCTCTCTCCTAACTCAGAAGATGCCTTGGAGCTATTGTCCTCAGATGCAGAGCTGTGATCTTTACCCCATTGTTAAATCAGCTGGTCTATGGGACTTTTGCCTTATCTACTAACTGAGGAATTACCTCTGCAGGACTTACCAGGGAGGAAGGCTTTCTGTTTAAGGCAGTGGGCTGGGACTCAGGAGGTCTGGGTTCACTTTCCAGTTTTACCACAGACTTTCTTGAGAAAACACATTTCCTCTCTCTGTGCCCCAGTCCCCACATCTGTTAAATGCCAGTAATAGCACTTGTCTGTCCTGTACACGATCACTTGGGTGGAAACTGCCTTAGCATCTGTACGTACAGCCCCCTGCACAATGCGGCCTTGATCTCAGTAGGACCACCCAGGGCTATTGTAGCGCAGACAGCAAAAGGCTGTACACATCGCCAGGTTCTCCCTGTGGTCTGTGGACTTTTCTCTAAATCCTCTAGGAATGCGTGATCAACAAGGGTAAAATTCACAAGTGCATATTAAGAGCCATGGAAGCCCCACCCCCGATTTGGGGGTACTATACGGTAGACCTAGAATCCACACGAGCTGTGCAGAGCCCAGCAGCACCTATTCTAGCGTAGGCACCGTAGGGTTAGCCACTGAAGAGCAACCCCATATCCTGCCCATGGATTAGGGGAGAGGTCCTGCCCCACATAACCTAGTGTGGGTTACTCACACCCAGCCCATTTGTTCAAGCTGTCTGTGTACGTCACAAGGAGGAGGGTGATTTTCAGCCCAGATTCCTGGATTTAGAAGGAAGATGGTAAAGAGAGGAGGTTTCCCCCCTTTTCGCTCCTATCCAGAGCCCGGGGTTCTAGGTAGAACAAACTGGATGCAGCTGTGTTCGCAGCCCCTTTCATGACCACTAGCCACAAGTACTCCACCAGCTGAGCTTCACAAGTTTCAGAGGAGCAGCCGTTTTGTTAGTCTGTATCTGCAAAAAGAAAAGGAGGACGTGTGGCACCTTAGAGACTAACCAATTTATTTGAGCATAAGCTTTCGTGAGCTACAGCTCACTTCATCAGATGCATCCACGAAAGCTTATGCTCAAATAAATTTGTTAGTCTCTAAGGTGCCACACGTCCTCCTGTTCTTTGAGCTTCACAAGTAGTTGTGAGAGGTATATGTTTAGCTGCAGTTTACACCAGGGAGAGTTTCAAATTGTTTGTTGGATGGCAACATTCTCAGTTTGCAACTCCCACTTCACCCCATACTGTGTAGCTATCACACTGCGGGTACAGACAAAGACACAAAGTGCAAAGGAAATCAGGAGTCAATTAAAAAAATAGAAAATAAGGGACTAATTGAAGATCCCATAGGAAACAGATTTTACAAAATCCTGGTAGCAGCTTTTGAAACAACGAACAATCCTTTCTAAACATGTCTCTTTACGGTAAATAGGCTTCAGACAGAAACTTACCAGCTCTAGATCTTACTTTGGGCTGAATTCTTAACCCGTGATGCGCCTCTGAAACTGGCATAGGCTCCCCTTGCTGACATGAGCATAAACTCTTGAACTGAATTAAATTCCAATCTACATCAAGCTTCAGAGCTGTACCACATTCCCAGCCAGAAATATACTTCTGAGCTGAGCTATGTTAACCCCTCCAAATGGGTGTCTCAGAGCTAGAGCAGACTTCCATCTACACTGAGCTCCCAAAGCAGAGTAGGATATGGGGGCCTAGAGGCCAGTTTTATAGTCCCCTAGCACCAGCCCTAATAGTTTCTGGCCACTCAGCCCCCTCCACCTGATCATTAGTGGACTCACACAGCCAGCCCCAAGGAGTGCCGCACCTCCCAGCCCAGCAGCTGGGAGGAGGAAAAGAGAAACCAGCTCTGCAGCGTATGCTGCAATGGGGCTTTACCTTCTAATCTCTCCTGGAGGGTCAGAATTTTGAAGTTTCCTCAGATTTCAGTGTGTGAGGGACCAGAGTTCAGTTCATTGCTGGAGGTGAGATTCCTGCATCTAAATCCTAAGTGATTGAGAGATGGATCACACTGTAGAACCACTTACATTGGATTTGAATCTATTAATAAGGTTCCCCACTTGGTCTCCCCAGTAATTGGAAAGGTGCTGGAGATTTCCAACTCTTTGAGTTGCCAAACTAGTAATTTACCCACGTTATTTCCTGACTGGTACTTAGTTTGCTTTACTCATAATAGAATGAATGTGCAGCTTCATGAGCACGTCTTGTGTTCAATTCATATGTAAATGTCGTCAGTTCCATCAGCTTAACATTAGCGATCACGCCTCAGAACAGGAGGGTTTTTTCTTTAAACCCACGTGTAGTCATGGTTAGTCACTCACTCACCTCCTTTCCAAAACGGGGTAGTGGGGCTGAAATGGGGACGGTGCCCTCTAACCTACCCTTCACCTGCCTCCGACTCAGATGTGTGCAGAGCAACTGGCTGCTCAGACACCTGGGAGGATGGTTTTTTCCCTGTCTCAGTTCTCCAGAGCTTGCTGCCCCACTGCAAACCTTGCTGTAGACAGTAGCATAGTAAGCTAGAAATAGGTTTCTCAGCCTTTAGGGAGGTGTAAGCTCCCAGGTCCCTTTCTGAAGTAGGCTCAGCTCTTCACTCCATTAACAAAGTCTGGACTCTTCACTAGAGCCACACGCAATTTCTAACCCCTTTGTTTCTCCCCCTCTCTTGCACTGTCCTTATGTGATTCATTAATTCCCTGTGAAAGTCACCTTCCCCCTCCCCGTGCATTGGGCCAGCACAAGGGCTAGGTCACGGTGATGGTCCATGTGAGCCTCATTTTAAGGCTATCACTGATGCACTGGGATGGATTTCACCCTTAGCGAATAGTCAATCTTACAGATAACAGTCTCCCTTCCATTATTAGCCAGACCCAACAGAGAGAGAGAGAGCGCGAGCGAGCCTGATCCAACCTCAGTGAACTCTTGTGGTGTTTAGATGCTGCTTGTAAGGGTGCCGCAGCAGCTTGGTAAAGAGGTTTCTACTTTAAGAATAAAGTTCTGTGGAAGGTTGTTATTACCTTGCCTGGTTGCTGCAACAACTCTGTGTGTCTTTCTACTCACAAACAACATGGGCCAAATCCCAGCCTTGTTTCCATAGGGGCAAGTCCCTGTGCAGGGTTGCTCAGGTGTGAATGAGTGAACACTAAGGCCTAAAATCAGGACTCCTTGCAGCCAAAAATCAAGCCTACAGCTGTGGCAAACCATCAACTTGTCCACTGCAGCTGCCTCCTTGCATGCAGCTTTCATTTCCTCATCTCTTCCCTCCCCTTTCCATCGGGGCCTGGAAGGCTCCTCATGGGAGCTGTGCTAGAGGCATGAAATGGGGCCAGCAGGGAGGCAGACAGGACTAGCAGGTCTGCAAAGCACCTGAAAGAATGATTCATGAACTGGGTAAATTGTTCATCAGTGTGAATAAGACCCTGTCTTACTGCCAAGGTCACTAAGACCCAAGGAGACTTGTGCATTGTTACAGCTCCCTGGGAGTTGCTCTCTCAAGTGTCACATTTTTACAAGAGATCAGAATGTTTTTAAGGGAAGAACTTGCTCATCTGGGTCAACTCCTCTTTCAGTTTTATGTTGCCTTTGCTTTGAACATGGGCATCTTCCAGTGCTTTCCTGCCTGCTGCTTTCTCTGGGTTTAGCAGAGTCCCATCTCCATAGGGCCCTGGAAATTTTGGCTTCTTACTCTAATTTGTCATTTTTCCAAATTTTCTGCTTTTTTTTTTTTAATTGTCAGTTTTAGGGTGGGGGAACCCCCTGGTGTAACTATGCTGAGCAGTCCAAATGAGCAAGGCAGGGGGGGCTGAAGACATTTTTTTCCTTACCAGTTTCCACTGAAAACTTTTGAAAATAGGCAGGATTCTCTAGTGCCTAGCCAGACTCTCAGTGAGATGGGTTGGCAAAAAAATGAAGTTTTATAAAAAGTGGCTATATTTTGATGAAAAATGGTATTCGTTGAAAAAGTCAAGCCCCTTTTCTCGGGGGTTTCATCTCCCAAGGCTGGATTGTCCTTGGCCACGCTGGCAGGATGAAGCTCCACCTGCCTTCCCTGCTCAGACTCTTGCTTTGGCTATGATGGGGAGAGCAGGGGCTGCTCACCCTGTACTGCTGCTAGCCCCATAAACGTTTGTGCGTCCTCACGGCATTCACAGCATGTTCTCCCCCTTTGTGTGCTTGGCATGGCTGCCTCATTCATCTGGCATGTTTTCCCCCTTTTGCACATGTACCCGCACCCCAGATTCTAGGATGGCACCGCGCCCTTTTAACTCCACCAGAATGGAAGATAAGGAGGCTAAAGTAGGGCTCTAAATCTCCCAATTATGTCTTTCACCTGCCCCTTAGCAGCAGCAGCACAGAGCAATTTAATCACTGACCCAGCACCGGGTATTGGAGTCTACACCCCTCGGCCCATTGAAACCTCTTGAAATCTATTACAGACCTTTGATCTTTTCCTACATAAAGGGCATTCTGGAGAGATTTCAGAGAGAGTGGATAGCATTAAACAGAAACAAATTTTCCATGGGGCTTTCTTTTCTCTCTCTCTTTCTTTCCTTTTTAAAGAAACCTTCATGTGACAATAAGAACACTTATAAAAAAGGCCTAACCAGGCTGAGTTTTGGGGTCATTAGCTCTTGAGTGGAATTCATTGTATTCATTTTATAAACGGTGAAACAGAGCCAGCTTGAAAATTCAGCATCTATTAAGAGCAAATTCAAAGCATGTGGCATCAAAATCACATAAAGCTGAACTGTGAAATATTTAGGGCAGATGATGAACAGCATGTCATAATATTTGTTGAATTGCATTTGCTATTTGATGCATCGTCTCACTTAAAGCCCTGACTTTTGCAGGCAGCAACAGAAGAATAAAAAACAAATCAGTTGACTGCCAGTATTTGGTTATGAGTGCGTGATTTAATTTAGACTTCATAAAACTAATATTGCACGCTAAATACCAGGTGTATATTAATTTTAATTAACGGAGGTTTAGCAATGCATAATTAACAGGCATTCAGTTCACATACAATAATTCTAATTTAATGTAGGTAGAATCCTTATTTGCACTCCATTTGAATTTTCACGCATGGCATCGTTTTATTTTATTGCCATTCGGGGTCATACCTGGGAAGTAGCTCTCTTTGGAATTTGAGTGCTCGTGAATGGTATGGAAGGCTGCAGCTTTTTGTTCACGTAGGAAAACTTCACCCATGGGCAGAAGGCTGGCACAAGGGCACGAGACTTCCATTATGTCTACACCTCTGGCAGAGTGTAGAGTACATAAACGGCCTGCCCCCCCGACCCCCTAAATAGCAGTTTAGATAGTGAAACACTGCTTAGGCGAGAGGAGTAAAGACAGGCCTGAACCTTAGGGTGTGCACCCAAGCACCGCCTCCCAAGTCTACGCCGCTATTTTTAGCACAGCGGTGTCCTGCTGCCAGAGTTGTTCTTCACCACGGTGAAAGGCCCCGACCCCCGGGAGCTGCTGGCGGTTTTCCCGGAGGCCTCTCCGCTGCCAGAGCCTTTCAAAGCCATGTGCGGCTAGCCACACTCTGCACACAGTCGCCAGTGTATACAAGGGCTGAGTCGCAAACGGGCTGGTACAAACTTAAATGGGGTTCAGTCACACACAGCCCTTGGGCTGGCTCCGCTCCGGGAGAGCAGGGAGAGAAGAGGCCGTGGCAGTGGAAGGTTCTCCAACACCTCGTCCCTTTGCTAATCTGTCTCCATCCAAACGGGGGTGGGGGCAGGTGCCGTCACTAACGGTGAGAGAGCTGTTCGTTCCCAACGTCCATTCGGACCTTGCCTTCTCTGCTTGTGCTACTAACAAGGCTGTTGGTTACTGACAGTTGCTGGGGATGTAGGCACTATATGGGATTGGACTGGGATGATATCAACATGGTGTCACAGGCTTACACAAACAACGACCAGAGGGTTACCACCTTTGGTCATTTCCATTCCAGGCTCGATCTGAGCATGTGAAAAGCTATATATCACTCCTAGACCTCAGTCAGTTCCCTGGCAATGCTTTCTTCCCCCCCTTCCTGACTCCATACATTTGGTGTTAGAGCTGATCAAGAAGTGAAAAACAACTTTCACCAGCAATGGTGGCATCTCAAAGGGTTCCAGACTGATCCATTTCTTTTCAAAATTTGTATTGAGAACTTTCTTAAAAGTTTATATAAAATGTTTGTTTATTGAACACCTGGCTTTTGGCAAACAAACTAGGAAACAAAAATGTTTACTAACTATTTTGACAACATTTGGTGTTTTCAATACACATTTTGATTTAAATTAATACAAATATTTTCTAAATAAGTCCATTTTTTATAGAAAAGATAGTCTGAAAAAGTTGCACAGCTACCTCGGCAGAAGTGAGAGGAGAATCGGACCCATAATGTAGAGGGGTTGGCGGCCAGAGTGCAGTGGCCTGTGCTTAAAACCACTGCAGGTGTGCAATTTAATGGCCATGTTAATCGGACCGCAGCAGGTGTACGGGGAAATCTAGTGCTAAAGTTGAGCTTTGTAACCCACAATAAAGAGAAATACAAAGTACTTTTACTATGCTGCCGTCTTTGTTACAAGCCCGGTCAATCACGCACATGAGCCTGGATTTATTTCAGTTGCATTGTTTTTCTGCTCCAGCTTTTGGGTGGACTGTGCACCAGACGGACAACACATAGAATACAAGACTTCAGCCCAGACCAATAAAACACACAGGAAAACATATTTATGGCCGTGTTGCCTAAAACCAGTATTGTAGATCCTTAATAATTTCAAGCTTTCAGACACTTCCTTTTTTTTCCTGCCGTGCATTACAGTTTAAAGCGTGCTTATGGTCCAAAGAATGGCTATAAAAGTGACACGTCTGTGTGCCTGATTTATTCTCCCATCAGTGGCTTTCCAGGGTAAATTTGCTGAGTTTACACAAGTCAAAATAAGATTTTTTTTTATTATTTTTTTGGGGTGAGTTTCTCAGTACCTGTGCTGCCAGCTCAGCCTCGTGTCTGAAAATGAAAATTGGGCTCATTCTGATCCGTGTGGGCCCCACCAGCACCGCAGGTTCTGGGATCAGAAACGATCTGGCTGGATGAGTACAATTAAACCCAGCTCACGCTCCAGCAGCATGAGCGAAAGTGGAGACGGACAAACACTGTGTTCCAATACCGCTCCGATGGAAGGAACTTGGGTCTGTAGTTAAACCAACCAGAGTAAGCTCAAGAGAACCTCTAGTTAGTCTCCTATACTGATCATAGACACCATTCACACTGGAGTTACTCAAAGCTTTAAAGATGTTTTGTTTCAAACAAGTAGGCCAGAGTTTTCAAAGTAATTTTGAGCATCTCAGTTTCTGGGAGCCCCTCTTGACCCACGTGAGCGTGCTGTACTTTCTGAAAACCAGATCCCTTTAAGGTGTCTGAACAACCAGTAATAGCCACTTCCAAACTCCCTGATCAGTTTTGGAAATCTTGACTGTTCTAAAGTCTGCTTATCTGGTAAATTAAAAGTTTCTTGGCATTTTCATTACCCTTATCTTGATAGTGCCCTATTCCCAGGAGATTGTGGTTCTTTTTGTAATTAATAGACCATGCTTAAAAAAAAAAAAGAAAAAAAAGCCTGTTTCATTTTAATCATGTTTTATGCAAATTAGAAATGTAAATATCATGAAGAAATCTGTTGCTAACTTAATTTGTTTCTGCTGTAGCAGTGTTGAAGGCCTTTGATCTCATATTAGTGCTTTGATCTGCTCCCTTGATCAGGGAATGCACATGCTGTTTGTAGTAGATGCTCTTTCTTAGATGTCAAAAAAAATAATATCCGAATCGATCGTTCAAAGAAATATCACAATAAACATTGCCAGTTAGACTGCGCAAGCCTGAGGTGCAAACAGCTGAAAGTTAACTACCAGAGAGAGATTCCCAGCTGATGTAAATTGGTACCCCTCCACGGAAGTCTTTGGAGCCATGCCAGTTTATGCCCAGTTGAGGACTGGGCCAATAGTCTTAAGTTAGTGGCTTACAAGATTCTAACATTTGGGTGGAGCGGGCAGGGGAGGTAATGCTCACCAATACACACAGTTCATTTCTAGTGGCACGCTCGCTGTGCGAGGCCCTGCCGACAGTCATAGAAAGACCCAGCTCTGGCCCTGTGTTTGGGGCTGCCTCTTCCCCAGCTCTCCCCAGCACCCACTGCTACTCAGCCACTGCTCACAGCTGGCAAGGACGGAGGTTAGCACAACAGGCCAGAGCTAGGGAGGGAGCAGGAGAGATGCCACATGCATTTTCCCCTCTGTCGAGTGGCACTGATGGGCCCTGGGGCATCTCCCCGTGTCCCTGGGGCATCTGTCCTGTGTGTGGGAGTGGCACCCAATGAATATGCATCTGTGTGAAGGCCAGTACAGCTGCTGCAGAGCTTAATAGCTGGTGGACGAGAGACGGGAAGGAGAGTTAAGGAACACTGGCCTCCTGTCTGGGTGCCCTCTAGAGGGCTGGGTCAGGAAAACGCAGCGAGAGGTGAGAGATTTGGCCAG
The DNA here is from genome assembly GCF_015237465.2 of Chelonia mydas. Taxonomy (NCBI): domain Eukaryota; kingdom Metazoa; phylum Chordata; order Testudines; family Cheloniidae; genus Chelonia; species Chelonia mydas. The sequence continues at coordinate 1,974,570 of NC_051259.2, forward strand.
TTTGTTTGTTTCTGTGCAGCATCTGGATTTACTGCATATAATTCCCTATAAAGCCTGACATTTATCTAGGGCTGCTGGTTAGTTTAGCAGGACGTAAAATGCAGCCAAGTGGCTTTGTAGGAAAGCAGTTAGAGCATTTGGGTGGCAAGCCTTGTGGGGAAGCTGGCACAGTGCTGGGGAAAAAGCCTTTGGCCTGATTCTCCTCCCAACACGATGCACATCAGAAGTAACGCCCGTGAGTTCAGGTGAGGGCTTGGATCAGACTTTCATAGGGGTTAGATTATCCCACATGTGCCTTGGAGGTTTCATGTAGTTTCCTCTGCTGTGTCTGGTACTCTTCACTGCCATAAACAGGGTATTCAACTGGATGGACCATGGGTGTGATCCAGTCTGGGAATTTCTATGTTACTATCGAACTCAATGGAACCACACTGATGGTAAATCAGGTAACTGCACTGAAATCAATGGAAAAGTTTAATTATTGACTCCAAGGAGGGGCCGGTGTCTGTTCTCACTTACACCGGTATTATACCAGCCTAACTCCCGGTAATAGAAAAATTACTGGTGACTGGCCCTCTCTGTTTGGCAGTGGGCAGTAGATCCTCAGGGAGATGATGACCTTGTTGGGAAGGTTTCAGAGTAACAGCCGTGTTAGTCTGTATTTGCAAAAAGAAAAGGAGGACTTGTGGCACCTTAGAGACTAACCAATTTATTTGAGCATAAGCTTTCGTGAGCTACAGCTCACTTCATCAGATGCATTCATCTCCCCACTGTATTTTCCACTGAATGCATCCGATGAAGTGAGCTGTAGCTCACGAAAGCTTATGCTCAGATAAATTTGTTAATCTCTAAGGTGGCACAAGTACTCCTTGTTGGAAGGGATCAGAGTCAGGCAGTGCATCCAGTAAACTATAGGAGAGCCACAGGGACATGCCAGCCAGTCAGCAGAGAGCATAGATCTTCTGGTCTTCAGTAAGTTTAATATATTAAGATGATAGCTGGCTTCTCCTGGAGATGGCTGCAGCTTCCCCCCGAGGCTAGGTAGTTCTCCAGTGGGATGACAGCTCGACCTCCCCAGACCCAGTGGGTATTCAGGGCACTATGGAGCAGCAACTTGCCCAGTCCCTGAGGGCGGTGATGGAGCGCTGGCCACAGTACCTGAGTTATATCCCACTGTGTCTGACTGACAGTGCTGGCCCATCGTCCCCAGCAGTGTGATTCCCAGGACTCGAGTGCCCTGAAGCATTCCTGGAGCATTGGATGTGACTTCCATTTCCAGTTGCCAGCCTAACTTTAAATACAGCATTTGGTGCTTAGGTGCCAGGGATCAGTGCCCTATCCGTACGCCAGACAGAAAGGGAGGGGGGGGAACACAGAATCCTGAACTCAGGGGTTTTCCTCCTTGTTATGTTGTACACGAGCCTATGGGAGTCTTACCGTTTTGCATGAATACTGCGTGCCTCAGTTTCCCTGTGTATTGCACAATGCCCGAGTGGTGGGAATTGGGTGTGTGACTTTTGCTGAGACCCTCGAGGGCAGGTGAGTCGGCTCCAGCTCCCAGGTGGGGGATGTGACCAGGTGACACTTTGCCCGGGAACCGAGACAAAGACCAGGAGGAGGGCCCACAGGCATGTCGGAGGTCGGGTCGCTGGAAGCTGGGCAGTCAGTTATTGAGGACTCAGAGATGGGGGAGTCCCGGGCGTCTGGCCCGGGGTCCCCCCATGTTGGACTTTGCTGAAAGTCACTGATTTCTGTGCTAACAAGATCTGTTCTACACTGTGTTGACTAATAACCCTTCTGTGTCACCCGTTGGCTGAGAGTCATGGCTGATTGCAGAGTTGTGGGGCAGGGTCCTCTGGCTCCCCCAGGGGTCCCATCCAGGGGGACTTGCCAAGGGCACATGCACGGTGAGAACAGGGGTGCGGCATGCTCTGAGGTCAGTCCCAGGAGGGCCATAGCCAAGGAGGCTCCATGCCCCGAGGGGAGTAACGCTACCCAGAGTCCTGGCTGGCTTCATACCAAGCAGTTCCAGAGCATCGGGCCTGTGACACCATGACCACAAGCGTTTCTGTTTAGTTGTAATGTCTGGGAGGAGACCATCCTACATCCAGAGATGAACGATGGTCTTGTGGTTAAAGCTGAGACAGGGATTTTGGCTTTGCGGCTCTGGCTCTCCTGTGTGACCATGGGCAAGTCACTTTGTCTATCTGTGCCCCAACTCACCAGCTGTGGAATGGGGACAATAACCTTTCCTTTGTCTGGTTTATTTAAGCTGCAAGCTCTTTCAGGGCAGAGATTAGCTCTTACTATGTATGTACAGCACCTTTGCTGTTACTGCAATACATAGAATGGTGTCAGTCCGTCTGTCTAGTGCCAGGGAGATGAGCTGGATCTATTGGGCCGTTCCCTTCTCTGACATTGGAGATTCTGTTGAGTCCGGAGGTTGGGCGGGGTGTTGGGAGTATCTCCCAGCTCTTACCTGCCTTACCCTGGCTGCTAACGCCGCCTTACACACCGTGTCCTGACCGAGCTGCTCTTGGGGGAAGGTAGCAAGCTAACACTGGGAAGAAGCTTAATAACGACTGCTCTCCACGTGAGGAGTCACACCCATGGCTGAGTGCTGAGCACGTGTGTGTGGGGGGCACAGCTCTGGGGTCTGCGATACGCCTGTTACAAACACTGTGCTGCCAGGAGCAGCCCCTGAGCATGGCAAACATATAGGTACAGACCGGAGACAACCACAGCAATGGCAAGACTAGCCCAGAGCTCATGCCTTCCCCTACATCGTCCTTATGAAGGCACGCCATGTCGCTCAGCATATGGTCTGACCCATAGTTACGAGACGTTCTAGATGCTCGTTCTGCACTCATCAGCATGGCGTCTTAGCTGAGGAGATGGTACGTACGGTGGCACATGAGAGACAGCATATCGCTAAAGGCTCTGAGGATTATAGAGACGGTACCAGCGGGGAGGTCACTGCAGAGCAGGTGTCTGTCACAGGTGACCTTGGCCCCAAATCCCCGTGCTATTGAATCAAGCCTGCAATCCCAGACAACTACCGACCTGAAAGCAAGTCCCCTGCCTTTTGCCAGGCAAAGCCCAATAGAGCTAGGCTGCTGCATTGGACAAAGGTGGCATCACTTCAAAGCCCCGTGCGACGGGTTGGGTCACAGAAACCCCCTGGGAGCTGCCACCTGATGTGCCAAGGCTACTTCTGCCCCTGCTTTCCTGCCCTGCCAGCTTAGGACTCCAGCGCCCTGCCTGGTTTGAGCCAGAGCCGCTAGCCTGCTGCAAACCCAGACCCAGATCTGAACCACGTCCCCTAACAGCTGTAGGCTTAACTGAAAGCAGCTTACAGAAGTGTTCCTGTCCTTGACACTCAGATGCCCAACTCCCAGTGGGGCCCAAACCCTGAATAAATCCGTTTTACCCGGTATAAAGATTACACAGGGTAAACTCATAAATTGTTCACCCTCTATAACACCGATAGAGAGATATACACAGCTGTTTGCCCCCCCCCCCCAAGTATTAATACATACTCTGGGTTAATTAATAAGTAAAAAGTGATTTTATTAAATACAGAAAGTAGGATTTAAGTGGTTCCAAGTTGTAACAGACAGAATAAAGTGAATTACCAAGCAAAATAAAATAAAACCCGCAAGTCTATGTCTAATAAAACTGAATACAGACAAAATCTCACCAGTTCCAGTAAGCTTCCTTTTACAGACTAATCTCCTTCTAGTCCAGGTCCAGCAATCACTCACACCCCCTGTAGTTACTGTCTTTTGTTCCAGTTTCTTTCAGGTATCCTTGGGGGTGGAGAAGCTATTTCCTTAGCCAGCTGAAGACCAAATGGCGGGGTCTCCCATGGGCTTAAATAGACTCTCTCTTGTGGGTGGAGACCCCCTCCTCTCGCCTATGCAAAGTCCAGCTCCAAGGTGGTGTTCTGGAGTCACCTGGGCAAGTCACAGGTCCATGCAAGACTCACAGTTTTTACAGGCAGAAGCCATTGCCCACCTGGCATCTTGAACGTCTCCAGGAAGACTTCTTATGTGGACTGGAGCATTCCAAGATGCACTGTTCCTTAAAAAGAACAGGAGTACTCGTGGCACCTTAGAGACTAACTAATTTATGTGAGCATAACCTTTCGTGGGCTACAGCCCACTTCATCAGATGCATAGAATGGAACATATAGTAAGAAGGTATATATACATACAGAGAACATGAAAAGGTGGAAGTTGCCATACCAACTGTAAGAGGCTAATTAATTAAGATGAGCTATTATCAGCAGGAGAAAAACAACTTTTGTAGTGATAATTAAGATGGCCCATTTCAGATAGTTGACCAGAAGGTGTGAGGATACTTAACATGGGGAAATAGATTCAATTTGTGTAATGACCCAGCCACTCCCAGTCTCTATTCAAGCCCAAGTTAATAGTATCTAGTTTGCAAATTAATTCCAGTTCAGCAGTTTCTCATTGGAGTCTGTTTTTGAAGCTTTTCTGCTGCAAAATTGCCATCTTTAAGTCGGTTACTGAGAGGTTGAAGTGTTCTCTGACTGGTTTTTGAATGTTATGATTCCTGGTGTCGGATTTGTGTCCATTAATTCTTTTGCGTAGAGGCTGTCCGGTTTGGCCAATGTACATGGCAGAGGGGCATTGCTGGCACATGATGGCATATATCACATTGGTAGATGTGCAGGTGAACGAGCCCCTGATGGCATGGCTGATGTGATTAGGTCCTATGATGGTGTCCCCTGAATAGATATGTGGACAGAGTTGGCATCGGGCTTTGTTGCAAGGATAGGTTCCTGGGTTAGTGTTTTTGTTGTGTGGTGTGTGGTTGCTGGTGAGTATTTGCTTCAGGTTGGGGGGCTGTCTGTAAGCAAGGATTGTTCTGTCTCCCAAGATCTGTGAGAGTGAGGGATCGTCTTTCAGGATAGGTTGTAGATCTTTGATGATGCGCTGGAGAGGTTTTAGTTGGGGACTGAAGGTGACGGCTAGTGGTGTTCTGTTATTTTCTTTGTTGGGCCTGTCCTGTAGTAGGTGACTTCTGGGTACTCTTCTGATTCTGTCAATCTGTTTCTTCACTTCAGCAGGTGGGTATTGTAGTTTTAAGAATGCTTGATAGAAATCTTGTAGGTGTTTGTCTCTGTCTGAGGGATTGGAATGTGGTTGTATCTTAACTTTGCAAATTCCTTTCTCCAGGAACTGACCAAATGCTCTACTAAGGTTATTTAGAAATCAAGCCAGTACACGGCATAGAATCATAGAATATCAGGGTTGGAAGGGACCTCAGGAGGTCATCTAGTCCACCCCCTGCTCAAATCAGGACCGATCCCCAATTAATCCCCATACAAATAGGATTAATAGATTCAGTAGATCATAACCTTTACATAGATATGTTACATGGCATATGTAGCATGGAACATATTCCAGTTATATCATATATATTCATAAGCATATTTCCATAAAGCCTTATGTGGGGCACTGTCACAGCCACCTCCAGAAAACATAGGCAGGAAACCAAAGCCCGTAATGAGCGCAGAAGACTCTTAGAATCCTCCAATCCATTATCAACCCCCAACCTTCTTATCTGATAGGTTCTTCTATCCATAACATCCAATTTCCATTAAAGGTGGCTCACCTTTTCAGACTCTCCCTATCTGTTTTTCATTGAAAAACAAGCCACCATATTCCATTAGTTTCTCATTTAGTGTGTGTAAAACGCTGATACATACATTTTACCCAGGGTGTTTTTAATCAGTTAATTTAACCAGAAACATTAATAATGTATTTCTTTGCCCCTTGACTGCTCATCTGTTAAACAGCTTATACATGGGAGAATAATGTCACCCTCTGTGACATGAAGTATCTAATACAGTGCGAATGGAATAGGATTTTGCATGTTTAATGCCAAAATGAACAAAGAGGAAGATACTGTCTCCTGGGAACGGGTATTACAGGATGAATAAAACCACTGCAAAGGACTTGTCTTTCCTAGCAGCCAAGCAAATCCTTCCAGAAAGGACACACATTTTCTGTACTTCATTTTCCGCTTGGATTCAGTTTCTTGGCATTTCTCAGCACATTTTTCCTATCCTGCAAGACATGGTTAAATCCGGGTCTCCGTGAGGTGAACTTCCCAGCTTCAGCTCCATCCATGAAACCTCACCCAGGTATAATGGGCGCTGCTGGAAGCCGGAGAGCGCGGACAGCAGTTGAGAACTGAGTTGCACTCAATGGGGGAAATTCGTGCCACTGCAGAAGGACAACAAGAGAGGCCTCTGTACCAACTGAGTCCCATATAGAGCCTCAAAATCGGGCTGAAGCAGGACTTTAGTGGCATGTGGTCCTCATGCCTATACCCAGCAGAAACGTCCTTCTCAGCGCTTCTCCTGGTCCCCTCGAAATAGCAACTTCCAACATGGCCAAACATTTTGTATCTCTTTATTCATTTTTAGCTGGCGAAGTCAGCAACATCAGTTAGGTCGATTTTTTTAAAGTCAGGCACCTCAAATGCAGACATGGGCAGGAGACCCGAACTGCAGAGGAGCAGAGCCTACCGAAGGCAATGGGGAGCTGCAGTTGCTCAGCACCTCTGGAAATCAGCCCACTTATTTCGGAGCCCAAACTGGGTGTTAAGCCCCCACTTTAGCCACCCACATTTGAAAGTTTTGGCAGCTTGTACTGAAGCCTAGCAGGGAGCTGCTGTCCTGGCCCCTCCCGGCTCTGCCTCAGGGAGTCTGAGCACAGAGGGGGAGTCTGTGGCTGGGAATGCCTGGGATTTTGCCGTTTGTGACCACAATCTTACCTTTCCCTTCAGCATCTTTTCACTGCATCCCTGGAACTACGGGCAGAGGTGATGAGATGCATCCCACTGTGCAACAGCCCTGATGTCACACCCTGGCACAGGAAGGGAAAACGCTGCACCCCCTGAGGGACAAGAGACTCCGTTAAGGAGATTTCTCCTTCCTCCGGTCGGCCTTGTGTGGCAGCAAAGCAGCACCTGCTAAATGGAGACTTTTCCCCAGGGCCGGCGGGACGCACAGCAACTCTGCCTGACCCTCTGAGTCATGCTGCCAACACCTCTCTGGCCAGCCGGATCTTCAGTGTTGTGCTGAACTTTACTCGTACATGGAAAGGCTTTTAAAATGCACCCACGGCGATGATATTTGGAGATATTCCGCTTCGAGCCGAGGAGAGGGTTTCCATCAACAAGCATTTCACTTCTCTGGCTTGGAGGGAGACCTTTAGTTAGCACTGAAGATTTGGTTTTCAGTCTGACACTTCTAAGCGCACTTGGGATTGGAGTCCAGACACAAGCTCATGTTTTCCCCACAGTTACAAGGTCGGAGGACAAGCTGAACAGAAGTGAAACGAATCTTTCGTCAGGGTAACTAGAGAGAAGCAGAAGCTGGCTCGGCATGTCCTATCCCACGATGCTTCCCCGGCCTTGCGGCCACAACGGCCAGCATGATTTGAGACAGGTTCTGGTGCTCTGGCTTGGGACTCGCATTCTGGATAAACCAACTGGTATAAGGAACCCGAGCCCAATGACATGCTGGGTGTGAAATACAGATGCTGCTGACGCAGGTGGTTCCCACGGCGTTTCCTCTCCAACCCCCCTCCCAGACTAGAGAAATCTGCCTTGGCAATACAATGCCACAAAAATCCTCCATTCCGGAAGCTTTAGAGAAGCACAATGGTCCAGTGGGTAGGGTGCTAGCCTGCAGCTTGGGACACCTGGGTTTATTTCCAAGCTCCCTCACAGACACTTTGTGTGCCCTTCTGCAGGTCACTTTGTGTCTCGGAGCCTCAGTTCACCATCAGGGCAATGGGGCGAACTGCCCTGCCCTGCCTCCTGGGGAGTGCAGTGGGGAAAAATGAGTTAAAGATTGTGATGTGCTCAGAGGTGATAAGGGCTCGCCAAGGGCCTGAGACAGACCGGAAACCAGCACATGGCTAACGGGCCTGATTAGGATCTAGAACTGGGAAATGACTCCACGGAAGGCCACTCATATAGCCTTCATCACTGTAGCACTGTATATCTTAACTGTATTGTTACATTTATGCACCTAAATTTGGTTTATTGTTGATTATGTATCTTTTAAAACAAACTTTGTATTTGTGGATAATCTAAGCACTATAGCCAGATGGACAGACACTCTTTTCTTAACCCATGTATTACATAATTTTTTTAACATTAGCTTTAATTAAATGTTTAAATCGGAGTGCTTCACAGAGCAGGGTTTATTTCACCCTCAGAACCTCCACTCTGAGGTTTTAGCCTCAGACGGGGAACAGAGCGGAGAAAAGAGACGAGGTGATTTGCCCAAAGTTTCAAAAAGAGTCTGTGGCACAGCCAGACTCTGAACCCCGCCTCCTGCATCCCAGTCCGCTGCCTTAACCACGAGGCCAGCCCGCCTCTCTGCCTCAGTGGAGTTGCACCAGTTTCACAAAGCTGTGAGGAGATACGGGCCACGTCGGTTTGCCTCTGCTGTACCCATCTGCACACCAAAGCTGAACCCATATTACAGAGCTTAGCATCTGAGGGCTTCCGCCAGCCCCAGGCAGAGGGGTTTAAGGGGTCTCCCTCCTGAACAGCCCAGACTGGAGCTTACTTCCAGGAGCCTGCATCCAGGATTTACAACGAGGGGTTGGTTTTTGGTGAGCAGCCCTGGCCCTCTTTAGTTTCCCCAAGCAGTCTGTTAACTCCTCCTTGGCTAGGGTTCACATCATCCAGCACCGAGCTGGTCTGCTAGGGTTCCCAGTTTGATGTACTGGTTGCATATCGATGGTCAGAACGTGACAGACCCGTATGCTGATTGTTTAGGGTATGTGTCTTTATACAGCACGTGCAGCATCGCCAGGCTGATGGCTCAGGAGCTGCGGTGCGGTACGTGGAATGCCGGAGAACCCAAGGAGTTTCTTTGGCCCTGAAGGTTTCTCATTCCAATCCCAGGAGCCCTCCACTGCTTTTCAGCATGTGGCTTCATGAGGCTAGGGCCCAGGGACCCATGATGGGCAGATGAGATGTACAGCAAGCTGTCGAGTCCATCCTTGGACGCGCTCCCTCCAGGTGTCCAAGTAGATTTCCCCACGCGCACTTGCCAAGCAGTAGGACACTAGTTAGCACAGCTCTTTTCAAGCCAGGCTATTGGGGAAAGGGAAATAAAGCACATCAGGTCTGTCCCTTAGCTCCAGCTGAGTTGGGCTCAGTGGTAGGCCGCAAGCTGAGGAGGGAGGAGATTTACTCCGTACTTGTGGTCCCCCAACTTGGGGGCTGACCAGGAGCTTCCCAGGGCTGCTCCAAAATACACCCAGTTGCTCATGGCCCCACACAGCCCTTCCAGCAGCCAGGGGTAACAGCTGGGTCTGTGCCACTCAAGGATTCCCTTGGGCAGGGGAAATTCCAAGCTGGCCAGACCTGCTGCGTTCCTCCCTGGCTTCCTTGATGTGGCATGAAGGGGTCGTACTGGAAAGAAGCCCTGGTCCCTTAGAAAATGCAGACAGAAGTGACAGGAGACACCCCCTGGAGAAGTATGTCGGGCTGCCCCAGGAAAGGCCCAAGTCCCGTCTTTTTTCCTTTAGAAAAGAAAGAGGACACTGACTAGAACTGTGCCGATGATGTTACAGTTGTGACACGGCCCTGCCAAAGCCGGGGTCTCTGACGCTGGGGCTGTTTGGGACCAGTTAATATTCACACAGAGAATCCCCTTCGGATAGCTCAGCCCTGTAAGTAACAGGCAGCTGATTCCCCAGGTTTCTGTTTCATTCACTCCATGCCTGTGCAGCCTCAAATTGCATCAGCTACATAATCATGTTGCATCACATCAGGCTCTGCCAAGCTGACGTGACAGGGCCAATGCATCATCACTAGAAGTGTACAGGGGCAGGAATTCAGTTCCTTTGCTGTTCTGTCAGAGCAAGAAACCAATCTATGCCCTAAAGAAAACATTTTCCATTCCTGCCGTGGAGGAATTCAAATTTGCAAGTTCCAGTTATTGCATGTAGAAGAGCCTGGCTCTTTGCTGCTGCTGCTGAGCAGATCTCTGAGTGTGCCCCAGGAAGTAAGCGTTACTGCAGGAGGTGCGAGCTATGGGGCTGAGGGTGAGGGGTTTGGGAGTGCTAGGCAGGGAAAAGATCCCTTTGTGCATCTCCTGCGTGCTAATGATTCCCACTCAGCACAAAGGATTCCTCAGTAAAATGTGAGCTGTAGGGATGGAGTTTCCATTTCTTCTGGACTTTATCTTCCCCTCTTGCTTCAGAAAAAGGCTTCCACGGAATCACTCTGTGTGGCTTTTGGAAGACACCAGATGGCACCGCCATGGGGGTGCGGGGACCCGGCGGAGAAGGGGGTCAACAAAAATAGAACAAACCTGAAAAAGACAAAACAAGCAGCCCAGCACTCGGCAGGAAAGAAAACAATTGCAAGGGAAAGAAATCCTAGGGGCCCTACATTTGAGAGAACACACAAAATCCGGTGCTGATGGGTAGATGGGTGGATAAGAAATTCTTCAGGGTTCATCCCATGTTGTCTCTGCAGGAAGCAATGCTGTCTGCATCCTCAGTAAGATCTTTTTCAAAACAAGCGTTTATTCCAGAATTCCATCAATGGAAGGGGACTGTCCGAGCGCTGTCTAAGTGTGTTAGCAACACAGTCAGCAGGGGAGGGGAAAGTGTGATCAAATGTAGCTGTTTTTCAAAGCTAAATAACACTGCGATTTTATAAGAAGAAAAAGGTAAGTGATTACACTGCAGACTAAGTGCTGCTGAAATTCCCTTTCCTAGAACGAAGCTGGTTTGTTTTGTTAATTTGGAAAACACCTGAAACGCTTTGACTTTCTTGTACGCTTAGCTGCTGTGAAGCTAAAAATAACCAGCCATTTAAGGAAAATGGCATTTAGCCAGAAAACTTGTCTGGCAGGTTTTGACTAGACAAGAATTAAACTAGTGGGATAGAAAGCACAGAAAACGAGTTTTAACCTGGGAATAGTAAAGCAGCTCACACCTATATGATTAACAGCATCCTGTCCTGAGATATACATATAATTTCTCTTCTATGGATAAGTCGGGTCTGTGAAATAAATGGAGTAGAGAGCCATTCTGTAGAGCACTGTAAGCACTGAAGGTTGCTAACGAGATCTTTTTGCTTTGTATTAGTGTATGGCCTTTGTCAATGGGAGTTGGGTACTTAATTCTCTTAGGCCTTCTTAAATCCCATCTGGGTTGTCCATAGCCACATTCTGACTGGATGCTTGGTCTGGTTTGAGGTTGTGTGGGTCTTGTCATGCGCCATAGAATAGGGGGAATAGAACCGGTCATGCCAACTGTGTCTGGGCCCAATCCTGCTCCTTTTGCTGCAATGGGACTTTGCTCTTTCGTGGGATCTGGATTTTGCTCTGAAGGGGGGGACTGATTTTCAGTGATTTAGCTAGAGCTACAGCCTGCCAGTTCTTTGCATCCAAACCTCCCTGTGTGTCTAATGCCAGCTCCCTGTCCCTGTGAAATACCTGCTCCATCTAGCCCTTCTGAGCCAAGATTTTAAACAGGAGTTTTAAACATTCATTTTTGTTTCTCATTTTGAGTTCTTTCACCTTTGAAACTTCCCAATTCCAGCAGCACTTTCAGTGGTCAGAAAATAAGATAAAAAAGAAGGGAAGTTGAGTTGCATTTTCTTATTTGCAGATTGACACTCTCTGGAGAGCAATTAGCCTACTTTAAAGCAAAAAAAAAAAAAAAACCCCAACAACCCAAACCTCCAAACCGAGTAAGTATTTAACCTGCCTGTTGATTGATATTTAAAATACACAAAGACAAATGTAATAAGGCACAACAAACATTGTTTCCCATCGTTAATATTTAATGATCTAGGCTCTCCTTCCCCCCCACCACATATCTGAGCAAATGCAGTTGCCTTTATGCCTTGACATTTCTGTCTGAAGAACACTGAGCAGAACATATCCAGCTGTGACTTGGAGGAAACCTGTTGCCGCTCTTGGCACAATTATTCATCAGGTAACACTGGAGTCTCGATCTTTCCCTAAGTTTGGTAATGAGCAGGAATTCGAACAGTCGCACACGTCATAGACTTACCATCCAAATAACAGATTCTCGCCAATTGCCCAATGGAATTAACTAGGAATATGATGATTTGCTTACGAGCTCTTGACACAGAGTAGTGAGGCATACTTTTTTAGTACGGATACAGGCTGCATTAGTGTGCACTGGAAGACATTAAATGCGTGGCCTTCAGAGTACTGTAAAGTCATTTCCTCTACTATCGTTATTGGGGACAACTTCGACTATATTCGTTTGTCAGCAGTTCGGCAGCAGGCTGTTGAATCCTTAGGCGGCAGCAGCCTGCTCTAATAGGTGGCGTGTGGCTTCTGCCGTTCCTAAATACAATGAGATGCGCCAGATTCCGGAATAACAATGTGCTGTAGTTGTCTGCTTGCACACTTGCAGTCTGCCTGGCCATATGTACAATGAGTTACATTTGCAGTTGTGCATGAGCGAGGCTTATTGCTCGTGGCGTGCTTTTACAGCTGTGGTTTAGATATCAGAAACAGGAGGACCAATGCCCTTGCTGTCAAAGGAAGGTGAATTAAGGAGATGGGGTAGGCAGGGATTTGGGGCTGTTGCCTTCTCCTTGGACTTTGAGAGTATGGGTGAAATGAACCCCAGAGCTAAAACATGCCTAGCTACAGTTTGGCAAAAGAACTAAATCCATCCTCTTTTGGCTTAAAATTGTTTGTTCCTTTGAAATTGAGATGAAGCAGAACTGGAGTTGGTCGCGGGACATGGACCATTCCTCTCTCTGCAGCTTTGCATTCAAACCACCCAGAGCCTCGGCTTTAGTAAAGGGAAAACCGAACTGATGATGTTTTGCAAAGCCAAAACCACGTACCCTTTGTTCACCGCTGCTGCAAATGCACCCCACTGTCCTTACCCTGGCTAGCCTAACTCTGGACCTTTCTTGGGCTGGTGTAGGTTTGGTGATCAGAGTTTGGTGATCAGAACAAGTGTCAGCTGAGCCTGGTGTGATTTTACCAAATGCTCACCGGCAATGGGATTTGAGTCAGGGTCACCAGGGTGGAGAAGCGTGTTCAGCACCTTACCGTGCCTCAGAAGATAGTCGTTAATACTATTATGATCTTTATTCTTGTGATGCCCAGGAGTTCCAGCCAGGACCACATTGTGCTAAGCGCTGTACAAACAGAACTAAAAGAGGGCCCCTACCTCAAAATTTCTTACAAGTAGAATTGCAAACACTCTGTGCCTGCGGCCATTCAACCTTCATAAACATGAACCACTCCATCGCATTGCAGCGTGAGATCTGTGAGCACCGCTGACCACTCAGGGCAATGGCATAGTCCCTTCTGGGATCAGTTAGGCAGCCAATACTCTCATGCTTATCAGGAAGATGTTGCAAAGCGTCCCTGTAGGCCTGAAATCAAGCGGAGTGGATGAGAGACCTCAGCCCAGCCATCTTGTATCTGCCTGCAAAGCTGTAGGAGGCAAAGGAAGGTGGAAGATGAGCAGCTGTGATCTGAATAGACAAGGAGGTAACACTGCGAAAAGGCTGTTAGCACTAAATCAAGTGAACAGTAACTCAATTCATCTCCAGGACATCTCCAACACTTTTTAAAACAGGGTGGCGGTGGAAATGCTGTAGAGAAATACATCACCGCTAAAGGACCCTTAGTTTTGGTGTTTCATATGACGTTTATTTATAGACAATGCATAAAAGTGGATACCTTTTTATTGCTGATTCTTTTACTGTCCATTGACTTCAATTTTTTTTTTTCATCTGAGCAAAGTCATGGTGATGTTCTTGTCAAAAGACCAAGAAGGACACCCATGTGAAACCTAGGGGAAATGCAGACAGCTGACTGCATTTCTGCTCCCCTCACACTGCTGTACTTTGGTGTAATGGTTACATTTGTCTTAGTGCAAGCGCTGTATTTCAGAAAGACTTTGGAGCACAACCCCACCGAGTTCAGCCCACTGGAGTTATTAATACGATCGACTATTTGCTCCTGTTAGCATGGTTCATTCCCTCTGAAGCGTCCAGCAGTGACCATTGTTGGAAGACGGGATACTGGGCTAGATGGGCCACTGATCTGACCCAGTCTGGCCATTCCTTTGTTCATTCCCACTGCGCTGAGTAGGGGAAGCCTCAAAGAGCTTGCCAAGCCCCAAGTCAGGATAAAGATGACTTGGGTTGAAGGTACTGGTCTGGAGCTTAGACAAGCTGGGATCTGTTACTGTTTCTGTGAGGTTGGGGTCTGGGCCTTGGTTCTCCATCTCCAACATGGAGATAACCTTCGCTCATTGTCTGTACTCCTACTTACATCACTAGCAACTTGAGGCAGAATCTGTCTCTTACTGTGTGTCTGTGCAGCGCCTTGCACCATGGGGCCCTGATCTCAACTGACGCCTCTAGGCCCCACTGGGGTGCACAGGAATAATAATAAAGCTAATTGCGTTGCACCAGCTATTACAGAGATCAGGATTTAGAGCACTCCGCTGGCTAGGGCGGTGTTTGTCCGGGCTGGTGCAATTCCGCCAGCACCACATGAACGTGGTGATTAACTCTCCTGGTGTGTGCACAAGCTGATATTTTCATGTGCAAATGTGCATCTCACAAGCAACATTTCACCATTTTCACTGACTTTTGAGTAAAAATGCCAGATTTGTCCTCCACAGGTTAGTGTTATTTACTGCAAAATTGGCAAATATCCATCTCCAGGGAAAGAAAAACATGTGTGTACCTCCTTCCTTTCCCCCACCCCACCAGCCGTGTTTGTTTACTTTAAAAATAAAATCACAGCGAGGTCAGGAGTGAAAACTGTCTGGCTTTTCTGGGCGCTTGTGAGAGCCTCAGTTCTCACTGCATCACTGGTAGTGAGAGGGATTGTTTCACACGACGTGAACAAGAAGGAAAACTCTGCTTTGAACTATTAACAAGCTGTTTGTTCTGAGGGTGGCTGAGCCGTTTGCTGAGCTGGTGCTGACCTCAGTGGCTGTGGTTCTCATGGGAATGGCGAGTGGAGGCTGGTTTTCAGAGTATTTTCCTCAGGTTATTTCTTTTCTGTTGTTAGTTTTTCTAATTGCGACCCTGAGAGATTGTCTTTGCCCCCGCTCGACTCCAGTGCCAGGTATACATGGAACGAAGCAGATCTCCAGAACCCTGGGCTCTGCACGCTATCGCTGCATCGCCACTTCGCTCAATAGTGCAAGCCCATTTTCTCCGTTTTATTAAAATGGAAAAGCTGTGACAATTATTTTCGTAATTAGCTGGCTCTCCAAATTAATGCCAATTACACTGTGTAATCACGATGAAGATTATACATTAATCAACCCTTCCAAGCTAGTTATTAGGCTCTCTAAGTAATGATTGTGAAGAACGTATGGGAAGAAAAGACACACGAGCTCAGAGAGGAAGCCACGCCAATCCAGGGGAATAGGCAGCAGGGAATTTCCAAATGGGTCTAGCTGTTCTTTTCAGCACATTTGATTGGCCTGAAAAGATTTGTCGCTGGCTTTTTTTTTCCCCCCTTCCAGGGCCTCTGTGTAAAAGATTATTCTGTCATATATTGCTACCCATTGGCTCTTTCTAACACCTTAGCAAATGCAGGGTCTGTTTCACATTGCATCTGTCCCCATGCGCTCTTCAGCCAGCACTGTAATCAGAAATAGACCAGCTGAGCCTGTCTCCTTTCTCATCGCCTGGCACTAAATGCAAGTGGCTGGGTGGTTGCACAGAAAATCCTTTCTTTAAGTAAAGCCTATTATATCCAAATGGATGTCTGGAGTGTTAATTTATTTGGGATCAAACACTGATAATCCGCATACCGAATCCTACTGTATTCTATCACAATAAGACACACTCAGAACCAACTCTGAAAGCTCTGAGCTGGGAGAAAACACGTCAGCCATTTGCTAATCAATGCAACATGAAGCCAGTTCATTTCAGCATAATGCTAGAGAACAAAATCCTGCTGCTGAAATGTGCTGGGTTGAAAACCTTCGCGTGGAGGGGAAGGGATGAGCCTCACCAATGGGTTTTATTTTTGTTATTGTTCATTATTTCTACAGTAATATCTGTGCTTTTGGAGCAGTGCAGACTTTTATAAAGGTAAGTCCCTGCCTTCAGAAGCACAAATTAAGGGCCCAATCCTGCAAATGCTTATGCACAGGAGTAACTTTGCATGCTCGAGTGATCCACTTGAGTTCATTGGGATGACCCTATGGGAGCTAGGCACCTGGGCACTTTTGAAAGTCCTACCAGGAACCTAACTGATATGGCCCTAGGTGACTTGTCCAACATCACAAAGTGACTTGAACCCAGGACTTCCGAGCCCAAGGCTGGGGCCCTAACCACTGGATCATCCTTACCCATGTTTGTACTGAGCCTAGTAATACTTTACCACACTGGGGTATGTAGAAAGTAATTCCATGTGTGTGCGAAGAGTTTCTGGGATCCTCATATACGTACATACAAAGTATTACTATCCCCATGTGCAACATGGGGAAACTGAGGCACAGAGGGCCAAGAAAATGATGTGCCCAAGAGCAGACAGCGAGTGAGTGACAAAGCCATCAATGAGGCTCAGCCCTTCCCTTCGCACATTTGCTGTTCTCTGCTGTTTGTAATGGCATAAATAACTAAGCATCAACGTCCCCCCACTGCCCTTCCACCATGCACCTCCCCTGTCCCACTCCAACACCTGTCCCTGCTGCTCTCCAAACATCTGCCCTTGCTGCCCCACCCCAGTATCCGGCCCCTGGCCACCCCTCCATTAGGAGCTCTCTGTAAAGCACTCAGTACTGCTTCGTTGGTCAGATCAGCCCACTGACAAGCCCTTCCCCGTCTGACTTCCAAGCTGCTGTGGCAGTGCGAGGCCGAGCTGGTATCACTAGGTTGAAACCTGTGCTTGCCCTGGCTGGCTGGGCGAAGGGAGCTGATGGGATGCCATCTCTCTGGGTTAAGGGTTTTCATAGCTGGGTATTTTTAATGTGATGTTCGAATGAGAGATACTCCTGACGATAGATACTGAATAATTAATGTCAATGAGGTGGAGTTTAGCTTTTGCTGGGATGGAGAATGCTCCGTGGCCCTATAAATATTTCACAGGGATAAAAAGGGAACAAGAGGGAGATCTCCAAGCAGCGCTATGGTGTGAAGGCTCACAGGAGCCTCCTTTGGGTTGGGGAAGGGACACCCTTTGCTGGCTGAGCAGAGCAGTACATTAAAACGGCCACATGCTGCTGATATTCCTGTCTGAGATACCAGAGCAGCAAGCACTGCTAGAGGACAAGGATCTAGGGGTCAGGAAATTCAGAATAAGGGGACCATACAGCATTGAGGACTGGGGATAGAGTTCCCAAGGTCATTTGGTTGCACCTGTCCCCAGTTGGCAGTAACCACAGGTTATTGCCAGAGAATTGTGCTTCTTTCTTATGTGAAATAGACCGGAAAATGTCCCAGAGCAGGCCCTAGTGACCGTGTATTTACAATAATCATCACCATGATGTCAACAGAAGCAAAGGACTGAACACCCCTAGAGATGGGCTGTTGATAGTTGGGGCTGGTAGGAACATTCATAGGTTCATAGATTTCAAGGCCAGAAAAGTCCATTGTGATCATCTAGTCTGACATCCTCTATAGCACAGGCCAGAGAACATCTCCAAAATAATTCCTAGAGCAGAGCTCTAGAAAAACATCCAATCTTGATTTTAAAAATTGCCAGTGATGGAGAATCCCCCCTGGCCCTTGGCAAATTGTTCTAATGGTTAATTACCTTCACTGTTAAAAATGTATGCCTTATTTCCAGTCTGAATTTGTCTAGCTTCAACTTCCGGCCATGGGATCATAAAAAGAAAAGGAGGACTTGTGGCACCTTAGAGACTAACCAATTTATTTGAGCATAAGCTCAAATATGCATCCGATGAAGTGAGCTGTAGCTCACGAAAGCTTATGCTCAAATAAATTGGTTAGTCTCTAAGGTGCCACAAGTCCTCCTTTTCTTTTTGCGAATACAGACTAACGCGGCTGCTCCTCTGAAACCATGGGATCATATTATTTCTTTCTCTGCTTAGACTGAAGAGCCGTGTAATCAAGTCACCCCTTAGCCTTTTCTCTTTGTTAAGCTAAGTAGATTGAACTCTTTCAGTCTATCACTAGAAGGAGGTACAATAACCCCTCTGCTGCTACTCGAGGTTCCCCTGTTTATGCCTCCCAGGATCGCATTTGCTCTTTTGGCCACAGTGTCACATTGGGAGCTTGTATTCAGCTGATTATGTACCACGATGATCAGAGTCTCTGCTTCCCAGGAGAGAGTCCCCCATTCTGTAAGTATGGCCTGCATTCTGTGTTCCTAGATGTGTACATTACATTTAGTGTCTTAAAACACATACTGTTGGCTTGCGCCCAGTTTATCAAGTGATCCAGATTGTTCTGAATCGGGGACCAGTCCTCTTGTTTACCACTACCCCGATTTTTACGGCACCTTACAGACTAACAGATTTATTTGGGCCTAAGCTTTCGTGGGTAAAAAACCCACTTCTTCAGTTGCATGCATGCAGCAGTGGGTTTTTTACCCATGAAAGTTTATGCCCAAATAAATCTGTTAGTCTTTAAGTTGCCACCAGACTCCTCATTGTTTTTGTGGATACAGAGTAACACAGCTGCCCCACTGATACTTGGTACCAATTTTTATGTCATCTGTAAAACATAAGAATTATCTTCCCTAAACTCAATAAAATAATGTGTCCACTTAATTCAGTATCCTGTCTCTAGCAGCTGGTGTTGGCCACTGTCAAAGAGGAAGGTATAAGAAACTGATAACCTACCCTTAGGGTAAATTCCTTCCTGTCCCCAAGTCTTTAGAAGCTGCTTATGCCCTGACGCAGGAGAGTTAAGAGCCCTTCGAAAACTGGGGTTGGGTGGGGTGCGGGGGTTGTGTTTGTTTGTATTTTGAATCCTTGCTATATCAACTCTGGACATTATTGCTATCCATATAAATGCTCCATCTTTTTGGCATCCCGCTAAGCTCTTGGCCTCAGTGACATCTTGTGGCCATGACGTCCACAAGCTGAATAAAGAAAAGGAGTACTTGTGGCACCTTAGAGACTAACCAATTTATTTGAGCATGAGCTTTCGTGAGCTACAGCTCACTTCATCGGATGCATACTGTGGAAACTGCAGAAGACATTATATACACAGAGACCATGAAACAATTGTATAAAACTGTGTATATAATGTCTTCTGCAGTTTCCACAGTATGCATCCGATGAAGTGAGCTGTAGCTCACGAAAGCTCATGCTCAAATAAATTGGTTAGTCTCTAAGGTGCCACAAGTACTCCTTTTCTTTTTGCGAATACAGACTAACACGGCTGTTACTCTGACACAAGCTGAATGTATACTGTGCAGAAAAGTATTTCCTTTGATCCATTTTAAACATCGGGGGGGAGTTTGAGCTGTTAAATTACCTGCCTGTGGATGAATTAGGGAATGTCTACACTGCAATTAAGCACCCGGGGCTGGCCTGTGTCTGCTGACTCAGGCTTACGGGACTCAGGCTAAGGGGCTGTTTACTTGCTCTATATACATCCTCCTAGGGGCTTCAGTCCCAATTGCCATTGGACTGGCACTCTTGACCAGCACCAAATTAATATAAACATGTATAGACAGTGTGGTTTGGACCTGGAAGGAGAAGGCATGTAATTTCTTAAATACCAATAGAGCTGATAAGGTGTCTGCCATCTATAACGAAACATTGGAAAGGCTTTCCTAAATCAAAGAGGAAGGCTTGCTTCCAGGTAATGAACCTGGAGACCATCTGTTACCAGCTGCATTTGCTGAGCTCATTCATTCATTAAGTGTTTTGATTTGTGTGTTATCAGACAGAGTCAGGTTTGTGTGTCTTACCAGGGCTCTTTAGGGGCAAAAGATTGTTCCTACATCTCCGAGACAAGGATATACAATTACATAATTTACGCCCTCACTCAGTCACTTCAATTAGAGAGGCTGCCAGTGGGGAATTGAGGACAAGACTTACAAATGCAGAGCCAAGAAAGCTAGTGATACCATGACATGAGCTTGCTGCCGTTGGGGAAATTTAATGGCATTAACAACTTCCGAACACGGAAAAGCATGCGTTGAAGCCATGCATTATTGAGCAGTGCAGGCTGTATTTGTAGGCAAACTCAGAAGTTTCTGCTTGTCTGAACTAAGGACTTGGAGAGTAAATTCAAGGAGAAACAAAAAAGATGGGGCAGAGGGAACTAAAAATAAGGAATGACAAAGAGGGAACTTAAGGATGAGCAGAAAGCAGCTGGAGATTTCACTCCCAATTCTTATATTAATTATAACTCTGCATTATTCACACAGCACAATGACTGTGCATGGTAAAACTCAACACACTGATTGCCTCATTGGTGGAGAATCTAAGACATGAGGAAGACCTCACAGCATGGCAGGAGGTAGGGCCCAGAAGGGAAAGCCAAGGCAGCAATTCCTGGTCACTGTCAACTTGGACCATGTTCAAGATGGTGACTTAGAAATTAAAGGGTCCAGACTTTGTTCCCAGAACTCTGCAGGGGGGAAACGATTTAACTGCTGCTGGAGAATTTTCAAGATTTCAAAAAAAAATTCTGTTCCAAATGGGGGAAAAAATTCAAAATCTCAAAAAATAATAATAATAAAAAAAAAATTGGGAACAAATAATTTGAATAAAAATTCATTTTGGTTTAATTTTGACCTTTTCAAAAAGAGGTTACTCTTCTTTAGCTAAAATTTCAAAACAAAATGTTGTTTCAAAACAACTTGAAAAGCAAAAAATTATTTTTGAAAATGTCAACATTTCCCATTTTGATGACTTTGAAACTTTGTTTTTCAATTTTTTTTTTCAAATTGGAGATTCGCTGAAACTGACCCTTTCCTGTGAACAGTTCTGGTTCTGACAAATTGGTGTTTTCCAGCAGAAAAAAGTTTTGTTGGAAAATTCCTGACCCGCACTCCTTACACTCCACACCCACTTTATTCTTATCCTCCTAGCAACAGCTGCTTGGAAAATACCAGTTATGTTTGATGGGACGATTTCTTAAATGTGTTTTTCTTAATTTCCTTTGAAAATGCTTCAATTTTCAGCAGATTTTTGAAAACCCAAATCACAAACAAAAAATTTATTAAAATTGCAATTGTTTGATTGTGAAAACCAAACATTTAAATCAAAAACTGGAAAAAAAAAATTAATGAAAATGTTTCAGTTTCCAGTTTTTCATGAAAATACAAATATTTTAACCAAAACAAAAGTGTCCAACAAAAATGTTTATAGTAGTCAAAATGCCTTTTTTAAAAAATGGGAAAACAATTCAACCCACTCTATCCTGGCCTCTGTACCCTTTCTCTCTGATGTTGATTGAGGCTCAGGCACCTCTAATCTCAGATAGTCAGGGGAAGGAGATGGAAAGAGGGGGATGGCAAAACTGGGCTGGATGGGGAGAGAGAAATTTGTGACAAAATATTCCTGGAATTGTTACTATCTCTGAGCAGCCCTGGGTTCAGCCCCAACATAAGCCACCAGCATCTCCCCAGCAGTAAAAGGGGAACCAGGGAAACCCTCCTTCTCAGAGAGGCCCCATTTCTTGTTTTTAGGTGTCACCATAATCTGACTCGGCTTCCCTGCCTGCTGTCTCTGGGCTGGGTGCTCAAATCAAAACAGAATGTACACAATCACATACACAGCAGTGAGCGGCTGGGTTCCCAAACTCCTCTGAGCTTCCTGGGGAAACTGAGAGAGAGGTCCCTCCATGCAGTTTGGAAGACATGGAAGTTCCCACTCGCTGATAAACCCAGGGGAGACGTGGCTGTAGCCAGTAGTGTAGCTGAGCATAAATGCCACTGGCTGTAGCCCTAATGTAGCTTTGAAATGTGTAAGCTTTTCCCAGGAGTTTGTCTCTGGACACGCTGTGGGAGAGGGTGCTCCTGAACCTTCATGTTGTTAGTAACTCTGTTTTGGTCCTGTCTTGCAGGAGGAATTTTCGAGTATGCAGATGGCCCCAACGCCCAGGTTATGAGTGCCGAGGAGCAAGCCTTTAGATTTTCTGCCAACATTATCAATAGAAATAGAACTTTGTTGCCTAACACAACATTAACTTATGACATTCAGAGGATACATTTCCATGACAGCTTTGAAGCCACTAAGAAAGGTAAGTAGATAGCATGTTTCTCCATTTGGTGAAGAATTACCGTTTGGGTTGATCAGAGGCAGACTGCTCTCTGCTCACCTGTTGAACATGTAGCCAGGAGCTTATGGGTCTTTAATGGCTTTATTTTATTATTTAGTTTAAAAATGTCATCTCTTCTACCCATTTCCATTTTACTCCATGTCAGCTGAAGATGCTAAGGCTCAGATCACCTACAAGTGGCTGATATATGCATGTGGCAAAAATAAATCTTACGAGTATTGTGATCAGTGACGGTAACAATGCACTGCTGGAGACATTATGCATATACCCACTTGGATGACACCTTTGGCAGCATCCTTCCTGGAAGTACATCACCTGGCGTGCATGGCAGGAAGGGAGATTAGAACCTACCTGGAATGCTATAACAGTGTGTCAAAGGTTAACAACACTGTGCTCCACTGATACCGGGGGACCCCATAAAATCTTGGCCCTGCATCTCCCAGAGGAATCTGAGTAACCACTGCATTCAGAGCTGCTCACTTTGCTTTCTTTGAATTGGGGCTTACACACGGGTACATGTTTTTGAAATAACCTGACCACAGTGAGAAAAGGTGGACAGCTGCAGGAACCTCAAGCCAGCCAGACTGGAGATTCCTTGTCTTCTGTAGCCTGTGCAATAGTTTCTTTATTAAAACAAACAAAGGAACAGGTGTTGAAGCCCACTGTATTTTTCATGCACATGTTTCCATTTAATTGAACTTCATGCAATAGGAAATTCCAAGATGGCACCAAAGGTGTTGGTGGCAGAAACTAAAATAATCCTGACTCTCACTTGTCGGGATTCTCCCACTTCAGGTGGAAAGTGGCCACTGCTTTACTGGATTTTATGAATATCTTTTCCTAGAATTCTCAGGGCCATTGTACCACCCAGTATGTGCAGGGTTATTGCCTGTTTCTACAGCTGAGTTGACTGAAGCACCAAGGGGACAAGTGAATTCTGGATCAAAAGCCTTGTAAATCAGATGCTCAGCCATGCATCTCCCAGTTCCTTATCCTATGCCGGTCACTAGACTATACAACTCCTTCACCCGCTAACCCTACACAGCTAACCTAATTCTCTTCCAACTCTAAAGTTTGCAAGACTCTTGAGCGGCTCCACTTAGACATGATATTAATGGACTATGACAAGTAAATAAAGTTATGTTTTTAAGCCTCTCCTTCATGTTTAATTAATGTGCCACTTCCTAGTGCATTTGCATTGGTAGATAAAGACTGGGAACTCTATCCAATGAAACAGAGTCCCCCTATCCCTCTCCCCCCCACACACACATTAAAAGAAGGGTAAAATGTGAGCACTGAAATGATGGGTTGTGCCGTTATTAAATGCTTCTTGCCAGTTGTGCTTTGTGTGGATGTTCTAGAATGTCTGAGGTGATGGTTTGATGAACTTTTTAAAAGCACAGAAGTGTGGAATAGTAACGGTGGATCCTAAAAAGCTTAGAAATTGGATAAACATGCAAGAGTTTGGCTGCCCACCAATATTCCTAGTAGAGAGGGATTACACCTTCCTTCTCCCCACCGCCACAAGTCATTATTGTTATTGGACGCCAATTGATTTGAGCTGCTAGAGAGCGAGGTCTGGAGGGCGGGAGGGAGAAACGGGATGGCACAGCAAGGGGTCTGGTTGTGGTTTACCCGTCAGCTTGTGAGGGGATGGATTAGCTTCAGCAGGGGGGGAAACCTGCTCAGCAAAAGTATGGCTCTGTCTGAATTCACAGACCAGAGAGGCATCAATAGACAGAGCTGGTAACTGATTGTCACGGAGTCTACCAGGAATCAAGGCTGATATTTGCTTTTTTCAGGGGGTTTTATCTTGGAAGTTCCCCTAGGTTTTGTGACCCCTGCACTGTGCTAGGCTGAAGTGTAAGTATCATGTTTATCTTCACTGAAGCATTAATTTTTGCTGGATGTTAAACCACACAGGAACCAAAGGAGGGGCACTCGTGAGCGTGCATACGTGAGTGTGCAAGTGACCGTGTATGTGCGCACACTCCCTACCTGGCAGGAAGCAGAGTGGTTCCTGCCTTACCAAATGGAACACAGCGTGTAGGCCACAAGGTGCAAGCTTCTG
Source organism: Chelonia mydas (assembly GCF_015237465.2). Lineage (NCBI taxonomy): Eukaryota > Metazoa > Chordata > Testudines > Cheloniidae > Chelonia > Chelonia mydas. Next base: position 1,998,904 of record NC_051259.2, read on the forward strand.
TGCAGTGTCGGTTCTATGTTTATAATCCAGTCAATGACGTTCCGTTCATTAGCACCCCAATCCTGCTCTTATTACATGAGAGGGAACTCCCACTGACTTCAGAGAGCCTTTTGTCTGAGCTGCTAGTACTGGACCAGGCCCATAAAGGTCAGCTTATTTCATTTGGTAAGTGATCTAGTGGCTTCCCCACATAGGGGATAAGAACCTACTGCCACCGACAGCTCGCAGACCTGGTCCTTTGAGCCTTATGTTTTTTGTACAGAAGATCTGGGGCTCTGTCCCCTCTGGTGACCTATGGTGTCATTCCATACTCAATAGGATTGAATTTCTGGCCCCATTGTGGCAAAACTCTCTGCCTTCGGTGGGGTCAGGATGTCACCATATCTGATAACTCTCTGAGCAGAGCAGCATGGAGGAGTAAAATACCCTGCTATGGTGCTCTATCCTCGATCTGGTCCCCATTCAGCAAAGCATGCAAGCAAAGGCCTGATATTCCAGTGGGGTGACTGGCCTCGCTGAGCTCAGCGTCAGCTGGCATCCCAATAGAAAGGGGCTGTTCCCATGACTAAGGGCGAGAGGGTTAACCCTGTACGCGTTAGTAAGTCTCTCAGTCTAAACCACGGTCATTGCTGAGCTGGGCACAGATAAACATATTTTATTTTTAAAAAGTAATGACTACGTGCATTTCAGAATGAAGTTATTTAATGTAATGAACTAGTCAAAGCCCCAGTCTGTGCTAAGCATCTGCAAAATATCTGGGGTTTAAGCTTAAACCCTGCATTCCCAGCAACCTGAATGAAACCTACACATCAAAATCCAAAAATCTCACCAGCCATCTACCCCTGTTTTCTGGCCACTGAAAATATATTGGATAAATTACAGATAATTTTTGTATGGAAAGAGAGGTGGGGGGGAGATGCTTCCAGACTGCCAATGGCTATGGTACGTTTCAGTCACATGGGATTCAAACCAGTAGGGAGCCCAGAAAAACAGGCATTGTTTATCATGGAAATAGGAATCAATCCTTTTTCATATTGAGCTGATTGGGAAATAATTGGTTTCTTTTTCTGTGAAAATTTCTGTTTTTTCTTTAAAAATCCCAAACCCCCATATCTTAGGTTTTCAAATTTTTAATGCAAAATTTAGAAGAAAATTGACATTTTTAATGAAAATTTCAGTTTTGTCAAAAAGCCTTTTTTAATTTTCAAAACAATTCAATGGGAATTTTTTGCCCAGCTCTACATTTATATCAGTCGCTGCCCAAGGGACCATCACTGCAGGGCCTAATTCTGTTCTTAATTGCCTTAAGTAGTAATTACTCCTGCAAGTAAATCTGCAAAGATCAATGGAACTACTTGCATAAGGGCTGCTTGGAGCAGGGGAAGGTGGCAGAGTCAGGCCTCAGTGAATGTCTCATCACTGGAGCCTGGCTTTGTGGTCACTCTTTATGAGATAGGAGAGGGCTCTGTGACCCAGTGCTGTTGACAGGATAGTGCCATTAACTAAGGAGCAGTCAGTGTTATCACCATGCAGAGCTGGGATTTAAAAATGAACTATCTGTGTGTAAGGAAAAACTCCTGAAAATGTCAAGACTTTGTACATCTCCCTCAGCTGTATCAGGCTTGGATAATCACTCCTTGGTCTGGAACCTGTCATCTCTCGTCTGTCTCACTGTTGATCTAGAACTTGACCTGCCTCTCTGCCTCTCCTCTCTGTTCCTTTATTTTTTAATATTTATAGTTTGGTTGTTACCCAGAGGCTTCTGTCTGTCTGTCCATCCATCCCCATACATGCCGCTCTATCTCTCTCTCCATGTGCCAAGACAAAGCAGCAGAGCTGTGCTGTTTGTGATATGACTGAATTAGTGACTCGCTCTGGATGGGCTTGCCTCCCCCACTGTTAATCAGTCCCAGGAGGGATATTGTCTGGTGTATTGACAGCCTCGATCCCTTTCTATTCCAGCCTGTGACCAGCTCGCCCTGGGGGTTGTAGCAATATTCGGGCCTTCTCAAGGGTCCTGTACCAATGCTGTTCAGTCTATTTGCAATGCACTGGAAGTCCCCCATATACAACTTCGGTGGAAGCATCACCCTTTGGATAACAAGGACACTTTCTATGTCAACCTTTACCCCGACTATGCTTCTCTCAGCCATGCCATTCTGGACCTTGTACAGTATTTGAAATGGAGGTCAGCTACCGTTGTTTATGATGACAGTACAGGTAGGTGAAGGGGGAGCGAAGCAGCTCATCTATTGTGGGTTCCATTTCGGGACTTTTCCCATGCGCTCTGGTGGAGTAAAATCATGTTATGTGCGGTGAGACGAGTCCACAGGGACAGATCCGAATTCCTCATGAACTCACAGCAGAAGTGCACAGGGTTCTTTGGAATATGTCTAAAGCTTTGGCAGACTTGTCAACCGGATAGAATCAATCATAGAATCATAGAATATCAGGGTTGGAAGGGACCCCAGAAGGTCATCTAGTCCAACCCCCTGCTCAAAGCAGGACCAAGTCCCAGTTAAATCATCCCAGCCAGGGCTTTGTCAAGCCTGACCTTAAAAACCTGTAAGGAAGGAGATTCTACCACCTCCCTAGGTAACGCATTCCAGTGTTTCACCACCCTCTTAGTGAAAAAGTTTTTCCTAATATCCAATCCAAACCTCCCCCATGAAGGATAGCCTTCATCCCCATGGCTGCCGACAAGGGGCCAGATGAAGGATGACGTTCTCTGCCTGTGTAAACTGGCCCCACTTCACTGAACGCAGCCGCACAGCGTCTGTTTACATGAGCAGAGAATTTGGCAGGTGGTTTTGCCACGGAGGGCACAAAGCTCCCTCTAATGGCATAACTGAGCCTGCAAAGCCTTTGTTGTCTGGCTCATACCAGAAAATGCACCTTACACACATTTGCAGGTAGAGGGAGCTCTTGATAGTGGGACAAAGCCCAGCAAAGCACCTGCTCTAAAGATAAAATTGTGTCGGGTCGCTTGTTCAAGACAATTTCACAAAGCCAGCGAGTTTCCTTAGGGGAAGTGCTGCGGAGAATGCCGTGTGACACTGCTGTTGGCTAATGTGGCTCCCTGTATATTCCTCTCCGTGACGTGTTCAAATGCACTTCTTCCATGTTGCACAAGGACACTCCCCATTGTCTCTTCCCCCTTTACAACGGCCTTCTGTTGGGTTTCTTCTTGCAACGCTAGATCCCACTAACTTTAACCGGCTGTGGCCGGCACGGCGTTGTGCTTTCTCCAGAGGAGAGAAATGAGTGCACGGGTCGAAAAAAAGTCTCCGGTTATTTCCTTTTTCTGCCCACAGTCATGGCAGTAATATAATATGATAGAGAGGAGATTCTTCTCTTCAGATTGGAATTAATTACCCCTAAAGACTCAGTTGGACTCAAGTCTCAGTTAATTGGACTTTTTTTTTTCTTTTTTAATCTATACACAGTAAATGAAACAGATTTTGAGGTGTTGGCTGGCTAGTTGTTATGCTCTCTCTTTCCCCTAGAACATGGGCTCTTAATTTGAAGGGGCATGCCCCCAAAGCTGTAGAGGGTCACGACTGTCCTGCCAATCCCACATGGCCAAATGGTGGGGGGAGGGGGGAAGGGCGCATCCTGGTTAGATCTCAGCTAGATGGAAGGTGGGTTATTAGGAATGGGGTTTCTGATATGGGAAAAATTGGAAAACAATTGCCCTAGATGTGGTTGAAATTTAAAACCACGGCCCCGCTGCATCCTTTGTTTCGGTAGACATTTTTAAAATGCTAAATATTGGCGGGGTGGGGGGGGAAATTACTTTGTGAAATCAAATTGTGAATGAAAACTAACAGTCGCCCAGTAAAAGTTTGTGAAGGAACCCGGAGCCCAGTGGATGTGGAAGGGACCCGCTGCTGGCAAGAGCAGCTCGTTCTGACATTGCTGTGGGTTTTGTCTTTTTGAAACGCTGCTCTCTAAGGCCTGATTCGGCTGCAGGAGCTTATCATGGCCCCGTCAAGGTACAACATCCGACTGAAGATCCGCCAGCTGCCCGTCGACACGGAGGATGCCAGGCCCCTGCTGAAGGAGATGAAGAGAGGCCGGGAGTTCCGCATCATCTTCGACTGCAACCACTTGATGGCAGCTCAGATCCTCAAACAGGTGAGCTCCGGAGGGGCTGCAGCAGGAGGGGTCCTTTGGAAAGTGGGAAGCCTCTGGGAATTCATGCTCATGCAATGATGATAATCCAGCTGAGACATCTGTGGCGTACCCCTGCAGGTAACGTCCTTTACAATAAATACAGCATTTTTGCAGCTGCAAATGCTTTGCTTAGGCTCTTGTGGGCAATGTTCTGAGGCTATAGTTAGAGCTACTTCCTCTACACTTGGTTTTTACATCTGAAAATACAGGTTTTGTACACAGAACTATGCTACAAGGGTCAGGTCACACTGCAGAGCATGCAGAGAACACCAAAGTTAGGGCTGCATTGGTAACCCAACTTGGCTCCCTTGTGCATCAGTATTAAAATTAAGGCTGGCCAAAAAATTGCTGTCAAAACTTTTTTGGTGCAAAATTAGGTTTTTGACTAAATGAAAATTTTCAGGGAAGTGTCTGATTTCTGCAGGAAATTTCAACTTTTCTTTGGGGAAAAAACCCAAAATAATGAAAAGTAAAAATTGTCCATGGAAAAAAATCAAAATTTTCCACTTCAGGGAGGAAAAAAATCCTACAAGCTTTAGTTAGGATGCAAGGCCAGATCCTCAGCTGGTATCAGTGGGGTCAGCTGTGTTGGCGTCAGTCTTTAACTGTATGATCACGTACCATTTCCTGTTGCCACGCAAGTGGTTCTCCAGCCCTCAATGCGCGAGTGCAGCACTTGTTCATAGATTCATAGATTCATAGATATTTAGGTCAGAAGGGACCATTATGATCATCTAGTCTGACCTCCTGCACAATGCAGGCCACAGAATTTCACCCACCACTCCCACAAAAAAACCTCACACCTATATCTGTGCTATTGAAGTCCTCAAATTGTAGTTTAAAGACCTCAAGGAGCAGAGAATCCTCCAGCAAGTGATCCGTGCCCCATGCTACAGAGGAAGGCGAAAAACCTCCAGGGCCTTCCAATCTGCCCTGGAGGAAAATTCCTTCCCGACCCCAAATATGGCGATCAGCTAAACCCTGAGCATATGGGCAAGATTCATCAGCCAGATACTACAGAAAATTCTTTCCCAGGTAACTTGGATCTTGTTCCTCCCTTTGTCAGCCAATGTATCAAACAGAATTCTGCTCTTGGCCACTTCTGTCATTGTTCGGTTAGCCCTGTCCCTGCACAAATGTGGTGTTACTTCCTGGTTTCATGTCATCTCTCCCATCTGTCCTGCCTCAGGCCCCCTGGGCGTGCACAGGGGGACATTATACTAGATGCTACATTTTGGTAAGGACTACTGCAAGGTACGCGTGTCTGCTTGCACGCGTGTCTACACACACACGTACGTACGTACGTACACACAAAAGAAGCCACAAATTTGATCAAAATGGAAAGTCCAAGATTACCACATTTCTGGATCTTTTTATTGCTGTGTTGAGCCTAGATGTCAGTGATTTCCCATTGACCAGGTTTTTTTTCTGCTACTTGATTTGTGTCTCTCACATGCCAGCAGGCCTGGATTTCACCCCTTCCTTTTCCCCTTAGGTACATGCCGTTATGGTAGGAAATGTCGGCCCTAGGAGAGTTACAAAAAAATCAGCAAATACAAGTGTGATTTATCCCAGCCCAGGGAGACCCAACATACTGTTTAAATAACCGTTCTGCCCTTGAAGGACTAAGCAGCCCAGTGCACCGAAGAGGGAATTCTCTGCAACCCCAGTGCTACTGCAAAATGAGGGGAAGTGCCCAGAGATCAGACAGCCAGGGCGGGATTATTTAACAAAGTAATAAGGGGAATCCTCATCTCCTGTCAATTATTTTAATAGGCTGGCTGTATTTGGTGCTGTACACTTATTATGCAGGTTTTGATAGTTTATTGTGCCATCTGCTCTGCTCATCGGTGTGGGTAAAGAATAAAGGGCGGGTGGGGTGGAGGTCGGGGGGGCACGAAAGGTTTCTTGTATGTGGGTATTTTTTCAGGAAACAAGAAACAGGGGTATCTACTTACAATCCATAGACCAGTGGTTTCCAACCTATTGACCACTGTGGGCTGCCTATGCAGCTCTCTGTGTGTTGTGTGGGTTACATCCGTGTCATGATATATGCTACCTGTACGGCCCTGCGGACGTCACGTGGGCTGCAGCTGTGCGCTGATTGGCCGTGAGACCCACTGCCCTAGAGAATGTCTAGGACCGAGTGCCAAAGGACCGTAAGAGCTCCGGAGGAATGTCACAACCCCCTCCACCCGCACCTCAGCTGGTGTCAAAGCTCCCTGCTGTGTACCGAGCTCTCCCCCTGGGTTCTGCCGCAGTCCCCGCTCATACCTGGTGGGGGGTGGATTGAGGAGTGGGGATAGCTCCAGTTTTTCCCTGCATCTTTTCTGACTGCCAGAGCGTATGAATCTGACACGATACTGGAGCCTTGCTCTCTGGAGGATGGGTTATGGAGGCCGTGAGTCCAGTCTGCTCTTCCCCGGCAACTTCTGCAGGCCTTTACACCTGTGCAAAGTGACTGTCAAATCCCGCCAGATTAGAATGGTAGGGCTCTGTTCCCACTGCGAATCAGTGGGGCGGGAGGGGAAGAAGACTGTGCAAGATACAGGAACAGCGCAAGACGCGTCACACGTTTGTGCAAAAGGGATACGATTCAGAGCCAGACCCTTTCTGTTAAACAATAACAACTTTTCTGTGTTATTCCCTTCTGGGATACTTTAGCAAACATGCCAATTAAACCACACGCAAGTCTGACCTACAGTTTTTGCTTCCCGTGTCAGGACAAGTGTTCTGAGCTCACCTATTTTACTGCACCTATTTGCAATTCGAAGCAGGAGAGGAATCCTGCCAAGCTGCCCCACTAAATAACGTAGAGATCGAGGACAAGATTTCCAAAAGTGAGTCCTGATTTTTGGGTGCCCAGCGTGAGATGGCTTAACACACTCTGATTTTCAGAAAGTGCCGAGCACCTGCTCTCTTCAAATCAGGCCCCTCAGAGGTGACCTAGGTTGGGCACCCTGGATCATGAGTCACATTTGAAAACCCAGTGTCTTTAACACATTCATTAAAAATATCTCCACAGTGACTATAGCATCAAGGCAACTCATAGTTACCCTGGGCAATACTTTTAAACCCCACTAACCCAAGAAGGACTATCCCAAGATAATACAGACAGCACATATGAGACGATCACATTCCCAGGAAGCAGGTGTGGCGTTTCTTGAGATAGCACCAGAGAGTTAAAGTATTTTCTGTTTTATCCTCTTGCACTACAATTTCACTTGGGAAAAGTCTTTGTTGCCAGGTATCTCTGGTCTCAGTCTTTCTGGTCGTCGGTTTACAATCACATCTGTTCTCTGAACTCCCAACTTTCTTTCTCCTCCTCCTTGGCAGCGGTCTGTGAATGGATTGCTGAACTCCTGCTCGGCACAGTCCTACCTTTTCTACAGTTTCCCCTCCCCCCCCCCCCCCCCCCCCCCGGCGGTTGTTGATAGCCTTTCTACTGTTCTGCGGGTTGCTTTTTGCTTTATTTCTTTACAAAAGCAGAGGCATTTTCTGCGTTCAGACTCATGCATCACACCAGCCATCTGATGGCAGGATTGGGCCCCAGCACATTAACATTGACCATCGTGGATGACTCAGAGAATTACCGCCTCATTGCCTTCTGGGTTGAAATCTTCTGCTCATACCAGAGACCTGATTATTTTTTGCATTAATATCATTGTGTTTTTTAAAGACATCCAGGTCAAGGAAAGGAATGAAGGGAAAACTTCAGATTCTGGGTTTCTAGGCCCTGCAATCTGGATTGGCCCATCCTCTCCATGTTTCCTAACCCCCTGCTTCTTTTCAAACTGTTCTTCTCTTCCTCTGAGCTAAACTCTGCCCTAGTAATTGTAGCAGAACCAAACAGAAAGCAGAGAGAAGCAAACATCCCCTGAGGTCAGAGGAGGCAAGGTGGCTGTCATTAAAGATTTTGAAGTACTCTTAGATCTGCTTTCCCCAAAAGCACACTGAACCCTATCCAAAAACCCAAACCTCCCTTCTGTTTGAAAATCTTTCTGGGCGGATTCCTTTCCTAGATACACTAGGGCTATGCCCTGTTGCAAGGTGAATGGATTTGGTAATAGTCCAGGCTCTTTCTGGTCCAAACGATTCAGTGATATGTATCGTAGAATTATGCATTCAGTCTAGTTTTATTAATATCCATCATGGCAATGATGTGTGGGAGTCATCGTTTATATGGACTCCTGCTTCTTGGTCTACTCTGATCCCTTTCGCATCAGCTGTAGAAGGAAACACTAAAATATTGCATCCATTAACTGGACACTGCTTTACACCCCGTGTTTCAAAGATGCTGACATGCTATTTCCCCAGACTAAAGGAGCTAAGGCAGCTCTGGGGAAAAAGCTATTTGTTTCTCTGGATATCTGCAACTCCTGCTTCCTGCCAGAAACTGTCTGGCCCTTCATTCCACCCAGCTATTAAGATCTACTGCAATGCTTCTTGGAAATAGTAAACATTGCCCTGGGTGCCAGATTTTGCTCTGACTATTTCTGGAGCAGTCCTTTCAGCCCATCAAGCAGGTCTAAATGTATACTAATTGATTTGACTTCATTGATAGAATAATACAGAATGGCTGAGTGGCTTCCCTCCATTCTCCTTCCCCCTGGACTTTTTCTGACATCCCCCCCCCCCCCCAAATATTTCTAATTAGAGTCCCAAATGCTAAGTATAATCCTCCGTTGATTATGTTCAGAAAAAGGGGCACAGTCGTTTAAAAAAAATTAGTTGTATGAATGTGGTAGGCACCAAAGACCCACACTAACAATGACAGATGGAAATACGCAGCAATGCCAATCCAAAGTTAAGGAATAAAAAGCTTTACACTTCACCTTTTAAGATCAACACAAGGCAGCATTACTCTGGTGGTGGGCTGTGTGTCTGCCTAGGTTTCTATAATGTTGCCCATCACCAAGGTGTCCAGAGTACCTTCCTCAAGAAGTAAACACAGCCATATCTTTCTCCCTCTGTCCCAGCCAGGCCAGCAGCGGAGAGCTCATTGTCAGTGTTGGGATTTCACGTGGTATAGGACGTGTGGAGATGCCCAGATGTTGTAATCAAATCTCTGGATTTTTCTCACTGCTGGAGCGCCATGCCCTATTGAAGTCAATGGGATCTGGATGTGCTCAGTACCTGTTTAAAACAGGCTACAAGGGTCTTAGTCCTTGATTCAGCAAAGCATGTAAGCATATGCTTATGTCCCAGGAACTTAAAGTTAAGCACATGCTTAAGCACTTTGCTGAATCAGTCCAGAATCCAAATGTGTTTCCTGGTTCATCTCTCTCTGTATGTATCAGCCCTTCAGGTGTTTTTCTTTCACTGTTTCTTCTGGACTGTTTTACCATACATCTTGCTAACCCTCTTTCCCCCCACTCTTCTTAAGGCCATGGCAATGGGAATGATGACGGAATACTACCACTTCATCTTCACTACTCTGGTAAAGTATCAAATCAATGCAACTCCTTTTACTGTCCCCATGTACCGTGAATGAAATGTGAGCAGGTGCTGCATGTCATCAGCGAGCCGTACGGAATGCTTTTTTCTGGGTGTGTCATACAGCTCCAGGACCCCAGAGGGGCGGGGTGGACCTGTATTAACAGAACAGGGACCGGGAGGTTTTACTTAGTTTTGGTCTAAAATCAGATTTTTTTTTTATTCCGGCCTTCTCATTGAAGCATCACGTAACTGTTCGTGTTAACAGACACGCTGATTCTCCTCTCCCGTACACTGCTTTTCATCAGTGTAACTGCGTTTACTTCTCTGGAGTTACTCCACATATACACCAGCGGAGGCAAGAAGAGAATCAGGCCCACAATATTTATTCAACTTCTTTTCCTCCCGTAATTTTGATCTCGGTGTGGTTGCTCACACGCTGAAAGCTGAGCAAGTGCACAAGGTCCTTAGCCATTGTGGATGGGATTTGTGGGTGCTGAAATTCAATAGGCGTTGGGAACCTCTCTGCCTGAGGCTCTTTTGAGAACCGCAGCCTAACCCTCCTTGCTGTGGGAGATATTTTGACACTGCAGGTTTATTTTGCATGAGAAGAATTCAGCTTGAAATTATCTTCAGTCTCATTAAACATGGGCTAGTTCCCCTCTGACTCCAGGAGGCATTGTTCTTGGCGTATGCTTTTTTTTTTATTTAATTCAGGGTGTTATTGTCTGGGACCCTCCTGAATTTGGTATGATGCTAAAAAAAACCTCATGTATCTTTCCCCTTTAGGAAAGAAACATAATAAACTAACCCTTAAAATTTGCAAAACTTATTTTTCAAATGCAAAAGACATTTTAATTACTCCTACTGCCATTATCTATTCCAGGCAGCTTTAAGCAGTTCCCAGATAACCTCCTATTAATCAGTCCCAGCTGAGCCCATAGTACATCTTGTGTGTAGGTAAAGCCTGGAGGTGGGGAAAAAATGTTAATAAATTAACAGATAAGCAATCACAATTAATGCCACTTTCCTGAAATAACAGTTGTACCATGGGAAAGATGTTTTAATCTATTATTCCTGAAGGCAATGTTTTCCTAGCTTGCAATGCACATTCTCCAGCTTTGACCATGCTAGACCCATGGGGTGCTAATGAATTAGTCTATTATGTTATAGTGAATGTTTCTGAAAGGTCCCTAGACAGTGCTGAGTACACTCTATCAACATTTGGCATGGAATGCTTCAACATTTTGCCAAACAGCAAAGCTGAGTTCAACATGTAGGGCCCCCTCTTGATTTTCCTTCTAACGGAACTGGGAGCCAGGATCCAGCAAGATGCCCTGAGAGGCCGTTGTTTGGTGTCAAGCATAGCCCCTGCTTCCACAGGATTTAGGGTTTGATCCTGCAAGGTGCTCAGCACCCTCAGCTCCCGTTGGGGTCAGCGGGACTTGGCATCTCTAGAAGTGGCTCGACAGCTTGTAGGATTGTGCGGTGCCCGTACAAAGAGACGTCTCCCTAACACAGCTGTTTGCGGGTAGCTAAGGAAAGCTGGGGACTCAAACTACTTAGGGTCTGTGCACCAAGTCCAGAGCGAAAGAGCGTGCCCAGGGCAGCATCTCAAGCAGGCGCGGACACCAGCAGAGGAGCTAGAAGTAAGGGGGAAGAGGGCTGATGTTCTGCTGCGTGCTCCACTCATCCAGCTGAGCTAAGGATCTTCGCTGCACTTTGGGCTGCTCTGAAGAGGGCTAAGGCTTAACGCTGGAGCAGTCTGTAGCCCCGCGTGCTGCGAAGGGTGAGCTCAGTGCCTGCAGGACTCGGACTCTGCGCCTGAGCGGGAAATTGCACAGCGGAGGACTTGGGGCAGGCACTAAATGCGGCGCCATCTCTAGAGCCACCAGGGTTAAGGGGAAAGCGTTCAGGAGACAGAACAGAAGGCCGTAATGTTCAAATCATGGGGCCTGCCCAGGTGGGTGTGTGGGGGCCTGATTTTCTGGCACTTAAATTAATATTGAACCTGATTATTAGGCACTTAAATTAAACTGGACTGGCTTTCAGCTGGTGCTGAGCACACCCTACTCCTGTGAAACTCAGCACATCAGAGAGGCAGGTCACTTCGATGTACATCAGTTGATTGTGTTGAAACAGGGACTCAGTAGCGTCTGAAGGCCTAAGCCGAGATCAGGGCCCCATGGTGCTAGGTGACATCCAAACACAAAGAGCTCCGCTGAAGTCAAATGGGGGTTGTCAGTGCAGTTGTTGCCGGATTTGGACCATAGCAAGTCCCCGCCGCTTTCTGTGTGTTTGCAGAGCAGCTAACAGAATAGATCCCTGATCTCTGCGGGCGCAGACTCTCAAGAAGCCGTGCCTGTCATGGAAGGTGGAGCTTCCGCTAGGAACTTTTTGCTGGGCAATATCAGGGGTGTAAAAGCAGCTCCGTAACTCTGAAAAGCAATGTTCCAGAGAAGGTGGAAGGGGACGAATCCAAAGCACCAGAGTCTGTGATAGAAGGAAAAGGTAGATGAACTGGAAAATGGAAACAGATGCTCCAAGTTGCAGATATAGGAGCGGCAGGAGCAGAAGGTCTGGGAGGAACTAATATGGTGATTTTTTTTCCTTGCAATTTTTGCAACTCAGTTTGAAGTCTTAATTGTTCTTTTATCTCTAGAAGCTGGAGAGTCAGATTTCAGCTGAGATTTCAAATGGACTGGAGGAGAATGGAAAGGCTCAAGTTAGCTTCCATGGGAGTGAAATCAGGTCCTTGGGGAAGTGAAGGGCTACAGGAGATGCAGAATAGGAGATAGTCACACCCTGAGTATGGGCAGGGTGAGAAAGGAGGCCAGTGCTGGAGGCATGGCAGAGAGGGGAACAGAGAGATAGGAGGTCCTGGACATCAGTTGGAGCTAGCTGGATGGATTTTGTCATGTACAACTAAAGCTGTGGAAGTGAATCTGCTAGCCTCAGAAATGAATTCACCACATCTTTCCCCAAAGCACTAACAGAAGATACTCTATGCCTAAAAATTCTGATTGCTGGAAGAATGAGGAATATGAAAACTGTTCCCCTGGGGTCGAGCAATAGACTAATAAATCCATAGTCTGAGATAAAGATGATGTTAACCATCCAAACCCTGATGCAATTAAACATCCGCAAGCTGAGTTCAGTCACCTGGCATCATTTATGAGAGGATATTCAAGATTGATTTTCAGCCTGCTCTTTGACTGGATCTTTGGTTTTCTACCTAAAATTTTGCAGGTGAAAATTTGACCATGCAATTCTTTGTGGGCGTAATTAGTGACTGGACCTGCAAACATCTACATGGCATCAGCTGTGCACTTGGAGGGTGCAAAATAGGAAGCCAGCATTTAAAAATAAAATCAGGCCCTAAAAGTTTAAGGCCCAAGAGCTGCAATGATTCCCAGCTCCTCCACGGAGTGTGCAGTCACCGTGGTCTGGGATGCGCTGGTTTTCTCACACACTGATTACGGTTCTGCATTTGGGGCCAATGCTCTGCCAGCTGTTCCAGAAATGATGAATTCTGCAAGTGGGAGAGTGCACCACCAGGGTCATTACACAGGGTCAGCCTGTGACGTCACCAAAAACCACATTTGCATGGCTAAGCTGGTTCCTGTTGGGCGTCAGGAGACATCAGTGTTCAGCCACTAAGATGCACAAAGGCATAATAAATATCCCAAGTCCTTGCTTCCCCATTGAGAGATTCCCTGTCATCTCCTGGATGAATCCCCTTAAGGAGTTGCCAAGCCTATTCCTACAGTCGATACCTGCTTGCGCAAAGCTTCCTTTCAGGCAGAGCTCTGGCCCTCACTAACTCTTCCCAATGCTGCTCGTGAACAGCTAATGAAATCCCAGCAAATTGTGACGTGTGCTATTCACATTGCCCAGTGACCTCCCAAGCCGCCCCTGTGTGTTTGCAGTACGCGGCCTATACGGGCGCGCTGTCCAGTGCAGGAACATGATGGTCTGTTCCTTCACTCACCCCTGGGCAGAATGGAACTGATTGTCAAGCAGCTGTGTGGCTGAAGTGGCATATTGCATGGACCATCTCTCTCCTGTATTGAGACATGCACCCAGTGGTCCCTGCCTCATTGCACAAGCAATCTGGGCCAGATGACTCACACAGGGACTGCCAGAGACTATCAGACAGAAAAACGAGACTTCACCAGCAGGGGATCGATTAACGGTTAAAATATAACCCAACTTTTCAAAATCCCTTCTGAGAACAATAAACGTATACCCATCCTTATCGCTTCAGCCCCCGTAAGCCATAGCAGGGAGACTTCATTACTACCCGCAATAACAAAGCGTTGCCAGAAAAGAAGGCACTGGCCCGGGTGGGTGGACACTGTTCATGGGGGAATTTCCACGTTATTAATCCCAGCCTCAACCATTCACTGCACGCTCCAGAAAGGCTCTCTCCTTAGACAGCCCATGTCACCACAGCGATAAGAGAGGGTTTACAAGTAGAAATGACAACAACAGTCGCTCCCTTTCTCCCTTCCCAGCTGGAAAGAGAAATAGCTTGCTGAGTTCCTAAGGCTCCCTGTGTTTGCGTGTGCGAGTTGTGGACGTGTGCAGGGGACGGGGGACATGAAGAAACTGTTGAAGTTGAAGAAATGAGACTTGTCTCTAGGCCTGAGAGTGGCTGGATCCCAGGTGTTTGTTCTTTCTCAGGGCGGGGAGCTCCATAGCCTGGGAACATCTGGTCCCCTGCACCCATGGGTCTCCCCCATTGGTGTAGAGTTGCACCGTTGTGTGGGATTGTAGCTGTCATGGAGGGAGAGGCAACCACCGGCAGGTAGAGCGCTTTCCATAGAGGCCTTTGTAGGTCAGGAGACACACCTTCAACTGGACTATGCAGTCCGCAGGGAGCTCTCTAAGCAGCTTATGTGAACCCCCTGCTGCAGTAGCAGCTGGCCCTGGAGCAGGTCGGACCAGGTGCTTGTGAGAAGCAGCGGGCGCCGCTCTGCTGGGATACAGAACAAGATTGAATCCATGACTTGGCTACTTCCTTTGACAAACTCCTCCATTAGATCTGGTGAGGAAACCCCCCTGGATGCAGACAAGCTGTGTCCCGGTGCTGAAGGGGGTACAGCATGCTAGGTGGGATAAAGGTGCGTGGAGTTTACGTAGAGCAGGCATTTCAAAATTGCCATGTTCCCTAAATCCTGCAATGGGCATTGCACGTGAATACTCGTGATTACGCATAAATAACACGGTAGAGAATGACTGGATGTGACGGAGATGAACATACTTCCCAAGTTACCGTTTAGTGTCCAAATCATCCCCAATTTGCACTTTGGGTTTTTGACACTGAACAAAGAACAGCGGCCTGTTGGGTTAGCGTTGGGGGTCAGTCAGGCTGTTCCTCTAATCTTGTAGGGTTTTGTAAACCCCTAAATCAACACCCCTTGCACATATCCTGCAGATCTAGGGACTTCACCTCATGTCATTGCAAAGTTCCCAGCCTTCCACACAACTTGGGGGTCCCCTCACTTGTACTGTTGATGACTATTTACATAGGGTGATCAGACAGCAAGTGTGAAAAATTGGGGCAGCCGTGGGGAGTAACAGGTGCTATATAAGACAAAGCCCCGAATATCAGGATTGTCCCTATAAAATCAGGACATCTGGTCACCCTATATTTACATCAGTGTAGCTAACCCCTCTCACGGACAGGGGTCATTTTGCACGTGCCCTGCCCCCGTTAGCCTTCTCTTGCAGGCCCTTTGAGAACTCCTGTACAGTCTGTCTTGTGGCTAACAGCACCCCCACCCAGGGATGGTTTAATAACCAAAATGGTTCAAACAATCCCCCTAGAGACCCCACAGGGAACCTCAAACCCGTAACACAAAAGTTCATACCCAGCCCTGGTTTAGTCGGCCACACACAGAGCTCTTCCTTTGTCCCAGTGTGCTATTTCACCCTACTGCTCCCTACGAGGAGGCCCCGGGCCCCACCAAGGCATGCCTCTTCAGTAAGCAGGGTTGGCCGGCCTCAGCCCCGCTGGGAGGAGCTGCCCTGGTGCAGTCAGTAATAAAGAATCATGGGGCTGAGGTTCCAGAAAGTGTCATTTGCTGTAAAGGAAGGAACCCAGCGGCATTTTAACTTCCCAGCAGGGATCCTTTTCATGGCTCACATTTCACCCCAGACCTGGTCCCTGACAGGTCGAGCGGTGTGGCACATCAGGGTGGTAGTTAAACACTGACTTTGATGATGCGGTATCAGGGTACAAGCGAATCCGGCAGGGAAACCCATGCATTTGTATTGCAGGAGCACCGAGCGGCCCCAGCCATGTCCCCCAGGACCCTGTTGTGCTAGGCAACGTACAAACACAGAACGAAGAGTCAGGTCCCAGCCCCAGAGAGTGTACAATCCACGGCTGGGACAAAATAAAACATTTTGTTTCATTTTGGGGTGTTTTTCATCCCATTCTGTGGGGTTTTTAGTTAATCTATCTTAATTTCTAAACAATGCCATTTTGAAACAAAAAGTCAAAACAGAAACTCAGCACTTCCTAGAATTTGGCCCAGGAGAATGTGTTGCATGCAAACTAGTTTTTTTTTATTGCCTCTCATCTGTTTTAGAGAATGAATCAGTGGAGAAGATGGTAGGAATGGGATGATCTGGGATTACAAAATCAAGAACAGTTGCAGAAACTGTTCAAAATAAAATATGGTTAAAACAACTCATTAAGCAGATTATTCCAGGACCGAAGCCCCCTCCTGACTGCCATTCTCTGCCATGCTCACTCACGATTCCCTCATTTGTGAACTCCCAGGAAACCTTGTTCAGCTTCATCATCCAGGCAGCTTCCATTTCCCTTGGGTGAGCTGTTCTTGTTTTTTGCCGAGCTGAACAGCTGTGGTGTGTGCCTGGCATGTCTCGGATCCAAAACCCATTCAGATTTGTTTCTGAGGTTTGAGCTACAGACCTCCCTGTACTGAAGTTAATATTCAGATGTGGCAGAGCCAAGAGATGCATTAAGGAAGTGCGCTTACGAAGGACTGCAAATACCCCCTCTCTCCCTGCCTGCCGAGTGACAGCTTTGGGCTGGTTGCCAGGCGAGCTAAAGACTGCCTGGTTTCTCTGTCTCTCTTTTTTTTTATTGTATAAAGGGCACACTCATTCATTTTCAGACTGTGTACACTGGTTGTAATGTCAAGAAATTCATCTTAGCTCCTCTTCTGTAGTGATCTGCAAATTGACATTCCAAATTTGGAGTTATTCTGTCATCCAAGGCACCATCCAGGACTCAGCACTCAAAGCAAATTCTCCAGGAAAAACCTTGGGGAACTTTTATAGGATTAAACTCAAATGCAGAAACAATGCCTTTTAAGACCTCATTCTGCCGGGTGTAGTGGCCAGGCACCAGCCTCAGGACTAGGGTTGGATGACATTTTTCAGTCAACTCTTTTCACGGAAAAATGCAGATTTGAGTCAACCAAAACATTTTGCAAATTCTTACTGAAATTTGGAAATGTTTCATTTCAATATTCTGAAAGAAAAAAAAGATTTTCAGTTCAAAATGACTTTGTCTTTTGATTTAAAAAAACCTGAAAACTAGACATTTCATTTTGGGTTGAACAAAACATTTTGTTGTTTTTCTTTGTTTGTCTTGTGTGTTTAGATTGTAAAGTCTTTGGAAAGGAGATTGGCTTTTCCTAGATGTATGTAGCACAATGGAGCCCTGATTCCATTGGTACTATCATGATACTCATAATGATGGTAAGGGACGGAGCTCTACACCCTGCATTCAGTACGGCAGCATCCTGTATCCCACTCTCTGTGAACCCTGAACTCTCCAGCTTAATACAAAGGACACCACATTAAACAAAGGAAATGCGACAAATAAAAGAAAGTCACAAAATGTTAAAACTGATTTCTCTCTTTTAAGGATCTTTATGCATTAGACCTAGAACCATACCGCTACTCTGGAGTGAACCTGACTGGCTTCCGGATCCTCAACGTGGAGAACCCTCACGTGTCTGCCATCACTGAGAAATGGTCCATGGAGCGGCTGCAGGCCACGCCCAGGGTGGAGTCAGGCCTGCTTGACGGAGTCATGATGGTACGATGGTCACTTTAAAATCCCTTTGGCATGTGGGTGTGTTGTCCCTGGCTGTGCAGAGAGGGGCCCTGACACAAACGCCACTCCCGTTATATCTGCTCTGGGTGCTGCATGGGTTCCGGGGAGGGAGTTATTCCTCTAGGATTTTACTGAATAATTGACATTTATTTTCTACTCATTATTTCTCTGCTTTTGAAACTTAACAAAGGATCGTAGCTGGACGTCCCTCTCATAGCTGCATAGGGCCATATTCACTCTGGTGTATCAGCATGTGTATCAATCACAGGGGATCTACATCTCCTTGGCCCATCATCCATAAAAGTCTGATGTGTGAAGATAGCTGCTGTTCTTCTGTAAATACAGCAGTTCAGTGCTGATTGCTTCAGCGTTTAGTTAAAATCCAGAAGTGGATGGATAGGTGATCCATTGGGGGAAAAAAAAACCCTTTTTAGATTTCATACAACTTTAAAAATCAAAAAAGCATCCATGCACTCTCATTTTGCTAAACGTGGTCTCCCCTGCAGGAACTAGATCTGAAGGTAGTTATTCACCAGTAGGTGTGTGAGCAGTGCGAAGCTACCACTGACAAGGATCTGAGTACAAGAGAAATGCACATTTGGTGTCTTGAGAGTTTTGCAGCTGCCCCTGCTGCATATAAGTCCCCTGGAAGCCTATGTTGAACATGCAAAAGTCCATTAATGGCTCCGAGCATTATTTATTAGTATTGGAGCCAGTCAGGAGAAAACCCACAAACATTTGTGTCAGTATTTTCAAATTGTAAAAATTTCCACCAGCCCTGTAATTTGGAGAAAAAACTGGAAGAAAACTGTGGAAAGGTCAAGAAAATCGTTCCTTTATTGTTTTTAATTCTGAAATTTGGAAACATTTTGACCAGCTCTAATTGTTCTTATTGTTATTGTGATTATTTCTTATTAATAATAGTAATTCTTCGCCTTTCTCTAGCACCCAGAGGCTCCAGCGGGGGCTGTACAAACATATAGTAAAAGACTCACATCTCAACCAACTTGTCTCAGGACAACCCATCCCAGGGATCCTTCCTCATGTACTTAGTTGCTCTCGATTGTAATTGCCTCTTAAATACAACAAAGCTCTCAGGACTGTACCAATGTTATTACAGTCCATCTGTGTGGGCCAGCATGCCCGGGGGCTGCAGCTTCCGTGCAGCTATCTGACTTGTCTTAATGGTGCGACCCGCTGTCACATCTCCTCCACAAAATCTGGATGCACATAGACTGATTTGAAGCTGTTAGTTCAGGCTGTCGCGTGGCTGGGCCATGCAGGGACCGCGACTAGGTGTGGTGTAAACAGGGGGAAGTGCCCCGCACAGTATCTGCTGGGAACGAGAGGCAAAGGAGGGCAGCTGTTTCTTTAATCAGATAGATACTGTATTCCTCGTGGGAACACGCCTGGATTTCTCTGCGCCGGCCCCATGCACAAAGCTCACTGCACTGGAAAGGTCCATGATGCGTGTGCGACAAACCCTGGTGCTCCCAGGCTGAGGAAGGAACCCTCTCCTCATTGCCCTGCACAAGCTGCCTTTCAGGTTGGGGCAGACGGGCGCCCCAAGGGGCTCACATCCACGAGCACCCTGCTCCTGAGAACAGGCCCTGCGAATTGCGAATGCTCGTGCCGTTCAGCGGGAGCCATGTCACCAGGGACGTGCCTGCCGCTGTGACAAGCTCTTGCACGAAACTCACCAGAGGGTTGGGCTGGATTAAGGACAGCTGTGTGATATTTCACAGGGCACAATCCTGCGAGATGCTGAATGCCTCCTGGGAGGTTCGCCAGCACCCCGCCTGCCGCAGACTTCATTGGGAGCTCAGTACCTGGCAGGATAAGGCCTGCAGTTTGGAGCGAGTGATCTGGAGAATGGGAGCAGAGATGACACGCTTGTCTTGGGAGCTGGGGTTCCCTGCAGCCCGGAATGCTGCCGCTGAGGGGGTTGGTAGCAGCTCCACACCCCAATAGTTTCTACTGGGAGGATGCTGCATCCCACACAAGTACTGCCTGGTTTCCTTCTGTCCTGCCTCTTCACCCCTACCAGGATCCCCGGGTAAAAGGCTCCCAAATTGTCACTGGTGCATTTGCGTCCTTTCCTCCTTGAAGTGCCTGCCACCTGTCACTGAGGGTTTTTCCTGAGTGGAGGCTTCCACCATTCTCCTTCTGCCTTCGGCCCATAGCAAGCAAGGCCCCCAACCGGATGCATTCTGGGCTTCTGACTCCTCAGGGGCCCCAGGACTCCAGAGGGACTAGAAGGTGCCTTATTCACGGTGTGGATTTCGGGATGGTGCTCCTCTGTAGGGATGGGCAAGCAAAGGAGGAAGTGCTCCACTGTTCCGACCCAGAGACGGCTTATAGCTTGGGTCCTATTACTCAGCGTGTGCATCAAGGAGGGCTGAGAAAAACCAGAGAGAGACCTGGTGCATATGGAGCCCTCAAGCGGAGTGACAGTGAGAAAAAGGCAGTTTGAGAAATCCTCCCTGGAGTGCCCTGTCCATCTCTGCTCAGGGTTTCAGAGAGAAATAGCCGGCAAGGGCAGATCAGATGTCTGGTGGCTGGTTTGGGGGATTTCCCAACACTGGAGGGAAGGATGCATTAGAACCATGTCTTAATTTCTGACCATAAGGAGTCTGCTTCCTTAGCCCCATCCCCAGAGTGCCTCATGGCCTCGTGAGAAACTTCGCTCTCTCTCTGCATGTCGGGAGCCAAGCACATCTGGGGCAAGGATGGACCCCGCGGCCTGGCGGCTGGCAGAAACGAGGACAGCAGCAGCCCTTCTTCCATTGCAGCAAGACAGCTGGAAATAACCAGAGGCACGGGCATGATCTTCCCCCTCCCCAGTATGGCTTGTTAATCTTCTGCTCTGCCTGTCACAAAGGGGCATTGTGATAAAATGCTACTCTGAGGTGATGCCTGCATGCTGGCTGTGATTTCCAGCCTCTCTCCTCACCAGCAAAGACTGAACCAGCGTGCTGTGGGCTTTCTAATAAATTTTTTTAAAAGCCTTCTTCCAGCAGAGCTGAAAGTTTCTCTCTGCAGCTAGGAGCAGCATCCTTCTAACATCAGACATCTCTGCCCAAGACATCTGAACTCTCCCTTCTTACTAAACCGAGAAATGAGGCAGACACACGCTAGAATTCTCTCCCTTTTTATGCCTTCTGGTCAATGTCAAACATCAAAACGGTGGGCCAGGCTTTCAGAAGTGGGGACCCCAAGCTCTGGAAGCAAACAGGGCAACTGTGAGTAAAGTTACTCCATCTCCATACATGTGAGATTTGCAGGAGGACCCATTGTATTGGGAAAAATAATTCCCTCTACTCCAGGAGTTTACTGGTTCAGGTTCTCTGCCCTGGGAGAAGCAGAAGCTCAGCCTGCATGACCATAATTGTCTCTTCTGGCCTTAGAATCTGGGGATCGCTCCCCAGTGACAAATGTCTCTCTCTTGCAGCTGAAATTTTCCTTGTAGCAGGCTCTCCCCCTATTTCCTGCATTTCTTTGACTTTTTTTTTAATCTTTTCTCTTGTTCCGACACTTCTCCAAAATACCTTCTAAATTATTTCATTTTTATAGATGGCACATACCCCTGGCTTTGCATGGCCACGGAGAGAGACTATTGCACGGAATGTACGGCAAGACCTCAGTTAGTAGAACCCTTTGTTATGTATGCACTAAGATTTGGTTGTTTACCACCTCTTGTCAATAGCAAGGTCACAAAGCTCTCGGACCTCTGGTTTTAGGGTCCTTCCTCCCTACCAAATATGACCCCCCAGAATACAAGCCTTGGGGATGTAAGAGCTTCCTCTTTGTTTTAAACTATCTTTAGATTATGCGATGGGTCCACTATTTTCCGTAGCTACTCGAGCATACTGCGTAGGGTGACCAGATGTCCCGATTTTATAGGGACAGTCCTGATTTTTGGGTCTTTTTCTTATATAGGCTCCTATTACCCCCGACCTCCTGTCCCAATTTTTCACATTTGCTGTCTGGTCCCCCTAATACTGGGGCATGCTGTACTCTACTCAAATGCACACTGAGTCTCTGCAATATCTGCCGTAGTGGTGGATGATAAGAACGGAAGTCATTTTCGGAACACGCAGAGGCCACAGGTTTAATGAGCCAGCCCTGTTTGAATTGCTGTTCACCCTATCTTCGTGCTTCAGAATCGTGTCCTTCAAGCCTCTCCTTCTCCAGCAGCTAAGTCAGGTGTCTATCAAACTCAGTCCCTTCTCTGGGAGCTTCTTGCATGGCTAAGTTCTGCCTGATTTCCTGTAGACTCCCAAATACAGTTTGGATGGTGGGTCTGATTTTCAGCTACACCGTCACTTGCTCACTGAGTTTGCATGGTCAGAAGCACAACGGGGATCACTCAGACACTGAACTCCCGTCCCTGGATTTGTGGGTATAACCCATCAGAGGCATGAAACTCTGAGTACAGGCGCTATTTGCAGGTGGAAAACCATGACTGCCAAATCCGAGGCTAGCACCGAACCTGCCATTCTGGCCCTTTGCTTTCGAAACACGCCTCACCTTTGAGGGGGGTTTATCCCCAGCCACCCTGGCTCTGCCTTTCTAATTTTGGAAACCTTTACCATGGCACCTGGAGGCTCACTCCTCTACTATGAAAACAAAGTCCAGATCCCTTCATCCTTTCTTGTAATGTAGGTTCTTTACCGCTGGTGACCTTTTGGTTAGCTTACACTGCACTCTCCGTGCTAGTGTGGGATGGTGACTAGAACTCCCTAGAGGGTTCCACATGGGAATTCATGGCTAATGCACATTAGCTGTAAGTATCTGTGAACTCACCCTGCTTGCTCGGAGTAGAATATTGTGCTGTCTTCTCCTCTCTAGTATTCCAGAACAATGCAATAGAAGAGAAAGGCAGCATGGCCCAATGGGGAGGGCACCGGCTTTCTTCCCAGTTCTGCCAGGGACCTACAGTGGGATCTTGGGCAAGTCTCTTTCCTGATGTGTGGCTATGTTTCTCTCCTGCCCTATGCCTCTCTTGTCTGTTTAGCTCTTGGAGATAGGGCCTGTCTCTCCCTATGTGTTTGTAGAGTGTCTAACACAATGGGCTCTCAGCTGGGGCCCGTACATACCACCATCAAACAAATAATAATTATACACCATCTGCGTGCTTAAACGTGTTCCAGTATCCCCCAGACTTATAAGACCCAGTATCCTGTCCCTTAGTGTTGTAAAGATACGCCAGCGGGATGTAGGCCAGGCTCCTGCTCTTCTCACTTGGGAGGAATAAGGTCATGGGAATGATTGCCAACCTGGGACAAAGCATTTTCTCCTCTGCCACACTCCACTGTTAGATATTTGATCTGTAGTTTGCTATATTGTTTGATTTTTTTACAAATATGGCTACTATTCTTGGGTCTTTGTCATCCACTTTTGTGAAACCAGCAAGGAATGTGTTTTTCACTAGTGGGATTTCCCCCCATCCCTCTTTTAGAAGTGAACAAAAATCCCACTTTGTCAGTGTCTGGAGGTGGGGGGTGCAGTGTCACAAAGCCATTCCAAACCACCACCACCCCACTCGCTGTCACATTGTACACCAATAGCCCCCCGGTCCCACTGCCTGAAATTTCCCAGTTTCATTATGGATATTTCATGGAAGCAGGACTGTCAGGCATCGCCACCTGGGTGAAGATTTCACAGCACCAGCACCCAAGAAAAACTACCAGGGTGGTGGGGGGAATTTTTATTCAGAGTCCAACTCCTCACCTTGAAACTTCATCTTGACATGGGGATGCTTTGCTTTAGTTTTCTCATGAGGGCAGCTCTGACTTCTCTGTGTCGTCTAGTGGT
The DNA here is from genome assembly GCF_015237465.2 of Chelonia mydas. NCBI lineage: Eukaryota > Metazoa > Chordata > Testudines > Cheloniidae > Chelonia > Chelonia mydas. The sequence goes on from NC_051259.2 coordinate 2,022,434, forward strand.
TCTAACAGGGACCAAGAGTCAGGAGAACAGAGTTCTGGTCTTGACTTGCTGCATGCATGACCTTGGTCACTTAACTTTTCTGTTCCTCATTTTTCCCATCGATAAAATAGAGATACCACTATTTTTCTGTGCTAGTACTTTGAGATCCTCAGAGAAAAGGGGCTACGTTAAAAAAAAAATCTTTTTATATCTCCTGTTCGTCTGACATTTCACTAGAAAGGGCTCGCAATCTTTTCTGCGTGACAAGCAGACAGTACAGTGGTAGGTGCATTAGAGATACCTAAAAAAGAAGTAGCTAGAGAAATGACGTTCTTGTCATCTGTGATTTAAAGAGATGACTATGGCCTTTTAGTGTAAACGAACACATACGGGGAAAAAACCTTCTGGAGAATTTCTTTGTTGTGTACATAACGACCCATTTAGAAAATGAAAAGAACAACAAAAACACAACTTCTGCCCACAAAGCAAACCTAGTTGCTGTTCCGTAGCTTAGCTATTTCAAAGTTCTGTTGAAGTCTGAAATTTCAGCCGGAGAAGACATTTTCTGGCCTGATGGGTAGGCCTGTTAGGGTTAGGAATGGTTGAAATTTTTTCAGCCTTTTTTAAAGGGGTTTCACAAAATATTGTTTTTTACACCAAGGTTGTTATTTTTGACAACTTTTTCAGTTTTTACATTGGGGGGAACTTCCCCTCACCACCATTTATTTTTACTTTTTTTTTTTTAAGTGGAGGGAAGAATAAAAGACCACGAGAAGGTGGGTTTTCTTCCACAATTTTGAAACAAAAACGTAAAAATGTGGAGTGGGATTTTCCCCACCAAAATGAAATGAAAAATTTCAAAACAAAAAAATGTTCTCCAGAAACTTTTTGTCCAAATCCAGAAATAATTCAGGAATAATTCCAAATGAAACAAAAAATCTCCCCCCTTCTCCGACCCTCCCCCCGCACAGAGTCATGAAACATGATAACTTTTTTTAGATCAGCTCTTCTTTGGATAAAGAATGAATTGTTCCAAATCTACCCGCCAGGCGGGAATTGAGGGCCTGGTTACCGTGCGGGGCTTTTCAAGATACGCTATAGCTCGAACAGACGTTATGGGCTTCATGCAGGAATCATGGAGCAAGGTTTCCCATGGCCTGTGTTATACAGGAGGTCAGACTAGGTGATCTGACCTTGAAATCTGTGACTCTCTAGAAGTTTGTTGAGCGCACCGTTGTAACGATGTAGAGAATACGGCTATGTTCTGCTCCCTTTCAGTCTGTGGGAGTTTTACAGTTGACTTCACTGGGAGCCGGATATGTGGCCTTTGATTACACTCATCTAGGGCTGAACAATTAGATCCCTCCATTAGCCAGAAGTCAGTGTGACTGTAGGTGTCCTTGCAGTGGTCAGCTAGTTCTTGCATTGGGCTTTGTTTTTTATTTATCCAGTGCCCCCTCTCCCCTGATGCCAACTGTCCCATCAATCTGCTCTCCAACGAAACCATTGTACCCAGGCCTTCCCCATACACACTCACAGCCCCCTGCTGCTGGCAAATGTGTGTGTGCTGGAGGGTGTTCAGCCTGCAGTTCCCGGACTGATCAGCAGCATCGGGCTGATCCACCGGCAGGATACAACCCCTCCGTGCCGAAAGCCCTGCCCTCAGGGAAGCTGTGTGCAAGTGTGTTTCAGGCGCAAGGGAGGAGAGATGTCAGGATGCAGGCGAGAAGACAGAGGCAACCTCTTTCATTTCTCTGCGAGACGTATGAGCAAGAGGGAGGAGAGAACGCCCCCCTCCCCGTTCTTGGGGGCGGTGTGGGGGACAATTTAGAGAAGAAGCTTCTGCAGCTTTGCATGAGATGGATCATCGGTTTTCCAAATGGAACCGGCACCCAATTGCTCTGCCTCATTATTGTCTTTTTGCTTTGGAACTGTTATCAACCCAAATGCTGTTCCCCTTTATTTTAGACAGATGCTGCCCTGTTGTACGACGCAGTTCACATCGTCTCAGTGTGCTACCAGCGAGCCCCACAGATGACTGTTAACTCCTTGCAGTGCCATCGACACAAAGCCTGGAGGTTCGGGGGCCGCTTTATGAATTTCATAAAAGAGGTAAAAGCATGATTTGCAGCAATAACTGCGTCCTCCCTATTGATGCAAACCTTCCGTTGGCAACGTGGGGGTGGAGAGCAGCTGTTCAGAGCCCAGAATTAGGAGATGCACAGTGGCTAGACAATGCGCTTACGAGCACTATAGACAACCCTTGCAGAGATGGATGGGAGCAAGGCTCCAGGAGTCAGATTGTTTGTATGGCCCCTTTGGGACCAGATAAGATGCACTTGAAAGTAAATGTGGTGATAGAACAGACTGTGCAGCTTTCCGATCTGCTAAAGGCCAATAACCAGAGTCTTAAGGTTGCTGGGCTAAACTGAATCCTGGTGAAACACCCCTGACTTTGGTGGAGAGAGAGCAGGGCTACACCTGACCAGTCACAGTGGTCCAGTAGATAGAATCCTGGACTGGGAACCAAGAACCCCAACTTCTATTCCTAGCTCAGGTGTGACCTTGCGCTTGTACCCTTTGCCTGTCTTGTTTCCAGCCACTGCCACGTACCTGTTTGAATGTCCGTCCCCCCATTTGCAGCTGGAGATGCCTGGTGCCTCATTCATCGGGGGCTAGAGGTGGGCTGCTTTGATCTGTGTATGTTGAGGCCTGGTATAAAAAATATCCCTGATGCAGGTGAATAGTGTGTGAAAACTCAACTCCTAACCAGGAGACAGCCAGAGCTCTTGGGTGCGCTGGAATATTTTTACAGGAGGCATTTCAGAGTATTACCCCAAGTATGTCTGTGAATGATAGTCCAGGCCTGGATTGGGGCCCGTCAACAGTTAATTGTACGAGTGCATTTGTTGATCTAAAACCGATCGTGTAAACCATCGTGAGTTACAATTCTTGTTAAATGTTTGCTGGTGGTTGATCTTCACCCCTGTGCAAAAGGCTTGCGTGAGGCTTATGCACTATTTACATCTTACATCCTCAAAATAGTTTCAGTGGGGTCACAGCAAGACGTGAGAAATGAACTAAAACCTCCAGTGCTGTTACTGACGCTCACCTGTGCCTGCTCTGGGCTGCTCTCATTACAAGGCGGTTTCCTACCAGAGTGAGAGCTGTTTGCCTTTTGCAGGAACTTTTGGTTGGTGTCCACAAAAAGCACTTGGCCGAGGTCTGGTGGCAAAACTGGCAGCGTCTTGCATCTCTGCCCGTGTGCTGATTGCCCAGTTTTGGCAGAGCGGTGGATTTAGTAAGATGGGAGTCCGGGAAGTGAAGTGGGAACTTCATTTCCTCTGTTTTGTGTAATTATAAATTCCCTGGGTTCAGCCCACATAACTGTTTGTTTGCTTACTCATGCAAACAGCAGCGGAAAGTTAGTGATTGCGAGCAGCAAGCTTACCAAACCACAGCACGGCGGGGAGGCTGGAGCAAGGAGCGCACCTGTGAGAGCAGCCGTGCAGGGAGCTACTTTCTTACCATGCCTGTCCTCTGCTTACTTGCTGTGTTTCTCCTCCAGCCAGTGGGAGACGATCCTAGCCTGAAAAAAACGAACCAAGAGTGAGGGGTGAGCGGCAGATCCCTAGTGCTGTGCTAGGGGCACTTTGCAGGGCCTGGGATGTGGTCCTGCCGGTAGATAGGTTCAAGCACTCTTGGGATTGCTTTGTGATTAAGGGCTGGATTCTCATTTACACAAAGGCCCCTTCACACTTCTCTGGCTGCGCCTTTTAACGTGGGAGTCGTATAATCAGGCCATAGTAATTTATTCTATTCCTGGACCCATGGAAATAATTCTCTCTCTTCTTCCCAGGTTTTGCAATGGTTAAATTTAACTCTCTTGTTTTGAAGCAGAAAAGCCAATCAAAAGATCATTATTTATTGTTCTTTCTTATCTGTATTCTGGTAGTGCCTAGGGCCCATCAAGGTCTCCTTGCGCTAGGGCCTGTACACACAGAGTGGGAGAAAGTCCCTGCCCTGAAGAGTTTACAATCTAAATAGACAAGACAGACCCAGGGCAGGAGAAAGGAAAGATTATCCTCATTTTACAGGGACATTGAACTGCCAGTTCGCAGGCTCTGAAAATCTCCTCTTCTCTCTCTTGGTTTGTTCCCTTCTGCAATGAGCGGCTCCTGCCAGCTGCCAGAAGAAAGTGTTTAATAATTTCATGTGTTGCCGCCTTTTGCAAATTACCCTGAGCCCTCCACTCCAGTGCCCGCCTGTTGTTCCCCTTCCTGGCACTCTGTCAGCTAGTTGCAGGGATAAGCTTCCTCTGTTGCAGCCAAAACACATAATAACTGTGCTCTCTGAGTGCTGGAAAGGACAAAAAGGCAAACGCAGAGGGATGTCCCGCTGCAGAGACCAGGCCCCTTGGCCCCATGTTCCTCAGGCAGAGAATTGCGCCAATGTTTGTTCGTGCCGCACCAGCCAACACACACTGAGGCCTTGTCTTCAGCAGGATTTTTGCAGAGCTGTGATTCGCCCGGGGCACAGCCTGGCTTGTTATCGCTCATCAAGGGCATCCCGTCCTGCGTGGGAACTGCCACCCTGAGAATGTCTGGGGGGTGGTTTGGACTCCTCCCACTGCAGCAGCAGCCGAACAGGACACGGGGATGAGACTGGGCAGCTCAGCAACCCGCTGAAGTATCAGAGGAAACCAGGCAGGTCGCCTCGTTGGCTAGCAGGCTGCTGTCACCTACCAGCGTCTGCTCAAGAGTCTCGTAGGGGAGCAGGAAGCCAGGACCAATGGGCAAGGCAGAGGGAGGTGAGGCCGATAGTCCCTTGGCCTCCCTTCTCAATGCCACCACACTCTAAGGCTCCAGAAATGCGGGGGCCTCCCAAGCACAGGGCATCCTGAGGCCAGCACCAGCCAGAGATTTAACGTAAATTAGCTTCAGAACAACCTGCTCTGCAGAGGGCAGGAGACCCCGGTCGGCTATCTGGAGAGGGGGGCTTTGGGAAGCAGCTGAGCTGACCCTTCCTTGTCCCTTTTATTTTTTTGGAAATGAGAAAGCAAAGGGGGACAGACCCTCTTGGGTGACAGACACGTGCCGTGTCTCCTCAGAGGGAGACGTGTCTCTGGGCACAGGGGTAAAGCAGACTGAGGAAGAGGGGGGAGCACTCATTGCACCACCCTAGGAAGAGGGGGAGATGTGGGGGAGCACTGCCGATGGCTGCCAGGGAAAGGAGGTCTCCTTGGCTCTAGCTGCCCCTGCCTGCGCTCCGTTTCCCTGGTGCCATTGCATTAATGTGACACCTTCCTGCCTGCGGTGGTGAAGCGGGAGAGTTAGAGCCCCAGAGAGGAGTCGACACACTCAGTACACATCTGTGTTTGTTTCCGACTCAGTACTTCAAACACGGTGTGTGTTCACTGCGTCCCGGAGAACTTCCCAGCTGTAGTTCCCACCTGCGCGCTTAACCTGGCAAATTGAGTGCAGCCGTCCACACACATGCAGGGCAAAGGGCCTGTGAGGTGGGGGGGCCAGCATTCCTTCAGGAATTAACCAGGCATGTCCCGGGGGAGAGTGGAAGGGGTTTGATCAGGGAAACATGCCAGTCATCCCTGCAGCTTGTGCCACCTTCATCATCCGGGGATATTTCTGGCTCCCCCCCCAGGGAGATACACTTGTTAGACAGGAGCATGCTGCAGATGAACTCTGCAAGTGGAATGAGACAAACCAGTAAAGCGTGCTAAGAGTCTGGCATTTCAGAAAGGGAACAGGGAAATACCAGCCTAAAGTTCAGAGCGTGGCAAGCATACTTCACTTGGTGTGCATGGGAGGATGGTATCCGGGTGTCCTGCGTTCAGGGAAATGTCACAAGAAACAGCAGAAGAATTGCCTCTCGCTGTCCCTAGACGTTCCAGGGTCAGCACTGCACATGGCGGTGACATTAATCACCACTTAGCCTACAGGAGCAGCAGCTGTTCTTCCGAGTGCTCTTGTCCCTTAAACCAGGGAGGTTAATTTCTGTGCTTTTGTTTATTCAAACACCAGGAGAGTCGCTCTGAGACAGAAAGGCAGGGACAATATCATTGCACTTTTCATCAAAGTGGGATTGGCTCCAGACCCACCTGCAAATCTCCCTTCCCCAAAATGCCGTGCTATTCCTCCACCCAAGAAGGGGGCTGCCGTTCAAGAGAGCTGCGTGCCCATGGGGCCAGTGCAAACCCTTAAGCATGTGCTCACGTGCGTTGCTGAACAGGGATGGACTTCTGAACTGGGGCCGAGAAGCTCAGAGACCGACCTCCCACATCCAAAGAATCTGAAAAGTTATTTATGTTTATTTTTTAAAAGAAAACATAAGCAGAGAGAGGGTTTTGTCATTGTTGGGTTTTGTAATGGTGTCAGTTAATGATTCCTTTGGCTGGTGCTACTATCAGCAGGTCTCAGAGAGAAACATTTGAATGGTCTGAGCACAGGGCTGGGAGCCAGGAGCGACCGAGGTCTAATCCCCACCCTGGGCTAGTCACTGAGGCCTGGTGTACACTTCAAAAGTTTTAGGGGTGTAACTAGTTAGGGCTGCGAAGTTTCACTTACATAATTATGCTGGTAAAATTCCTATATTGGTATAAAGAAAAGGAGGACTTGTGGCACCTTAGAGACTAACCAATTTATTTGAGCATGAGCTTTCGTGAGCTACAGCTCACTTCATCGGATGCATACTGTGGAAGCTGCAGAAGACATTATATACACAGAGACCATGAAACAATACCTCCTCCCACCCCACTCTCCTGCTGGTAATAGCTTATCTAAAGTGATCATCAAGTTGGGCCATTTCCAGCACAAATCCAGGTTTTCTCACCCTCTGCCCCCCCCCCCCCCACACACACACACAAACTCACTCTCCTGCTGGTAATAGTCTTTGGATGGGCAAGAGAGTGAGTTTGTGGGGGGGGGGGGGGGGGGGCGGAAGGTGAGAAAACCTGGATTTGTGCTGGAAATGGCCCAACTTGATGATCACTTTAGATAAGCTATTACCAGCAGGAGAGTGGGGTGGGAGGAGGTATTGTTTCATGGTCTCTGTGTATATAATGTCTTCTGCAGTTTCCACAGTATGCATCCGATGAAGTGAGCTGTAGCTCACGAAAGCTCATGCTCAAATAAATTGGTTAGTCTCTAAGGTGCCACAAGTCCTCCTTTTCTTTTTGCGAATACAGACTAACACGGCTGTTACTCTGAAACCTATATTGGCATAAGGGGCTTTGTACCAAAAGAGCTTATTTCTCTTTGCCAAACTGGAACAAGCGTTACTCTCGTGAGCACTCTTATGTGAGTCTACCCTGGAGTGCAGGATTGCTGCTGCAAAACCACAGGCGCAGTACAAGTGGCAATGGGCCAAATGCTCACAAGGGGTTGGGGCTTGTGATGCTCAGCCTCATAACGCCTGACTTGTAGGCGCCTGGAAGACCACTGCAATTCACATTGCCTGATTTAAGTGCCTAGGTGCCTCTACAATGAATGCAAAGTATCAGCGGGGCAGCCGTGTTCGTCTGTATCCCCCAAAACAACGAGGAGTCCGGTGGCACCTTAAAGACTAACAGATTTATTTGGGCAGAAGCTTTTGTGGCTAAAAAACCCACTTCTTAATTCAAACAACCCTCTTCAAACATTCATTTGCAAGCGTAACACCATCTGTTTGGGTTTCAATAGGGACTGGGAGTGGCTGACTCACTACAAAAGCAATTTTCCCTCTCTTGGTATTGACACCTCCTCCCTGACTGAATTGGCCTTGTCACCCCTGGTTCTCCACCTGTAAGGTATCTCCCTTCTCTTCATGTGCCAATATATACTTATGCCTGCATCTGTAATTTTCACTCCATGCAACTGAAGAAGTGGGTTTTTTACCCACGAAAGCTTCTGCCCAAATAAATTTGTTAGGCTTTAAGGTTAAAAACAAACTCCTCGTTGTTTTTATACAATGATTGGGCAAAGATAGGCACCGAAACTGAGATTCACAAAAGCCAGCAGGCTAAGCAGGGAGCCACTGAAGCCAGCCTGTGGGAGATGGGTGCTAAATGCCACCCCCTCACAGAGATTGGGACCAGTCCAGGTGGCAGGGAGCGGTGGCTCTGCTTGCAATTCTCAGCCAGGACCCCTCTTTGGAGTTAGGGTCCCTAGGCCATTTTAGCATGAAGCCCAGGACACGGGGGGAGAAGGAGAGCAACCTCCCTCGTAACATTCAGCCCAGTGGTTCGGACACTCACCTGGAAGAAGGTAGCCCCCCCTGTTCAAGTCCCCCCTACCCCACCTGAAGGGGGAAAAAGATTTGACCAGGAATTTGCCTCCTCTCAGGTGAGAGCTGTGGGATATTCTGATGGGAGGAGTCCTGCAGTCTCTCCTGCTGCACTGTGGATAAATAATGAGTTATTGAAGCAGGGGGACTGGATCCTGGATCTCCCCATGCTGGGCCAGTGCTCCAACCACCAGGCTATGCAGCCGTTCTCCGGCCCAAGTGACCCTTGAAGGGAGAGAAGTGCTTCAGGAATTTTTACTGCAAAAACAGGAGCATGGAGCGCGTTGAGATCCCTGCGGGGTTTCAGCTGGAGTTTTATGCATCGCAGTGACCCCAGCCCTGGAACTTAGGGGCCCAGCTCCTTCTGAGCATTCAGCCCCAAACTTCTAAGCATCAAGCAGGTCTTCTCTTTGTGCTTCCCTTTCCCCATCCGTAAAACAGGGGCAAAAATACTTAGCACTTTTCAACTCCAAAGCACCTTGCAAAGGGTAAGTAAACATTCAGCACTATCCCCGCATGGAGGCAGGTGAGGGGTGTTTGTTTATGTGTTTGAGTGGCGTGGTCTAGTGCTGAAAGACACCCCTCGACCCTCCCCCAGACATTGTCAGTGCGGCAAAGACACGAGCAGAAACACAGCCAGTTTTGCACTGGCCCAGTGTGCCAGGGACACGTCCGGAGATAGATGTTGTACACAAAAGGTGCAAATGTAAATCATGGCAAGGACTATGATAGAATTTATGGAAAGCTCCAGCCCATGCTGCAGCATGAGTAATGATGGAGGTGATTATTAATTAATCACGCTCGTCGGGGAGAGAGCATCAGTGTAAGGAGTAATTAAAATGAAGCGCTGTACAGCAGTAGCAAACGATGATTTATGAAGCCGAGTAACTGCTGTGCTGCCTTCTCTCCCTTCCACAGGCCCAATGGGAAGGATTAACTGGGCGTATTGTCTTCAACAAAACTAGTGGATTAAGGACAGATTTTGACTTGGACATCATCAGCCTCAAAGAGGATGGTCTCGAAAAGGTCAGTAAAGTTTGTCCTTCCTGCTAGCTAAAGAATTTATGAAAAAACCTTCAAAAGATCCACTCAGGCCCCCTGGAAAACGGTGCATCAGCCTCATAACTCCTATATTTGCCTCTGTGTTCGATGTAAGGGTCTTTGCTGCTTTGGAATTGCTCTGCTCCTGTTCCCTGATGTACACACACACACCCCTGAACCCTCAGCCCAAGTTGTCACAACTAGTTGCCATGTAAGATTGTTGTGGTAAAACACACAGGAAACAGTGGAGCCACAGAAGCAGAAGAAACTCCCTGAGCAGTCAGGAGCCTGGTTTTTTTCCCATGCCACTGATGGGAGGAAAAAAGCCCAACCCAAGTGCTGCCTACATGCCACAGTTTGTTTATGCAAAAAGAAAAGGAGGACTTGTGGCACCTTAGAGACTAACCAATTTATTTGAGCATAAGCTTTCGTGAGCTACAGCTCACTTCATCGGATGCATAAAAGTTTATGAAGTGTTTTCCCTGAGGCGACAGCAGCTCTTTAAAGCCCCTCTCTCCGTGTGATCTCCTGCTATGAAAATTGCCTAAGGCCTGGAAATATCCCCTGTTCGTTACTGCCCTGATTGGCCCTCTTGCAGCCTGAGTTTTGGAGGAGATGATAATGTATGTTTTTTGTTGCTTTTTGATATCCGAGAGAGGGTACGAACAAAACGAGGGCAAGTTAGTTTCCTGGCCTGATTGGAAATTTTCCTATTTGGATGTGGAGTGTCTGCAGCAGCAATCCTGCTGCTGGGGACGCAAGGTAGCAGCCCAAACGCTGCTCCAACGAGAGACTGCTGAATTGGAATTAATTTGCAAACTGGACACCATTACATTAGGCTTGAATAAAGACTGGGAGTGGATGTGTCATTACACAAAGTAAAACTATTTCCCCATGTTTATTCCCCCTCCCCCCGCCCCGGCTACTGTTCCTCACACGTTCTTGTCAACTGCTGGAAATGGCCCACCTTGATTATCACTGCAAAAGGGTTTTTTTCTCTCCTGCTGGTAATAGCTCACCTTATCTGATCACTCTCGTTACCCTGTGTATGGTAACACCCATTGTTTCATGTTCTCTGTGTATATAAAATCTCCCCAGTGTATTTTCCACAGCATGCATCTGATGAAGTGAGCTGTAGCTCAGGAAAGCTTAGGCTCAAATAAATTTGCTAGTCTCTAAGGTGCCACAAGTCCTCCTTTTCTTCTTAGTACCCTGTAGAATCCTCCTAATTAGCACAGATCCCTGCTGGATACAGGGATATCATGCCACTGAAGTGCAGGCCTGAATCTCAGGTGCTCATGGGGATTTCATTTCTGTTTCATGGACCACTTTAAAAAACAAAGAATACTCAAAGCATTAAAACTTCTAAAACATCATTTTCAAGGGGAGAGCAGTTCAGTCAGTGGACAAAACAGAGCAGCAAGTTGCCTGAATAGAACAAAGATCTGCACCGTGGACAATTCATACCAATAGTTATCTATTCACATGTGCTGTGCTCGAAGCAGGTTGCATATAGTGTCATTACAGTCTCTGTGAGCTAGCTATCCACGGTTAGAGAGCCTTTGAATTTACCTTGGGGACTGATTCTTCACGGCTTTACCTCTTAGGTGGTTGCTGACACCTTGCAAAGTGGGTTGCTAGGATTGGTGCCACTGGGTAACATCCGTCCACCCTGCTCCCTGTGCCAGTGGACAGCTTACCACTAATGATCCCGGTAGAGTAATAGGCAAAAATGGCAGACATTTTGGATATCTCGTGAATCTGAACCTTAAAGTACTGCCAAAATATCTATCAGTCAACGTAGTTCTCCTCAGCTGTATGATAGAATTGCTGACCCTAGTGGTATTTATTACTACCGTGTGTCACATGATGCTCACTGGAAATTGCCAAACCCTGAAGCATATTCCTCAAGGATGCTCAGTTTTTATGTTTAATCTCCATTGAGTCAAGAGATTTTGTAGCTCTCTGCTTTTTTTTTTTTTTTAAAAAAAAGCTTTTTGTCAACCCTAGAAAGGTTTTAAAGTATAGATGTTAAATCTCTGTGGACACTAAGATTCTGTTAATAGCTAATCTGAAATAATGAAATGCCAAATGGAGTGAATCCCAATATGTACTTTGCATTATGTATAATAGCTTATATTTGTTGAGCTTTAGGATTGTGCTTCTGATCCTGCTACCTCCTGGATGTTCTGAGGATTAAAGCAGTATTACCCAAACATAATTACATGTAGTCTGACTATCTGACTTGCACAGTTCTCTTAATGGAATATTTGCATTTTTTCTTTATTTTAATTTGTAAATTAATTAATGCAGACTTGAGTTCCATGCATTTCATTTTTCTTAAGGAAAATTTAGCAAGGGATTCTTCGCTGAGTAGGTAGCACTGCCAAAGGCTCTTTATATTATTGCTTCTCTTTCCTATAACAATAATAATCTTCTGACATTTTAACTGCTGCGTGATTGGAAGGAGGGATGGAGGAAAGCCTGGCTTTTGTAAAATATTTAGGGATTCTCAGAAAGTTCACGGAAACTCTTTTAAAATTTATACTGTTCATGCCAAACAGCATTCGTTGTTCAAAAACCCTTTCTGTGAATGCAATAAAACCAGGTTCTCACCAGAGGTTGCTGGGGAGATTGCATTATTTAAAAAAAAAAATAGAAAAGAAAAGAAAAACAATCAAGGAAACAAAAAACATAGATAAATAAATAATCCAAAGCTCCTGGCCCCGCAATGGGATTGGCCTGTGGACTCTCCGTTTTCAAGTTTCCATCACTCATGTGGCCTCGTAGATGGAGCGACCTGTATATTCTGCGGTTCCTATTTGCTGTGTCTCTGTCTATTTGGGGGCATACCAAGCCTCAAAGGGGCAGCCTTAGACAACCAGCCACAAGGTTTGACTATGACAGGAGATTTTAAACCTCATTCTCGAGGTCTGGGAGAGAGTGCGGAGTAGCAGTTGCAGCAGGACGACGAGGGGCCAGATCCTCTTTAGGTGTAAATGTGCTTAGCACAATGGCGTCACTGGAGCGGTACTCCTTTATGCCAGCTAGGCCCAGGAGTCAAACTCTTCTGCGGGCCCTCTGCATAGCTGTCGCCAGGCCTTTCCCCTCCCAGAGCTTCAGCTTGCCCAGTGGTAAAACGCTGTGTCACCAGACAATCGTTAGCGTTGGTCAAGTGGAGCGAGATCCCGGTAGGAAAGACTCTACAAAAGATCAGTCGGCTCTAAAATCGGGAGGCAGTGTGGTAGAGTGGATAGGGCACTAGACTGGGATCCAGGAGATTTGGATTCTAGTCCCAGCTGTGCTGTTAAGCTCCTCTGTGATGATGGGTAATTCATGGCCTTGGCTTCCCCTCCCACCTTGGTCTGTTTTGTTTATTTGGACTGTGAGCTCCCCAGGGAAGGGGCTGTCTCTCACTTTGTTTCCGGAGTGCCTAGCGCAACAGGGGTGCTACACGCCACTGTCATAGAAATAAGAATAGAGTAAACAAGTTGTTACTTAGCTATGTACATGAAGGAGGAGGAAAGTGCGTCCTGATGTTAAACATAGCGCTGTACTGCAATCGTTTCCTTTCCAATTAGTCTCTTCGCCTCCTTTTTTCGCGTTTGCAGTCATGCTGTTAAAAGGCCTTTTAACAACTGTAAAATATAGATAGTGGCTGGACAGAAAGGGGAGCTGAATGGTAACATCCCATGCAGCATCTGCTCCTGCAGCTGGAGGGCAGGCCGGCCGTGTGTGTTTGCATTTGTTTAAAAGGGAATTGGATCAAATATCGGTGATGATGCTGGACCAGTTCCATAGCTGGTGTAAATCATCCTAGCTCCCCTGGTTTTAAAGAGACTGTGACATTTTACCTCAGCTAACGATCTGGCCCTCTATCTCTCAGCAGAAAAGAACTGATTAAAATTAACACTTGGCCCCTATTTGTGACACTTTATAACTGAGCCAAATAAATTTATAGAGAGGAACATAGGAATTCCCCAATTGGATTGGACACATGGTCCATGTACTCCAGGATCCTGTCTCTGACAGTGACCAGTGCCAGCCGCTTCAGAGGAAGGCGCAAGAACTCCCTGATGGGCAGGTATAGGGTAATCTTCCCCCATTAGAAGTGGATAGCTGGGAGTTCCTGGCCGGTTGCTTTGTGTCCAGTTCATATTCATTCCCAATGTTACTAGTTTTCAAGTTGGTGCAAAATGGAGCTAAGTGAAATGCAGATGGGCTTGATCTCCACTCCATGACACTAATGTTATGCTCTTTGTCTGTACCTCCAGGGACTTTGATGCAGTTGCCCTGGGTGGAACTGGTGTCATGTGGAATCTGCCCACATACAGGGTATTACAGGAGTTCATATTTCTGAACTCTCTCTCTAATACCAGGGCCTCTCGGCACTTTTCTCTGCAAGGACACTGTGATCACCTGCTGAAATCAAACACTCTCCCCAGGACAAAATTATTTGAATGGAGAAGTCTTAATTAATGTCTTGAGTAAATTCCTCCTCTCACATTCATGGTGTGGCTCTGCATTGCAGGTTGAGTGCTAGATCCAGGGACGTTATTCTCTCCACTGGCATAAATGAGTGCTCCATCCGTGGGGAAATGGCAGACGGGATTGACTAACAGTAGCAATCCTGCAATGCAAACCAGACAGGAGAGTTCATAAGTTTATAGTTCCTCTATTAATGTGGATGGTATAGCTTGACTTCACCAGACACATTTTTCACACGATAACAGATAGGAACTACATTGGATACACTATGAATTGTAAAAAGAAAAGGAGTACTTGTGGCACCTTAGAGACTAACAAATTTATTTGAGCATAAGCTTTCGTGAATGCATCCGATGCAGTGAGCTGTAGCTCACGAAAGCTTATGCTCAAATAAATTTGTTAATCTCTAAGGTGCCACAAGTCCTCCTTTTCTTTTTGCGAATACAGACTAACACAGCTGCTACTCTGAAACCTGTCACTATGAATTGTGATGCAAGTCACATATATTCCAATTAAGTCTAAGCCTAGTTGGGGGGCTGGAACAATTTGTACAGTGGGGGTGCTGAGAGCCGTTGAACCAAACTGTAAATCCCATATATGATGGAAACCATTTCAAGCCAGGGGGTGCTACCGCACCCCCAGAACCCCTATTTAGTGCTCCGATGAGTCTAGTGCTGCAGAGAAGGTGCCAGATTGAAAGCTTAGGAGAATGCTGCCCACAAAACAGGGCAGTGGCACTGCAAGCTTGGATCCCATTTGGCTGCGTTTTTTATTTTTTTAAGAAACACACGTTTTCATGGGAATCCTTTATTTCTTTTGAAACGTGCTGGTTTTTCAATGAAAACACTTTCAGACTTTTGAAAACGGAAACCAACCAAACCCCCAGCATTTTTATGTTTCTCTGTTTTTTGTTAAAACCCCCCAAATTCCAGCAGCCACCCTCAGAATGTTTTCTTATTTTTAAAATTTTCATCAGAAATACCATTTTCCAACCAGCTGTGTTCTCAGCCTTTTCCATACCAGAATTCTCCTCCCACCTCACTGCACTGCCCTCCCGTTTAACAATATGGGAAGTGTGGAGTGATCGAGACCACAGCCCCTGTCCTCTGGTCTGTATGACCCACAAGACTCCTTCCAACACAAATGACTCTAAATACTGTCTGAACACATCCCCTGAGTGCAGCCAAAGCCTATCTTTTGTCTGAATACATCCCATGACCTCTTTTTGGTTACTGTAGGAGATGGGCCCAAGCTGGAAAATTATCATCATCTAAATTTTTAACCCTTCACAAGTTTGGAAGTGTTAGAATCTGGGGTTTCTGGTGCCAACCCTGCCATTCACCAAAGCTTGGGACATATTTGCATTGGGGAATTTTTGATTCAGGAATATCTCTAATCACTGTGAGGCTTGGCCAAAGTTCACTCTTCAGTGTATTCTGAGCTCCTGAACTGCATGGCGCTATTGTCCATTGTTGAATGAATTCCTGAACTCTAGATATCATGGGCCTCCATATTTGTCCACAAGTATCAGTGCCCCCATTTAGAGGGCAGCAAAATGGAAAGGCATTCGGTATTTGTAATGTCTGCTCTGCAACTGCAGGATTAGTGTAACTTTCTCTTCTGTTTAGCTCAGCCAACACGGTGTATTCAGCTTTGCTTGCATGTGCAGCAGAAGACAGAAATAGCTACCATTCAGCCAGGGCTGTGGGATTCTGGAAGAGACTGAACAACACATGTCAAGTGTCTAGTAATTTGTTTCTTTGCTTCATTTCAGGTTGGAGTGTGGAACCCTTCTGATGGTTTGAACATCACGGAAATTTCCAAGGGGCGAGGGCCCAACGTCACAGACTCACTAACCAACAGATCTCTTATTGTCACCACTGTACTGGTAGGAGGCTGCAGGCTTGTATTTCTCATCCATATATAAATGGCTGGAAATATGTGACTTCTCTGGTGCTTTACAATGCTGCAGTAGATTTGCCAGTCCCTTTGCTTTTGGCCTTATGTTTAGGAGCTCTCTCCTAGCTCCCCATGCTATTGGCAAGGTCAGAAACCTGCGCTGGTCACCAGTAAGACACCAACAGTTGCCACACAGCTGAGTGCCTGAGACACCACAGCTCTTCGCTTTACTTAAGATAACAAGAGATAAGAGAGACTGAGATTTCAGTGTCCTTGGGACTGTCATGTGCACACTGTTGGCAAATATTGGCTCATTCATGGTGACCAATTAACCTCCACTAATTAGCAACATTTTACCTCCCATGGCTGCCCCATGCGAAGGTGTGATGGCCCCCAGGCACCTGCTAGCACATGGCTGATCTGGGTGGGGTTATAAAGGGGAAGGGAAGCTAGTGCAGAGGAGGCGACCGTGGAGAAAAGGTGTGTTCTCTCTCCTCCTACCTGGCTGGAGCTGGATAGTCCGTGGGTGCTTTTTAGCCAGTAGTTTGAGTTGGTTTGTCTGGGGTTTGAGTTTGTGATTTTGGAAATCAAGCCTTGAGGAAAGGATGTGAAATGACCGGTAGCTGGTGAGTCTGTCTGCACAGTGGCTTACAGGCCCTTCCCTGCGTAGAAGTGAGGTTGGACTAGAGAGAGGGGGAGACCTGCAACCATATGACTCTCTGCTGCACACTCTCATACCCACATGCTGACATTGCCTCCTGGTTTATCAGCTGGGCAGGGCAGGTGTTAGCAGCCCTGAATCCCACAGTTGGTCTGTAGGACAGTTCCAAATGTTTCATTAGCAGTAATTGACGCGGAAGGTGGACAGAGTCTGAGGGAGCAGATCTGTACTGAGCGTGTGTAGAGACGGGTGCTACTGCCCAAGAGGCCTGTGCTGGTCTGGTCGCCACCTGACCCAACTTGCATTCCTGAGCCCCAGGTGCCACGCCAAACTGGCTCCCTCCCGTCCCTCTATTTCCACGCTAACCACGGGGCTGGGTGAGGAGATGGGGTGGGAGTGCTGCAGTGTCTCATCTTAAGGAGACAGAAGAACAATGTGCACAAAGGACTTGGCTTTGGGGGTCTCCTTGCTCCTCTGACCACCGGTTGGGGACAAGGGGATGAGGAACTGGAGAGGCCACCTACCACCCTTCCCCTTTATCCTGACAGTAGAGGGCCACTGGAGGAAAGAGGCTGGGGAGAGAGGTGGTGAGCTGAAGGCCACGTTTGAGAAGGAGTTGGAGAAAGGTGCGATTGGTGCCTAAGGGGGCACAGAGGGAACCATCTCCTCTCTGCCCCAGACTCCCGAAGAGAGAACTGAATGGCTTTGCTGTCCCATTTCACTCTTTGGGGAGATCTTTCCCTCAGGCAGCGTCTCAAACGTTCCACAATCCCACTCTGCACCACGGCAGCTGGCGTGAGGACTCAGATGGTGCGTGCATTCCCAGAAGCCCTGGCCCTTCCCAGGAACGGGCTGGGGAGATCATTTAGTGCATCTGGTAACAGATGTATTCCTCCCTGCAAGCTGGGAGTGCTGCTCTGGGCACTTTAGCCACCTGAAGAGAAGCCAAAGCTAGTTGATATGCTGAGCAATGACTCTGAGGCATGAGAGCCCACTATAAAGGGTGAATATCCTGCAATATTGTCATTGGTCTTAGAATTCACAGTTTGTGGGCTGCGGAGGGGGTATCCTTTTTTGCATTAGTGGTTATCAATAAAAGATATTGAGTCAATCTGTTTGGTATAAAATGGCACCATTGACATCAATGCGGGAGCATTGATTTAGACCAAGAGAAAATCTGACCCACTGAATACTTACCCAGACGATCAGGTACACCGAAGACCCGGTGGAGATACCTGCTTTCGTTGCCTGGTAGGCAGGGCTGGGTTTATGGCACATTGTCACTCCAGAACTTCGGCACGTCCTTGCTGTCGTGACTGAACAGAGCGCTTCTGGGAGCTAGCTGGTCCTTTCTAGAAATGATGTACACTGTGCTGCGTGAATGGCTAGTCTGTCTGCACCCAGAGGCATTTCAATACCTGTGTATCTAAGCAGTGGAACTTAAAGGAGAAGAAACACGAGAAGGAGAGGGAATCTGGTGCCCAGAGAGAGCGTGAGGGTGCTGGCTGGCCTCCGACAGGGCGCAAGCAGGTGCTGCACAGACTCCCACATGTATGGTGCTAAGCTGCAGCATCTCCTGCTGTTCCCACACTCCAGAGAAACGGCTGCTCCTTGTCGACACGTGCCGGCCAATTCAGTGATTCTCTGTGTCGCTGGCTAGAAGCCACCACACTTCCAGTAGCCATGAGGCTGCTCCTTGTTCCCGCTGCACTTTTGAAAACATCCACGTCAACTCTTGTGCTGAATCTCAGGCATGTTCTCGGTCCCGGTGCGTGCTGAAGGCCCAGCGCGGGGCTGCATGCACTGGGCACAAGAAAAGCTCTTAACTAGCATTCCACACAGGTTGTACAAGTGCCCGACTAACCAGCAGGAGAGGGGTGGGTGTCTGCTTCAGGTGTAACTATTCCCATCACAGCAAAAAATAAGAGCAAATCCATGCCTCAGTATCCTCCCTTCTGGGGCCTTGGTGGCTCAGGGGATTAAGAAGGGGCTAGAGGGTCTCTTCCTCTCTCTCACTGATCGAAGGAGGGGCACATTCTCTCACACATAGTCATCAACATCAGGTGGCTGCTCAGCAGCCCTCTATGAAGTAGCTTGTCAGTCTCCGCAGATTTTCTGTTGGACAGTTGCCCCCATAACTCCAAGGCCACAAAAGCCCCAAATTAGCCGCCCTGCTGGCAATCTTAGCAGAGAAACCAGTGGCTTCATGGGCCTTAGAGACTGACTCCTCCTCTTGCTTCTAGATGAGGCCCTTCAAGGTCAGAGGGGAAGCTCCGTGTCAGGAGGTGGGGTGGGTACCCCCGGGGTGCTTGTCCTGCCATTGCCAGCATTGTATCTGCTCTGCGGGTACTTCATGCTCCAGCGCTGCCAATCTGTCACTTCTCACTATCCCAGAATTCATTTATACACACGGGTTAGAACTGCAGCGGTTGTGTTTCTTTCCCCTCATAGCTACGTAGGTGACAACCTAGCCAAAAGTAATTGAGTTATCCAGCAAACCATGGATACTTAACCAATCTCCTCTGTCTCCAACTGTCACGCTGTATTTAGTTCTTGCCTTCACTATTGGATTTGATAGCAGGCATCAGATCAGAATGAATTTTTATTTAACATCTAATGAATTATGACTAGTAGCATTGGTTTGTATTTGGCTGTGTTACACAATGCTGGGTCTGCCAATCGGCAGCAACAGCAAATAATGCTGTGCCTAGAACAAATAAACGATTAAGGAAACCTGGGCAGGTTGTGTAGATCTGGTTTGAAATTCTGTTTATGCCAATAATTTTTCTGGCCAATTTCCATGCAGTGCCTTCAAGGAGCCTCTTCTGTCAAAGAATCGTGGATGTTAGAGGTGGGAAAGAATGGCTAGGTCATGAAGGGTTTAGAGAGTATCGTCTTTTATGATATATTGTCTAGGGTTCCTAAAAGGATGTGTGCATGTGAATTGGGTATTCATAAACGAGAAGGACAAGTGTTTGGCTCAGTGCAATGTTACAAGCACTGTGAAATGTATCCTCTGCCCATCTCTTTGTTCATGCACCTCGAGTCTCACCTAAAGAACCCCTTTCCGTTCCAGTTCTGGAGCTCGCACATAGCTTTGCCAATGCACCGCACTGCCAGCCTGCAGCTCCTGCTATTCCAGTGGGGTGCTTCATGTTTGACTTTTACTCTGCTTGGGCTCTCCAGCAGGGTGATAGCCCTCTCCTTCCAAGGGTGATAAAAACTAAGGAAGGTAATGATTAAAAAATGTTTGTTCCATCGTTATCTTACAAACGATGCGCTCGTGCTGTGACACTGCTATCCAATAACAGCCCCGTGTAATCACATCTCCCATCAGAGGCTGGACAAGGCAGCTGTGTAACCTGATCCAGTGCAGCAGAAAGGATGGGAGATACTGGACTTGACAGAGCAACGATCTGGTCTGGCATGTTGAGAGGTTGGATAATGGAATTAGATGGACCACTTGGGTAACGAGGCCTGACTTCCTAAAATGAAACTACCACCCAGCCTAAAAATAACCCAGACCTGGCACACAGCTGCTCCGTCTTCTCTGTGTTCATTGTCATAAAACGTTTTTCCCAGCTGAGCCGCTCTGCTCAAACGCCTGGGTGTGACTGTGCGGCAGGAGCCTCTGGTTGTCTTAGTTTAGCCCATAACATGCTGCTTTCATGCCTTGCTTCAAATTCCTCGGACCCAAACTTTCAGAACAAGCCGGAAAAAAAAAAAAAAAAGTAAATTCAAAAGTCCTTAGACCAGCAGTGGGCAACCTGCGGCCCGTCAAGGTAATCCGCTGGTGGGCCGCGAGACAGTGTTTACATTGACCGTCCACAGGCATGGCTGCCCGCAGCTCCCATTGGCCGGGAACGGCGAACCATGGCCACTGGGAGCTGCAGGTGGCCATGCCAATGCGAACACCGTCTGGCGGCCCGCCAGCAGATTACCCTGACGGCCCGCAGGTTGCCCACCACTACCTTAGGGGAAATGCTGGAACAAAAGGCACTTTGGCAGTTCCCGCTCACTCAGATTTTGGACATCTCTGCTCCGGCTCCTGGAACAGGGTCAGTTTTTGCACAGTGTAACAGGGTGGCTTTGGCCTTATGGGCTGGAGGCCTCAGGCAGAAAAGCCCCATTACTGACGGAATGGCTCCAGCCCACCCGTGCCACGAGACCTGACGGGGCCTGATGGAGCACAGCTCATTCCCCTATAAAGGGCAGCAGGAAACTGTAGGGAGGAGGGAAATTCAGGAAACTGCAGTGAGTGAAAAAAGCTCCTGCAGGGAAGAATCTGACACCAGGGGAATGGAGAAGTCAGAGCCAGGAGGCTGAACTCCAGCCCGGGCAAGCCTGAGAGTGACTTGACCTGGACCCAGCTCAGGGAAGAAGAAAGGGGGATGCCCTACTTAGGGGAGGGAGACACTAAACTGGTGTGTTGACCTCAGGCCTGAATAAATTGGACCCTAGAAGGGGTATGTCTGAAATGCTGTGAACTGGGTAGCTCTTCAGGGGCCCTGAAGAGGGGGAAGGTAGCGGCAGGGTGCTGCAGGGCTACCTCTGGCCATAGGTGGGGGGGGGGGGGCATTTGTTTTGTTTTCTTTTTATTCTTTTGAATTTACTTTTTTTTTTTTTTTTGGCTTGTTCTGAAAGTTTGGGTCGGAGGAATCTGAAGCAGGTTACTTCTAATGGGCCCAGCAGAAAGACTGCAAGCTGGAGCCAGTCCCTGTAAGTGGGAGATAGAGCTGCATGAATAATACAAAATAAATGCCATGCACAGTGATATGAACCCTAGGTGGAGTCCAGGGTCAGCGGTGGGGGAATTACCCAAGGTTATTTCAACTCTCAAGAGATTGAGCAGAGACTCATTTCCCCCTGCCTTTGTCCATCTTCATCTGTATCAAATTATAACGTAGCGTGGTGCCACAAGGGGAATAATTGGCTGGGGGTGCTGGTAATACTGAAACGAAGGGTTGAGATGCACCAGCCCAGGTGTGTGGGGCCGAGGGCTGGAACAGCAGTGAGAGCTGCAGGGCCAGGACTGAGAAATGCTGGAAGAGGGAATACTTCAGCTCAGAAGCGAGACATATTGGTAGAGCTGAGACGGGGTCTGGGTCTGGAATAGCTCTGTAGTGGGAGTGGCGCAAGTCAGGAGTGAGGTGCATCAGCAGAGCTAGGGAGCTGAAGGGAGCCCCTGCCTGTCTCTAGCTAGCACTTTAGTCTCTCCGCTCTAGCAATTCTACGGCCACGAAGGTCCCTAAGCTTTGTGCTCACATTTCAGTTCTAAAGCATCAACAGAGCAAATCACCACCCTCTAATTGCTCAGCAGTGTGTGCTGGAATGGGCGCGTGCACGCCTAACGCAAAGTCACCTGCAGCCTTATGACCCACCGAGTGAGGAGCATGATGGGATTGGCGCGCTGAGTTGTGCAATAAATGCATTTCCATACATTGGCTCCTAAGAAGTAAAATACAACCCTAAACTTTATCGACATCTGCTGCTGCCCTTTCTGCCTCATCCGTAGGTGTAAATGACAGTAGAAAAGCCAGAGGAGGGATCTTTAAAAGGAAAAGCAGGAAAGGTTGTTCACCCCCCTCCTCCCCACATCTCCCCGCTGCCTTTTGCTCATATTGCAGTGGCTTGTTGGAAGAGAAATATTACTCCAGCAGCCAGCACCACTCTCCCTGAGCAATACAAGAACTGTGAAGTTATGAAATTGAGGGCACCTTCACTGAGAAATCGATTAGCAAGCCAAGGGAGCTTGTGAATTGGATGTCTGGCCATTTTCAGTAATAAATTGTGAAATAGTCTGTGAATAAGTGGTTCGTAGAGATCAGAATTACCCCCAGGAAACGTTTGAGACCCAGAGATACATTACGGAGCAAGTGGCATCCTAATGTTCAGTGCTTTGGCTGTTAAATATGTATGTTATCCCTATAATGCTTCCCAAAATTAATAGTGTTCTATGGCTGATTTGGAGCTGGTGTATTTATACCAAGGCCCGTAGACTCAGCTGGTTCACAAACAAAGCACTAATTCCAGGGGAGAGGGCTGCAGAGGAGACTGGAGAGAGAGGGAGTTTAACGGGCTTGCATGCACCACGCTAACTCCATAGGCATGACGTTGTCAGCCTTGCTTTCTCAGCCAGCAGACCCAGACCCAGACCCAGACGCTCTCTCTCATCCGCTCCCCACCAACACCCAGAGCAAGACAAACTGCCTTCTGCACAGCCGTACGTGAATGGCCTGGTTTGTCCACTGTGAGTGCTGGATGAGTGTGGATCCCTCCAGGCAGGAGGCACAGGTAGGGATGTTGCTGGAATTCCAGCAAAGCCTCCATGCACTAGGGCAAGGTCTGGGCCACCTCCAAGCTAGGACTGTAGCATTGTGTGTAATGTTATCCAATGGTTCAGTCTAATAAATAGTCTTTTCCTCAGCTCGATCTCTGTCCTGCCCTTGTCTCCTAGCGCTATCTGCTGGATAGCGTACTTTGAGCATCTCAGCACTTCCCTTATGTATCTTCTCTCTCCGGCCATTCCCACATCTTCCTGTCCCTTTCTGTTGCCATGACTGACAGCCCTAATGTCTTGCTTTGTGAAAGGCTATGATTTTTATTGCATACTTTATTGCCTTCACTTGCATATGATGGCCTCATTCATCACAGGAGATGAGAAGAAAGATGGAACCTTCCTGTGTAGAAGCCTGTTATAGGGCTGCTAATATTAGTACATTATTATTTGGATCGTGGCAGTACCTGGTGGCCCCCATCACGGCTCAAGGCCCCATTTTTCTGGGCATTGTACCCACATATAATGAAAAGAGGGTCCTGGCCCAAAAACTGACCATCTAGGAGTAGGATGAGAGACACTAGTTGGAAGAAAGAAAGGGAGAACAAGGTAACAATGAGACAATTTGATTATCGTAATAAACAGTGGTTCTGTATTTGACAGGCAACCTGGGATCTCCTGGTGTGCCATATATCGTGGGCATTAATCAGTGCTTCAGTGTGGGATGGAATAATAATAATTTATTAAAAATACATAGTTTGCTTTCTGCATCTGGACATGATTTTCTCAGAAAAGTAATGGCCTGTTCTGGATTCCGACAGGAGCTGGGTTATCCACCTGACATCTCTGAACCTTTCAAGGCATCCAAGCTGGACATCTTTAAACTAAAAAGAATGGCTATTTTTGAGCATTAGCGGAAGTGCAATCATTTGGACTTGGAGGAGAGCAGCCCTCTGAGTGTTTCAGAAAGTTCACCATGGAACATTCCTTTTAGATGTGTTATAACTTACAATGCTTCCTGGCGCTGCCTGCAGTCTGCTAGCTAATAAGGCGGCACTTTGCTGCAGCTTGTTAAATTTTCAGAGGCTTTTCTGAATACAAAAGTAATGAGAACAGCTCAGGAGGGGGAGAAAAGGCCTCAAGATAGCAAGGCGGGGGTACTTACCCCACCTTGCTGTGCCCTTCCTGAAGTAATGTGCCATAGCTTGTTAGAAACCATCAGCTCCATGCAATATGCCCACCGTGCATGGGCATATACCCCACACTAACTACAAGTGCCCAGGGCTGTAACCACGGGTTTGTTGCTTGAGAGGCCAGGGTGATACCTGGTTATTGAAAAGTCCTGGGTCCTGATCCTGGGCTGCATCTGAGTTGATCTCAGTGCAACATGGGTGTGGAAAAAGATGCCAAAAGCCACCAGTACCACTGCTGACTAGCATAATTTAGAGCCACGCTGGAGCTGCTGTAAATTATGCCTGCTGCCTCTGACCCCAGTGGCAGAGCACCTCATAACTCTTGGGCATGTCCTCTGCACCGACAGCCAAAGTGGGGGTGGGGCACATTGCACAGTCCTCTGACGGACAGTTCGGCTGCCATATGGTCAGAATCAAGCTGTGGGTCAGAACTGGAGGGGATGTTCCTGGGATACTATAGGACATGATCAAATCCAGGTGTATGTGGAAAACCTGTCCTTTGGAACAGCTAGCAGGAAACCTGCTTGGGAACCATCTACTTTTAGCACCTCCTCCTCTAAGTACAGACCTGTGCTCTCAGGTGCACCTGCTATGGAAGCGGGTGCTGGTGTGTTACAAAGGAAAAGGTCTAAGACACGCGCTGGTCTCCTTTTGACCTACCTCTGGCCAGCAGTAGAATCCCTGCCCCAGTCTTTGCTTTGTCTTGTTCACCTATCCTGGGGGGATAAAGAAATAAAGCCAACCTTATACCAGCCACCAGCCACGCATGGTGTCCTGGCAAGACACCCAGCTCAGATGCTCTTAAGAACCCTGATGGTGGTGAGTCCACAACAGTCCCCAGGGATCGATTCATTTGTGTTTCTAGCGTCTGGGATTTGTGGCTGAATTCTTTTCCCCTATGTATTTTTATTTTTCAATGCCCTTGTTTTCATTTGCAGAGCATGAAATGGTTATTTTCTCTCTCTCTCTCTCTCTGAAATCCCGCAGGATGGAAACCAGTTGGCTGCTCAGAAGAGACGAAATTAAATTTAGTGGGGTAAACAAGGTTGCTAATTAGCTGATGCACCATGCAAAGTTAATTTATTCCAAACATGTTGTGATGCCAACCTTGCCTGCATAATGAGTGTCACATTGCGCAGGGTTACCTGGAGGAACAGCCACCTGCTTTCATCGCTTTTCTGCTGGAAATGGGCCTGGCAGCCTGCCCTTAACCGTGGCTCTTTGCTGTGCTCTCGCCCATCTGCGCAGGAAGAGCCCTTCGTCATGTTTCGGAAGTCAGACACAGCCCTCTTCGGGAACGACCGCTTCGAAGGTTACTGCATTGACCTTCTGAAGGAGCTGTCCCACATCCTGGGCTTTACCTACGATATCCGGCTGGTGGAGGATGGGAAGTATGGAGCACAGGATGAGAAGGGGCAGTGGAACGGCATGATGAAGGAACTCATCGACCATGTGAGTAAGACCCGTGTGTGTAAAGCTCCCAGTAACTAGGGGATAAACCATGCTGCAGCCTGAACTGTGGGTCAGGACACCTGGAGTGGGTTAACATCCCCCCTGCTCTGGCATCCCAGCCCATCTGAGCTCTGTATCTTCCTCGATGTATACTGAACATACTCTATAATACAAATATTCTTGATCATTGCTAGGGGTCTCTTCCAGCTTTTCCACGGTCATTGAGTGAAGAAATAAATTAGCCCCACCAACAGATGTCTTCCTTTGCGTCAGTGTAGGACCAGGGGCACCACTGCCCCAGCCGGGTAACATCCTGGCTCTAAGCCACCCCTTCTAATTCCAGCTGCTGGCACAGGGGGCATGTTGTGGGCATTCCCATTGCCGAGGGCTTGCCAGAGCGTAGCAATGCTCTGGACGTCTCTGACCAATGTAATCACCCATGGGGCTGTTACTTGCCTCAGTGCTGCTGAAACTCCTGGTGGCTGTCAAGTCACACCTGGGGTGGAAGCATCGCTCAGCAGCTCTTGGGATGGGGGGGTGGATGGGGAGACAACCAGCTGCCTTAGACTCTGTGCCCCCAGTCTTGCACAAAGCACAGTCTGAGCAGACTTGAGGATCATGGCTATTAAGTATTTTGGATACACGTCATGCTGTTAAATATAATCATTATACATGGCAATCCAAGTCCCTCCCTCGGGTATGTACAGCAACCCCAGCTGGCGTCAAGGAGAGCTCTGTGGAGGTGTGGAACAACAGAACAGGGTCCTGTTCTTCTCCCATTGAACGAAAGGGGAGCTTTGCCACCAACGTCAATGGGAGGAGTGGTAAGCCCCATATATGGGCAGTAGGGTTCCCAGGAGATACCGTTACTTCTGGGTGATGAAAATCGGAACCTCAGCCTTACATTCATGTACATTTCGTCCTCAGTGTCTAGTGTAAAGTTGTGTTCGAATGGGAGGTGAATTCTGGCCAAGCGTATTTAAATGTGTGTCCCAGATAATGTGCTTACCCAGAGGAGGGAGTCATAGGACTGGAAGGAACATTACGAGGTCCTCTGCTCCAACCCCCACCAGTGCTAAGGCAGGATTAATTATACCTGCCTCAGCGAGCGGTCATGCAGCATCTCCTGGTATTTCGTCACAGCTGAGTGGAGCCTGTATCCTGAGAGGAGTTCATTTGCTGGGTTTCTCTCTGCACACTCAGTGTCTGACATACTTGGCTGCATCCCTTTTCCATCCCTCTTCTTAATGTTACTTGGCCAAGACCCCAGTGACACCTGCCCTCGAGCCCAGGTGCCGAGGGTTCTCAAAGATGTGGTGGGGAGTAGTCCACAGCTCCTGGTGTCTTCAGTTCTGAAATATCACCTACTGCTGACAGGATGACATGGAGCTATTCCCTTCCCGTGTGCCTGTCCTCTGGGATAACAAATGTACAGCAATCAACCAACTGGGCAGATGGTCCCTAGTGCAGGGACAGTGTTTCGCCAGCCTGGGATAGCGCGAACAAGCCTGCTGCACGCTTGGCTCCATCATTTAACCAGGCTGAGTCTGAAAGGGTGCAAAGAGCACGGCCCCAAAGGCTGATGCCCTTACGCAGAGACCTGCTTCGCTATGTGCCATAGAATGCCCCAGGCTGGTGGTGTGCAACACTCCCACCATCGTCCCCTGTGCGTGCCCTACAGCTGTGGGATCACTGGCCTGACCGAGCAAGGACTCCTATTCCACAGAGCACATGTTCATCTGTGAGCATATGCGTCCGTCCCACAGACTTCAATGGGACTCAGGCGTGCGCCTAAAGTTAACACCCCCTGAAGTGCTTTGCTGCATCAGAGCCTCGCTGAGAAACAAACAATGCGACTAGGCTCTGATCCCTTGTCCAGCCCTGGGCCCTGGCGGAAAGATCCCAAGAGAACGATTTGCCCTTCGCTAAAGCACTACACGCTCCTGGCTGCGCTGACCATGCCACCAGCTGTTAAGCAGAAGGGAGTCCATTCAGCCTGCTTTAATCTTGGATTATACCTCCTAAACTTGCCTGGATGTTTTTTTCCACCCAGCATTCCTGTCACTCAGAATCGGCGGCAGATGTCCTTGTGCTGCTGCCAGTAATTTGAAAGTCTGAGTTGATCACGGCTCCTGGAGAAAACCCTGCAACGCACGTTAACAACTGTGATGCTGTAGTCATCGGTCGTCATGCGAAGAGGCCTCTTCCGCCCCTGTGGTCAGGGTGATGGGGGAGCATTTCAGAAGGAGGCTCTGCCACAGGGTGATTAATAATTGTGTGTGTGCGTGTAGGCACGGTAATAGGGTGGGAAATTGCTAGATACAAGGCATGTCTCTCACAACTGTTTGCCAGGCCGCCCAGCAGTGCAGAAGAGGGAAAACAATCAAATTCCTCATAAATCTTATCTTCCAGAGGAGACTTAATTATAGGCCCATTTGTAGACATGAAATAAATCCCACCGCACTTTTTTTGCAAGACTGGGGAGGCATTAACCTCAGTGTCCTGACCTGATTTCAGTTCTGGTATTTAACTTCACAGAGGCATTTTAGAAACTATTCTGCCTCACTTCCCATCCTAAACTCCTGTGTGCGGTTACCCTGCACTCTTACACCCTTCACAGCCTTCCGCGGGAAAGGCTCCAGGGAACTGTCCAGGCACTGTCTGGGATTTGCAAAGACACAGCAAGGAGTTACGTTTCCAACTCCCATTAAAAGAGAGCAGCTAGCGCCCTCTGGAAAAACCCATCACCCGTTTCCCCTCGCACTCCTCAGCAGTACATTCAGAAAACTGATGCTGTAAATAAACCCCTGTGGGGAACTACAGAAACAGATCACCTTATCTGGCTTGACTCAGGTGAACCTCACACGAAAGCTCAATGCAGCTAAATGTGTGACCCAAAGCCATAGGACATCATCAGCATGATTTATTTTTATTATTTCACTGGCTGTTTCCTTCATTGCTGGTGAGCACAGAAGTATGACATCTCCTACTTCTCCGGCTTAGTGGCATGCTTATTTATTGGCAGTACTATCTTGTGTTTTTCCTGGCTCCTAGGTGAACAGATGATCCCTACTGCAACATATAACGATAATATCTAGCACTTCTCTAGCAACTTAATCCCAGGGTCTCAAACTGCTTTACGAGAATTCATGACAACACTTCTGCAAATCACCCCAACAGCTACTGTCCGTAGTTTACAGACAGGGAAATTGAGGCACGAAGACTTGGCTGATGGACACACTGTACATCAGTGGCAGAATCAGAACCCAGTCCAATGCCCCATCCACTAGAGCATGCTGCCACACAGTCAGGACATCTCCTTCCCTTTCTGAGGCACACCTGGTTGGCGGGAGGAATTTTCTTCATAATTGCTTGCGATGCACCGTGCCAGGGTCTGTACTAGCTGGATGGCACGCACTTCAGCTCTCTGCGAGTATCCAGGCTCACCGAGGCAGGAGTTCCTGTTTCACGGGGAGGAGGGAGTTCTTCCTGTGACTCAACTGAGAGGAGCAGATAAGCCAAATCAGTGCAGCTCCTCAACATCCAGGCAAGTCGAGTCAGCCCGGTACCCGCTGTTTGGGGCCAGCCCTGCTGCATCTCCAGACCTTGTGGAGCTGCATTCTCACGGGAGCAGGCTTTCTTGTGAGATCCCAGGGACTCCGGACTGGGAGTTCCCTGCAAGCAGCTTTTTCCAGGGAGTGCTTCAGCCACAGCCCAGGAGAGCAGATGATGATGAAGGAAAGAATAAAAGCCACTCAATACCTGAAGTAAGGATTGGGTTTGGACTGCGGTCTGTAAATGGAGCAGGGCTCAGGGCAGATGTGTGCTGGGGGCATTTGGTCTAAGTCCCATGCTTAGCTGAGACCCCTTGTTTAGGAATTAGTGTCTGGATGCAATGTTGGTTGGCACTTGAGATGCACCACGGCAAAGGGTCTCCGCCTCCCCCCACCCCCAGGAGAGAGAAACTGTTGGATTCTCCCTCCCCCAAAAAGGAGGGTGATCATGCACCCCTGAAACCAGTTACATTTTCTGGTTGAGAATCTGTGTGTGCCCTTGATAGACAGGCAGACCAATGGGTACGTTCTGAGTTCTCACAGGGCCTAGCACAATGGGGTCCCTGGCTGGAGTTCCTAGGCACTATGGTAATACAAATAACATTGGGATAAATATGTGATAGGTAGCTAGAGGGGTATATATTTGTATAGACATGATGATCGCTAGAGGGGTATATATTGTGCTAGGTAGGACTTTCCTCTCTTCTTCTAGCTAATCCTCCACCCCACCATGAGCATTCCCAGCAGACTCCACGTAAAGCATTCGCTTCCATTTGCATGCAGAGCCTAAAACATTTGTAGAGAGCTTTGTGTGCCCGGTGTCCCCCAAGGAACACAGCCATCTGGGATACATTGAAGCGAAAGATGCTTTGTAATAGAGAATGTCATTATGGTTTTGCTGCCCTTGGATATACATAGGAAGGAAAGCAAAGGGTCCAGAATCCTGCAAGCTTTACTCCTCTGAGTAATGCTTAGTGATTTCATTGGCGTGAATAAGATGCTACTCCGAGTAAGAGCTGCCAAATGTCTGCTACAGCTGAATCGTGTACAGTATCCCAGCTCTGTCTAGCATGTGTAACCAACAGGCAGTTGTGAATAATTAGGCTCTTCTCTAGCCTTGAATCCCAGAGGCATTACCTGCTTCTAATGATCTGCTTTCATGCTTTATGGAGTGACCCTTCTGTGGAACAGAGGGCAAGAGCAGGCGTGCAGGGGACAATTTAATTTATTTATAAATTCAGTTTATTTTCTTAAATCATCTGACTCGCAGAAAGGGGGGAAAAAACAACAACCCACGTCACCAACCAGAGCAGCTGCGTTCTTGCTTCCACTGCCATTTAAAAGAGTCCATTAAACACTAGTGCATTTCCAGTGGCAGTGTTACTGAGTCCCAAAGCAGCCAGAAAGGCAAATTGTCTGAGACCTCAGCTCATGGCCAGAGGTCACTCAACTTCCTAATTAGACGCGTTGCTTCCAGGGCATGCTGCCATGCCTACAGCCAGCTTGGAGAGGGGAGGAAATCTTGCGTTTTTGTGAAGCTCTTATTCCCAGAATCGGGTCTCCGGGAGAAGCGGTGTTGGCAAAGGGGTCTAGCTTCTCGCAGTGCGGATAGCGAGACAAGCAGCCCTGGTGTTTTGGCCTCACAGCTATTTTGCATCCATTTCAAGCGATTCAGCCTCCTAGGCTGCCTCTGAAGTTCCTGGCACCAATATGAAATCATTGCCTAAGCAAAATAACTTGTATAGTGGCTGCAATCCTCTTGTAGCGTATGTGAGGGGAATGTAGTTGCTGGGTGACTCACGTCGGTAAATTAGCTTCTCTGTGAATAGCTAATGGGCTCTTGCCGTGTTGTTAATCACAGGATTGGGAGTCAAGAGACCTGGGTTCTGTTCCTGGATCTGCCTCAGACTCCCTGGGTGACATTGTTCACATTGTTTGTGCTTCAGTTCCCCCCATCTGTAAAATGGAGATGGTAACAATTACCTGCTGCACACAGGTGCTACGAGGCTTAACGTTTGTCAAGGGTTTCAAGTGCCTCAGCTGGAAGGCACTGGAGAGGTGAAAAGTAGAGCAGGGGCATGTCAAGGTAGCTGCAGTAGGGAATGTGTCCTCACTGCTAACCAGGAAAGAAGCTAACGCGTGGATTCAAATCTGCCCTTCATAGTTGTGCTCCCCGTGAAGTCCACAGAGGACAAAATATGAACCGTGTTGGTTATGATGGTTTCCTAGGTGGCTAGTGCTTTGGGAGGTGACAGTAGCCTCCATATGCTGGGTGGTCGACATTACAGAGCCTCATTTTGCTAGAGAAACTAAAATCCTGTTTCATTTCAGCTGGCAAGATGAGTTAACGTCTTAAATACAAAAAATTGAGAAAAGAAATGACAATGTCTTGGCTTTCTAACTGTGCCCAGCTCCTCGTGCTTTTATGCAATTATTTTCGTCTGTGCTTCCTAGCGCAAGACGTCTAGCTCCGTAGCCTTCTCCTCGTTGCATGTCCTGTGTGATACCCTAATTTAACTGTCTGGTACCTCAGCCTTTGAAATGCAACACACACGACTGAGCAGGTGTTCTGAGGGGTTTTTTTATGTTACATACACTGCTGGAGAAGGTCAGGCCGTGGGGCAGGAGATAGCGGAGGCTGGATAATGAAACGTAATTTGAATATGTAGCATATTTAGATACAGAGTTAAGTGTCACTTCAAAATACCCATAACTAAAAAATACTTTGACTAATTGCCTTCAGCCTTTCCCAGAAAAAATGGAAGTCACTGAGCAGCAACTAGTCACCTCTAATTTTCAATCCTCAGAGAAAGACATTCCTGACAATGCAAAGAGCCTTATTTCTGCTCCTGCGTACCCCGTGCTCCTGGCTATCAGTGTTAACGAGAGCTCTGTGCACAATGGGTGGGGGTGAAGTAATTATGGCCTGGAATTCCTTGATGCCGTCAGTCCGGGTGAGGAGTCATTCTGAGAAATCCCACCAAGGCATAACAAGGTGCAAGGGCTGAAGCTGAAGATAGGCAAATTCAGACTGGAAACGTGGCAGAAGTTTTTCACAGGATGGGTAATTAACCACTGGAACAACTTACCAAGGGTTATGGTAGATTCGCCATCACTGGATGTTTTAAAATCAAGATTGGATGTTTTTCTAAAAGATCTGCTCTAATTCAGGGACAGTCTCCCCAGGGCTATGCAGGAGGTCAGACTAGATCGGTGGTTCTCAAACTTTTGTACTGGTGACTCTTTTCACATAGCAAGCCTCTGACTGTGACCCCCCCCTTATAAATTAGAAAACACTTTTTAATATATCTAACACCATTATATATGCTGGAGGCAAAGTGGGATTTGCGGTGGAGGCTGACAGCTCACGACCCCCAATGTAATAACCTCATGACCCCTTGAGGGATCCTGACCCCCAGTTTGAGAACCTCTGGACTAGATGATCACAATGGTCCCTTCTGGCTTTAGAAACTATGAATATGGAATAGACTGCCCAAAGCTACATTTCTATCTACGGGAATGTGGGAGGAGTCCTAGCCATCCCAGATTTTCCCCTATGCCTCACATTTCCCTGTGTTTTCCCTCTCTGTGTCTGGGACCCTGCATTAGCAAATCCCTACAAGCTAAAGGAAACTTTGCTGTGCTCTAGTGCAGGAAAGGGGAATTCACTGGAGCACAGCCAGACTGTGGAGTACAGGGAAAAACCAAGAGCCACTGAGACTTACATGCACCCTAAACATGATCCTGTTACCCAGGTTTGAGAGAAACCTGCTTTGTTAACTCTTATAGAATCTTCCAGTATTCCTGGAGCATTAGGACCTCAACCTACGTGCTCCTACTCTGCACTTCTTTTACAAGAGTAATGGGTAAAGTATTACATTTCACTTTATACAATATGGTTTTGAAGTGTGACTAAAATCTGATTGGACTTTTTAGACACACTGCTGGCAAGTGAAAATAGTAATTTTTAAAGTGCTGTGGAAGTTTCAGATAAAGGGGGTATATAAATATGCAAACATTAATTAGCATCCCTGCAGGGTACTTTTTAATGGAAACATTAAATGACTTGCCCAAAGTTACACAGCAGGTGTGTGGCAGAGCCAAGAAACGGACACAGGAATCCTGACTCCCAATCTCTTACTCTGCACTAGTCACAATTTCCTCTCAGTTCATATTAGGCAATGCTAATTTCTTTTTTCCACCACTGACTTTATCATTATCTTGGAAAGTATGATAGTCTCAAGGCAAGAGCGCACTGCTTGACCAAGGCGCTGAGGCCCTACGGTAATACAAATAAATAATAATAATAGAAGATGAAATGGGAGACCTTGTTAACCTTGATTAACTAATACAGATAGGGTCAGTTAAACCTGGTACAATGCGTTTATTAATAGGATTGTAATCATTCATAAATTATTTCAGCCATCAGCTCATTAACCTGCTCCACAATGTGCAGAAAGTAGTGCAATGCTTTGGAATATTGCAACTTGGTGCCTTTGTTACCCCCACCAAAAAAATAAAATAAAATGCAATAATCTGACATGCTAATTTGCCAGCTCACTGAAGTGTCTTTCATGCTGATTTCACTTCAGGGACCTCCTGGAACAGACCCCGTAAAACAGAACTCTACAATCATTAATGGCATAATCCCATTAGAGTGGCGATGGGAGAGTGCTGGAGCTGGGTAAGAGGCAGGAAACACGAAGATAAGCGGCCACTCTCCCCTAATGATGTAGACTTGACCCTCTAGGCTGAATAAAGAACGGAGCAAGTCTGGCACTACTTGGAGAGCACCTGCTCTTGGCTGAATTCACAGCATTAATTCTCCTGGTGAGATCTGAGTTTTGCTGTCTAGGGTGTGAACATGTCATGCTGCCTCACGCTGGCTCCCATAATTCCCTCTGCAGGAGCAAGAGACACAAAGTCTGTGTGGCTGCACTGGCCCAGTTTGTGTCTGTGTGATACTGATGCTGCAGGCACCCTTCTAATGGACGACCAGCCGCAGCCCCCCCTCCTGGCACACAGACGCTCTGGGTTTCGGCGCCATACAGGCTGCCACAAGGCATGATTGATGGAGATGGCCCCACAATGAAGGGAAAATATCCCATTGAATCATTTTGAAATCTCAGATCTGTTGCATAAGATTCATTGAGCAACACTCTTCCTACTGAGTAGTCCCATGGCCTGACAGGCCTTAGATTAAGACTTGGGCCCAAAGGCAGAGGCCTTTGGAAGACTTATAGAATGGAAGCGAAGCAAAGTAAAGCTGCTGGTCTCTGGGATGTTTTAGCTTCAGCACCACTAGTTCTTTGAATCCTCCTTTCTAGCAGGCGTGGATTGGCGGGTACTTGTCTTAGAGTGATTTATCAGTAATACCCGAGCCCCTTCTAAAGCCATTATTTATTTTATCCATGGGTCATTACGCTTTATAGAACTGTTTATGTAAAACATTAAACAGGGAAACTCTTTGAGTGCAACCAGATGGGGCCTGTCTTCAGCAGAGAAGCAGCCGCAAATCATGCACAGAAGGAACAGCAGTTGATTGGCACTGGGGGGGAACCCTGAGGTTAGGAGTCCGTGCTCACTGAAAGCTAATCGGGTGAAGGCTTGTGAGAGACCTGGGCTTGGATTGGCCCAACTTCATCTCAGACATCCACCTCCTTCTCAGTGAAGCAGGCGCATCAAGAGAGAAGCATGAGTCAGGTAGGACCATAGGATCCTGTGAGGTGCTGAGCACACAAGGTAATGTTCACCCCGTGTAGAAGACATGGGACACCCGGGTCTTGTGCTGATGTCCTGGTGCAGCCCGTAAGTGGTGCACAGGGCTTCAGTGGGACATTAGTGGTGCCTAGGCCTGGCAAGGCTGACATGGGACTTAGTGTGCCTGGCCCCTCTGAACAGGGGGGCAACATGAATTGCCCCCTTCCTGAGATGTGAGGCTGCAATCTTACGATGATTGTTTAGCATCTTGAATGACTGAGACTGATGGGAGATGCTGTTGCCTTAGAAATGTCTGAGGCAGAGAGACGGGATTCAGTGGATGTGGTTTTGGGGAAGAGCGCATGGGAGAAGCCACGTCCCAGCTGAGCTTCCATGTATGTTGTGAAAAGTATCCAAGGAGAAGAGAGATGTTAGTCATGTTGCTTAATGCACTAATGGATGGTGCCCAGATACCATGCTGCTGGGCACAGGCCAGGAACTAGAATAGACCCAGGTAATTCAGGGAAGGGAGGAGGGGAAGGACTGGAACTGAGGAAATGAGCTCATCTAGGGCTGCAGCCATAGAGCCTGATGCTCAGAAGAAGAGGCTAGGACACCTGCTGCAGTAAATCGGTAATGAAGGAATGTGCACAAGCCCCGCTACCATCATCTAATTATAGATATATCTGGGCTTTGTACACTTTGTGTCGTTTCCCCAGCCGTCTGCAGTACAACGGTGCAAGCTCCAGAGTATGACAGAGCTCTGGCTATTTACTTGATGGTCTCTTATTGTTTCTTTTGGAGAAGAAGGGAAATCCCTGATCCAGACAGGGCTGTCCATAGGTGGTAAAGGCTTCATCTGAAAACCTCTGTAAACTGGGCTAGGTTCTAGTCTGTCCTGAAGCACAAGTAGGAAAAGCAACAGCAGCATGAGCAACTCATGGCATGACCCTATCTTCCAGCTCCCAAAGGTGGGTCTGGAGCGAACCACCTACTACTGTGAGGTGCGAACTGTACATCCTGTCTTGCTGGGTTTGCTGTGATCTGCATCGTTCCTAACAACAGAAAGGGTGGTCTGTGTGAAAGGAGCCTGGTGGTGTTGAGGCCATTTCCAGGCTGACATGACGCATCGCATTAAAGCACCACCACAATTGCTATTAACTGCAGCCCGTGGTTGGCAGCTTCAGCGGAGGAGCCATGAATGGATTGGCCCCTGAAGACTGAACTCGGTCTCAGATCATGAGCAAAGCTCATTTTGGGAAGGTTTGGGGTGCACTGATGGTGCACGGGTGGCCGCTCTCAGTACCATGGTTCTACAGATAAACAGAGAACCTTACGGCTGTCAAATCCACCTCCTTTTGCCAGCAATGCACGTGCTCTCTCTCCCTTTCTCCAGATGCCAATGACAACAAATGCAATTAAACCCACATTATGGATTAGTTATCCATAAAATTTCATTTAAAAATTCAAGCCGTCTGACAACTGCACCTTGAAATCTCTTGTTGCTAGGGTGTGGGGCATGGCATTCGTAGGACACAAAAGCAGTAGAAAAGTGGGTTGTTCTTGAAATTTTGTGCACACACATACAAGAAAATAAAACTTCGCTTGTGCTGAAACTAAGTGCCAAATTTCCACTTGGTGTGAAATTTCATGTGGGAAATAGAACGGCATGAAAAATAATAGGGTTTCTAATGGAAATTCCTGCTGACCGGTAAGTGTAGTGGAGACATAATATCTGTCCGCAGGGACGATTTATGACAGTTGATTTAACACTTTCACAATAAATGGACATTTATTGACAGTAAATTCTGGTGGAATTACATATTATGACCACGTGGCCACATTCTGATTAATGCTTTTGCGCGGGGTGCCAGGGGGCTGTTTATTTCAAGTGCCTGTTAGCTGGGAATTCATTCGGAAGCCATTGCTTCAGGAATGGAAAGAACCCCTTTGTGTGGTCCAGAGGTGTATTTCATATTTATTTCTATACTGCAGGGATTCAGCATTAAGGAGAAGGCATAAAATAGGAGGAAACGCTGTGCTTCCAGCTGGCTGACCATGCTTCTGCCTTTCGTGTGTGCTGGAGCATCGTTAATCAGGTGGACTCATCTTTTTAAATTCAGTGAACACAATGGAAAGGCAGCATGGCCCGTGGATGGGGCTATGGACTGGAGACCTAGGTTCTATTCCTGCCACTATCACCATGTTGCTGTGGGACTTTATGCAAGGCTCTTCCCCTCTCTGAGCCTCTGGTTCCCTTGACCGTAAAACCTAGTTAGGTTGTAAACTCTCCAGGGGAGGGACAGTCTCTTTCTGTAAGTGTGTACAGCGCCTAGCATCGGGTGGCCCTCATCTCAGGTGGGGCTCTTGGCTGTACTGCCCTGGAAACCATGATAGTGCACTGCAGAATAGGACATGTCCATTAAGGAAAGAGAAGCAGGGAGCCATTGCAGTAGCAAGAAGCCTGGTAGGATGTGATGATGCTCATTTCCCATGCACAGCACATAGCTGAGTTCCTCCCTGGCTGTGTTTGCTTCACCCCGGAGGTTAAATAAGTTCACTGGCGAAACACAACATCTAAATGAAGCTGTGAGAACAGCCATTAAGAGCCGGGGGGGTCAGAGACTCACATGATGTCAGGGAGTGGGAAGCGTTCAGGGCGGCTCGGGTCACAACCTCACCGTTATTCAAACATTAATTCTCACGCTGAGGGATTAGACAAGCAGAATGAGCAGTCACTCACAGAGGGCTCTGCACTGGGCAGTCAGGGGAGTGCGGTGCTCAAAGGCCTGGGAAGGCATCTGACGCCTTCCAGCTCCGGGTAGGCTGCAGCCATGCGTACCATCTCTCAGTTCTTTGCTGGCCTCTGTGAAATGAGCTGGTTGTCTTAGTCCTGTCTATAATGGGCCTCCTGTGAGATCAGCCCATACAGGGAGAGCCAGAACTCTCCACTTGCCCTGGGGCTGGTTCCCAAAGGTCAGAGCTGAATCTCATTGGCAGGGAGGAGCATAGGAGTGAGTAACTTACGCAGCTACTGCCCAGGCTGCGACCTTGTCTGCTTTTGGTGCTCACTAAATAATAGAAGAAGATGTAGTCCCTGGCCCAGGGAATTTATGGTATGAATAAGACCCAGGCACTTAATGCACTGGCAACAGGTGCAGTTGTGGAGCAGGACATGTTTCTTCAGGGGCTCATCACCTCCATGGAAGAAGCAGGTTTTGGAGGAAGAGCGGGAAGGAGATGGTGACAAGCAGACAGGACAGCATGGAGGAAGCAGGAGGGAACAGACAGGAGAAGAAGGAAGCAACAGAGGGAGGCTTTGGGCAGCAAGGGAGTGTGAGAGGAAGCTAGGTCGGAGATGTAGGCAGGGCACAGATGGGGAAGGCACAAATCAAGCTTGCCATGGGAGGAGAGAAGAAGCCAGTGATGAGCCAGGCAAGAGAAGTGACTGGGTCAGAGCTGCAGGAGAGGATGAGCATTGTAGTGGCCATGTTTTATGTGTCCTTGGTAGGAAGAATCGAGAGCTGCTCTCTCTGGCATTGTCAGTCAAGCACCAAAAGAACAATTAATTCATTAAATAAAATATGCATTATTTACCTGTCTCTCAGGCAATGCACACATAATTAGTTTATGCAAATACCTAGCTCTGGTTGGCGAAATAAGGATGGAGGTATTCTATTTTCCTGAATAAATATGTATCTTGGGGCCCATGTTTGCCAG
This sequence comes from Chelonia mydas, assembly GCF_015237465.2. Classification (NCBI taxonomy): domain Eukaryota; kingdom Metazoa; phylum Chordata; order Testudines; family Cheloniidae; genus Chelonia; species Chelonia mydas. The sequence continues at coordinate 2,060,678 of NC_051259.2, forward strand.
ACGGCTGTGAATGGCTGCGACATGCCTCAGCTTTGGACGAAGGAGCGTTGTCTGTGCTGACCCTTGCGAGGGGACAGTGGCTGTTTGGGAGCTGCTCTGACCCCATTCCCTTGCACAGCTGAGAGATCTGCATGGGCGAGCGAACATCTCTGCTCAGACTTTGGTTCTCCATCCACTTACACTGGTATAAACCAGGATTAACTCCACTGAGCTCACTGTGGGGTAAAATCCGTGTAAGGGAGAGCAGACTCACACCCCTTTAAAGACTGGTGGGGAAGTTTCCTCATTTGGCGTTCGGTCTGCTGGACAAAATTCTGCTTTTGGCTCCAATTCACCAAGGCACTTCTGTATCTGCTTAACTTTAAGCAGCTGCGTAAGTCCTCAATGAGACATGAGCCTGTGTTGAAGTGGTTTTGCTGAGTCAAGGCCCCTGTGTACCTGGCACTTGCAATAATTCTGCGGCTATAATAAAAAGACTTTTTGCTATTCAGCAATGTAAAATTCTGGGGTGAGTGGAGGAAACTTTTAGAGGCTGTAAGTAAGTGACTTCCTGGTTTGTAATGTCAGAATGCCACAATGAAAGCTTCACCCCTTCTAGTTTTTGCCTTAGACACTTGCGGTCAGCAAATCCTTAATTAGATGCCACCTTCCGAAAAATCTGCATCGATGAGAAAGGGGATCTCAAAGTGCAGTTCTGTATTACCATTACCAGCATTACCAACAAGCATTTCCATGCTGGTTTTTGTCCGCTTCAGGCTGACATTGTTCGGGACACTTCAGCAAAAATGGCTCGGCCATCGCTCATAACAAGGTGAGGGGATAATACATAGTTTTGACCATGTTAAAAAATTCTGACAACTGTTTTGTTGAGAAGCTCTAGCACCTCTGTGGTTTGGAGCAGGGACCTGATTATTTCTATGTTACTCTTCGAGGATCATAAGGGAGCCCCCATCTAGAGGGAAATAATTCCCTAAATCCCCCAATTTTAAAAGATTTCATTGGGAATTTTCATAGATTTTTTTTAAGGCCAGAAGGGTTTATTATTCTGAACTCCTGATAACACAGGCCACAGAATTCTCCCCCGCCCCTTCCTCCCACCCCGTAACGCCTGCTTTTAGCCCATTAAGTCTGGCTCAGATAGACAACCGAACTGATTTAAAGATTTCAAGTGCTGGCGAATCCACAGCATCCTTAGGTAAGCTGCTCCAATGGTTAATATGGTTTCATAATTTCTAAAAGCAAATGCTGGGCAAAAAATAAAGGATAAATAATAAATAAGATGGATATCTTATGTGTGTGTTAGGCACCTAGTGCGCATGACATTGAACAAGACTGAAGTCATGTCAGAGACACAGCCCTTGCCCTGAGGAGCGTGCATGTAACATACATACAAACCAAGCCACCTATTGATCTGTGATTGCATCTATAAGACTTTTTACTGGATGCTGTCCAGGGTGGTCTGTTAGAGCTGAAGCATGTGTTCAGTGAGGTAGGGTAGAAAATGTTCCCTCCCCCAGTACAGCTGGGTTTCCTACTGGTGGGTTTTACAGCAGTGTATATGCTCAGTTTCCACATGACATAGATGCCTCAAGGATTGTGGTGTCTGGTGCACCCTGGAAATGCTATCAATTCGTCATCTAGAGCAGCTGAATGTTTTGCAGTTTCCACCTGCGGGGCTTAAACTTGCTGGGTGAATTTCTTGCTGCCAGGCACCTGTTTGTTGCTGGAATGTCTTTTAAAAGTGGCCAGCAAAGCTGCACACGAGAGTGCGTTTAAGGATACACACTGGGGCTGTCCTACTCAGTCTGAGAGGGGAAAGAAGTGAAAATCCAGGGCAATGCCAGACTGAATCAAGAAATTGTGTTAAGGATGAGGAAGAATGTGACCATGGGTGCCTAAGTGACCTGGGCTATATGTGTAGCTGGGGTTGTAGCAGGTTTTGCACATGACTGAAAAATCGGTTGTAAAAGCTTTGGATTTTTGTGAGCTGCCAGAAGCTGTGGAAATGTTGGCGAAACAATATTTTATACTAAGATACAAACACTGCTTTCCACTTGTTACAAACGACCATAAAGCGTGTCCGGGAAAGTAAACTGACTTTCAGAGAATGGAGATTGTTCCACCAACGCTTTGAGGAGGCGCTGGCCGTGCCTTGTTGCAACCTCAGTGTGCCTGAGTTTCCACATTGGTGTGACAGATGTTAGTGACGTGGCTTGATGCACTAGTGGAAGGTGATCAGATACTAGGGTGATGAGTGTGGTCTAGGAACCTAGATAGACGAGACTGGGAAAAGGATGAGTGTTGTATCTTGGGCACATGATGCGTTTGCTTCTGTTGAGTGATCTGGGTTGTTGACATGGCAACAGATTTCCTTAAACTGCCAGGACCAGAATTCAAGTTCTGCTTAAGTAGCAGGTGGAATTTGCTGGTTTCATCCTCAGTCTTGGTGGATGGATAAAGATTTCAAACTTCACCCTCTTTTTGAGGCTGAGACAAAAGGAGTCCAAAGGAAACAGAACTTGTGACAGACAAACCTCAACAGGTTCAAAGTTTTGGTGAATTTTGAGATGCTGAGCTAAACATTTCTCTGGCTTCATGCTGGCCTGTTTGCCGTGGGGCCTCCTGACCTTTGAGCTAAGCTAGACCAGGGATCGGCAACCTTTGGCACGTGGCCCATCAGGGAAATCCAGTGGTGGGCTGGGACGGTTTGTTTACCTGCAGCATGCACAGGTTCGGCCGATCGCAGCTCCCACTGGCTGCTGTTCGCCGTTCCAGGCCAATGGGGGCTGCGGGAAGGGCAGCCAGCACATCCCTTGGCCCGTGCCACTTCCCGCAGCCCCCATTGGCCTGGAGCGGCGAACCACAGCCAGTGGGAGCTGCAACCGGCCGAACCTGCAGACGCTGGAGGTAAACAAACCGTCCTAGCCCGCCAGCGGATTTCCCTGAGGGGCCGTGTGCCAAAGGTTGCCGATCCCTGAGCTAGATTATTATTCAGTGCAATTTGTGCTCCCGAACCCCTGAGGTACTTCTGAAAATCTCTCTTCCCATTGTTTATTACCGTTATTTGTATGGCAGTAGTGCCTAGAGGCCTTCTGGAGCCCCATTATATTAAGTGCCGTACAAACATATAGAGAGGGGCCATGCCCCCAAAGCTTGCAGCCTAAGACAAGCTGGAGATATTGCAAGAATGGCCTTTTATGTGGCATCTTGATATTTCTGCTTCAAGTCAAAAACCAGGAAAGAGGGAGGTGGACAGCACCAAAAATAAATCAAAAAGGGACTGCTCTGAGCCCTGGGTGAAGCTTCCATTTCAGTTTGGTTTGAGCTTCAGGGCTGGTTTGTATTTGATTTGAACTGATTTGCCATTCCATAGCTGCCATTCAGCCAGCTGGTGTAACTGTATTTATTTATATTTGTTTTAAATGTGCCTGCTTGAACTCTAAACGCACATACAAGGAACAACACATGCTACCCCAAACAGACCCATAGAGAAGGTTAGGGCTTTGCCAAACCAACCTGTCCAATCATTGAAACTATAAGTACCCACATGACTTAATAGAGTGAAATTCCCTCTGTGCAGACAGCCAGCAAAAGAGAGATGACCCCAAGTACATACTAGGCCGAGCCTAGGCCATGTGATCTGAGTTTCCCTGGGGATGTTTGCAGTAAGACATGAGACCTGAGGAACAAAGGCATAGTACAAAATGTCCCATCCTTTATTCACACTCACCACTGAGACACTCCCACCAGTGTCCTAGAGATCTGTTACTTCTTTGACTCTGGGGTTTCCACAGCGAACCTATCAAGTTTCATCATGAAGTCGACTGTGGGGAAAGAAAATGAACACTCTACCTCATGCTGCTAGAATATTACTTCCTGCTACTTAATTTCTGGGTTGGCCTCCCTCTGTGACATTCTGTACTTGCAGCAACATTGAAATGAAGGCCAAAAAATATGCCTTCTGTGTAGGATGGCATTTGCAGCACGCTGAAATCTGGTTGGTAAGTGTTGCTGCAGGAGGCAAGGTCACAGCCACTGGTTAGGACATTTTAAAATACACTGTCTCTGGATCTATAATTAAGTCTATTAAAAATGCAAACTCATTCCTGGGCAGATCAGACCTGGGTCAAAACCCCTCAGAACAGAACATCTCCTGCTGGTAAGCACAGTATTTATATACCTAGGATCAACAGAAGAGCTATGCGGTAAAGTTACAGACTGTAATTATTAAACAAGGTGGACCAAATTCTGCCTGCCGATATGCTGGAGTACATCTGAAGCCACTTCCTTGAAGGTAATGAATTTATCCCAGTGTCACCTCATCCAGACCCTGGCCCAATGCATTAAGTAGGTTCTGCACCATCCAACTGCATTTCTTTTTATCCATGGAAGGTATTTATAATTACAACACCTGCCCACCTCACCGTCTGCCTGCCCCCTGGGATCTGCATGGTTAACATATGGTCCAAGCCCTGGGATCTGGATGCCTGACGCAAACCCCGTTGTAGATAGAAGGAATCTCATTGACTTCAGGGGACTTTGATCCAGGCCCTGAGCGCAGATCGGGTACAGATACCTTCTGGGGAAGCATCTCAGCCCCAGCTAGACTCCCTAGGAGGCCTGAAAACTCATGGGTCACCAGCATAAGTGGAGCTGCCCCATCCCTGCCCCCATGTCCGCCCCCACACACTTTGCAGGCTCAGAGAAGTTATAACAAGCCATCCTGTGAGCATCACAGCCCTGCCTACACCCAGCGAGGAGGAAGACAGTAGCTGTTTAGTCAGAGCTGCAACCAGGATCACTGGGGCTTCCAAGGAGCAGTACCCCACCCCCGTGCCATATTAATGGGAGCCTAGACCTTCCCTAAAGACAGTGGTTCTCAACATCGTAAGGGGAAAACAAATGGGCTGAAGAAAGAAGCAGGAACCAGGGAGGGAGCACAGGGATAAACTGAATAATTAAAAGGAAGGAGTTCCCCGTGGCCTTGTTGAGATTAATAGAAGCATAATAAGTTGAAGCTGCATCACAAATATATCTCTCGGCATGAGCTGCTTGCCACGCCAAGTGCTGGGCATTGCAAGACCCAGATGCCCTGAGGGCATCAGAAGGATCCTCTGGCTATGGCAATTATTATTGATGATTACTGTGTGGCCTCCCTGGGCACTGGTGTGAGAACCAGGACAGATGTAGGTAATGGATGGACGGACACACACCCAGAGGGCAGGCCAGGCTCCCCAGGTGAAAAGGTGCATGGGGGGAAGATTTCGCCACGTGCTCCAGCAGCTGCGTACTCCTGACAGATCCCTCACGCAAAGGAAGAGGAAAATCCTGGAGCTGATCTGCCCTGAGGGGCCAAGATTAAAATTTGGCCTGTGGTTTGGGCCCAGTTCAGCATGGCAACTGCAGTGGGATTGGAAGGTGCTCAGCACCGTACAGGATCATGCCCCTGGGAGAAGGAGCCTGCCCGGGGTTGGTTTGTTGTTCAGCTAGCAAGCTTTAGGTTTTAGTCTCCAGGCAACATGTGCTGCAAACCCAAGCGACCCTAACAGAGGGGCTGTGTGGGCTGGTGGGGAGGGCCCTGGGCTGGGGGTGGGGAGACCTGGGCTCTATTCCTGCCTCTGCCACTGACCTTCTGTGACAACCTGGGCAAGTCACTGCTGCTCTCCGTGCCTCAGTTTCCCCTCCCATCTGTGGCTGTTTATATTGCATACTCTTGGGGGCAAGGACTCTCTCTCTCACGCTGGTTTCAGTCAGGTCCTCTAGGTGCTACTGTAATACAAATGAGTAGTAATAAACTAAGGGCCAGTGTGTACATGATCTGGGGGAAAGAGCATCTCCCCTTATGTCTATGGTGCTTTTTTCCATCTCCCCCCCGGCCCCCTCCGTCTCTCTCCCCCTTGTCACCAGCCAAACCTGGTCTTGCCCTGAGCCTTGAGCCCTTCGGCTGACTGTGCTTTGAGTGCTGGTGATCTGTCTGAATCCCCCCCCCCACCTCCTGGATGTGTAACTGAGCAGGGTGGGCGTGAGACCCTGTGGACTGGCCCTGGTGAGTTTCACGGCGAACTGAATCAAAGCGTGAAGAACAAATCTCTCAATGTTTCGCGTCCGCTCAGTTCTGATACTTCCCTGATTCTGCAACCCTTGGGCCCCATCCACAGTTGGTATAAACTGATTTCTGTGGTGCTAGCCCAAACGCCTCCAGGCGAGACCCAAACCGCTTCCAAAGATCCTGGTATCGTCTTTCTTCTTCAGGTTGGGGGGGAAAGCCGAGGAGGGGCTGATGTGTTTCTGCTTTGAGTGAGGCCAGGCCTGCCCCAAGTTGGAATAAACAACAGAGTGAATTTACCAAACACTTGCTGCTGCTCCCTGCATTCGGTCGGCGTCTCCCCTGCCCTGGGCACCATGACTTCAGGCTCCCAGGAGGGCGGTCGGTCTGAGGAGGCAGCGTGCTTAGATGGGGATGGAAGTGCCTTGGTTTCTAATGGCTTCTCTCTCTCTCTCTGTCTCTCCCCCTCTGTGTTGCCGCACAGAAAGCTGATCTGGCCGTTGCTCCTCTCACGATCACCCACGTCCGGGAGAAAGCGATAGACTTCTCCAAGCCTTTCATGACACTGGGGGTCAGCATTCTGTACCGGAAGCCCAACGGCACCAATCCCAGTGTGTTTTCCTTCCTCAACCCCTTGTCTGCTGACATTTGGATGTACATTCTCCTCGCCTACTTGGGGGTCAGCTGTGTGCTGTTTGTCATAGCCAGGTAAGGGGCGCTCCGATGCCACGGCTCCAGACTGCCATTGCACATCACGCGTGCTGCCCTTTGCCGAGTTCAGAATCATTTTGCTGCTTGGTGTACCACCCCCGAGAGCCTGCAAATTAAACCCGTTCGTCTCTTAATTCAATGACATTTCCTCCATTGCACAGAGACAGGCTGGTTTGTTATTGTCGGGTTGCTCATGATTGTCAGACTGCATGCACTGTTTATTTCCCCTTCCTTGCTGTGGGATAACTGGAGCACCAGGCTGAGCATCCTTCATTATTGCAGGGCTGCTCACGATTCAGACAGTGTACATGGTTTGTTATTGTACGGTTGGGTTACTTCACAGGGCCTGATTCTGATCTCACTTACACTGGTTCCACACCATTGCAGCTCCAGTTGAATCAATGGATTTACTCCTGATTTACTCTGTGAGTGAAATGATAATCAGGTCTGCTGTTTGGGGGATGGGGTTTATTTATTTACTGTAAGATCAGTCACTGAGATAAGCAGGCTTTGTTATTGTAGGGTTGATGATTACTTCTCTATACGCTGGTTTGTTAGCGTAGGGTCAGTCATCCCTAGGCACGATGGTTTGTTACTATAATACAGTAAGATGCCCTGTCAGCGTTGGGGCTGACCACGCTATGCCGTTAAGGTGGGATTTCTCAGTAGTGGTATCATGCTGTGCAGATCGCTTTGCTATTGTAGGGTCCCTAGCAGTGGCTGCTGCTTTTCTCAATGGAAATAGCCACGGAACACAGGAACTGGCCGACTGGATCAGCCCATTTAGCCCAGTATCCTGTCTCGAGAGTTGGCCAGTGCCAGCTGCTTGGAGGTGCCAGAAACTTTGTAGTTAAAATGCTGGGTTAGCTACCCATAGCACAAGTTCCTTCTACCCCCTTTACTCCCTCTCCGCTGTGACATAGAGAGTGGTTTATAGCCTTTCAGAGATTTTTTTTTTTTTACCCTACTAAAAGTAGCTGTGGGTGTTCTCACGTGTAAGCCTCTTTTGAATCACATTAATCTCTTGGCCCCAATGACGTGCTGTGGCAATGAGTTCTCCAGGCCAATTATGTGTTTTGGGTTTGTTTGTTTGTTTTTTAAGTGTCAGCGGGGTAGCCGTGTTAGTCTGTATGCACAAAAACAATGAGGAGTCCGGTGGCGCTTTAAAGACTAACAGATTTATTTGGGTAAATATGCATGAAGATGCAAGAAGAAGTGGGTTTTTTACCCACGAAAGCTTATGCCCAAATAAATCTGTTAGTCTTTAAGGTGCCATCGGACTCCTCGTTTTTGTTTAAGTATTTCCTTTTGTCACTGTAAAGCCTGTTGCCTTTCCATTCACTGACTGTGCCCTAGTTGTGATGAAGGGTAGTGGGAGCACCTGATTTATCTTCTCTGTGCCGCCTTTTTCATATCACCTCTAACCAGTCCCACTCTCTCGAGACACAGATCGCCCCATAGCCTCAATCACTTTCACCTTCTCTCGCTGAACCCTCTGCAAGTGATCCCCCAAACCGTCTGTATAGCAAAACACTGGGAAGCCTGTTGCTATGGACCTGGCAATGTGTCTGTTTACAAAATTAACATGCCGCTAATCTTCATGTTTAAAACACATTCCTATCTTTAAAAGCAGCAGCATTTGCATACATTTGCATGCGTTATTAATTTCATACAGTCTTTGTTTGATGAGATACACAGTCTGGGGCCACTTCAGAATATGCACAGGCAAAGTGTCTGCGTCCCTCCCATTGGACAATGGGCCATAAATAAGCTTATGGGCCTTCCATGCAACAGGAAGGTCTCTCTTGGAGGCCCTAGTCCCCATTAGCCCTCCCTCGCCTTTTGATTAGTATCCTTAATTGAGCCATTTTCTAATGGCTTTGCTTCCATTTTGCATGCCACTCATCCATATTTATGGGACAAAGAGACAGCCTTGTTTTGGTTGTCTGAAGGGGTCCTCAGGGGTGCTTAATGCAGCACATAAATGAGCTATTATGGCCACGCTTTGCTGTTTATCATTTCAAAGCTCATAAATTGGGAGCTTGGAGAGCAGCCTGCTCCATTGTGGCTGTGCTTTTGAAGTACCACTGTGACTGGTGCCATGTGGCTGGAGTTTGCTGTGGAGTTTTTTCCAGTACCTAGAAGAGCTCTCAGTATTATCCTGATGGGCTACATTTCCTTTGCATGCCACTGACCATCTGTGTCCCAGAGACCAGCCTGAGACGGGCTTTGCCTATGGGCACAAACAGCAGTTCAGTGCCCAATTCCCATTGTGAGTTAGGTACCTCACTGCCATTTGTGCCTTGAGAAATCTCCAGCCCCCAGGACTGCACCAGCTCTCTGGGCAGGCCTCAGTGCCCAATAGCTTCCTAGGATGGATGGAATGGTGTTTTCCTTAAAGCGTCCTTCAAAAAGAGCAGCCTGCCTCTAATCCACTGACATTTCAATCAAATATTCAAAGCAGAGATTAATTATCAAACGACAGTATCCAGAATCCATTAACCCCGATGTTCCAGCATTGCTGCAGTTTGCAGCCCTCCTGGGTTCTCTGCAGCATTTAGAAATGATTACCGGGGTTTAGCATGTAATACCCTAATTACACGTACAGCAGTTGTCAAAGTAAACTCTGCTTAGCAGGCAGAATATTTGTTCTCTCCAGAACATCTGGGCTGGCGAAGCAGCTGATTCTTCTTACACTTGTGTCAATCAGGAGTAACTCCACTGACATCAAAAGACGTAACTAGGCCCAGGGTGTTTGGAGGGTAAGTAAAAGGTTTACTCTGACAATGAGACCTGTTCTTCTTACCAGTCTTCACAATGAATCTCTAGCAAGTGACAGGACTTAGAGTGTGTCTAACCCTTCACAGCTTCCCGGCACTCTGCAGGCACTAACTATAGCTCTGTAGGAAAGGGACTGTCTGTTCATACAGCATCTAGCACATTGGGGTGCTGGTCCATGACTGACACTCCTAGAGCTACTGCAATACAAATAACAAAGGGTAATAATTATCCATAAACATTATCCCCATTTTGCAGATGAGGCAACAGGCAGAGCTGGTTTAAAAAAATGAAATTCAGATTTTTTTTTTTTTTTTGGTGGGGATGGAGAGTCACGTTTTTTTCCATGAAAATTTAATGCCATTTTCCAGCCATTTTCCAGACCTGTCCAAGGTTGCACAACAAATAAGTAGCAGGGGTGGGATCAGGATTCAGTAGTTCCTGGCTTCTGCTCCCATGCTGTCTCCACATGTTGAGCCACAGTTGACTTCAGTGGGAACCTTGCCCATGAGGTCACAAATGATAATGGCCGTACGTTCATATAACGCCATCCACCCTCAATAATACTGAAGGAATTTACAATGCAGACATGGACCCAGCCAAAAAATTTGGGTCTAGATCCCAAGGTGATGTTATGAGCGAACACCTGTTAGAAAATTCATAAATAGCTGGTGAATTTCATCCCATAGGTAGCTGCAAATCATGGGAGGGTGAGGATCCCTGTATATCATTTGTACAACGGGGATTCTTGTACATATCACATAGCAACACAACACACCAGTCATTCACTTCCGGGAATATCTTCCATTCAATACTCTATCTAATTGAAACTGCAGGGGAGCTACGGAGGTAGAGCCAGAGAAGAGAACACCAGCTGCTGAATTACCAATACTGTTTTTATAGCTTCATAGTTTAAGACCAGAAGCGACCATTAGATCATCTAGCCTGACCTCCTGTATATCACAGGATATTAAATTTCACCTATATACCCCTACCATTGAGCCCAAAGACTTTAATTAGACCAAAGCATTTCAGTCCTTAGCTTTGGGGAACTGGTAGCCTCACCACACGAGGTGGCACGGCTGAAGAGCTACGGAAAACGTGTTAGAGATCAGCGGGATTTTGCTCTGGCAGCTCTATCCCGACCTCCTGATCAGCTCCTTAGCACTTTTGCAGTGCCAGAGAGAGAAGCTCCCAGACACTTAGCAGGGAATGAGATGTTCATCTGGAAAGATGAACACAGGCTAATTATGATTAGCGAAGTAGTCGCTGTGATGAGTAACAGCATTATCTCTGCTCTCTGTCTCTGCTAACAATGCGGAACATTGCTAGATGGACTCTATTGACATAAGGACTGTGTTTGATTTCTTGTGTGGTTTGAAATTAGAATTCTAATACATTTTTAGATTTACGAGTTTACATTTCTTTCTTCACAGGGGGGACCAAAAAATCCCTAAAGCTCATCCTGATTTTCCTTTCCAGGCATTTTAAAAGGCAATTGATTAAACCTGAAACAGAAAAATCTTTTCAATGGACAGTGATGAAAGGCACAAAGGAAACTGGAAGTGAACTGCCAGCTCCACCCACAGGTGGAATGGAATTAGGGAGTTGACCTTTATAAAGAGGAAATTCGGAATGATCCTTGCAGTTGGCCAAGTGGTGTATTGTAAAATGGATGGGGTTGCCTACCCAAATGCACACTGAAGAACCTCTGTGTTATCCCCAGGGGCGTATGCATTCAGCAACTGTCTTCTCCAAAGGCTGAAAGGAGTCCCATGCAGAATAAAGTTTTGAGATCTCCATTGTTCAGTGACATGCACTGGTTCCGGCGTGCCACTAGAGGGGGAATTGTTCACCCTCCGGATGGGGGATTTTGGCTGCAGCGTCTGCTACACAAACACACTTGTGCCTCCACTCCAAAGTGGGGAGTTCTCTCACAGCTTCTCTCTCATTTTCTGACATGTATAGATAGGAAAGGATCAGAATGCTCTGATCTGTTGGGGCTGGTGCCTGGAGCACGGGAGGGGGACTCTGAAGAGCTGTGTTCTCTGGGGCTCTGCTCTGGGACCTGGGGCAGGCCACTTGCGCCTCTCAGGCCTGCTTTCCCGGTGTGGCACTGCCGGCTAGAGGACCCTATGAATCCAAGAGCAAGAGGAGTCAAATGGTAACAGCATGTGTGTGACGCAGTCCAAGCTCCTGCAATGGAGGCGGCTAGCGGCGTTAACTCTTGTTTTTTCTGCCTCTTTGACAAATGGGAGAAAAGAACAGCTTTGACGACTGCCTTCAGTTCCCTGGGCAACCCCCCATTGCGGAGTAACCTCTTCTGGAGGTCTTGGCTCGAATGACCTGCGGCATCTCTTGCTGAATGAGCAGATGGGAGAGCAGAATCCCCTGTAGTGCTACCCAGCCCTACGCCAAGTTCAGCTACTACCTGGCATTTCTTAGCTGCCTTGGATAAAAGGGTGCTCTGGAGTGCTGGTGGGACTGAGTGCCCCGGTTTGTTATTGTAGGGTTGCTGCAGAGTGCTGATAGGGCTGTGTACATTGGGCTGGGTGACTGGAAAGCTGCCGGGGTGGGTGGGTGAGGTTTATCCATTAGTGGGGAAATGGCTGGGGTGCCTTTTTGTCTCAGGAACCCATAAAAATAGCTTCGCTTTTGGAAAGAGCTAAAACAGCCCCCAGGAGCAATCCAGGGGCTGGTTCCTGGCTGGAATGGGCTGCCATGAGAACTGAACCCACACATGAAAGAGCCCCAGCTGCTGTTAATATTATTCCTATCGCCCCATCTTCTCCTACTGCGTTATTGTTATAACAAAGTGTATCACTGAATGGCAAGGATCAGGATCCTAATTACCAGAGTTAATTAGCACAGGGCCATCAGTGCTGCTTCATTTCCAGTAACGTCTCTGTTCGGCGTTGACTGATGTCACTGGTCTGGTTGCTGAGATTACAGGAGCGACGCACGTTCACAATTCAAGCTGCAGTTTGCTCCTTCTTAAACTCTACCTGATGATTCCAAAGGGGACACTCTGGATGCTCAGATGCACTTCGCGGTGCACTGCAAATCCAGGGTCAGAATGATGAGGGAACTCCTTCGATTTAGCTCGGCCTGCCAACTCTTGAAGTCTCCAATGAAATGGCTGTCCACTGTCAGAGTGTCCATATCTCCTCAGACTGAGGGTCTCAGCCCCAGAAAAGTTTGAAGCCTGGCTCCATTGTGAAGTGGCAGGTTTGGTCCCACTTTGCATGGCCCAAATCCAGGTGTTGAAATGGGTTAACATTAATTTCTTCCATGTCATTTATCATTTGCTGTTCCCTAGCTTTCCATACAGCTTCCTTCAGTTTAGTTTGCACCGATGAAATGTACAGATTTGTAGCAAAGCCAATGCCTGAGTCACATCATGATGCCTGCAATGTAATATAGCATTTTTCCTATCCGGTTACTCACAGGGTACAATAATTTATAGGCACCTTTGCACATACAGTTTCCTTTTTTCCTCCTCTTTCTAACTAATAGGTTCTGCTTCTGCCATTTTCTTCTGCCCTAGTGCCCTTTTAAGGAATTTCTAGCATCCAGTGTGATTAAAGTTGTACAGGAATGATCCTTTAATGCACGCAGATGGAGAGCGAGAGATATCACGGGGAAAATGGTGGGTTTATTTATGGTCTCCAGACATAATGGAAACAATGCCTGCTCTTGACCTTCGCAAAGCCTCTGGAAGTTCTATTCTCAGAAGAAAAACAAAGTCAAATAGTCAAGCTGTAATTCAAAGACATGCGCCTCCCAGACTAGGCACCAGGGGCCTCTGTCGAAGCTATCATCATAGGTCAGTGACACTTAAAACCGACTCGGGGACTATTTAGAGGCAGGCAAAGGATGTATTTGATCCATCATCACTTTTAATCAGTCTTTCCTGCTTCTTGATGGGGCCACTGCCTCTAACCACCCTGATCCCCAAAGAGCCAGAAACGCTAGAGATACAGATCAGCTTCATGGTGGTAATTTGTCTGGTGACACTTATACAATGATCCAAGCCAGCAGTGCAGCCGGCTGTTCCCTTCTAATTGTCACCTGTTGCTCTCAGTGATGTGATCCCCAAATTACTACTGATCAGGGGATCACGCATGGAGGTTTTTAAATATTTTAATCCTAACAAGGGCCATGCCACCCATGAGAGACTTCTCTGGAGATGCAATTTAGCCTCAAAGTATTTTGTGACAGATCCTTGCTTTCTACTTGAGCCTTCTTTGAAATGCTTCTCCACTCTTCCTGCAAAGAAAAACCAAAAAAGGAAGTGAGCTGTAGCTCACGAAAGCTTATGCTCAAATAAATTGGTTAGTCTCTAAGGTGCCACAAGTCCTCCTTTTCTTTTTGCGAATACAGACTAACACGGCTGTTACTCTGAAACCTGTCAAAAAATAATTGTATTTTCTCATGAACCATTTCACTTGAAACCTGGTCCTCACATGAGGGGGGAGGAAAGCCTGCCCCCATGAATCCTTAGCGACCCCCATTTATTATGGCTCCAACAAGAGGGAAGGAATGAACCCCTCCATGCCTTCATTATGTCTCTCTTGCTTTAATGGTCCCATGAGCCTTTTCAGGCACTGAAGTCACTCCCCTGCTTTGTAGTCTTCTGAATATTTCTCTGTAATTTGAGCAGCACTACCAGGTTCTCACTCAGAGACCTTCAGCGTGTTATCTTGTTGGGCTCATTTGATCTTCCCAATTCCCCTTCCATTTTATATTCTTTCAGTTGGCAGCCGGAGAAAGTTTTTATCTAATTCTTCAACTCTGACTTCAGTCAATGGGTCTGGCTTGCTCACTATATTTTATGTACTCTCAGTGTAAAGCCCTGGCACACTTCAGCCCAGGCCATTAAAGAAATGGGCAGTATTTAAAGCCAACTTTGATTTCAGTACAATTTTGTCTTCCTTTCTAATTTTTTTTTAAAGCAGAAGGATGGGAAAGGGATAGACCAATCAATACCTAGACAGACTAGTAATACTGTAGTGCTCAAACCAAAGCAGGGTGCTGGGTGCCGTGCAAACACTGGTAAGAGATAGCCCCTGCCCCAACGAGCTCATAATCTAAACAGACCAGGCAAACAATGAGAGGAAGGATGGAATATTATCCCCATCTGACAGATAAGAAACTGAGGCACAGAGAGAGGAAGTAACTTGCCCAAGGTTACACAGTCAGTCTGTGGCGGAGCCAGGAATTGAGCACAGACTTCCAGAGTCAAGATCTCTCAAGTGTGACCTGGCAGTGACTGAGAGTTCAGTAACAGCGTGTGAAGTAATCTGGGGTCCATGTCACTAGAGTCTTCCACTTGTCCCTTTATGGGCAGTCTTAGCAGAGATGTCTACGATTCAATGGGTCATGGAGACGTATGTGTCCCCTCATGGGTGGCTCTGGCAGGTTGGGATTGAGACACGTTAGTAGAGCAGAGCCGGGGAAGCCTCCAGTGCTGCTGCCAGTCGTGCACCTGAGTGAAAATGCGGGGAGGGATGTGGTCTCCGGGAGAGGAACTCACATACTGCACTGACAGGCACATGGAGAACAGAGATGGACAACGCTCTTCACCACAGCATTTCTGACCAGACAAATGTTCCAGTAATCGTAATCATTCCGTTTTCATCGATCTTTGGAGGGTTTTTGTTGGGGGGGGGGGAAATCATTCATTTTCAGTTGCCAGATTTCACTTAATACCCAAAAATGCTGAAGAAATGTTCTGATGAAAACTATAAATGTCATTAACAGGGGGGAAAAAATAATTCCCCAACATGGAGGAATGGACAGATTTATCTATCAGTTCCCTCGCACAGCACAAATATACTCAAAATTAATTTGCAAGATTTTGTGAAGTACAAAGTCCTGTGATGCCCCATTTAGTCTATACCCAGGCAAATTCAGCATTGCTCCCCACCGGGTATTTTCTAATGCTTTGTTCAGTCTAGTTTTTAATTTTCCAATTTTAATATGTAATGTTGTACATGTGCAAAGGTGAAGATGTGCCACTTTCTGCAAAAGCACTGTTATAAGGTTCCTTTCAGTGCCTAAAGTCTGAATTCCCCTCTCCCCAACCCCCCAAAGACATCTGTCCCTCTCCGATTGAGGAAACCCCATGAAACTAAACGGGACATCTCCCCAAAGAGCACCGCATCTGGTGGAGACCTACAAGTTATTTTAAAACACCTCTCCTAACACAAACGGTGGGCTGCAGGATTTGAGGCAGGACTACAGGGATTTCTAAAGGAAGCTGAGCTGATAATAATTAATATGTCTGGTTTCAAAAGCAATTATGCCAATTATGTCTTTAATTTAATCACTGCAAAATTTGGGACTCTTAGCAAATGTGAATAAACAGCTCTAAAAATATTAGCATCTCTCCTGACGAGAGCCCCCTCAGGATCCTGGTTGAGCGAGCGCCGTTAAAAGCTGTATTTACCCATCCGTCTCAGGCAGGGCTTTCAGCTGTGCCGAGAGGCGACTACAACAGGCTGTTGATTTTGTCTGTAAACTGCTGGGCTGGGCATGAGAACAGTCCTGTGCAATTAACAGACTCCTCCATTCACCAGCTGCGCTGGGTCTGCACATTGCTGAAGCCACGCTGCAAGCCGCGGTACTTGTTGGGTCTGGAGGCAGTGCTTCTGTTAAGTAGCCCACTAGAGCCTCCCCGGCTCAGCAGGTATTTGCTGTGTTAAGCTCATCTCAGCTGCAAGTAAGTCTTGGCAGAGCTACCCCCATGACAGGGAAGAGGGGTTATGCTTGCCCAGGTTGCTAGGTGCTGAAATGGAGCATCTTGCATATTCCTTCCTTATACTCTTACCTGAAGTACCTGTCCCACAGTTCCTAGCACATCTGTCTGGCACAGAGCATTCTGGGAGATTTTGCAAGGCCACTGATGCATTGTGGGTCACTGAGTCAGCAGCTAGTTCAACAGTTGCATCTACCACCCTCTGGCACGAAAAGAGTTCTGAATTAGTCAGTATTTAACCCTGGTGAAGCGTACTCTTCTCCAAATGGCAGTGAGCAGATTTGCAAAGCAGCGTGAGACCGTCAGTGCTTGGGTGCCAGGGGTGCTCGAGGGGGAACAGTAGCGGTTAGCCTGGCATATGTCAGTAGCATAGGCAAGCCTTGACGGCAAAGTTATTCTAGGGGGGAAAGGGATAACTCCAGTGGGGGAGATGCAGGAGCTCCCTACCTCTGCTGGGAGGCTGTACAGGGTTCCACTGAATGTGCTGTTGTCCCCACTGCAAGAGACTTGTGTTTCTGCAAAATACTCCTCTTCCAACAGCAATTAAAACACAAACAGATCCTCCTGTGCTCCGGGGGGAAGTAGCTCCCCAGGGTCCTCTGAAATACTACACTTTGCATGAGATGATGCTGAGAAATTGTTGCAGAATCTGCCCGGTGGGCACAGAAGAGCCCTTTGTTCATACTAGGTGCGAGAGGAGTTCCGTGTTTGTGCCTCATTCCATTCCATCAGCCTCATGCTTCTGCTGACTGTGTATGACTGGAAAGTCCTCTGCCATGCTTTTCAAAAGGGGCCGGTGACTTTGGGGGCCCAACCTGAGACGCCGTGAAGGGGCCTGATGCTGAGCACCCACCGTCTGAAATGCAGGCCTCTTTATCAGGGGTCTCAAGTTGGGCTCCCAAAACTTGAGGTTCCCCAAACCCCTAATCACATTGGAAATTCTTGGCCAAGCTTCTCCCTGGGTTTAAGAGATGGAGAAATGTCAGGGATCAGCGGGCGCTCTGGAACAGCTCCATCTGGAACAGCTCTGCCTTTCCCGGTCCATTGGGCCCTTCTCATGCAACCTCCCAAACACCACGCTCTTGCTTTCCACAGGTTCAGCCCGTATGAGTGGTACGACGCTCACCCCTGCAACCCGGGATCAGACATCGTGGAGAATAACTTCACCCTGCTCAACAGCTTCTGGTTTGGAATGGGAGCGCTAATGCAGCAAGGTACGGCTGGCCCCCCTGACCCCCCACCACACACACACACACCGCTATTTTCTGTGATGGTGAGAGCTTTTGTTTGGTGCCTGATGTTTGACAGGAGCAAGGTAAAGCAGTTGCGCTTGTCAAAAACAACCAACTGTAGCAAAAAGAATAAACGTGGCAGCCCTACGCCTGGGTTGCCACCCAGCGCTAGAGCCGCAGAGAGGAGCTACGTTACTGCACGCTGACAGGCACAGACATTGGGTTTGAAATTGTGAAGTTTGTCTCTTAACGATTACAGAAGTGCTTGTCAACACCGGCTTTTTGTCTCCACGCTGGGTAGGCAGTTAGCTGCAGGAACTGGGAGATCGCTCTCCGCTGACAGTTTTACTGCTCATGGTATCCACCGTGGGATGAACTATTTGTCTCTCCTGTTACTCTTTCTGATTGAGATGTACCATGCACAAGTGGCGAGCTCAGATAGAAGCAATTCTCCGGAGAGTTGGTTGGATGTGTGTGTGTTGTATACAATCCAGGGCTTTGCGTTATCCAGCTGCACCTGTGCCAGTGAGCCTAGTGCAAACAAGGCCAGACAGGGGTTAATTAGATAAATGCCTAAGTGGAATTAATCTGATCAATGGAAACCAGCCATGACTTGGAGCTCAGGAGGGTCCTGGGGTCTATGTAGGGCATAATTCACTTGCCATGATTTTCCTTTCGTTTGTAGACTGTGCTTTCACTGCTTTGTGTAGCTGGCGGGAAACAGGGGAGAAAGGACATTAAAACCAGTATGGCAAAGAACTAACCCAGCCTGAGACAGGAATCCAGCTGCCTCAGCCGGAGGCGCTGGTACTGAGACTCTCCAGAAAACCTGAACAGTTCCTCATCTCTCACAGGAGGCTGGGGCTGGAGGACTCTTCTTTGCTCACCCAACAGAGACCGGCGTGTTCTTTTTCATCTTATCTCCTCATGAGGGTGGAGGCAGGAGAGTGCTCACTCCTGCTCTGAATTGTTGAAAACAGAGATTGTTTCTACTGTAGAAGTCGCTGTAGTTTATTTGGGGAAGCGCCTGCCCTGCGGTAAGAGAGGCTGAGCTAGCGCAGAATGGAATAAGCGCTTCCACGAGGACTATCAGTTAAAGCCATGCTGCCCAATCTGCCATCAGCAGAGACCTCTAGCTACATCCTTCTCATTATAAAAAAGCCTCCTTTCCATTGCCATGTTCTTCCTACCCTGCAAGTTCTGAAATCGCCTGGACCTGCTGACCTCCCGGGCATGTCACAAAGCCCATCTATCTGAGCTGGCCTCGGCGTAGGACTGAGGGAGGTTTTGGTCTGGTGGGAGGTAGGGTGGCCGTGTTCAAATGTCCTAGTCCTGTGAGGGGTGACTGGATGGTGCTCAGTAGGGCAGGATAAAGGAGATGTGGCTGCAGCTGCTTTATGTTTGGCAACTCCAGTGTCACATGGAGCTTGACATTGGAGTTTTACACAGATGCCAAGAGTGCCCAGATAGGGCTGCCAACTTTCTAATGGCAGAAAACTGAACAGCCTAAGCCCTGCCCCTTCCCCGAGGCCCCACCCCTTCCCTTTTGACCCTTTTGACCGGGTGTTCCAGTCGAAAACCAGACACCTGGTCACCCTATGCCCAGAACATGGGGTAGAGTTACCAGCAGGTCTAAACTGATATAAAGAATAAATAAATAAAGTGAGTTACTACATCTTAGGGGTCCAAGATTCAGCCTGGCCCCAGCTTCACCTCTTTGTGTGAGTGAAGTTTCACAACTGCTTATCTTTGTGCCTGTTGTTTATCAAGGATGCGGAATCCCCCATTCAGACAGCTCTGCACCTGGCTGTAGGAGCAAATATGTGACTTACCCACACATGCAAAAAAACCAACAATATGGGTGCAGTTTTTATAGGCACAAACTATGTCAGAAATAGGGAGTCTGAAAATATACCCCTAAAAGATCAGCTGGAAGTGCATTTGTGTGTGAGAATACATTATGTTACAATCCATCTCAGCTGCTTAAATTCACCAGATGGAGCAGTAGCCCCCCCATCTCTCTTTCTCTGGTGACACAGTTTTAATAATTTAAGTGATTCATTTACTTTCAGGAAGATCTAACCTGCCTCACACCATTCACTGGTCGTTAGTAGAACCAGTTCTCACACAATGTATGCGGCTGAGGGTTTAACATTTCTTCCCACGTGGTGACTCCATCCTAGCACGGCATGGAAGGGAGAACAGACAGTGGACAGACCCTAAAACAACAGAACCCTTTGAGAAAGGCTTTGGTCAGTCTCTAGGTACAGCATCCAAAATATCAGATGGGTTTCAGCTCAGTGAATTGAGAAGTTCAAAAACTACAAACACATCCACTGATCCTTGGCACAGGTAATTCATAAAATACTCCTAGATGATAATAGGGCTTTCTGCTGGAACACTCATTTTGATGGACTCCATAGCTGCCAATTAAATAAAGTGCAATTGAAAGTACCTTCAAAAACCTGTTTTCTTAGCTAGCAGTGTAAATGTTCATCACCTAAGGAGAGCTGTATAATGAAAGTACAGTCTAGTGTCTTTCCTCTCCCACATGTCTTCTCCACATCCCATCTGTGTTCCAGTCTTGAGGAAGCCGTACAAAACGTACTAGGGCACTTTCCCAAAACGCCCTTCGATGGTGTCTGCAGGAGTTAATGTCTGAGGAGTTCTTTGATACCATGGTGACAGGAACCTTAGAAATAGGCTGGATGGATTAGAGCAGAATTGTTTCAAGCTGAGCAGAGGCTCAACGTGAGACTTCTCTTGATTAGAGCCTTCCAAATTTCCAAAAACAAACTTTAAAAGTAAGTAAACCAGACCTGATGATCTGTCAAGGCCCAGCGGTGGGGCACAGTACGTGGCAGAGACCCAGAATGCGGGACATAAAGGAACTACCCATGCAGGAAACAAACAGCTGCAGGAACCCTTTGCTTAGTGTGACCAACTCTGTTTATAGCCTCAGTCCCAGGATGCTTTATTCTTTGCTGTGAATAATTTTCTGCAGTCGAAGTGAGAGGCTGCCATGGAACTTTGGGACTGAAATGGGGGCTGTTTGAGAGGGATGACTTAAATGAGTTCAGAAATACCCAGGTCCGTCACGATGCAGTCGTCCATGGGTTTTGGAGCTCAGCAGTCAGCAGTACCCTGCCTTACTTGGGTGTCATTTGTCTGGTTGCATATCCAGGAATAAGAGCGACACTGGACCAGTGGAAGGACAGTATCTGAGCGTTTGTCAGAAAGAGACCGATGGTGGGGTGGGGCGGTAAATGAGAGAAGTAGGAGAGAAGAAAGACACATGTTTGTGGATTCAGAAAAAAAGTTATTCCAATCAGGTTTTTAAGATGAAAAGAAAGTCAGTTTGTACAGGAAGTGTCTAGTGCTTTTCTCCAGACCCTGAACCTCCATTGACAAAAGGCTGTTACCCTGGGAGCAACACTGGGCTGTATCTGCATTGCTGAATCCTACACTTCTCCCTGTCTGCACACAGTGGGTGCAGCTCAGGTCTAGTGCAAGCAAACACAGCTCCACAGGCCCTCAGTGCCCTAGAAGAGCCAGGGAAACTCACTCCCATCCCACGCGTTACCACGCAAGGTGTTTTTCCTGGTACAGCTCACTTGGCTGGTCCCAGCTCCTTTACTGCTACTGCTGTTCCATTTGGGCTCTTCGGTCGCTTGTCAAGCACCATCTGGTTTTAACGTTTGCCCAGATTGGAGCAAACAGTCCGTTTGCGAGAGGATTGAGCTCGAATGGGAAAGGAGTGTCTGGATTCAGATTGTGAAAGGTGCCATGGATGGCTGTGTGACTTACTAGGGCTATAAACCCTGCCAGCTCTTCTGTAGAAAGAAAACTTCAAGATAAGCTGAAACTTGTCTCACCAACTAATTTCACACAGGGCCTGGTCCAAAGCCCACCCGAGCCAATGAAAAGGCTCCAATTGGATTCATAGCCATGACCATTTACACCAGAAGCTTGTTCCTACACGTTACACTTGCCCAAACGAGGACATACCATGTGACTTGGCTGTCCAATCAAAATAGTTTGAATTTCAAATGTGGCATACATGCATTGAACTGTGCACAAGGGAGTCCCAGTGCAAGGATTTGTTTGGTGAGTTATTTTTAAGTCAGGAATAAAACCCAAGCCAGTTGTGATCTGGTTGCAGACAATTCAGGAACGGAGAAATGAAATGTATCGCACACATGATTAAATTATGAATTATTCCACCCAGATCCACTTATGGTCACGGCAGGGAAACTAAAAGAACCCAAAGCATTAGTTCAGCAACACCCACAGGAAATGTTGTTCTGTGTCCCCCTGCCAGCACTGTAGCAACACTTAATAAAGATTCTTCCCAGAGCTGGACAAGGTCAGTATCCAGGGAGACATTGTAGCAGGATGAATCATTCCCTTACTGGACGCGGTTAAATTAGAAGTCCCCTGTGTTGCTTTTAACTCCATTCTGCATCTAATTCAGAAATGGTATTCAGAGCCACGCCTTCAGCTACACCAAAGGATGAGACAGAATGGAGCAGGAATAAGTTCTTGATGAGACAACCTTGCTTCCTCAGGCACCTAATGCGGGGGAAATGCTGCATTATGTGCCACACTTTAACGCCACACTCCTTAAATTACCTTGCAGAATCCAACTTTCCATGCAAATTCCAGATCAGAAATGTCTTCTGACTGCAGCTGTTTCAAACCCAACCCCTTTCCCCATTTTTAATCAGTGTCTCACGAGATTGCAAAAATAGCACAGCCCATTTAGTCCTTCATCTCCGTTCAGTCACAGTCATTCCAGGCGGGTTACACCTTCCATGCTGTACAAGATCTCCTACTTTTCTATCTCCAGCAGCTACTCAAAGTAATGGATCCTGATAATTTCTCTCTTGCACTGTTTGATTTTTTTTTAAGCCTTGTGTATTTGAATACTCCCCCCAGAATGAGGCCTTTGAGAAGTAATTCATATAAAAGCAAAGCGCTTTTTAAATGGCAGAGCAAAACACTCATAAAAGTTCATAAATGACTTGCTATTTAAATCTCATAAAAGCAGCCTAGTTAATTACTTCAGTTTTGAAGGTTTCCTGTAAATTGTGCACTGTACCCAAGGTCAGCAATAAAGAGAGAAAATTCTGCAAATGCTACAGAAAAAAAATACAGATTTCTTTGCGTGCAAGACGTCTGGGTAATTTGCATTAAAAACAATTGGCTTAATTTGTGCAGTTGTTACAGTTCAGCAATGTGACCTAGTGCTTGAAATATGTACTGTTTTCTTTTTATTTCTTTTCTCTCTTTCTTTTCTGACTCCTTTCAACTGCTTTTCCTACTCTCCTAGGGTCTGAGCTGATGCCCAAAGCTCTGTCTACACGGATCATTGGCGGCATCTGGTGGTTCTTCACGCTCATCATCATCTCGTCCTACACAGCCAACCTTGCTGCCTTCCTGACTGTGGAGAGAATGGAATCCCCCATCGACTCGGCAGATGATCTGGCAAAGCAAACGAAAATAGAGTATGGAGCTGTGAAGGATGGAGCTACCATGACCTTCTTCAAGGTGAGATCAGACATATGCATTCCACCCTCGAGGCAGAAATGCAAATGCAAACACACAAGAAACAGTACCAAAGCAATGTTCTTAGACCAGAGGGAGTAAGAGCAGAGAAAAACTAGTTATGTCACATAGTCTATTTCCCCTCCTCTTAATGCAAGATTGTTGTCTCTTGCATCTTTGCTAGGACTTTGCCCACACCCATTATAAGTCATCCAGGCTATGGAACATCCATAGCTCGCTTCTGCCAGATGCTAATTGGTGTTAGAAATTTTAAATGGCATTGATTTTACGAGATACAAAGGACACTGGGTAATGCCAGCTCAGACGCTCCAGATGGAAGGTGTATTCCCAAATCAAGGCAGAGCTTCTGTGCAGCTTGTACTAAACTCCTCCAGAAAATCTTATTTTCCCCAGGCATCTTCCAGACCTTCACAACTCCCCTAGTCCCTCTCCTCCTCCTGCTGAATGAGGATGCCCTGAAGCCCTTGAAGACAAACTGATAGGCTTCTAGATGAATTCAGAATCAAGAGGAGAGAGATTAAAAATGAAAACTAGAGCTGAACAAATGCTGCAAACACCTTTCCACCATTTATTTATTTATTTATTTTTGCATTTTTAAGCAACGTCTCTTGCCTCATGTGCATTCACTGACGTATTAACATAATCATGTCTTATTAGCATGAATGTTCTCAAATAGCAAATCTCAAACTTTCTGGGAACTTTCAGACCAGAATCCTGAGAGTTCCATTCACTCCGGCAGGGAAAAACACCACGTGATATATCACCAACCACAACTAACCCACACAGCTCAAACAGAATGAAACAAAACACACTGAATGATACTGAAGAACGGATAAGTGGTTCAGCAGACGGCTCGGATCTGCTAACCTTCTGTGGCCTGTTTTTCTCACAGGTGCTAAGGGAGGGGGTGGTTTGCACAGAGAAGGTTTTTTTATTTACTCATAAGAGTATTAGGTAGGGACTGAGTAGCTACTTATCTATCTAGGTAGGAATAAGTAGTCTGTTCCTTGTTACAGTGTATCCTAGTATGAAATTGTCCATTTTTAATTGTTATCAGGTCTTGTACAGCACAGGATGGGCACCTGCTGATGGTGTTACATCTTTGATAAATCGTAAGAACAAACAGCATAAATAAATTCAAGAAAATCATGTTTTCAGATGCAAAGAGATAAAAGTAATCAGATAAACTTACTTCATGGCCTGCTAGTAAGTAAAAGACCCTTATCTCTGCCTTGGGCCTATTACATACAAAGCTTGTGTAGTCTCAGGTTATTCCCTTGCTACAAGGTTTTTGTTATAACACTGTTCTTCCCCCATCTCTGAACACAGTGGGCCAAATATTTCATCCATACTAGATCAACAGGGTTGCAGAGCTGGAATTTAGGAATCACAAGGAGCAAGAATATTTCCGGGATCATTCCACCAGGGTCTTCAGAAAACAATGTAATGCAATTTTCTGCCCACCCCTCCCCACATATTTGTGGGAGCAAGGAAATACAACATGCCAAATGTAGACCCATTCGTTGTCCCAGAACTGCACTTTCAAGTCTGACTAGTGATTTGGGGTAACAGACAAGCGCCATCTTAAAGGAGCCTGATTCTCAGTGTGTTGGTGTTCAACACTTTATGAAGACCAGGCCCCGTGAAGGTGTCTCACGATGCAAATTTAAACCCCAGTCTACAAGTTAGCTGGCGTGTGACTGACAGCAGGGTTCCGTTCGTGTTCCCAATACTAATGCTAAAGGCACAGAATGGACACAAGCCCTGGACAACAAACATCAACCAGTTTTCAGTCAAAAGAACAGTTGTTGGGACACAGACAGAAGGTTCAGCACATGTTGAATTTGCTGGAAAAGCATTGTCCAAGTGGCATGGAAGAGGCTTTAGTCTGCCTAACAGTCGACCTTTGGGGTTTCCACCCTCTCCATCACGCTAGCTCTCAAATCCAGACAGACAGCAAGAGTAAGTAATTTCCTGCTCTAATATGAAGTGTCCTAAAGAAACAGGAACCCAACAGGTAACTTAATTCAGGAAATAATAGAACAGTAGCATCTGACAGGACTCAGAGAGTAACTAGCTACTGTGACATACCTCCAACCTATGTTAACCTTTTATCAAGCACTAAGTGCCTTGGAGAAAAAGATCCATGGCAAAGGAAAGGGGAAGAAAACAAAACAATAAACCAAAGCAGAAAACAAACCAGGGAAAAGGAATCTGATGCCTGCTTTGTCTCTTGGCAAGTCCATGTTAAGGCTTTTAGGCCACACCTATGAAAGTCCATGCAGTCCAAGGCCACAAATACATTGCAATCATGTCATGGAAGGCAAATTACATGAATTCCTTCCATTTAAACGGAAATTAATTTTAGAAGTTGTCCGACACAGCAGAGAACATGCAAAGAGCTGTCGCATTTTACTGCTGCTTAGAAGATGAAAATTAATTAAGAGATTTAAGAAAGCCTTTGAAACCACAATTGGGTTGTAAAAGTATGTGTTAAAAATGAGAGAGAAGGAGAAGATAAAGGAGAGTGGGAAATGGGGAGGAATTTATCTAGGAATTAGCCTCCTTTGCGAACATGACCTGGGTTTTTATGTTTTGAGGATGAATTTTTAATATTCCCTTGCAAGGAAGAGATTGAGACTGGAGAGTGCAGGCTTTTACCCTGTGCCACTGGTAACAGTCCCAACCAGGTGGGTATGTTAGACCCTGAGACACCAAAGCACATCAGAGCTTAGAAAGGGAAAGTTGTTAGCTCTGATGACTGTCTGTCTGGTGGCCAGTGTAAAAGGAGGTTCCAATCCAGCCTCATTACACTGGGATCACACTGACGCTTACCAAACTCCCATTACTATCGTATTTGAATACCTTGCCCTCGTTAATGAATGTTATCCTCACAACACCCCTGTCAGGTGGGGAAATCCTATCCCCGTTTTCACAGCAGGGGGACCTGAGGCCCAGCGCAGGTGAAAAGATTTGCCCAAGTTCATATAGAAAGTCCATAGCTGAGTTGGGAATTTAAACCAGGTCTCCTCAGTCCCAGTCGAGTGCTCCACCTGGTTCCGATCACATAACAGACCATTTGAATGGATTGCCCTGGAGTAGATGTTTTTAATACTGTGCAACTGCCAATTAAATCATGTGGCAAAGAACCAGAGTTGTGATTATTCTTATATAGCCAAGCACAGAATTATAGCCTAAAAGGGGGAGTGACAAATATTATCATTATTATATTTTGCCCTGGTTTAAAGATTTCCATCCAAGGATCTCAATGCACTTTCTCACTATTAACATTAAATGTAAGGTAAAGCGTGAGTGCTCTGTGTGGGTGAGCTATGAATTCCCTGCCAGAAGGGAGATGCCAGGATTCAGAGAAATGGGGACTTTCATTGTTTGGATGGTGAAAATGTGGCTGCTTTTCTGATCTGGTTAGCAGGCTAACAGTACTGAGAAATGTACCTTTCCCGAACCCCTTTATACCTTCCTATCATTTCAATTCAGCTGGAAATATATGGACCAAAACAGTTCACATCTTAGAAGCCAGGTTGTGCCTGGAATACTGTAAAACGCTGAATGGGTGTAATATAATAGCATTTAGATTAGCCAGTCAGCAGTTTAATAGCCAAGACTCATTAAAGGGAGCTGGTGCTCTGAATTTTAACAAGAAGAAAGAGCAGAGCATTTCCCTGCAGATTCACAGCCTGCTGTTGGCTATGACAATGGTGGCCAGAAGTTACGCTTTCCAAAGCCCATGCTTAGTTTGACGGGCAGTGGATGTGCCTTCATAAGGAAATGAGATTTTTTTTTTTTCGGTACAAACATCGCAGAGAATTTCAAACTCGGTGTCAGTCTGCTTTTCGCAGCGGAGTCTGCGTAAGCAGGCTCCTCTTTAGCATGAACAGCCATATTGTGTTACCTTCATAGGCAATGAAAGCTTAGACGAGCCATTAGGAGGAGGTTCACTTTCAGTGTTGCATTTTAAATATTCTTTGTAATGAGATTTCTATGTGGAAATAAAAGAGTGTGCGTGTGCGCGTGCATGTGTGTGTGTGTGTGTGCACGCGTGTGTAAGCGCACGCGCAGTATCTTTATAGCTTCTTAGCCTTCTCCATCCCACCCATACTTTGGTTCCTCTCATGCATCTGGCAGAGTCTGTTTATGTTCCACAGTATATTTTATTTCTCTGTGTTACGACTGGGAAGAGATGAATTTTCAGGGCTGTCTCCCCCCCCAACATGGGCTTTGTTTGCCGGAGCAGCCGAAATGCTCTTGTGGGACGCTGTGTGTTTGTCCTCCCTGGAAAGAGAAATGTGGCTCAGTTTCCTTAACTGGCATCCAGATGCTCCCATCTCAAACTCTGACCCAGACCCGTGGCTGGCGTAATTCAGCAGCCCCTCGCCATGACTTAGTACAGCTATGCCTGTGTACACCAGCTGGGGATCTGCCCCAATGTTTGCAAAGACACCCGCTCTTCATTCTGTTCATTGGGGATGATGCTGTGGCAGCCGTTCTCGAGACACAGGGTCCTGCGGAACAAAGGCCCTGGGCAATTGGTGACCAAGTGCACCCGTGTTGTGTGATACAGATCATCTTCTGGACAGAGAAGTGCAGCCTCTGATGTCTATTTTAGGGCATACCAGCCTTGAAGGGAAGCAGACATCGCATCCGGCTCGCTGCAGAAAAATGCCCCAGGATTGATTGATAGGGGATTCCCTTATGAGATTATCACCCCTCCCCTTCTCCATGATCAGCTCTAAAAGTTCCCTCCTGCTCAGCCTGGGAATCTGTATTCCCAGCTTCTCTGCTGCCTGGTTTGCTAAGGCTAGCAGCATCGTTTGCTAACTGCATTATGAAGACACAATATGTCACTTTGGTTTGCAGCTTCTCTAGCCTGTAGGAATGTCAGAGAATTGCTGATGAGGGCCAGGACAGGAACATCTGCTGCTGCAAGGGAAGCTACAAAAGGTTTTCTCCCCCCGTGCCCGGCTCTCCTGCTGGTATTAGCTCATCTTAAGTGATCACTCTCCTTACAGTGTGTAGGGTAACACCGATTGTTTCATGTTCTCTGTGTATATAAATCTCCCCACTGTATTTTCCACTGAATGCGTCCGATGCAGTGAGCTGTAGCTCACGAAAGCTTATGCTCAAATAAATTTGTTAGTCTCTAAGGTGCCACAAGTCCTCCTTTTCTTTTTGCGGATACAGACTAACACGGCTGCTCCTCTGAAACATGATCAAGGTGCTGTCACTTGTGGAGAAAATGGAAGCATAAAGAAAAGGAAGGCAAAAGCCTCCTGCCACAGTTACCTGAGCAGACTCCCCACCTGCCACCTGATGTCCCTATCTGTAGGCAGGGGGACATCAGCCCAGACTTTGAAAGGTTTTTAGATGTTGCTACGTTCAGCATCGTAACACCTAATTGAGTGAAGAGCCTAAATCTCATATCTCCAAAAGGGATTTAGGCACTTGAGTCGATGCTGAGTACAGCAAAGCCTAAATAGCTTGAAAAATGCAGGGCATGGCTTTTGCTGGGATTGATCGAAAGCCCACTGGAAAGATGTCCCTTTGGCTCAGGTCAGTCAGGCCTAACCGTGGCCTTGCTCTGTGGCCAACCTGGCTAGCTGCAGCCTATGCACAGCAAAGAGAGAGTTTTGCTCACTTCATCGTTGTGGAAAGAGCTTATGAGAAGCCATTTACTGCCAGGGAATGCAGGTCAGATAAGCTGGAAGACGAGGGTTCCAGGAAGAGATCAATTAATTTAGGAGCTGTATCTTGTTTCCATTATAGAAAATACCAGAAATACTGTGTTAAGAAGGATGCTATCTCTCTCAGAACAAAAATGCTGGTTATAATGTGCCTTTTGCAGCATTCATATATATTTCCTTGTACAGAAATGTTAAATTCTCAAGATGAAGTATCTTCAGTTTGTGAAAATCAATTTATTTCTTTGTATGGCCTGGAATTGAAAAGCATAAGCCTGAAAGAGACTTTCTTGCCAATTTCACTGATAAAAAAGCATATATGTCTGGCAAGGCTCTTTTATTTTGGCTCTCCTACACTATTCCATTAATTTATTTGAGTGACTGCTCTTGAAACACCGGTTATTACAGGCAGCTCCTGAGCTGTGACTGTAAAGAACAGAGTCAGAGTCATCTGCACTGTTCACAGCATTTGCTACATTCAGTGTGCTTGTTTAGCTTTTTTGCAAGTACATTTGGTTCAGAACACAAGGTAAGGTTAGACTGAGAAACAGCCACATCCGTTTACCCCACTGGTGTAAATCGATGTAGCTGCACTGATTTAAGAAGAGCTACATTTGGGGTGGTCTGGCCAATGTCTTTCTTTACCTAGAGATACCATAGGCGGTCCCTGTCTTTCTAGTCAGCACTTCTGACAATCCAGTGTTCCCCAGTAGTTCGCAGCCAGGTCATTTAAGATCAGCTCTTACTACTCCAGAGCAACTGAGCACAGAGCCGCCCGGGGGGGGAGGGGGGGAGGGGCGCAAGTGGGGCAATTTGCCCCAGGCCCCGCAGGGGCCCCCACAAGAATGTCTGAGGTCTGAGACAGGGAAGGGGGCAAAGGGGCCCCTGAAATTGCTTTGCCCCAGTTTTTCTTCACTGACCTTTTGCAACAGATCTGATTTGGGGGAGTTTGGGGCTACACCAGGTGTCAGAAATCTTCCATTATTCCCACCTGCCCAGATGGAACGTGTTACCAGTGGGACTGAATATCAAGGTAGCAGATGGACATCATTTCAGATTGACTCTGTATTCAGACACTTCCATTAATTTGAACACAATACCTTATTAAAATTAAATGGCAATTCATTAGTAAGAATGTTATTAACATCCAACCACCGTATTACAGACGTCCATTTAGCATAGTTGATGAATCCCAGTAAATTTTTTTATAATAATCATTTAGCCTTTAAATCAATAGGTGACAAATATCCAGTTACCTCTGCAGCAGGCACAATTAACTTCTTTCTTTACTGACAGTTAGTTTCATACCAGGCAATTATTGTGCATGTCCAAGAACTCTTTGATGACCAAGAATAAATTGTTCTATCGCCTCAGAAAGTGTAAGTGGGAGTTAATTTGCTTCTAATCACAATCTAACCTGACCTGGAGCACTTTTCTTTGACGTGTCATAAATATAAAGGGAAGGGTAAACACCTTTAAAATCCCACCTCTGCCACCATGTCAAGGTTCTTTCCCCACTCTGAACTCTAGGGTACAGATGGGGGACCTGCATGAAAACCTCCTAAGCTTATTTTTACCAGCTTAGGTTAAAACTTCCCCAAGGTACAAACTATTTTACCTTTTGCCCTTATACTTTATCGCTGCCACCACCAAACGTCTAACAGATATATAACCGGGAAAGAGCCCGCTTGGAAACATCTTTCCCCCCAAAATCCTCCCAAACCCTACACCCCCTTTCCTGGGGAAGGCTTGATAAAAATCCTCAGCAATTTGCGTAGGTGAACACAGACCCAAACCCTTGGATCTTAAGAACAATGAAAAAGCATTCAGTTTCTTACAAGACGAATTTTAATAGAAGAAAAAGTAAAAAGAATCACCCCTGTAAAATCAGGATGGGAAATACCTTACAGGGTAATTAGATTCAAAACATAGAGAATCCCTCTAGGCAAAACCTTAAGTTACAAAAAGACACAAAAACAGGAAACTACATTCCATTCAGCACAGCTTATTTTCTCAGCCATTTAAAGAAAACAGCATCTAACTCATACCTAGCTAGATTACTTACTAAGTTCTAAGACTCCATTCCTGTTCTGTCCCCGGCAAAAGCATCACACAAACAGAGAGAGTCTTTGTTTCTCGCCCCCTCCAGCTTTTGAAAGTATCTTGTCTCCTCATTGGTCATTTTGGTCAGGTGTCAGCGAGGTTATCCTAGCTTCTTAACCCTTTACTGGTGAAAGGGTTTTTCCTCTGGCTAGGAGGGATTTTAAAGGTGTTTACCCTTCCCTTTATATTTATGACAGTGTGAATGGAGACTTTTCAGTCACAGGGAGGGAGGATTAAGAGCATGAGCCCCTGAAAGTTTTTCTCTGGACCTTTACAATTCCTGCAGCCGTGCAGGATGAGGGAGTACCGTCTTCACAGGAACTCGGTGCTTTTCAATAGAAGGCCAAGGCTGCACACCTCCCCATCTGCAATGATGCTAGCTGCCTCTGTCAACTGCATACCAGTAGAGCGGCAGTGGGTACCACTTGCAGTTTGCACTGACTTTTTACAGTCCAGTGCCCATATTTTTTCCCTTTTACATTGGCCCATATCTGTGATCGGACAGGTTCAAGCAAGCAACTAGCTAGTTAGAGATGGACAGATTTGTTTTTTTTTCCTTTTAATTCGAAAAAAGATAAATATTGTACAAGGTAGCTAGACCTTATATTAAACTCTGCCTTGTTTTCACCAGCATTTTACCTCCTCTTAGTTACCTGGTGTTAGCTAACATGAGTAAGAACACACCTTTTACCCTCGTGATAAGGGTAATGTGACTAGTGGCATTTTGGCCTTGAGACATTGTGAGGTCGCTGAAAGCATGGATTGGAGGAGAGCAGAAGAGGCAGAAGTAGCTTGTGTTCATGTATTTCAAGCTATGCCTCTGTTTGGGGGATCATATTGCCACATTTGCTCTCTTAAGTGGCTCAGCAAGTGTTGCTGGGTCTTTAATTCTGTTGGTTCATTACGCATGCATGAGTGACTGTACGTAGCTGTTGCAAAGTGGCCAAACCAGACAGTCTCTACGTAAAAGAATAAATGGACACAAATCAGACGTCAAGAATTATAACATTCAAAAACCAGTCGGAGAACACTTCAATCTCTCTGGTCACTCGATTACAGACCTAAAAGTGGCAATTCTTCAACAAAAAAACTTCAAAAACAGACTCCAACGAGAGACTGCTGAATTGGAATTAATTTGCAAACTGGACACCATTACATTAGGCTTGAATAAAGACTGGAAGTGGATGTGTCATTACACAAAGTAAAACTATTTCCCCATGTTTATTTCCTTCCCCCCCCAACTGTTCCTCACACGTTCTTGAGACACATTCTTGTCAACTGCTGGAAATAGCCCACCTTGATGATCACTACAAAAGGGGTTTTCTTCTCTCCTGCTGGTAATAGCTCACCTTACCTGATCACTCTCCTTACAGTGTGTAATGGTAACACCCATTGTTTCATGTTCTCTGTGTATATAAAATCTCCCCACTGTATTTTCCACTGAATGCATCCGATGAAGTGAGCTGTAGCTCACAAAAGCTTATGCTAAAATAAATTGGTTAGTCTCTAAGGTGCCACAAGTCCTCCTTTTATTTTGCGGATACAGACTAACACGGCTGCTCCTCTGAAATTCATCAAAGTGGGATCTAAAGAGAAGGGAGCATTTGCCATTGACCCAGGTTCACACTTCAGGATGCAGAGTGAAGAACCAGGAGATACCCTGCTGCTCTAGCACCCATTCCCCCCTGCACTAAATGAGATCATGTGACGGGGATGGGTGGGGGGGAAATGGGCTGCCCTCGCCTTTCAAACTACTATTACGTTTTTTCAGTCAGTCAAAGGGAGAGATTTCAGGAGGAGAGAGGAGAAAAGTGCCTTCTCTGTAGGAAAGAGGCTTGTCGCATGTAATTTAAGTTGCCTAAAGAGCTACACTGCTTCCTGCTAGTCCTATTAGCGTCCCTAAATGCAGCCGATTGATTTTTTGCCAGTTTACTTCTCTCTGTGCTTTAAACTGGGAGAACACTGATGTCGTTAAAGAACTCTGTGTCAGCACCCAGGCAGCAGTAAATGCAGAGAGAGAGAGAGAGAAAGGGAATGCTCGTGGACTCAAAGGTCTCTGATGTGAACTATGCAAGTGTTAAACAAGTCGTTGTCGGGGAGGAAAGCGTGTTATTCACCTCACTTATGCATTGCAATGTATAGATATTTAATAGTCTTCTTTCAGAGGGGTAGCCGTGTTAGTCTGGATCCGTAAAAGCGGCAGAGTCCTGTGGCATCTTATAGACTAACAGACATACTGGAGCATGAGCTTTCGTGGGTGAATACCCTCTTTGTCAGATGCATTCTTTGCCGCTTTTAATAGTCTTCGGTGGCCTAAATTTCCTGCTGGTTTTTTTGAGGTCCAATAGCTGCCCCAAATCTACTTCAAGGCCTGGGTCCGATCCTCAGCTCGTGTAAATGGCCATACCACCACTGAATCCTGGGGTGAGCGATATTAGTTAAGGATCCTGCCCATTGCAACAGGATTGCTCAAAGGACAGCTTTTGCTGGAGAGGACGTATGGGTTAGGGTGCAAGCCTAGGAGACGGGTGTTCAGTTCCCCCTCTGCCATGGAATCCGTGTGTCATTTAGACTTTCTCTGCCTCGGCTCCCTCAGGGCAGGTATTTCCCTTCCTCGCAGGGGTGCAGGGGGGATGAGCACATCAAAAGCTGTGAAGTACTCAGATCCTACGGCAATGTGGCCCAAAGAGGTACCTATGATAGGAGGAACTTGGCTCTGGGGCACATACGAATCCTCTTAAAACAGGGGGTTGGTTAATCTTCATTTCATGGCCAGGTACTCAGTGCAAGGAACAAATTGCAGCCACGAGTGTGTATTTAAAAGGCAGCCATTTATTCCGTGAATGATGAGACCTCACGCAGGGGTGTCCAAGTTCACCCCTTTGTATGCCTAGTGGAGGCACTCAGTGACCCCACGCCTCAAACAGCCACCTTGCCAAATGCTGTAGCAAAAGAAATGGAAATATATGACCTGGCAAAGCCACATGGGCAGGCCCTTCACTTCAGAACGTATTGCATGGCCACCACCTCCTTCCCTTCTGTGCATCTCTTCCTGAGACCCGCGTCTGCTGCCTTGCCTAAGCGTAGGGGACAGGCCTCATAAATGGAAGAATTTAGATTACATGTATAGTGAGAGAAAGCTCAGACACCGCGAGCACAACGTTTTCGTCTCAATCCCAGAGTACTGGGCCATCTCATGCATCCCGTGCAACTGGGAGCCAGAAGCACAAAAAAGCCAGGTATGGCTTAAACAGTACTGTGGACTTGTTTCATGCTCGCTCTGCTTGACACATTTATATTCCTGTCACATCCAGTGTGAGGACAGAATTTTTTGACACCCTCCATCCTCATCCTCTCCAACACATGGTAAATTTCATCAAAGAAACAGACCGAGCCTGTGATATGTTCTCCAAATCCGCTCCTTCTTGCTCAGCTGATGGTATCTGCCTGGATGATGCATGCTGCTATCTTGTGCAAACATATGGGAAGGGAGATTGAGGAGAGAGATTCTCCAACTGTTTGTCATGGAAAAAATAAATGACAAGACTGAGCAAGCACTGTCCCCTTACATGCCTCTTCAAAAGAGCTCTCACTTTGGAGAGCGTGGGAGTTTCCTCCCATCCTTTCCATTATTAAAAGAGCTACGGTCCTCAGTGACCCATTCCCAAAGGGGGAATAATTTCCCTTAGCCCAGAGTTGTAGGAAATAAATCTGTAATGCACATGCAAAGAGACAAGTGTTATATGCCGAGGCCCTAGTTTGTTTGGTAGAAACCTGGTTCAGCTTGCATTTCTGAGCGGCTTGGGACCCCACCAGACTACATCCAATCCTGAAACCTGACCCAGACCCTCTTTCTCCAGTTCTGCTTATCACAGTACACTTCCTGCAATAGTTCTGAAGTGAAGGGCCTGCCCATGTGGCTTTGCCATGTAATATATTTTTATTTCTTTTGCTAAAGCTTTTGGCAAGGTGGCTGTTTGCTGTGTTGGGCTAATTAGTGCCTGCACTAAGCATACAAAGGGGTGAACTCGGACATCCCTAAGTGAGGTCTCATCATTCATGGAAGAAACGGGTGCCTTTTAAATACACACTCGTGGCTGCAATTTACTCCTTCCATGGCGTACCTGGCCATGAAACAAAGATTAACCGACCACCTGGTTTAAGGGGACTTGTACGCGCATCTGTTTCTGTGGAACCTTCCAAAGCCAGTGCCTACGCGTCACCAATTTTTGTTACCGCACACGTAAAAGACACTTCAAAAGGCGATCTTAAGCCAGTTGGGATCATGTTATAAAGAAAACAAAATTACTTCTTCCCATCCTAACCCATTTTTGAATGAGCAAATGAAGACAAAAGGTCACATCATGTGCCAGTCCAGAAAATGTGTAGTTCCCATTCCAATGGGAAGTCTGCCAATAGTAAAAAAAAAAAAAAAAAAGTCCCCATTTCTTAGCACCAGCAAAATATAGCTGATGCTTCTCTACTGTCTCTGTGCATCTGTTTATGTAAAAACGTAAAGCCTGTTTGACGGGGAAACATCTCTCAGAAGGGACACAGATGGCCTGCGGTGCTTGAAAGTTGGAGAGAGTGAAACACATTCTCTGAAACCCTCTTTCTCCTTGGTCATTGGGTAGAAAGATAAAGGGATAAGCAGAATTCAGGTGGCTGTTATTATTCAGAATAATTTGACAGACATATTGGGAGTCCACCATAATAGCAACTTTTGCAAGGCATCAAAGCAAAGTGTGATTGTGCATTGTTCAAATGTACAAATACATTTTTCTACTTCGCTTGGAAGCTCTTTGGGGCAAGGATGCTCTGTTTGTTGTTGTAAGAAAAGGAGGACTAGTGGCACCTTAGAGACTAACCAATTTATTTGAGCATAAGCTTTCATGAGCTGCAGCTCACTTCATCGGATGTATTCACGAAAGCTTATGCTCAAATAAACTGGTTAGTCTCTAAGCTGCCACAAGTCCTCCTTTTCTTTTTGTGGATACCGACTAAAACGGCTGCTACTCTGATATCTGTTGTTGTGTTTGGTGCAGCACCTGGCACAACGGGGTCGTGGTCTGTGACTGGGGCTCCCAGGCGCTACCTCAATACAAATGGGAAATAATGCCAGGGAGTTCCTGTAGTGTTACTGTCGGTCAGGATACTGATAGTTAGGACGTGGGAAAACTACTTAGCTCCTCTGTGCCTCAGTTTACATATTTGGTAAAAGAGGCATTGGGGCACTCATGGGGCCAATGGTTGTTAACAGCATTTTTCATCTGAGGATCTCCAGTTATTGTGCAGTCACTAATTAAGTGCAAAGCATCATTGTTGTTAGTAATAGTTGTGATTACCTCTGGTGTGTCAGACAGCCTCAAAGTTACTCTGGTTTTCCTTTAATGAGAAGGATGCCAACATCAACCAATGAGCTTTCCCGAATCCGCCACTGACATTCTTGTACATTTTGGTTCTCTCCTGGGGCTTTAACTTTATTGGTATCCTTGCCACAATTTGGAATTTTCCAGACATTGTTTAGCAGCAAAGGAATAAAAGGCTAATTCACTTCTGGGGGGGTGGGACGACTTGTTATTGTTGTTCCAGAAATCCAAAATTTCCACCTTCGAAAAGATGTGGGCGTTCATGAGCAGCAAGCCGTCAGCACTCGTTAAAAATAACGAGGAAGGAATCCAGAGAGCCCTCACTGCAGAATACGCCCTCCTAATGGAGTCCACCACTATTGAATATATCACACAAAGGAACTGCAACCTGACCCAGATTGGAGGGCTGATGGACTCCAAAGGCTATGGGATTGGAACTCCCATGGGTAAGTGACAATGGTGCAGTTTGTGTACACGGCCCGGAGAGGGGCTGCTTAGCATAAACACAACAGCTGGCGTTGAGCTAATCGCTCCCAGCCATGTATTTCTGAAGAAAACACCCAGGAGTATCTGCTGGGTGAACAGGGAGATGCACAGCCCTGCTTACACAGACACGCTGCCTGCACTTGGTGGCTTTTGTCTTCCTTCCCCGCTGCGTGTGTAACTGCATCCGCTCTCCCTCCCCCGCAGGTTCACCGTACCGGGACAAGATCACCATTGCGATTCTCCAGCTGCAAGAGGAAGACAAGCTGCACATAATGAAAGAGAAATGGTGGCGAGGGAACGGCTGCCCTGAGGAGGAGAGCAAAGAGGCCAGCGCTTTGGGGATACAGAACATCGGTGGGATTTTCATTGTCCTAGCAGCAGGCTTGGTGCTGTCGGTATTCGTGGCGATGATTGAGTTCGTCTACAAGCTGCGCAAAACAGCGGAGCGTGAGCAGGTATCGGCCCCGGCGGTCTCCTGGCCCCCGCCCTGCAGGCCTTGGAGCCTAGCTCAGGTCCCAGGGTTGGCCTCTCGCAGGAGTCTGGGAGTTGTGCTCAGGGCGCACACAGCTCGGAGAGCTGAAAGGCTGGTAGCATTACCACTTGCTGCATGGCCAAGAGGACCCTGGCTGTGTCAGAGCCCTGAGCGCCGCTCAGCCTCGCCAACTGGGGAAAAGTCCTGGCAGCCCAGAGCAGGGATAAAATGAAGATGCCATAGGGTGGGACTCACAGCTCCTCTCCCTATACTGTATGGCTTGGATGTCCTAACCAAATCCCCCATCTGGAAGGATGTTGCCTCCAGGGAGGGGATGATGGACTGTACCTGCCTTGGGCGTGGTAGGGCCTGGTGCTGAAGAAGGTGGACAGAAAACAGGGGGAAAAGAGAAGGCCAGTGACTTGCAGGGAGCAGCCCTGTAGCCAATGCAATATGCATCTCCCAGGGAAACAAGACACCCGGTCACCAAAATGGGCTTGGTGAGTGGCAACTCCACGAGCAGTAAAGGAGCCACTAAACGTTGTCCTACCATGCTATGGCAATTGTCTTGGTGAAACCAGGGAACTGGCATAGTATTCCATGCACTATTCCTCATTAGTTAACCCTTTATACACTATTTCTAAATGGAATCTTAACAGAAAGTGTGGCCAGGCCCACCTCTCATGGTTGCCATTTGCCCCTGATGGAAGAGGGTTTATGCCCCTCATACGTTTTTACCTTGTGCTGCGTATACAGTGATGTTACACAGAACATAATAATTGTGTGTATGAGTAACTTCTATAACCAGAGACTGAAATAAGTTGGCATAAGCAAAAACCAGTAAACGAGCCAGCCCAGGTCAGGCTGCAGCAGTCCTATGACACTCAGCATGCCACAGCATTCCTACTCCCAGGGAACAGGGAACGCCCCTGCACTTTCTTACAGTAACCTATGCTTTGTCTTTAGCCAGTCTCAATAGACTGATGGGGAAATCTCACCCGTGTGCATAGGGGCCCACCAATGGCCTCCACAGCCCTGTGCAGAGTGGTACATAGGAAGCATGCTGGCCCTCTGTGCAGACAGGTCTCGAAACACCTTCCTAGGAGTAACAAAACCCTTTGCCTCCACTCTTCCCCAGCGCTCCTTCTGCAGCACCATGGCCGACGAGATCCGGTTGTCACTCACCTGCCAGCGGAGGGTCAAACACAAAGCCCAGCCACCCATCATGGTGAAGACGGACGCCGTGATCAACATGCACACGTTCAACGACAGACGGCTACCAGGGAAGGACAGCATGACGTGCAATACTGGGCTGACGCCCGTGTTTCCATAAGGAACCGGGATTGGGGTGGAGGGAGGGACATGCTGGAGGCGGGATCGGATGCTCTCTCCATTAGGGAGGAAGGGATAAAAATCCTGGTTTGGTTCAATTTCAAGAACAAGGCCTTTAACACAACTCCATTGGTCGCTGGAACAGGAACGGGAACTTCAAAGCATGGACTGTAACCTGGTTTTATTTTTTTAAAAAGGCTTAGATCCTATAGGCCTCATGGAGTCCAAACACACTACACATCCAGGAGTCTGATGTTTACATATTGAACACACATGGAGGCAAGCAAGAATCAAGCCGGACTGACCCTCAGTGGATAACGAGAAGCCCCCCGAAACCCCAGGCTTCCTTTAGCATGGCAATAAAAAAGAAACATTTTGTGAGTACAGTACAGATGTGGAGTGAATGACAGTCCACGTGAGCATCTATTCCGAACTGACGTACACAGCACATTTAGGATAGAATGACTGGGAAGGGGAACAAATATAAATAAATAAAACAGTTGTCAAAGCTGCTGCCTTCTCTCGAAGCAGTCCACCATGACCTTTTACCTCAATGCTGTGCTGGCTTCTTGTCGTCGAGAGCGGGAAGTCCACGTGTGCGTGTGATGCAAAAAGGCGTGTGGAAATACATCGGAGTCAGACAGCGGCTAAGAAGGGGCAAATGATCTTTAATGGACTCCCAGACACAGGGCATAGGATTAGGGTAG
Organism: Chelonia mydas; assembly: GCF_015237465.2. Lineage (NCBI taxonomy): Eukaryota > Metazoa > Chordata > Testudines > Cheloniidae > Chelonia > Chelonia mydas. The sequence goes on from NC_051259.2 coordinate 2,099,941, forward strand.
TGCACCCGATATTGCTACCATCTGAAAACAATAAACAAAATCCTCCTGTGCCAATTGCCCCTGCAATGCCAGGGCGGGATTGTGATCTTCAGGTCACTAGCTCCTTCACAGCCTGTGGGAAGGTCACGTTCCCCTTAGAAAAATCTAGACTTCAGCATTAACATGAAGGGAAAGTGAGGGAGCTGTTTCTGGGAAGCTAATGGGTAAGTCTACTCTGCAATGTAAGCCCAGGATTAATAGAATTCAAGTTTGTTAACCTAGGGCTTGAGTGTCTACACTCATTTGCAACTCCAGGTTAGGAATTGTTGAAGCCTGGGTCCCAACCTGGGACTCCAGCATCTACACTGCATTACGTGGGATCGAGTCCAACCACCCATATGCCAGGCCTCCTAGAGCCCGCCAAAAATGCGGCCACTCTAGCCATTTGTTCATGGTGCAGTGTGGGAAAACTTGACTCTCCAGAGGACAAAGAAAGTTGGCCTATGGGATTGTGGGATATTTCTGGCAGACTCCCAGAGCACGAGTCCAGTGGGGCTGCATCTACACTGCAGAGCAATAGGGCTTGGACGCTGGGTCTCAGCTTGACTCAGGCTTGGACCCTCCACCTCCATGCGGTCCTGGGACCCTGGATCCAAGTCCTGGGTTAGTGCGGTTTGTGCGTAGACTTAAAAGGGTTAGGCTTGAAGCCTGAGTTCAAACCCTGGGCTAACATTGCAGTGTAGACACACCAAATGTTACTAACTCCAGCAAGTTTGATGGCAGTGAATTATGGCTGCATTGGTTTCATATTCCTGACAGGCAGGGAGAGCCGAGTTGTTTGTTTGGTTTAAAATTAATGTTTAATTTGCGGGGTTGTGGGACATCCCAGACTTGCAAAGAAGATCTTGGTCCAAATAGACAGGACCAGTCTTGAGTCAAACAGCACCCTGGATGAGCCAGAACATTTCACTGTTGCTCTCCCAGTGCACTCAGTGTCCTACAACAAATGCATTGCCATTTTACGCTACCAAAAACCCACCAAACAAACAAGAAACTCCCATTTAAAACATCCTCCATGAATGGCGCTCGGATTTTCAGCAGCTACCCAGGTTGCTTGTCCTACAAGGCTGGTCCTGCAGATGCATTCAGTCAGAATTACCAAAGACGTGTGAGCTGATTTAGAGGTAATCTTTGAGTAGGGTTTGTTTTTTTGGTTTTGGTTTTTTTGCATTCTGGCCCCTCAGAGCATCACACAACAGCGTTCAGCGTGACATGTCACTGGCTCATTTCCTTCCTGGCCCTGTGCAGAACCAGCGATAGGCTGCAACATGCAGAGATGCTTTTCTAAAACGTTGTGGGGAATGTGCTGAAAAAATGAGTTCAGGGATTTGACGCTGCCCGATTATGGGGAGGATTTAGCGTGAAGGAAAACGATGCTCAACTTCCTCTTTTAATGCAGCATCGCTAGAGATCTGCCATAGGGACTCCCTGCACCTTCCATTCTCTCCCATCAGAACAGAGGCTAATCCTCAAGGCTGATGTTCCCTCCCACATACAGGGCCAACACGAAGCTTATACACCACTTAAGTCCTATTTTGAGGGCTTTAGCGGGGCTTTAAGTAATGCCTTGTGCTTGGTCTCTTCATGGGGTAAATCTCACCCTACATAGTGTGAATTTAGGAAGGTTTTATGGCTACAGCAGGAGTCAGCTGCTAAACTAATCCAATTTTTCATGTTCTTATTTAGAAACATTTTTAGAGATTTCGCCTGACCCCAAAGAAACAAATCCATTTGCAGTTGCAGTCTAAGACACACTAGCATTTTTGACCCTCCTCTTTCTTTTCTTTGTTCAGTTTTAGTTTTTAGGGTGGTGGTGTTTGGGCTGAATTAGCACATTTGCTCCAGGGAGAACTGTGGCTGTTTTTCACCAGAGCGCGTACTTTGGTTTGGTTTCTTCACACAATGAAAAAAGACAATGTTTTATCCTGAAATAAAATGGTAGCTTTTCTTGCATATGATCCTGATAAAAATTAGCCATTTGGCAGAGAATTTGCCACTATTCTCACCTTTTCTTTTCATAGATGCCATGACAAGTTAGAGGTGAAACTCTCTGTGTGTCAGACTCCACCGAGTTGGGTGACCAAGGGTGAAATTCACCCCAGTACAGTGGGCCACAGCCCACTTAAATCCCTCTTCAGCCCTCAAACCAGGCAGAACAGGATTGAAGTGGGACGTAAGTGGGGTGTGTAGGCTTTGTGCCAGCCTCCTTCAGAGGGAGAGCACCATCCCGAGAGCAATAGGCACCAATCTGATTGCTGACTCACAGAAAGCAACTCCCTTTAATTGTGACAAGGTAGGTGACTTAGCCATGTTTTGCCCTGCCACCTCATACCTGTTTCCATTCCTAGCCTCACTCAAGCTGAATTTAGACCGCTTTTGTTTGACTTCCAAAAACCTGGCTGACTTCAAATTCAGTGTTTGATCCAAAGGGGTTGGATCCCAACAGCAACACCATCTCTGTCACTAAAACAGCAATAAATGAAGAAATGTATGAAGAGCAGAAAGTGGGGTGGAAAAAATACCTCCCTCCCCCAAAACTAATTATTTTCCTTCTCCATCTCTTTGCACATCTGGGGGCATTTCAGACAGGCCATTTTTACACTTTTCTTCTGGGCTTTCCAAGCTCTTAGAAATAGATTTCACAATCAAGGGGAAGGTAAAAGCAAAGTCAAAACCCAGCTGGACTTAAAAAAAAAAAAAAAAAAAAGGGCCCCCCCTTTAAATGCTCCAACAGGGTGAGTAGTAACAAGACTATACAAAGTATCATCCATTTCACTCCTTAGAAGATTATTTTAAAGAATAAAATTTAACCAACACCATTTACTTGTCACAAACAATGTGACGAGTGAGTTTCTGTCACCGTTGTCCCAAATTTACAGGAGACCACGTGGAATTACCACTGTTTGCGACCAGCAAGAAAAATCCCTGCAGATTAATTTTTTCTCTATCTCCACAATTACAGTAAACTGGCCATGAAAGAATAGCCCATTTCATGCTTCTAAATGTTTAAAATCCTGAGTATTAAAACTTTCAGCCCTACAGAACAGCTGCTTGCTGCTGAATATGGAGAAAGTCCTGCTGGAATGGAGAGGAAATAGCCAGAAGCCAGACACACACGGGTGTACAGGTTAGTGACAGAATGGACAGCAGAACCACAAGGAGTCCTAAAGGTGCTGGCGTGTGTACCCAGCAGAGGCCAGGGAGGCGTATGGACCCAGCAGTGTAAATAGCAAAGGGACTGTGGAATGCACAGAGGGGAATGTGGGTAGCTCAGAGCCAGGAGGATGAGTGAATCTGTAACTGTTAAAAGGTGGGGGCGACATCTCTCGTGTAGTCCACAAGCAGCAGCAGTTCAGGCCTCATCTCCTCATGGGCTGTTCCCCGCCTCTAACGCAGATTCTCCTGGGCCTTTACTGAGATGCCAAATAGGTTTCCTTGCGGTGCAGATCTTTCATAACCACCCACATCTGTGCAATCAGTGTCTTACTGCAACTACCATCCTGTAAGCTCTGCTCTCATTCATATATAGAGAGAGAGAGACACAGACGTGCACATGCCTAAAAGTATATATTGTTAAAAGTATATGATACACATACAAAGGTTTTTAAATACTATCTGTATATATTACCAGAATGCCATCATATTTTTCTAATGCCATCTGGCAATGATCTACAAAAGCCACAGGAAGAGTGGAAGGGTGAGAGTCCTCTGTGTCTCCTTCCATTCTGCCCTCCTTGCCCCACCCCAACACAAAGGGATCTCGGGTAGGGCTGGAGGCAGTTTGTGGAGCCTGGATAGTGACCAGTCTTGTCCCAGGGGGCCGTACAAACCCTGCTCTGCTCATTCTCCTTAGCAGCTTGCAATTTCAGGCTCCTGAATGTCCTGGCTGCACCTCATTGTTACCGATTAATCCCATTCCCTTCGTTGAGCTACGTCTATTGGTCCAGATTCCCAGCCAGTGCAAACCAACTTCACTCCATTGGCTTCAAAGAACAGCACCAATTTACACCAGCTGAGGATCTGGCCCATTGCCTTTATTTGGGGGGAGGGGTCCCCCCAGTTAGATTGGTTCATTTCAACCAAAATTTAGGGATGGGGCAGTACAATTTCTGATCTCTGTTATACTGGTATAAATCTGACTAACGTTGCTTTCGAACTATGCTGCCTTTGCATTGGTATAACCGAGATCAGAATCTATCCCCTTGCCTCCACTAATCTTTGGGGGTGCATCAGGCCTTTGGACTGGCTAGCAAAGGTAAAGTGTGCACCATGCAGTCTCTGATTGTGGAGAAGTGGTGAACTAGGAGCTAAACATACATTTGAAAGGAAACTTTGGGATGGGTAGAAAATTTAATACAAACTAAAAATACTTTGCAAATCATTTTGTCACACACACCACATACATGTTTCTTAAATAAATGTCACAAAGTAATTAACTTCCACTGAATATAAATCAATCACGCACATTTTGGGGTGGGGGGGGAGGCGTGGAAAAAAACGTTGGTATAAAATGCTGCGGTTTCAGTTCACTGTCACTCTTACAGTATTCAATGTCTCCTTCTTAATCTCTTGTAAGACCAATGAAGTAACACAAGGATGGGTTGGTTTTGGGTTTTTCCATGGTTACAAATCTTTCAAACTCTCACTGTGGTAAAAGTTGGGTCATTTTTTCAATTTTGGGGGGGGCTAATTTCTAGTGTAAATTTCCAGCACCCAACACTCAGCCTACATATACACCAACAGACGGAATATGCAAAGGGGGGTGGGAATATGTTTCAAGATAGCTATTGTTCTCTCAGAGGTGTGTGTGGAGGGGAAGGGGGTTGGGTCAGAAATGTTATCGTATGTTTCCATGGTAGAGGTTTCTGCCAGGTCTGGGCCCCAGTATTTCTCCCTCTAGTAGACATCAGTGCAGTTCTGGCAGCTGAATGCCAGCCATGGAAGTCATTATGCAGCATTCGTGATCTCACAAAGTTGAGCCATGTGCTATGTGCTATCCTGCTGTGAGAGACCAGGTTGAAACATACTCAACACGTTGTTTGGTTTAATCACGGCTCCCTTGCTCTGGAAAGTTAGGGCTGTGCCTTGCCAGTTAAAGCCAGTCTGCCTGGAGGATATGGATTTCTGAGCATTGTTGTAGAATGCCCTTTGCTGTCTATAATTTTCTTTGACATGTTTCTCAAAAAACTGGTCTCTGTGACATTCAGGGGATTTTCCTTTGTGGACATGCAGAATTTCTATGAATATAGTTTTTTGTAAACATTTTGTAACAATTTTGGTTTCATAGTAACTGTGTTACTTGCTGATCATTCTAGGCTGATGTAAATAAAATTTCCAGGAAAAAAAGAAAAAAAAATTCTGATTATTTTCCTTTTTAAGACACTGTGATATATCAAAGTGCACAGTTTGCTGTATGAGGTAATATGGTTTTAAATTTTAAATAAAAAATAATTTCTAGGAAAAAACAGTTTGTGCCCGTTTGTATTAAAGGTGCCCCTTTAGCCTTGCTGGAATCTGTGTCTTGAGAGCAACTACATTGTTTAATGACTTCCCTAATTGATTCCCCTTCTAGACAGATAGTTCTCCCTCCTCTTTTCTCCCGCACTCCCCGTTAAAAACCCCGTAACAAACAAACAAAAATATCACACAACAGAACCAAAACCCACCCCAAGCCGAGCTTTTACCCCAAAAGGTAAAATCCACAGCACGAGAAGACACGCCTGGCAACTTCTCCAGTTCAGTGTCCCCATCAATAAGGAGACTTGTCATTTCGTGCCAGCTGGGAAACCACCCAGGCCTTCTCCACTAATGCACAGGCCACATGAGGGCAGGTTGGGGACGCAGAGTTGAGCTGGTCAAAATATTTTCCTCAAAAAAAAAAAAAAAAAAAAAAAGGGGGGGGGGGGATAAAAAATGGCTTTTTTACCCTGAAATGAAAATTTCAGTGGCACATTTTCGTTTCAGCCATATTTTTCTGAATTTTTTCAATGAAAACCCCAAAATCAACACTTTTCTCTCTCTCCTTTTTCTCTCCATTTTCCAGTGAGGAAAAGAAGGGGGTTGGGAGAAGGGAAACTGAAAGCCATGATTTTTTTTTCTGCAGTTTTTGTTTTGTTAATAATCAAGGGGGGAAAAATCAGCAAAAAGTTTCCTCAAAAGAGGAAAAAATTGTATTTCTTTGGAAGTTCTTCATAGAAAATATTTAGTGTTTCCCAACTGGCTCTGCTGCGCTGCACTTTTATGTCAGTATTTGCTAAGCACAGAGCACAGTGCTTTGGACTCTGGAAGAAAGAAGCAGCAGCCGCCATAAAAAGCTTGAATTCAGCCCATGGACGTTCCTTATGATTCTTCTTCACGTTATCAAAGGGGTTTGTGCTCTGATGAAAAGCCTGGAGAACTGGGCATCTGGGCCTGATTCCAAAACCTACTGAAGTCAATGGAAAGATTCCCACATTTGCCCTATGTTTGCTGAGACATGAACTGGTGATGGGACTTACCTAGTCTAACCCCCCTTCCTTAGAGAAAGTTCTATGCAGGGTAGGTAATAAAGTCCTGATGCTTCACCAGGCACTGCCTGTAAACATTTGCTCCCTGTATTACATAGCACGCAGGCTGAAATTGTGCTTTTCATTATGAACGGATGCTAGATTCACCGAGTCTAGGAAAGGCTCACAGATTCCCTGTGGGCTCCAAGTCTTAGAAAACCTCTGTTTACATCTTCCCCACTTTGATGTGAGTCTAATGGCAATTAAAAATCTTATTAGCTTGATAAAAGCTTAAAGGACTCAAAAGGCCAATGTTTATTAGTATGAACTCTTTACAGTTCTGCTTTATTATATTAAGCCAGGGAGCTTAGATTTCGGCATTTAAGGGGGAAAATTCTACTCTCGTATCTGTACCTTGCATCTCAGTTCTGACATTTTGAGTGAAATGTGCCACAGGAAACCCTGCATGTGTAGGCTGAGGAGAATATTGGAGGCAAGATTACTATCACTTCCATTAACCCTGAGAGGCTCCAACTGAGATCTGAGCCCCATTGTACGAGGCACTTCACAAACAGATAGTGGGAGACAGCCCCTGCCCCAAAGAGCCTACAGTCTAAAGGGAAAAGACAAACAAAAGGGTATGCAAAAAATGACCCCAATTTACAGATGGATAAACTGAGGCACAATGTGAGTCAGTCATTTATGCAAAGTTAGTTGGGGCATAAATGCAGCAAAGTCAGACCTCCTGAGGCTCCGTCCAGTGCTTTAACTACAAGGTCATTCTTCTCTCCTATGAAGGTCAGGCCCCAAGGGTTTCAAATTGCTCACATACAGTGAATGGCTGCATTTGAAAAGATAGGCCACAGTATTCAGAAGTTCTCTGCAGAGACATTTCTCCGAGGAAGACTCCACTCTGTCATGAGTAGAGGCCTGACGGTAGGCACAGGGTCAAATTTTCAAAAGTACATAAGTGACTTGGGAGCCTAAGTCCCATTTTCAAATGTTACTTTGGTTTCCAGGAGCCCGAGGATCAATGAAAGACAATGGAACTTGCCCAAGTGCACCCTAGGTCACTACTGAAAATGGGATTTAGGCTGTTAACCACAAAGCCTTCACTTATTGCACGCTGGAAAGGCACAAACAATTCCTTTCCATATTAATTATTTTTAAGGGGCACACTCATAAATTCTCTCATTTCTATTCTCTACCAGCACCTGGAAAATGGCAGCCTTGAAATTTGTGCCCAGAAGAGTGTGTCAGAGGGTGGCAGAGATTCACTTTTAGGTTCAGAACTCTGATCAATATGCAGAGAATATGTCAAAAAAGGGAGAAAGCAGCAGATGTTCTTGCAAGGCTCCTGCTACGTAACCTAGCACGACAGCGGTGTGTACGGTAGCTAAATCCATGCACATGGTGTAGGCTAAATCAGGGAAGAGGCTGTTTTCTCTTTACTAGAAAAGCACAAGTCAGGCTAGGCCAGGCAGACCTTGTCTGAGCCAGCAACCCAAGCTTATGTCTGCATTAATAATATGAAAAATTGTCAACATGAATCGTTAGTCAGAGGTGGCCAGTAACGAGGGAGAGCAATTAACCTTATCATTCAATGAATCACCTTTCACTGACCATGAACCTGCCACCTCAAAACTGCCAATCATGCCAGGCATGAATAATTACGCTGACAATAGATTTCACTCACAAAAAAGGAAAATTCATTACCTTTCAGTGTTAATTAGTCCCAGGGAGTGAGAGAGGGGAAATAAAGGAACAACAGGGGAGTGGGGAAAAGCTGCCCATCTATCTTCCCACTTCTCTCTCTTCAACCAGGAAGCTTTGAAAATTCTTTCAGATGATCAGGGAAAGCAATGCCTATTGATTGATTTATTTATTTAAAGAAAGTCTCATTTTCGAATGTAGCATCCGGGCGTTTGTCTCTAGGTCTGGGTGGGCATTTTCCTCATGTTGAATCTCAGAAAATCTGATCCCACCTCACATCTCAGCCCACATCACCTGTTCTGCCACTTCTTAGCATGTGCCATTAGCCCTGTGCGGGGCAAAAGGACAGCTGGATTTTCAGTCATTCTCTGCTGTCACATTACATTTTGCCCTGTTCTTTCTCTCTTTTAAACCCTCTTCAGTTATGAAGGATTTGACGAAGCTCTGACTTACACAGCAGAACATGCCTGGTTTTCTGGAAGACAGTCACAACTTAGAGGGTAGGGTCAAAAATACAGTGAGGTTAGTTCGTTTAAGAAGAGCATGTGAAAGGCATGGCAGCAGGAGGTGGTTTATTACATTTAAATACCGATAGTAATCGGTACAGTGCAAATATCTGTAAAGATGCATAATAATTAAAGTATCTTTGTACTTGTACAATGCCTTGCATTTGAGGACCTACAAGGTAGTTTAATATTGTAAAATTCATCCCTACTGTAAATTCACTCACTTAATATTACACCAGGAGTTACTTTGGCCCATGGAGCATCTAACTCCAGTTTAAAAGATGAGGAAATTCAGGCCAAGTGACTTGACCAGGCCACATGGTAGGTCGGTAGCAGAACTACAGACTCCCAGGCCTTTGCATTAAGCACTAGGTAGCCTCCCTTCCTGTCATGCTACCTGGAAGGTCTTCAGATCAAAACTGACCAAGACCTGACTTGTCTGCAAGGGGACGGTAAATGAAAAGGGGAGGAGGAATCAACGGATTCCTTATGGGAAAAGGAGCAAAAAGGGACAAACTGGATGAATTTTCTCCTTAGTCACAGCTCTGCATCCCTGATGGGAGTTGCCCATGTGAGCACAGACTTGGGCCCAAAATGTCCAATGACTCAAAATTGTTAAGACCTAAACTCCAGGGAGCAGAATTTTGTTGGCCTGGACAAACCAGTCTGAATTAAATTAGAACAGAGCTGCACCTTTACTAGAAACTCAACCTGAATCCAAATCTGCTTGTGACTTTTGTGGAAGTTTGGTAACATTTCCTTTTAACGTTCCCCATCAGCCTCTGCATTGGGTATTTTCAGCCAGAAGCTGAAATATCAGACGTCTCAGGAGGCCAGACTTGTATATTTAAACACCTGTTGGTAACCAGACCGTGCTGGGAGTCCAGCTACAAAACTGTTCTAGCGACTTTCCCAGGTAGGTTTCTAGAACAAAGCAGTTGAGGCAGACGGTAAAACCCCAAGATTTTTAGATTCTTCCCAATGCAGAAAGCACCTGAAATAGCGAAGACAAACTTCTGGAAATTGTTCCCTGGGTCCCTCCTGCAGTTCAGCAGCATAAAGTATTCTAGCTTTACAGTTAACTTCCCATTAACTCCTTGGCTAACCTGAATGCCTGTCGCTAGTCCAAGTCCCCCTCTCAGTCAATCATTCCTTCCTTCAACCCCACAAGGCCTTGTCTATACAAGCAGGCTGCACTGGCAGAATTTTCTTTACATTGCTGGGCACAGCCACATTTCCTCCCATCAGCTGTTCCCTGAACTCCCATCCATAGAACGGATGTCTGGACTCTATGGACGGAGCAGCCAGCCTGGTTTTTACTTATTAACGTATTCCTAACGTCAAACTGTTCTTTCATCCCTGACAACAATTCTGGGAAGTCTGGGCCCGCTTTTCACAGCTCTCAGACAGCCTCGATGCACAGCCACTTCCTCTGTCCTGGAAGCAGCAACCTGTGAAATCTGGGATTCTCCAGCCAGAGTGTCACGAATTTGATATTGGGTCAAATTTGATCCTTTTCACTTCTGGGAGAAATTGTCTTTCAGTTTTGTGAAAGCCAGCCCGGAACCTGGAGGCCAGACAAGGCCCATCGTTCAGTGTCAACCGGACATCAAGCACCCCACAAGATAAAACCTACAGCTTCATTTAATAATAATTTACTATTAAATGTTCCTTCCCCCCACTCCTCGGAGCTCTTCCCAGCCCAGTACAAGCTGCACACAAACAGGCTTTCCCAGGACCCAATATTCGATAATAGGAATGTCTCAGGTTGAGACAGTGCCTTTCATCCTGATGGCTCCCTGTGCATACGGGTTCATCCACTACTTAAACCATGCTGTCTCTGGATGGAAGATGGGACCACAGGCCAACAGCTGGGGCACAGCAGAGCAGAACCTCTGTGTCCAGTGGAGCTCTACATACCACTACAGAACCACAGAAGGGCTAAACGGCTCACTGGATGCGTGTTCGGGCTGCTTTTCTGGGCAGTTGCAATGAAAATGACCCTCTTTGGATGCACCTTCATGGTTGTTGAAATTGTCCCCTACCCAGAGCACTAGCAGTCTCTGATGGCGAGTCCTTGTATTTACATGGTGCATTGCCCTTGTTCTGGCGCTCTGCCCAGGAGAGAATTTCATCCGTTGTGTATTCCCATGGGGCCTCCAACCTTTCGAAAACTCATTGTCTAGACAGAGAGGACAGGAGCTCAATGATTCACCTCTCCTCTGATAGCTTCTACACCATCAACTTCTTGAAGCACGCCTGGACCCAGGGCCAAAATCAGCCTGCTGGCACTGGAAGGTGGGTTTCCAGAGCTGGGGCACAGGCCCCCACACTCCCCTCCCTTTCTGTAGATCCTCTCCTCGTTTGTAATACGTTCTCTGACCCGAGCGGGGACTGGGAAGGCAGAAGGGACCCACGCCCAGGTCCTGCCCCCAAAGCACATGCCATGCTGTTCAAAGGCAAAGCGAATGAAAGCGAGTTTTGATGAATAGGCTGGGGGTGGGGAAGGCAGCAGGATTCCATTCCCCGTTCGCGAGAGGCTCAGTCTCAGCACCAAGGGGAGATTTATGGGGCGTGAAGGCAAATTTGAATTTCACATCAGGCCCAGGACTGCACTGCCGTTGCGGGGATCTGCCACATCAGGCTGCTCCAGGGAAGCAATCTCGCTAATGAGACATGAACAGAAGAAAATGGCTCCATCCCCATTCCTCATGGCCCCAGGAGGGTCCATTCTTGTACCAGCTGTTTGCAGCATGAATCATTCATTAATATTACATAAACAGGAAGCAGTGGGTGGGATCTGGCACCAGTATCTGCATGGGGAGGAGAGAAAAGGGGGAGGGAGGTGGGACTATGAAGGCATGCTTAGATGCCAGTGGCCACAGGGGTGTTGGCTCTCCTCCTTGTTTCCAGCCACTGACTAGCATTAAGAAAAGTTAAAAAACATTAAATGTGTTCTTAATGTTACTCTTGGCCATATGAGCAACGCTGTGGCTGCCCCATGGACGTTCATGGGGGAAGGGTGGCCTGTCTGACATCAATGGGACAGGAGGTGGGTCCATAAGATAAGACGTGGTCCAGACTATTAAAAAGTTTGGGCCTGAAGTATCTGAGGTGCTGAGCTCCCGTCGCTCCCTTTGGAGGCATTAGTGTTTGCACTCTCTGAAAACCAGACCTTTAAATGTGTAACTGTCTGCAGGGGAGTTTATATACAGCAGCCAATGCTTTAATATCACTTAGGATAAAAGGTGTCAATGGGGCCATTTAGCATTCTCTGGAAATAAGGTGAAGCAAGATGTTAGTAAACAAGAATTCCTTTGGCAGCACTTGAGTAACATATGGGCTCCGTGCATAATGCGCCTTGAAATAGCTTTGGTTGGTTAGCAAAGTGACTTTGGGATGCAACTCACATTGCACAGCCGCAGCCGAGAAGTCCTGCACTAGAAGAAATGCAATGCCAGCCTTGTGCTGACTTCTCGGCACGGGGAATGAGGTGGAGCAAATATGCACTGTCCTCTGGGCATGAAAAGGGAGAAGAGATCCTTCCCGACAGAAGAGGCTTCTGTTTTCATTCTGACACCAACGGCTAATGAGCTAGTTCAAATCAGTGTTTAATAATAAAGAATAATGGTAAAAATAAACCGCAATATAAATAATACTTTGTATCTAGAATCATAGAATATCAGGGGTGGAAGGGACCTCAGGAGTTCATCTCCCCAATGTCTTTCACCTCAGGTCTCAAGGTGCTTAGCAAATAGGAGTTAATATTCATACTAGCCTTGTGAGGCAGACAAATATTCCTACCCTAATTTTACAGATGAGGACATTGAGATACTAAGAGGTTAAATGACTTGCTGAAGGGGAAATAGAAAATCAGTGGCAAAGGCAGGAGCAATCTGATTTGTAGTCTCTTTGACTCATCTCTCGCAGAGAGCACAGAAAGTTTTCTTTAGTTTCTATTTGGAGACAAACACCTTTCCAACCTTTTGGAAAGAATGGGATTTTGACAGGACAATAATTTTCTTAGGCTTTGTCTATCCTGGGGATTTTCCCTTTGACAGGGTGAAAGCCACGCTAAAAGCAATATTCTTCCTCTATTCCAAAGACTGAAAGCATAGTATCAAAATAGGAACCAGACTTAATGGGAATCAGGCCTGGGATCTTCAGCGAACAGAGCTTGTAGCCAGGGGCGCTGGAACAATTTGTATAGGAGAGGTGCTGAGAGCCATTGAACCAAACTGTAAACCCCTGTATATACAGGAAACCACTTCAAGTCAGGGGGTGCGGCAGCCCCCCCTGCATGTCTTGTTCCAGCACCTATTCTTATAGTTCAGTGATCCTGGCTGTGGCTTAATGCAGATCCACAAAATACCACCTTGTGATAAATGATGCTTAATCATACCCTGCTAATTACAGGCTCTATCCTAGTATGTGTGTGTCAAAGAATCAGCTTTGATTTGGCACCACAAGACTTGCACATTTCCCAAGTGGAGAAGTCTACAGTTTGCTTGAGTGTGACCACACTGGCATTAGTTGTAATTACTTATGGTCTGATTCTACTATACTTGTCACCCCTTCTGTGGTTCTGTGGACATCAGCAGGGCCGTTTGCTCTGTGAGGTACAACTCACTGTGACTAAAGGCACCAGAAACCATCCCAAGTTGAGCGTGGCAGAACAGGGTCTTCAAGAAATTTATTCCTCTTATATCACTTCTAGTCTCCCTTAAACTGCACTTCACCTAGCACTAAGGGCCTTTCTGCATACTTGGAATGAAAGATAGGTGCTATGGGACTCTACATTCAGTCACATCAGGAAAGCTCTTAGCCGTTGCTCCTGGAAACTCAAATGTATTTCCTTCACCACACGTGGCTTTTCTTCACTGGTTATTACTGTAAATTACTGGTACCAGGAAAGCTGAAGTAATGCAGGTGAGCTGCTGGACATCTGTATTCATGCTACGAGTTATTACTATTATTGGTTTCAGAGGAGCAGCCGTGTTAGTCTGTATCCGCAAAAAGAACAGGAGGACTTGTGGCACCTTAGAGACAAAACACATTTATTTGAGCATAAGCTTTCGTGAGCTTGCATCCGATGCAGTGAGCTGTAGCTAACGAAAGCTTATGCTCAAATAAATGTGTTTGTCTGTGAGTTTGCTTTGTGGAGATTGACCCATTCCCGGCCACCAGGTATGACTGGCCTAGATTGTATTATGATGCAGACCAAATTCTAGAAAGATGCTGCATGAGTTTGTATCACAATAGCACCCAAGATCAGGGCCCCACTGAGCCAGGCTCTGAACAGCCACATGGTAAGACACAGTCCGTGTCCAAAAGATCTTACAGTCTAAACAGATCAGACAGACAAAGGCTGGGAAGGAGGCAAGTGACTTGTCAAGGTCAGACAATGAGTCAGCGGCAGAGCTCAACTCCCAGCCCAGTGGTCTCTCCGCTAGACCAAGCTTATGAAACAGACAGTGAAAATCCATCACTGCCCAAATCTTGCACAAAGCATCCCAGAATATTTTGGGAGGAGAGCATGAGGCATCCAATACACAAACACAACCTCAGACACCACAGTGGTGCAGGGGAATTCTTGTTTTCATATTTTATTGCCAGTGTTATTTTTCACCATCCTCGAGTTTGGAGTCATTTTCACCCTCCACATAGACAGAGCATGGACAGCAGTTGTGCAAACTTCCCCCCCATCATCTGGAGATGAAGGGATCCCCACTCAGGATGACCAAGGAGTTCAATCACGATGACCCAGTCAATCTTCTGCTTCTCTGCAGAGACCATCCACAAGGAACAGAGGAATTAATCCCCCTCTTCCTTTTTTTAATGACTGTATCACTTGCCCACTAGATACCAGACAAAGAAATGATGTCCCACGAACAGTCACTCTCACACCACTGCCCTGAAATAACAACAGCTCTGTGTCCCACTTCCTACCATCCAACCCATCCTGCCCTGAGTCAGGGCTGGAACCAGGCAATGAGCTAGAAGCGAGGGACTCTCTCTCATCTCCTTAGCAATCCCCTAAACCCTGCATTCCCACAACCATTACAGCTCTTGAGTTGGGGGAACTACGGAAAATGTCGTCTGGGGATAATTTAATAGTGTAGGAAGAGAGTTCTTTTTGTTGTGAATATTTCAGCCATGTTGCAATCCCTTTTTCTGGCCCAGCTGAAGTAGCACCATGAGGTATAATTAGAGAGTTTAAAAAGCATTTGTCATTATTATTTTATTATTTTGCTGCCATTTCTATTATCTTATGTAAATGAGCCATGTATTCCCTTCCGCAGAGCGGGCTGCATAGCGATACGAGTCCCAGCTAGAACATTTGTTGCCAGGCTCTCGCTCTTGGGATGATCGACTGCCAATGAAGGACTGTAAATACACTTCTTCAGCTCCTCATGTCACATAACCATGCCCTCCTGGTTAGTGGCTCACCTGCTCAGCCTGCTGGGGTGGGGTGGGGTGGGCTGGCCGAACAGATCCCCAATGCACTTGCTCCCACCCAGTGCACAGAAAGTATTAGACAGTCTGTGGCATGAAGCCTTTATGCTAAGGGGGTGCATTGCTTATAAAATCACTAATCCCGATACATCCTTTGGGTGATCATGCAGCTGCAGCAGATAATTCAGTCAGAATTTCTTTGTAATTTAGCTTGAATGACTGTCCTATCTCTGTACTGTAAAATACTCCTCTATTCCCCCACACCCACACGCTTTGCTTGGATTCTGTTTCTCCACAATTCACTTTTACATAAGGGATTTTGTGGTTCCAAGCTGCCTTTAATGCCAGGTATAAATGCCATACAATGTATGACTATGGTATGGCCCTGTATGTGCTCTCGATCTCCCTGTCTAGGGCCTTATGCTGTGCCTATCACCCTGGTATCTGAGCATCTTAATATTTCACAGATAGTGCATCGAGCCTGATGGTCAGGGCTGAGGTGCAGACAGGAAGGCTCTGTTTTGGAACCAATGTTCACCCTTAAAGACTGCATCCCACCACCTGCTCCATAGCGGCCTTCCAGCTTTTCTGCTGGGCTCTAGGACGGGCCTAGCTTGATATACTGCAGAATTACAGGGGGGAGACAGACTAGGAACCCCAACAATTGGAAGCCTGGAACAGCAGAAGTAGGGTTGCCAGTTTTGGTTGGATGTATTCCTAGAGATTTAATCACACAACACTCTTTAAAGATTAATCTTTAATTCCTGGTGACTGCAGGCCAATCCTAGAGGGTTAGCAACCCTAAGCAGCAGGGAAGGAAACTTCACAGCCAGCCCAGGGTCAGGAAATCAGCTGTATTTTAAAGAGGGCCCTTGTGCAATGAAAAGAGCAAAAGCCAAATCCCCAAACTCATCCCCATCTTTGGCCACTTCTCCTTCACGCAGCTTAAATCTTTAAATACCAAATCACCCACAAACACAAGACTATGCAAACAAATCAGGACTTTCTGATACTAGCAGCCCCTTTCCCCAGCTTCTAGACACCAGTCCCTCTCTCCTCTCAGAGGGCAGCTCAGCTCCTATTTATGGTTCTGAGCCTAACGAGGCTCAGCTGCCCCTAATTTCATCCCAGCTGGGAAGCCTCTCCCTAAGTAGGCTGAGACCTCCTGCTAGGATTGCCCCTAGAAGCACCACAGACTATTACTCAGGTAGGCTGGACTCTGCTGAGAGGAGGGCTGCAGGGGGCATGGGAGGAGCTGCTTGCCTGTAGGGAGCCTAGCATTGAAGTTCTAAAGGACACATAACTCCACACCGTTCAGTATTTGGGTTTGTGCCTTTCCCAGCTTTGTGCAGCCTGGAATCTCCCCCTCTGGAGAAGCTGCTGCATTTTGCCACGTGAACAGTGCCTTCTGCCATGTCAGCAAGGTCTGGAGCCCTCCTACCGCTTAATCTGTACCCCTGGCTAATGCGTATTCAGGTCATTACCGCCTGTGCTGCTTGGTCCTCATATCGCCAGGCCAGACAGCAAAGGGCTGCGGTGCCCGGTGGCTCCTGCAGACAATGATGCCCCTCAAAGATGGTATGTAGGCAAAGGTCTCGGAGACACTGCTGGAATGCAGAATCCCTCTGGGGCTGGCCATGGCAGACTCTCTGGGTATGTTTACACCGCAGTGAAACACCTGCAGCTGGCTCCAATCAGGCTATAAAACCCGTGAGGAGAGAGGGTCCCAGAGCTGAGCCCAGAGGTCTACACTGCAATGGTATAGCCCCACAGCCCGAGCTCCGAGAGCCCAAGTCAGCCGACCCAGGCCAGCCCTGGATGTTTTATTGCAGTGTAGACACATCCTGTATCACAATGCAGCACTGCGTTAACAAAGCAAACACGGGGCTAACCTGGCAGGCGCACTCTGGGCTGCTCCCTTCTGACGCCACACTCAGGTTGGCTTTGTAACTGTTATGCTAGCTCAAGGAGATTGCAGATCCTCTGCGCATGGCTGCTTGCAGGAACCACAGCTCCAGCCACAACTCACTGTGGCAACTACACCCTGCTGAAACCCTGTCTCTCTGAACTACAGGACAGTGACCGAACCAACAGGGTCTGCCTCTCTCTGCTCCCCCAGAACACGCACGGTGTGATAAACAGGCCTTGGAAGGTAAATACTCAGGGAGGACAACTGCCTCCTAGAGTCGCTGAGTGTAAGACCAAGAGATCATCTAGTCTGACCCCCTGCGTACTGCAGGCCAGTCGGCTTCACTCAGATAACCTTGTACTGAACCCAGTCGCTTGTAAATTGTCACCTTCTCTTAAAATTCGCTTAGCATCCGCAGAGTTTTATGAAGGAAAGTTTCTATCTTCGTAGCCTGAATAAACCCTGCAGTAGTTTCAAAAATCACTTGTAGAAGCTACGTTCTTGCTCTCTCGCTCATTCTCTCTTGCGCAGGCACATGCACACGTGTGCACTCTCTCTCTCACACACACACACACAGAGATGTATGAAGAAAAACACTAAAGCAGAAGGGGGAACTGAATCACTCAGAATCAAGTGATTTGCCCGAGTCACTGGTAGAGTTGAGGATTGACCAGGTTTACCCTTCTCTGCCCCCACAGAAAGGCTATGATATGGCCCCTGTAAAGGAATGATGGCACTCACCTCTCTAGTTCTGCCTCTGTTTATGAGCAGCAACAGAGGAGAAAGGCATGGACTAGTGGGTGGAACACAGGCCTGGGCACCAGGAGTGGTTGAACTGTAATCCTGCTTCACTGCCTCCTGCTGTTTTTTTGGGGGGGCAAATTACCTAAACCAGGGGTCTTCAAACTTCAATGTATCATGACCCCCTTCTGACAACAAAAATCACTACATGACCCCAAGACGGGGGACAGAAGCCTGAGCCAGCCTGAACCACGCCGCCCGGGGTGGGGGAGCCAAAACCAAAGTCCAAGTGCCACTGCCCCGGGCGGGATGTGGTGGGGCAAAGTTGAAGCCCAAGGGCTCGAGACCCAAGCAGGAGGCCTGTAACCTGAGCCCCGCCACCCGGGGCTGAAGCCCTCAGGCTTCGGCCCTGAGCCCCAGCAAATCTAAGCCAGCCCTGGTGACCCCGTTAAAATGGGGTTGCAACCCACTTTGGGGTCCCGACCCACAGTTTGAGAACCGCTGACCTAAACCCTCTACCATTTCCCTATAATTGCCTACCCCCTCTGACAGGGGTTCTCTCGGGCACACACTTGTACCTATATCTGGCTGGAGATTTGGGGGTGGAATACTTTTCCCTCAGGAAATGCCAATTTGTTAAAAGCAAAACTTTTCTCAGAAATGTATCAATTTCAACAACATTTCATTTGGGGAGGGAAAAAACCCATACAAATGTTCCCTTCAGACAGTCTCAGAATGAAACACTTTGATTTTTTTTTCATTTTCAAAATTCTGCCTTGTTTTTAAAGGAAATATCAAACATAGAATCATAGAATATCAGGGTTGGAAGGGACCCCAGAAGGTCATCTAGTCCAACCCCCTGCTCGAAGCAGGACCAAGTCCCAGTTAAATCATCCCAGCCAGGGCTGTGTCAAGCCTGACCTTAAAAACCTCTAAGGAAGGAGATTCTACCACCTCCCTAGGTAACGCATTCCAGTGTTTCACCACCCTCTTAGTGAAAAAGTTTTTCCTAATATCCAATCTAAACCTCCCCCATTGCAACTTGAGACCATTACTCCTCGTTCTGTCATCTGCTACCATTGAGAACAGTCTAGAGCCATCCTCTTTGGAACCCCCTTTCAGGTAGTTGAAAGCAGCTATCAAATCCCCCCTCATTCTTCTCTTCTGCAGACTAAACAATCCCAGCTCCCTCAGCCTCTCCTCATAAGTCATGTGCTCTAGACCCCTAATCATTTTTGTTGCCCTTCGCTGGACTCTCTCCAATTTATCCACATCCTTCTTGTAGTGTGGGGCCCAAAACTGGACACAGTACTCCAGATGAGGCCTCACCAGTGTCGAATAGAGGGGAACGATCACGTCCCTCGATCTGCTGGCAATGCCCCTACTTATACATCCCAAAATGCCATTGGCCTTCTTGGCAACAAGGGCACACTGTTGACTCCTATCCAGCTTCTCGTCCACTGTCACCCCTAGGTCCTTTTCCGCAGAACTGCTGCCTAGCCATTCGGTCCCTAGTCTGTAGCGGTGCATTGGATTCTTCCATCCTAAGTGCAGGACCCTGCACTTATCCTTATTAAACCTCATCAGATTTCTTTTGGCCCAATCCTCCAATTTGTCTAGGTCCTTCTGTATCCTATCCCTCCCCTCCAGCGTATCTACCACTCCTCCCAGTTTAGTATCATCCGCAAATTTTGCTGAGAGTGCAATCCACACCATCCTCCAGATCATTTATAAAGATATTGAACAAAACCGGCCCCAGGACCGACCCCTGGGGCACTCCACTTGACACCGGCTGCCAACTAGACATGGAGCCATTGATCACTACCCGTTGAGCCCGACAATCTAGCCAGCTTTCTACCCACCTTATAGTGCATTCATCCAGCCCATACTTCCTTAACTTGCTGACAAGAATGCTGTGGGAGACCGTGTCAAAAGCTTTGCTAAAGTCAAGAAACAATACATCCACTGCTTTCCCTTCATCCACAGAACCAGTAATCTCATCATAAAAGGTGATTAGATTAGTCAGGCATGACCTTCCCTTGGTGAATCCATGCTGACTGTTCCTGATCACTTTCCTCTCATGTAAGTGCTTCAGGATTGATTCTTTGAGGACCTGCTCCATGATTTTTCCAGGGACTGAGGTGAGGCTGACTGGCCTGTAGTTCCCAGGATCCTCCTTCTTCCCTTTTTTAAAGATTGGCACTACATTAGCCTTTTTCCAGTCATCCGGGACTTCCCCCGTTCGCCACAAGTTTTCAAAGATAATGGCCAAGGGCTCTGCAATCACAGCCGCCAACTCCTTCAGCACTCTCGGATGCAACTCGTCCGGCCCCATGGACTTGTGCACGTCCAGCTTTTCTAAATAGTCCCTAACCACCTCTATCTCCACAGAGGGCTGGCCATCTCTTCCCCATTCTGTGATGCCCAGCGCAGCAGTCTGGGAGCTGACCTTGTTAGTGAAAACAGAGGCAAAAAAAGCATTGAGCACATTAGCTTTTTCCACATCCTCTGTCACTAGGTTGCCTCCCTCATTCAGTAAGGGGCCCACACTTTCCTTGGCTTTCTTCTTGTTGCCAACATACCTGAAGAAACCCTTCTTGTTACTCTTGACATCTCTTGCTAGCTGCAGCTCCAGGTGCGATTTGGCCCTCCTGATATCTTTCCTACATGCCCAAGCAATATTTTTATACTCTTCCCTGGTCATATGTCCAACCTTCCACTTCTTGTAAGCTTCTTAAAATGAAAACATTTTGTTTTCAGTCCATTTCAGAGTGGAAAAAATGGTCAAACTCACAGAATTTACCATGAATTGGAAAGTCTGGTTGCTCCCTTGATCCACTCACACCTTTCCACTGTTAACTCTTTGGGGCAGGTTCTGGTGGTTTGGTCACATATCACCTCTTGCACACCACTGGGTACTCATATGTCTGCCTCTCTATATAATAACAGTAGTAAAATGGGGTGTTTTAAGACTTAATTAATGTTTGTACAACAGCCTTGAAAGGAAAGGCGCTCTATAAATCCTAAACATTATTGTTAAATATATCCTTGTACCTTATTAGTCCTAATTTACCTGTTTGAATCTGAACATTTCTACCACCACAGCCACCGCTCGTGTCCATCATAACCAGGAGCCAAAGTCTGCTCTCCTTTGCTCCTGTGTAAATCTGGAATAACTTCATTGACATTAATGGGGTGACTCAGTATGTAACCAGTGTAAATGAAAGCCAGTATATTATTATCTGGGCTTAGCATTTACAACCTATAGCAAATAGCCAATGTCTGTAACTTTCTCGGTGCCTTGAAGACTTAGACAGAGTGATGGCACTGGGGCAGATCCTTCCCACATGCCCTTGCTCACATCAGCTGGGATAAATGAAACATCCCCAGCACCAGACCTTAGTATTCACCCAGGACCGTTAGGAGAGAAACAATTAGCTAAGTAGACTGGCCACAGTCATTCAGGCATTGAATGAACATAGTGATCTGACAGGCTGCCATTGTGAAGTCTTAATGCTTATTTTAATAATAATCTTATAAAGCCCCTCTCTCCTGTCTACTTACTGACACAGGGGTGTTCTTCTTCATATGCCACGAACACAAACAAACTCAATCTAAGGTAAAGCTGTTGGAACGCTAGAAACACATGGAAATGGTGGATAATACTGTGCAATCTAAACCTGGCAGCCAGCAAGCAAACGTCCATCAGAAGTGGGTAATTGATGCTATCTGGGACTAGTTTATTCCAATCAATATAGCACTCTCTTTACATCTACATTCTCCACAGCTCTCATGTGTTCTAGAGGTTTAGAAAATGTTATTATCCAGACCCCTAATTCCAACAAATTCCATTAGCCAGGCAAATGAAAATAACAAAAACAAAAATTACTGAAATTCTTATGGCTGAATTGCTTGTCGGGGTTTTATTTATTTATTTCTAATGGGATTTACAGTGCATACCATAGGCTCACTGGGCTTAAAAGCGGTTTGGAACAGGGGCCCTCTTGCATCAGTTTATGCAAACACTAAACAGTGATTATCTTAAACATTGTACAGCAAATGGCTTCTTGGAGGGCCAAGACTCTTCTATGCTATTTGAATAAATCTCTTGCTCCCTCTCATCTATTTTAGCTTCAGATGCAAAATTTCAGGCATGTTCTGTAAGCTTTAAGCATTGCCACTCGGGGCTATTTAATGGCCATGGATTTTAACTAGGAGATTTGGAAACCTCTGGAATTTTTTCTTTAATCTTTTTTTTAAATAAACAAACAAACAAACAAAAACAGGTTTTTTTTTCCAGAATATGCTGCTAGCTAGAAGAGACTATCAAACAAGTTTACTAGCAGGAATGTTTGCTATAACATCATTATTTAATGCATCCGATGAAGTGAGCTGTAGCTCATGAAAGCTTATGCTCAAATAAATTTGTTAGCCTCTAAGGTGCCACAAGTCCTCCTTTTCTTTTTGCGGATACAGACTAACACAGCTGCTACTCTGAAACCTATCATTATTTAAGTGAATGCTGCAGAATAGTTCTGGGAAGCAAATTTAGAATTTATATGCACACCAGAATCAACTGTCTAAGAGCTACACTCATCCAATCAGGGAAATAAAATGTGTCGTGTGACTTCGGTGTTCAAGAAAAATTGCTCAAATTTCAATGTTCATACCGAAACAACTCTCGGTGAACCGTTTTGAAACAAGCCACCAAGCACAACTGATTGCATGAAGCTGGTTCAGATAAAGCTGGTTGCAACTGGTCCGTTATTTTTCATTAAAAAAAATTTTCATTCAATTTATTTTGCAAAAAAAAATTCTCAATTAAAAATTTTAAAATTAATTTTAAAACTTTTCTTTCATTTTTTAAAAAAACGTTCTTTTGTTTTGGTGAGAAATTGGTGAGAAAAAATCTGACTTTTCCATACTTTTGAAATCTTCCTTTTTATTTCCCCTGGACATAGAGGATGGGGAGGATGGGATTGGACAAAATGAGGGGGAAAAACCCTACTTTTGCTCCCTTTTAAATTTTTTTCACCACTAGAAAAGTGAAAGTGTTGCTCTGTTACTTTCTATCAATTAACAAGAGAAAGTTAAAAAGCAAGAGGAGTTACTTTACTGATTCAGCATTCAGAGGGCTTCCCTTGGGTCAGGAATGATTTAAGATCCCAAATCAGGAAAACACTTAAGCATGTGTGGATGCATTCCTGAACTGGGGCTTTAATGTCTCAGCATCATGCTAAACAGAGGTGTCTTTCATATGAGATATAAAATCAAGACTCCAACTACATCTAGACTTTAAATATCCCAAAACACTTCTTCCCTGTCTTTCAGAGTAAGGAAGCTAGCCCTAGGGTCTTGGCCACATGACATTTTGTTTAAATGCATTCTAGCTAACTGTGTTCGTTCCATTGGATAGGATAGCCTTCACTACCTCATTGAAATGTTACAGTGTTGATGTTTGCTGTTGAACAGTTGCCATGTTCCATGTCAGAGGTGGCTGCATTTCATTGGTAGGTGAAGGAATCGCTGTACCCATGTACTCAGGCCACGTCTACACTACCCGCCGGATAGGCGGGTAGTGATCGATCTATCAGGGATCGATTTGTTGTGTCTAGTGTAGACCCGATTAATCGATCCCCGATCGCTCTACCATCGACGCCGGAACTCCACCATGGTGAGAGGCGGAAGCGGAGTTGACGCGGGAGTGTCAGCCGTTGATCCCGCACCGCGAGGATATGAAGTAAGTGATTCTAAGTCAATCTAAGATACGTCGACTTCAGCTACGCTATTCTCGTATCTTAGATCGATCCCCCCCCAGTGTAGACCAGGCCTCAGATAGTTTTAGTATGGAGCTTTTCAGTATAGAAGGTGCTATATAAATGTATTATTTAAACTCCAAAGAAACTGTATGTGAGTCTTCAAATAAGGATTATCCCCCACGTTTCCAGAGCTTCATGGAATGTAACTCGCTAGCTCCCACTGATTTAATGATCCTGTTAATTTTAATGGGCCAGCTGCCTTCCCACTAACTTTAATGTGAGTTGGGTGGCTAATAAAATGCGTGCAACTCTTTGAAAATTTAGGATTAAATATTTAGTTGGGTCCATATTTCATGTATTATGGTATTGACCTGTTTGTATCCACATTATGAAACCACAAATTCTGCAACATGAATTCATTGCACAGTTAAAATCCTTAAAGGCTAAACATAAAATTAACTTTGTACTTTATTTCTTCTAAAGTTCATTAGCATGAGGTTTACTGGAGCCCCCTGCCATGATCTAGCCCATTTTGGGATGGAAAACGCAATGCCCAACCAGCACTGAAAGAGAGATCTTGATGGTCTGTATGATTGCCCTTGTAAGTCTCCTCTCTCTGTCTGCAAAATAAGCAGTGAGATGAATACATGCCAGTAAGTAAACCAAGCATATTACAAAAACCCTGTCAGCTCCAAGGTATGGTACTATGCCACATTGCCTAACGGTGCCCACCTGCTAACCCAGATTGCAATACCCAGCAGGTGTGCCAGCCCCCCTGTTTGCCTGAGAGATTGGAACAAAGACTTTCTTTCTCCCTCTACCTTTGCGAAGGTGTGTCCAGGGGCATTTCAGAAGCAGATGATACAGTAAGAGTTGGCTGTGGGCCAGGTCTCTACCTTCTGAGCTGATATTTCCTGAGAAAACATATCCAGCCAAGCATAACAAGGGGGCCATGCATGCCAGGGCATTGACACAGATCCTGGAAGTGGGTTGGGAGGGCAGAGAGCGCACCAAATGGGCATGCAGTGTGATGGGTATGACTGGCTCAAAGACTAATTAATCTGGCCAAAGCTGCTAATGCCTAGCTGTGCCCCTCAAGCTTCTGTAAACAGGTGACACCTACGGTCAGAGACTTCTGGGGTGCTGCACATGGGGAGGATGGAGGAGAACATCCTCAGACATCATCACATGGGCACAGTCTATTAACAAGCTTACAGGAATGGGCAGACTGACTCCACAAGGATACTAACCTGCCCCATCTTATCAGAGTTTGATCCAAAGCCCATTGAAATCACTGGGAAGATTCTTGTTGAGTTCACTGGGCTTTCGATCAGGTCCTAACATCATTTCCCAGATGCCTCCCCAATGAACTGGACTCAGCCACCCCTGCAAGACTGACACTCTAGGACTCAGAGGGGCTGACTTATGCCACTGTATCTGGTTAACACTGATTTAGAGCTGGGTGAATGAAAGGAGAATCTGTCCCTTCTCTCTTACACCTGCAGGGAAGCCAGTTTGGTTCCAGTATCAACACAGGAACTCAGTTAGTTATTATTATTGCTCCCTGTAATTAATTGATTTTGATGGGGTTTGGGATTCTACCACTAACCGCTGCTTTGGAAGAGTGCAGAATCCTGAAGCTAAAATCCCTCCAGCACATATTGAGAGTGCATTTTAAATAAAATAAAAGTCCCATTTCAGACTTACTTCCAGTGAATTTCCCCTTGTTTTGCTGCACAAAACGTGGGGGAAAACCCCACACCTATAACTAAAATCCTGCTACTCAGTGCTGGAATAATAGTGGCTGGTATCCATGTTTAGTAGCAACCCACACATCCTCCCTGTGATGGGTTCGGTCACAGAGACTCCCCTCGAGACTGTTACTCAATGAGCTGAGATACCACTGAGAACAACCCTCCTGCCAGAACAAGCACCCCTCCACTCCTGTCTTGCTGAGTTAGACGCTCCAGTCACCTCCAGCACAGACCCAGAGGTTGGGCCATGACTCTCTGCAGTTGACTGAAACTGAGATTCACTCAGCCCAGGGGCTTCTCAGTTAACAGGGACTTTCCCAGAGCCCAGCGTTCAGCCTTTCTGGGAGCCTGAACCCCAGATAAATCCGTTTTACTCTGTATAAAGCTTATACAGGGTAAATTCATAAATTGTTCTCCCTCTATAACACTGATAGAGAGATATGCACAGCTGGTTGCTCCCCCAAGTATTAATCACTTACTCTGGGTCTATTAATAAACAAAAGTGGTTTTATTAAGTATAAAATGTAGGATTTAAGTGGTGTCAAGTAATAACAGACAGAACAAAGTAAGTCACCAAGCAAAATAAAGCAAAAAAACGCAAGTCTAAGTCTAATACTTTAAGAAACTGATTACAGATAATATCTCACCCTCAGAGATGTTCCAATAAACTTCTTTCACAGACTAGACTCCTTCCTAGTTTGGGCCCAATCCTTTCCCCTGGTACAGTCCTTGTTAGTTCCAGCAGACATCTCAGGTGGGAAGCAGGGGTTTTCTCATGACTGGCAGCCCCCTTTGTCCTGCTCCACCCCCTTTTATAGCTTTGGCACAAGGCGGGAATCTTTTGTCTCTCTGGGTCCCCACCCCTCCTTCTAAATGGAAAAGTACCAGATTTAAGATGGATTTCATTATCAGGTGACATGGTCACATGCCACTGTAAGACCCCTAGTCTCCATTCCCCATGGGCTGGCCCACATGTACACAGGAAGGCTTTCAAGTAACTAGAGCCATTTACAACTGATTGTTTCTGAAACACCCTTAATGGCTTCCACTTAATCTGTTTACATCAGTAATACAAGTTTATTCTCCTAACTCCAGACATAGAAATAATACATGCAAACAAACAGGATGAACACACTTGGTAGATTATAAGCTTTGGAATGATACCTTACAAGAGACCTTTTGCATAAAGCATATTCCAGTTACATCATATTTACATTCATGAGCATATTTTCATAAAGCATACGGAGTGCAACGTCACACTTCACAACACCTCTCTCTTCACAAGGGGAATTACAACATCTGTCTGAGACCTATTCCAATAAAAACAGACACATCAGGGAAACTGGGGTGGTATTGTGAAGACAGAAACACTGAGGAACAGTGGCACCACCTGCATTCGCAATGGAAATAAATGCTTTCAATGAAGAGGTGAACCATACAACACATCCTGGCCCTGTTGAGGTCTGGATGACCAAGGCCTTAAGGATATTGGGTTCATAAGCTGCATTTTGAATCCTTGGTAGTTCACCCACTTACACCACTGCAGCATCTGGCCGATCATCTCTAGAAAGCAAAATAAATTTAAGAAGCTTAAGAGTAAATGGATGGTAAGAAGAGTTGGCTGGAACATGATAAATATTTTCTGCTTTCATTTTGTTTGAAATTTTTAGAAATTTGGGGGATTTTCAACAAAGCAAACTGAAAGCAAAATGTTTGGTTTTCAGTTTTTTGAGTCCGCCTCCCTTCTCTTTTGTTTCCCTTTATTTACCACCAGAAGAAAGGGAGCGTGGGGGGGAAACAAAACCGAAAGTCAGAAATGAATTTTTTTCTGTTAAAATTTTCAATTTGTGCAAAAATTCATTTTTCCTAAGAAAAAATGTTAAAGCAAACAAAAAGTGAGAAACTGGTTGGTCACATTTTCAAATTATGCTGCTTGAATGCTCTTCCCCTTGCCTTCCAGGGCATGGGGTGGTGAACCCAAACATTCGGAGCTACATTCCTTTAAGCAGGAACATTTAGAAACATTTTTCTTCTGGTGTAAACTGGAATATGTAAAAATGTCTTTCATAGTCTAGTGGTATGCCTAAGGCAGCATCCTAATTAGTTCATCAATAACCCAGAGCAGCTGCTCAGAAAGAATTCAGCTGTTCAAAGATGGAAAAGTCCATTAACTTTATTGCATAGAATGTTGGACATGGTTTAGACAGAGGATCATTGCCAAATTATATCAACTACCAATACCAAATTGTGCCAAATGAAAAGAGTGCAGACAGGACAAGGCATTTTTTAAACTGTCATCACCCCTAAAGAGAAAGGAGGAGCCCTTTATCTCCTTTAATATTGCTATTGAAAAGTGACATGTCTGATGGCTGCTTTGGAGTCCATCACTTTGCTATACAAAGAGATGCCTGGGGTTTCTTTAAAGTCATTTTTACAAGGGATTTTTCGTTCAGGCAGGCAGCAAGTTTAAGGTCATAAAATGCTAACTGAAAATAATTTATGTTCCATACATGTGTTAGTGATGAGAAAACCCTGGGGTCTGGCTTTGTTTCAGATCAGCATCCAGAAGTCTAGATACATCCCTGATCCTTGCAGATCTGTGCGGGGAATCTCTCTGGAGATTCCCAGCACTTCTAGCTCTGGTCCCAGCCAGAATCCAGATGAACAACCATAGGCGCAATGAGCAGTTTGGTTTGGTTTTAAAAACTACTCAAACCTTTCAGCACCTCAGAAAAGCTCCTATTTGAAATTAGCCGTAAAGACGAGAGGAGGCATCTTAAGGCCTTTGACAAACGATATACAATTAAAATAATAAATAATACAGCCTGCAACGGCGGGCTCATGTGATATGACTGAAACCAGCAAGGGAACATCATGTTGTAATTCAAATGGTGAACGAGCAGCAGTGCCATCTGTAAGATCGCCAGGCAGCGAGACCACAGCAGCCCGCTATGGCAGTACAGGTAGGTACCAATGAGATGAACAGGCCAGCGCTTTGTGGGACGAGCATAAAGAAATGATAAGACTGTGGGTCAGAATCCCACTCGCTCCAGCTCTGTGCTTGCAGCGAGGACCAATGTCGCCTTAAGCCATCTTCATGCTCCCAGGGTTGCCAGTTCTCATGATTTCATCATGAGTCTCACAGTATTCGGTAAAAGCGACAGAGTCCTGAGGCACCTTATAGACTAACAGACATCTTGGAGCATGAGCTGTCCTGGGCGAACACCCTCTGCATCGGATGCACGCAGTGGAAATTTCCAGAGGCAGGTATAATTTATGCAAGCAAGAATCAGCTAGGGATAAGGAGGTTAGCTCAATCAGGGAGGATGAGGCCCTCTTCTAGCAATTGAGGTGTGAACCCCAAGGGAGGGGAAATGCCTTTTGTAGTTGGCGAGCCAGTCACAGTCTGTGTTTACTCCTGAGCGGATGGGGTCAAATTTGCAAATGAACTGAAGGTCAGCAGTTTCTCTTTGAAGTCTGGCCCTGAAGGTTTTTGGCTGCAGGATGGCTGCCTTTACATCTGCTAGTGTGTGTCCAGGGAAGCTGCAGTGTTCTCCTACAGGTTTTTGTATCTTGCCATTCCTAATATCTGATTTGTGTCCATTTATCCTTTTACGTAGGGACTGTCCAGTTTGGCCAACGTACAGAGCAGAGGGGCATTGCTGGCACACGATGGCGTAGATTACATTGGTGGACGTGCAGGTGAATGAACCAGTGATGGTGTGGCTGATCTGATTAGGTCCTGTGTTGTTGCATGGATTGGTTCCTGAGTGAGTTACTATGGTGCGATGTGTCGTTGCTGGTGAGAATATGCGTCAGGTTGGCAGGTTGTCTGTGGGCGAGGACTGGCCTGCCTCCCAAGGCCTGTGAAAGTGAGGGATTGTTGTCCAGGATGGGTTGTAGATCACTGATGATGCGTTGGAGAAGTTTTAGCTGAGGACTTTATGTGATGGCCAGTGGAGTGCTGTTGGTTTCTTTCTTGGGCTTGGCTTGCAGGAGGAGGCTTCTGGGTACACGTCTGGCTCTGTTGATCTGTTTCCTTATTTCTTCGTGTGGGTATCGTAGTTTTGAGAATGCTTGGTGAAGATCTTGTTGGTGTTTGGTGTTGTTTTTTAAAGCCCGAGAGACTGTTATTACACATGGATCGCAGCTTTCATTAAAAACAAGTTTCTAGCCCTCATGGCTGCAGAGAAAAGCTTGAAAACGTGACCCCTAAAAACTCAAACGCCAGAAGAACCCATTTTTAATTTTTTTTTTTTTTTAAATCTCATGATTTTTAAGCCCATCCCATGACTTTGGGGTCTGACGCATTAATTGTTGAACACTTGGGATTGGCAATTCTGTACGTTGCAGGGCTCAGGAAGCCCTCTGGGCTTAGATAAACTGAGAACAGCCTTAGTGCCATGTGCCTCCCTTTCCCCCAGTCCACTTCTACACTGGCTAGGGAGGCTTCCTACAGAGAATTGTTCCCAGGGAGCTGTTTCTACCCATTGTAAAGCGTTTTTGCGCTGCCTGTGTGTGAAGACAATGAGAAAGCTAGGCCCACGATTCCAAAAATGCTTTAACAAGTTGAAAGAAAAATCTTGAATGTAAAATGGAACTAATTTACCATATGGAAATAAGACATAAAAATACTCAGAGGGGCAAAAGCCCACAAAACCCCATACACTTATAATCAAGTACAATGAGTAAATTATTACATTTTTTCACTAATTGTACGGTTTGAAAACATCCAGCAATATAATAAGCGATACAAAAGGCTTAATAGCTCTCAAGTTGGTGAGGAGAGAAAGAAAGTTATTCTTTATCTGCACATAAATGTGATAAACAATACACAGTAATAATTAGCAGCAATTATCTGGTATAGTGATTATCTCTGTTAATGACCTAGAAAATGAACCCATTTATCTAAGGGATCACAGAACATAATCTATAATGGGTACTCGTGCTAGAACAGCACATTTAAGTGGGCTGGCTGCACATGCTCTGGGTGAGTGTCCCAGGAATAGCCTTATCTTCTGCTCAAGGTCTTGATCCTGAAAATGATCAGCCAATGGGATTTGACTGATTTCTGTGGGAGCTGAATGCCCCTCAGAAGCCTGATATCTACAAAGGAATATTTCAATAAGGGACCACTGAAAAACTCGATGCAGCACAAATTAATGGGTCATCCCCTATCTGCAAGATATTATAGGGCCTTCCAAAATGACTCATGATTTTGGATGCCCAACTTAAAACACTCAAAAGGATCTGATTTTCAGAAGTGCCTATCATCTGCCCTCTGGAATTGGGCCTCTTTAAGGTGATTCATGCTGGGCACCCTAAATCACCAGTCACTTCTGAAAATTTAGCCTAGATCTCTTGAATCGAGAGAGAGACTCCCTCCTCATTAGAGGGTTGTCCGGCTACAGGGAGAGTGACTTACAGCTATCTGACCTCACTAGGGGACAGCTGTGGCCACGCCAGTCTGGTGTTTCTGCCTGGTCATTTCTCCAGGGTATGTTTCCATGCACATCCTGGGCTTGTGACCTGGGATACTCTTGCTATACATTTTACTTCCGGAATGTATTTTCCGAAATCAATCAGTGGTTCCACGGCTGCCTCCTGGGCGCACATCACATGACCTGACCTTGCATCTTCTCACCTGAGAAATCCTTTCTTGTGACAAATCTCATAGAATCTTAGATTAGGGTTGGAAGAGACCTCAGGAGGTCATCTAGTCCAATCCCCCTGCTCAAAGCAGGACCAACCCCAACTAAATCATCCCAGCCAGGGCTTTGTCAAGCTGGGCCTCAAAAACCTGCAAGGAAGGAATCGTAGAATATCAGAGTTGGAAGAGACCTCAGGAGGTCATCTAGTCCAACCCCCTGCTCAAAGCAGGACCAGTCCCCAATTTTTGCCCCAGATCCCAAATGGCCCCCTCAAGGATTGAACTCACAATCCTGGGTTTAGCAGGCCAATGCTCAAACCACTGACCTATCCCTCCCCCCTGCCACCTCCCTAGGGAACCCATTCCAGTGCTTCACCACCCTCCTAGTGAAATAGTGTTTCCTAATATCCAACCTACACCTCCCCCACTGCAACTTGAGACCATCGCTGCTTCTTCTGTCATCTGCCACCACTGAGAACAGCTGAGCTCTATCCACTTTTGAACCCCCTTTCGGGTAGTTGCAGGCTGCTATCAGATCCCCCCTCACTCTTCTCTTCTGCAAACTAAATAAGCCCAGTTCCCTTAGTCTCTCCTCATAAGTCATGTGCTCCAGCCCCCTGATCATTTTCATTGCCCTCCACTGGACTCTCTCCAATTTGTCCACATCCTTTCTGTAGTGGGGGCCCCAAAACTGGATGCAATACTCCAGATGTGGCCTCACCAGTGCCGAATAGAGGGGAATAATCACTTTCCTCGATCTGCTGGCAATGTTCCTACTTATACAGTCTAATATGCCATTAGCGTTCTTGGCAACATGGGCACATTGTTGACCCATATCCAGCTTCTCGTCCACTGTAATCCCCAGGTCCTTTTCTGCAGAACTGCTGCTTAGCCAGTCAGTCCCCAGCCTGTAGCACTGCATGGGATTCTTCCATCCTAAGTGCAGGATTCTGCACTTGAATCTCATCAGATTTCTCTTGGCCCAATCCTACAATTTGTCTAGGTCACTCTGGACCCTATCTCTACCCTCCAGCATATCTACCTCTCCCCCCAGTTTAGTGTCATCTACAAACTTGCTGAGGGTGCAGTCCATCCCATTATCCAAATCATTAGTAAAGATGTTGAACAAAACCGGCCCTAAGACCGACCCCTGGGGCACTCCGCTTGATACCAGCTGCCAACTAGACATCGAGCCGTTGATCACTATTCGTTGAGCCCGACAATCTAGCCAGCTTTCTATCTACCTTATAGTCCATTAATCCAATCTATACTTCTTTAACTTGCTGGGAAGAATACTGTGGGAGACCGTAACAAAAGCTTTGCTGAAGTCAAGGAATAACACGTCCACTGCTTTCCCCTCATCCACAGAGTCAGTTATCTCATCGTTGAAGGCAATCAGGTTGGTTAGGCATGACTTGTCCTTGGTGAATCCATGTTGACTGTTCCTGATCACCTTCCTTTCCTCCAAGTGCTTCAAAATGGATTCCTTGAGGATCTGCTCCATGATTTTGCTGGGGACTGAAGTGAGGCTGACCGGTCTGTAGTTCCCCAGATTCTCCTTCTTCCCTTTTTTAAAGATGGGCACTACATTAGCCTTTTTCCAGTCATCCGGGACCTCCCCTCGATCACCACAAGTTTTCAGAGATAATGGCCAATGGCTCTGCAATCACACCCTCCAACTCCTTTAGCACTCTCGGATGCATTAGATCTGGACCCATGGACTTGTGCATGACCAGCTTTTCTAAATAGTCCTTAACCTGTTCTTTCACCACTGAGGGCTGCTCACCTCCTCCCCGTATTGTGCTGACCAGTGCAGCAGTCTGGGAGCTGACCTTGTCTGCCAAGACCGAGGCAAAAAAAGCATTGAGTACTTCAGCTTTTTCCACATCGGCTGTCACTAGGTTGCCTTCCACATTCATTGCCTCCCCCATTCAATTGCCTCCCCCTTTCCCTGACCTTCTCCTTGTTGCTAAAATACCTGTAGAAACCCTTCTTGTTACCCTTCACATCCCTTGCTAGCTGCAACTCCAGCTGTGCTTTGGCCTTCCTGATACACCCCTCCATGCTTGAGCAATATTTGTATACTCCCTAGTCATTTGTTCAAGTTTCCACTTCTTGTAAGCTTCCTTTTTTGTGTTTAAGCTCACCGAAGATTTCTCTGTTAAGCCAAGCTGGATGCCTGCCATATTTGCTATTCTTTTGCACGTCGGGATGGTTTGTTCCTGCACTCTCAATAAGACTTCTTTAAAATACAGCCAGCTCTCCTGGACTCCTTTCCCCCTCATATTAGCCTCCCAGGGGATCCTGCCCATCAGTTCCCCGAGGGAGTCAAAGTCTGCTTTTTTGAAGGCCAGGGTCTGTATTCTGCTGCTCTCCTTTCTTCCTTTTATCAGGGTCCTGAACTTGACCATCTCATGGTCATTGCTGCCCAGGTTGTCACCCACTTCTACGTCCCCTACCAATTCTTCCCTGTTTGTGAGCAGCAGGTCAAGAGGAGCACAGCCCCTAGTTGGTTCCTCCAGCACTTGCACTAGGAAGTTGTCCCAACACTCTCCAAAAATTTCTTAGATTGTCTGTGCACCGCTGTATTGCTCTCATCCTCCTGGTCCGGTGATCTATAGCAGACTCCCACCACGACATCACCCTTGTTGCTCTTGCTTCATATGAGTCCGAGTTTGCAGGATCAGGCCCATTTTGCAATAGGACCCGCTCTTTAAATATTCTCAGCTTCTTAGCTGGAAGGGAAGAATGCTGCAAACTCCTGTAGGAATTGCCATATCAGAAATAATAATAATTCCTAGCTCTTATTTAGCACTTTTCATCAGTAGATCTCAAAGCACTTTTAAAAAGAGCACAGAACCTTTAGCCTCATTTAACCGAAGGAGAGATGAAGTGACTTGCCTAAGGTCACCCAGCAGGCCAGTAGCAAGTCTGGGAATAGAAGCCAGGGCCACCTACTTCCCAGTCCAGTATTCCATCTGCGAGGCCACATAATAGATGAATGTCCAGCTCCTCTGAAACAGTTGTTAACATTTCATTTGACATTGTACACATTTGCCCAAAGGTTTCTAGGTGTCTTTATAAGAGCTGCCAACCAACATAGAAAAAGAAACATAAATTTAAACATGATGATGATATTAATTCCAGGAATCAGCAAATGAGCAACCTAGCTCCCAAAAATACAATTATAAAGGAAAAGAAATCACCCTGCATGATTCCACACATGAACCCCAGGGAGAACAGAGTTGGTGCAGGGGAGCAAGCCTGAAACGCAGGGCTCCAAAGCAGAACAGGAGGTGGGCTTGGAAAACTCATTCTTAGCAAGATTATGCTTTCACCATATTTCAAGCCTCACCAATTTTTATTTTATTTTATTTGTTTGGGACACAGGACAGCAGCGCATCCTGCAGGTAGGAACCGGGCGTATGTAAACTACAAAATTCTTCCCTGTGCAGAGGGCCGGAAACACAAGTCCTGCGCACCACATGTCTCCCTTCAACTCAGTGCAAACTGTAAGATCTTAAAGTGCCCCTCTGCTGTTCTAACAAGTAGCCACTCTCTGTACAGCCCTGTTTATGTACCTATTTGCTTCTTCTTGACCCAAGAAAAAAAAATCACAGCAAAATCCAACAGACAATATCGGGGCTCCTAGTCACTTAATCACCTCCATAGTTGTTTGGTAGTTGCAGTAACCACTTCTTTTATAACTAATTAGCAAAATTAATCAACAGGGTAAAGATTTCAGTCAGAAATAATTGATAAAAATAATTTCCCAGCTGCACTGAACAGCTCCATTTCATTCCACTCTGGGTGCCGTAAATTCCCATCAAGCTAAGAAAATATAGATCAATTTGAAAACACTGATATGGCAATAAAACACTGATCTCAGGCAAATGGAATTAGGTAACATAAAACTGGGCTATATATTATCCTGCTGGAAAATCCTCCTGGGCGAAATTATGTTATTAAAAGTTTGGGAAACTTAATGCAAACACTTTGATCTTTCTCCAGGGGAAATAAACAGGACACAGAGATAACAGTGCAACATTTCCCTTTGCTGGAAAGAGCTTGGTTGGATTCTGAACTTGCTGAAATAGTCTTCTCTCTTCTGAGTTTTCCTACACACTGCAGATTCTCCCTGGACTTTGGCATTTATTTAGGGAAAGAATATTTTCATTGTGCCCTTAAAAATGATCATGCAAGTTACTGAAGGGGTCACAGCCAAGGTTTATAAAAACGGTATGTTTAGATTAGGAAGATCATTAACGAAGAACTCTCAAGCTGCTTGAGGGGGGGAAAACACATAACAGGCTAAGCTAAAATTTTCATTTCAAGCTGCATTAAATATTTGACTGGATACAATTACACTGTGTATGTTACACAGAACGTGGCTGGCATGTTACAGAATCAGCTTAGAAGCAGAGGGTGATCTCCAGGGCTCCCCTCGACCCTGTTACAGCCTGTGTTCATTGAAAACTGTGAGCTGCTCAGATATTCTGGTGATGTGGGCCAGATAAACAGGCTATTAAACACATTTTTTCATACAAAACATTCCTCACTGATGAACATTTAGTTGCTGTCAAAAGCATCCTTCTGTGTCCCTGCAGAGATGCCTCTATAATACCACAGTTTTGAACTGGAAAGGAGATGGATGAAATAGCTTAATAAGCCTCTCCTATCTCTGATTCCTATAATTCTATGTGCTGGGAGAAGCACATGGTAGATACTCAAAGCTGTCTTCACTGAAACTTTGATGGGTCCAAATACTGCAGGCTAGAAGGTTGGCAAGTATTATAGGGACAAATGTGGTTTTGTGCAATAAGGGATTCATCCAGTGCATGCTGAGGTCAATGAAAAGACTCCCATTCACTCCACTGGGCTTTGATTCCAGCCCTACGAAGAGGTTTTAACTCAGCTAGGACTTCTGTGTTTTAATCCCTGCTCTGCCACTGTTTCATTGTCTGGCCTTGTGCAAGCCAGATAGGACTTTCTATTTCACTTTCCCCACCTGTGTAACTAAAGATAATGATATTTGCTTACTCACCACCCAGGGGTGTTTTGAGTATTAATTAGCTGATTTTTACACACCACTTTGACATAAAACACTTAATTAGCAGGATATGGAGATTCCAGT
The DNA here is from genome assembly GCF_015237465.2 of Chelonia mydas. Lineage (NCBI taxonomy): Eukaryota > Metazoa > Chordata > Testudines > Cheloniidae > Chelonia > Chelonia mydas. The sequence goes on from NC_051259.2 coordinate 2,136,087, forward strand.
CCACGTGTTGGTCTCTTCTTGCTTTGCTTTATAGGAATTAATATATCTCTATTACCCAGATTTCTTCCCTGCCTTGCCTCCAGCTCTTACAGAATTTAGCTGACAGAGCTGTTAGGTGGTTTAGATGTATCTAGTTGAGTTTAGTTGAATATCATTGGTCACCAGGTTTTCTTCAATGTCTATGAAGGCTTGAAAGGGTTCTTGCTAATTTAGCATGAAATCATACACTCTGGAGGTAGCAGTGGCCAGTGCAGTGACATCTAGCCCACTCCTGCCCCAATACAGAATTGCACATGCGATGCATTCCTTAGGGTTATGTCCAGTTCACTGTAGTAAGCTGTTTGCCTCATATGCTTTAGGATGATGCAGCTTTATACAGAGTTCCTTGTGGGGGCCTGGTCTTGATCCAAAACTCACTGAGGAAAATGAGAGCCTTTCCAATGGGCACCGAAGTGAACTCCTGTTGGGGTACTCCCAAACGTATAATGCCCTTTGACAGTGGAATCTCCAATAGGTGGGGCTTAATTTCACAGTGTCACCAGTGGATTTCAGTACTGTATCAGGTTTCTGTTTATTCAGCTGCATTTTAATTAAGGTTTGTTTTCTTTGCTACTTGTTTCATATTGCACAGTTCTCTAGGATGCCTGCACTGAGCACAACAGACAAAATACAATGGCGGGTTACGTGCTGTGTTTAGTTGAGAAACAGCTTCATGGTACTTAGAGAGGGAAGACCTTGAGAAACATAATTGGATGAGAGGCAGCCAACTTGTATTTGCAAGAGGGAGGTCGTGCTTAACTAACTTGCTGGATGTGTTCCAAGATTTCACTGCTGTGCAAGACAAGGGAACTAGAATGGGCCATTATATCTGTATACTTAGCTGATCCCAAATGTACCATGATATATTGTTATGTCTAAGAAAAGAGGGCATGTGTCAGGAAAGAGTTGCTGGAGCACTCATTGGGAGATATGTCACTTTGGGGGCTTCATTGTTATGGCAGATGCCTGGGTTTTTCATTAAAAAAATATCAAATGCAAGATTCTTCATTGACTATATTGGAAAAATAATGAAGAAAAAAGAAAAGATCTAGAAAGTTTTGGATTATGTATGGCCTTTATGGAAAGTCCTACAGGATTTAATAGGAAAAAAAATATCCTTTTTATAAAATTCTTTAGATTGGTAAAAAAAAAAAAAAAATCTTACACCAGGGATCTCATTTTCTATAGGTCTTTCCCATGACAGGGTAGTAAATTAAAATGCAATTATTTACCATCTTTGATGCTCAGCCAAAACTGTGGCATAGATTTTTCTAAATTTTTCTGTAAAATCAGTGTTCTTCTTTGTGTGTGTTTTCAATTAAATGCTTCTCTTTTGATATGAAAGAATAACAATAGCCTCTCAGTCATGAGGGTGTTCTTGCATGATGACTTGGGGAATAAAATTAAAAAAAAAACAGTATCAATTTCCACCATCCGTGGGGCGTTACTTTAGACAATACTGAGGTGATTATTCTTTTCAAATTTAGAAAAATATCTTGGCCATGGCTATTTAATATAAACCAACACAAATGAAGTGATCTGGAGGAAAATACAGCGTACATGTTCAACGGAATTGTTGTCCAGCATATGGATCTTGTGAAGGAATCCTTCAAGCTATCCACATCATATCAGAGCTGACCAAAAACATTTTAAAAAGTAAACGGTTACAAGAGTGTCCCACAAAGGAGATGTCTGCATGTATGCAAATAGTGAGATGGTGCACCAATTGATGACATTCAAGAATTTGCAGCAATGTTAATAGCAGTTGCTGGAAGGTACAGGATTTTGAGCCCTACAGCTCTTCCTCGGGTCTGTGGAAGGAAGCAGAGTGAGAAACAATAAAAGCTGTTGTTTTGCCAGGCGGCAAATGATTTACTGTGTGCAGCTTTTTACATGGTGCTCGGCATACAACCAGGATGCAGGGATGCTTTGAAAGAAGGGTGCCAAACGAATCAAAGGACGCAAAAGGGTCATTGTGCCCCCTATGGCACGTAGGACTGTATTATTGCTCTGCACTGTGTATCTTGTACAGCAAACCGGATATTTCCTTGTTTCAAGAATATTTCTCTTGAGGACAGATTGCAGCGTCTGAACCTAGTTGCACCAAGACAGAGAAGATTCTGAAGTCACCAGATGGAAGAGGTCATGGTTGCAAATGGGTTCAATAAAGTGGAACATAACGAATCCCTCCCAGATGCTGAGACCTTCAAAACCATCTTAAAGAGGCAAATCACTCCTGAGGTTTTGTGGGTTTTTTTTTTTTTCCTTAAAAGAGAAACAAACCTTTGGAAGAAGCTGCTAGATAAGGTCAAAGAACAGCTAGTACACATGGGTTTAGGAGACAGCTGGACATTTTTATGGTCAGAAATAGAAGGAGAGGAATAGTCAGAGGATTAAGGAGGGAGAGATAAAAGCAGAGGTGGGGACTGAGATTAATTTTAAAAGGACAGACTTCTGGAGTGGAGTGGCTTTTTCTTGTACAGTAATTTCTTATGGCCTTATCTTTACAAGCAGTTGGGCTTTCTGTCATGTAAAGTCAAGGTTACAGAATGACCTGTTTCTAGCGGAAGGTGTTTGAGCGGGAGAGTTGTGCACATTTCCCCCCAACTACAGGACAGAGGAGCTGCTGCTTTGCAGTTTGATTGCTAACTACAGGCATGGAGTAGTCTTCAGACGCAAGCCGAGTAAAAGGCAAACGCAAAAAGTTTCAGGAGATCTGTTTTGATGAGAATTGGGAAATTGACCCATTTGATTTAATTACAGGATAGCATATTCTGACTTCAAATATAACTATATTGTACCCTATTTTTTTCTACAACCTTAGACACTCATCCTTCTTAGGTGCCTATTTAACAAGCTTAGCAAAGAAAAAACTTCAACAAACAACCCACCTGCACATACTAAATATGCAATTTCCAGACACTGATCACTTGGTCAAAGCAAAATCCACTTCTTCTTGGAACTTTACCAACATGCTTAAATGCTTTGCTGGATCGGGGTCAGAGCGCTCAGCAGTTTGCATGGCCGAGCCTTTGGTTTCTCTATGCCTCAGTTCCCCACATGTCAAGTGGTTATAATGATATTTCCCTGTCTCACCGGGCATGCTCGGAGGATAACGTTCAACAATGTTTGTGAAGTGCTCCGATCTACAGTGATGAGGGCTGAATAAATAGCCAGATAGATATTTGTGCAATATCGGGCTGGGAAAAAATGCCAATTATTTTGCAAGGGGAAATGTCATTAACATTTTCATTTACAAAAATTTCCTGTGAAATTTTTGTGGCTTTTCACCAAACCCTATCCACACTCCAAAAGTAAACAAACTAAATAAAAAAGATTGCCAAAAATGATTTATTTGATCAAAAAATGAAAGAAAAAAAAGTTTTAAGTTTCCGGTTTTGTTTGTTGGGGAAAAACAACAACAACAAAACTCCACCAAAAAACCCACCAAAATATCTGACCAAAATGAAAATTTTTGTTTCGGTTCAAAACCCATTTTTCTTTCCAACAAATTTTCAATTAAAAAAATGTCCACCAACGCCGGTGGTACAGAAGCACTTTTTTATGACTTGGGGGGAAACAATGTTCTAAAGCTGCTAAAGCCTGGAATTGTCTTTCCTCTGCCTCCTCCACGTTGCTGGGAAGAGATACTCCCAAACCATTGCGCCTGAAGAAAGCAAGCAAGCCAGGAAGGGGGAAAACCTGTTTTCCTTCTCCTCCAAAAAAGAGAACCACTTTTCTTAATTATCTATCTAAATTTTACAACCTAAGCAAAAGTCAGATGAATGTATATTTTCTACCCCACAACCAGCTTATTGCAAAATAGGTTTTATTGATGTACTGAACTTGCACTTTAAATTATTATGAAGTGTAATAAAATGCCATAAAATCATCAATTTTCCCCAGAAGATGAGCTAAATAAAAGTTAGTTACAATTTACAATCCAAGTTCTTGCATAGCATGTTACAGCCCAAGGTTAAATATACAGAGGAGCAGAGCCACATTTCAGTTTACAACACAATCTGGCAATTTCAGATTTAAGAGAAGCCTTCATGAATTTAATTTTCGTTTTTATTTTATTTTATTTTATTGCTGCTTTTTTTAGCTGTAGCTCTGGATTAGTGAATCCATCAAATACATGAAAGAAAGCAGGACGACATCAAAAATAAAGACAGCGAAATAACAGTATACTGTTTTTCCCCCTTAAGTCTCTCAGTTAGGCAAAGGCTCAAGAGGACAAACCAACCCAATTTACTCCTCCTTGTCTCCAAGGTTTACTATCATGACTGTTTCAGATGAGGAAGGTTGTTTGTAACTTCCTCCATCTGCCGCTTGTCAGTACTGCTCCTACCATCGTCCAGAGGGTGGAAGAGTGATGTGAGGCATGTGAGGGACAGAGCAACCTCTGCAGTCTCCTATTGCTTGCTCGTGCTTCTGCTAAATCCTCTGCTGCAGAGAACTCCAGAGTGCTACATGGCTGCATTACTGGTGGCTGACTGTAAAAGCACTCTCAGATACTGCAGTGATGGGACCATACCGTGCCTAACCAGAAAGAAACACCCATGCAGCATCACTGCACCCTACTGTTTGGGTATCTTTTTTATTCCCAAAAAATCCTTTTAGCATAAACAGTTGGCTCGTTTCCTGTACACAAATGCATGCACGTTTCTCCCCTGTGGCAATACAATGCATCTAAAATTAACTCCTATTTTTAGCCTTGTGTTATGAGACACATTTGTAATTCCATCTGAGTTTGTGATAAAAATATCATCTATGGTGAAATTTCCTTTAAATTAAAGGCCCAAATGAAAAAGCTCTTTAAAGTGCTCAGATAAAATTCTGGCCAATTTATTCCTAAACCTTCATATTATTTTATTTTATTTTAGCCAGGTGATACATGTAGATTTATGTATGAGACTTAGAGAAACAATGAAACCATTGTGTGTACAAAGAAAAGGAATTTATGGCAAAAGAACATTTGTCAGTTTTATATTTTTTCTCGTTATTCACAATTAATGAGGCCCCATTCTCTTCTTTAGTAAAATGATTTCTTCTATTGTCCCATAGGATCCATTAGACTTTTTAGAATATCAATCCAATGCATCCCTTCCTGAGATTTTAAATTAATCACACTGATTACAGCTTTATTTACTCACTGAGGTCTACTTAGTCGTTTCTTTGTTGCTGTAAAAAGCTTGTTATTCTTTTTAATTGAACTGGCTTTTGTAAACTGCATGCATTCTCACTAATTACTTTCCTTGATGAGAGTGGAGTTCCTAATTACTAATTCCTCTCCTGAAAGCTGTGATCTGACAAAGACAATGAAGTGCCATGTGGTCTAATTTTAGGGTGGGTGGGACCTGGACTGAGAAGATGAAACTAGGGGTGATGTGACTGAAAATGACAAAGGAGCACTGGGCACTTGGACATCTTTTGTGCTTTAAATACGTGTTCTGTTTTGATCTATGTTCACCCAACGTGCAGCCTGGATTGCCAGGAGCCACTATGGTAAAGTGAGGTGGCCAGTGCTAGATCCTGTTACTGAGACAGGAAACACAGAGACGGAAATTGGAATACGAGTGATTGGCATTGTTTGTGTTACCGTCACAACTGAGTGTGGGTCCCCACTGGGCTCATTGCTGCACAAATTCCAGAGCCAGTCCCCAGCACAATGAGTTTAAAACAGATGAGGCAGACAAAGGGTGAGAGGGAAAACACAGGGACTTGGCCAAGGTCACCAAGCAGCTCAGTGACACAGATCTCCTCACTCTGAGTCTAATGCCCTGTTCACTTCACCTCACTGCTTCAGAAGCAGAGCACCTGAATAACTTACCTCCCGCCCCCACTGAATTGGTTCCTGGGATGTGTACGGGAGCTGTACCTTATGACAGGCTGGATTTGGCCCCTATATAGAACCTATATCTAACCTCGTACTTGCCTCTTTTGTTTCGGTGATGAATGTGACTGTAAATCCTTCCCTGCAATACTGTATTCTAATATTCCCTCAGAGGTGCAAGGTCACCTTTTACAAAGTCCCCTGATGGTTCTATGTTTATTTTAGCAAGATTTCTTCTTGGGTGCAAATACCATCATGATAGCTTGCTGGTTTTTAGCAACCCAGACACCTTCTCTCCTCCACTGACTGGTGTGGTTCTATTCAGTGGGAATACTGTGGGCTATTTGACTAGTCTAATGAGTGCAAGTTGTAGAGAGGTAGAGAAAATATTGGAAAAAATGTTTTGCTGATATTTGGCCATATAAAAATCACATGAGCGACACTTGATTCCTCACTCTTTTTGTGTTCACATCCCATAAATCTTCTAGCACCTGAGTATCCTGGAAGAATATTCACAAAACCCATCAAATTTTAAAAGAACATTAGGAGGACATTTGTGGGAAGTGAATTCTGAGCATGCACTTATGAATATTGGCATGAAAAACCTAATTCTAAGGTTACACTCATGCAACCAGGAAACAGAAACAATTCCATGTGACCTGCATGTACAATCAAAACCAGCCAGCACAACCTGAATTTCCCTTACTGAATGCTCACAAATATCTGGTGGTGGGAGCAAGCTACACACAAAGAATTATTCACAAACTATTCAGTACAACATTTCAAACAACTGGTGCGTTTGAGAAGATTGTAGGTTGCTGGCATGCAATTTCGGAACACGGAGAGAGGCTAAATTAATCAAAAATATTATTTGTTATGAACTGTTTGCTCTTTCCCATAGTCAAGCCTCTAGTAATGGGTGTTTCAACTGGGATAGAGGCTATGCACGAATCACCCACAAAATGCATCCACCTTTGGGGCAAACCAACAAATACTTTACCAGTGACAGAATTTGGCAAGAGTATCAGGCTTAATACTCAAACACCCCTTCTAGTGAAAAGTCACATGGGATCTTCAATGAGCACAGATGATCAGGACCATTGGCCCAGTACTGCCTCTGCATTATGGCTGTGTCTAGACACCTGTGAGGCCAGGATTAGGGTTAGGGTTAAGGTTTTCCTTAAGGTTCTCCCATCTAAATGTTGACCCAGTCTAACCCCACTTAATTTATGGGACCTGATGAGTTCACAGCTTGCAATGGGGAGGTTGCAGATTCTGTCAGAAGCTGGAAATATGTTCTACTTGCTTTGTTCATGCTTATCCATCTGTGTGTTTATCCTGCTTTCCAGCAATTACATGGGTTGCTGGTCAGTAAGTGTGCTGTAATGCTTGGTGAATGGGATAAAACAGCATCTGACTGTAGTCAAATGCACCAAATATCAATATTTCATCTTTAATTGAATGTGCTGCACACGTCTCATGGCAGAATGGATCCTTTCGCCAGATCAGAGCCATTTGAAATCTCCAGGGAGCACTTATAGCTGCACGACTGGATTTGCATAACAACAGGCATTGTAAGTGGCACATGGAGGAAACAGATGACGGGCCCCAAAACAGAAAAACAAATCTGAACAATCTGGGAAAGTTAAGATTCAAACTATATAGCGTGGGCCCATATCGAACAGCAAAGCTTTATCAGTTCATGCTCCAGGAAGCATATTTGTGATGCAGCCATAACCTTGAACAGTGACCCTGGTTGAGAGATGAACCCAAGAGCTCTTCTGGGAGTGGTGAGTACCTCATGGATTGGCCATAGATGGGGACACAGACCTGCTTGGCCTGTGTGTTTCTGACCCATTGAGGCAGATTGTTGATTCAAGCTCCCCAGAGGGTCAGTAAGGAGATGCACAGACACTAATCCTTACTAGAATGGTTCATGGGCATGGAAACCCACAACCCCTGGTAGCTCCACATTGTGGCCTGGGAAGAGATTGTACTGCCACTGTTCAAGAGACTTTCTGAGGAGACAAGGCTTCCATCGGCAGTATTCTCGAGCCAGAGTCAAACATCAGGTCACGATGGAGGGGCACTGACAGAGCTGGCCCTCAGACTGGTACTGCAAGGGATGCTGCAGAAGGGGATGCAGGTGCATGTGGCAGAGCTGTGAGCCAACCCAAGGCGGAGTGGCAAGGTGTGATACAGAACACAAGTGAGATGCCATGGCAAAGGCAAAGGGCTTCCAGGGCTGAACAGCAGGAGGTGACGTAAGTCAGGACCTAGATGCATTAGCTGAGCTGGAGAGAGAATCTCACATTAGGACTGGCTTTTTATTCACCTTTCACTTTTACAACTTTAAAATCCTCTCTTCCCAGCCTCTCGGTCTATCATGTAGTGGGTTCACTTAGCCAAGAAAAGGTTGCTGGAAATGACATTGCTCCGCTGGGACAGCACTGTGTTTGCAGCCACTTATGGATCCCCTTTTCCGGGCGTGGCTGGGCCATTCCACACCAAGCTCAAGCAAACCAACCCTTCCCAAGCTTCTCCTCCCCCTGGAAGGCTGCTGAGGCTCCCTGGAGACTGTGGCTTTGAGAAGGCAGCACGGGTCATGGCAGAATCTCAGGTCGTGCATTACAGTGAGGAACATTTCAATGACATGACCCCACTTTAAAGCAGGGCTGACTTAATGGAGGACTTTATATTTTGGGCAGCCACAGGGAAATCCCTGAGGTATGTAGAGCTTTAAGTAGACTGTCATGACAAGCTGTTCCAATGAACACGCAGTGCAGTGGTAGCCGCACAGACGTCTTACCTGCCTGTTGTCTGGCAGACGCTGGTTCAAGTCTTTCCTCAGGACCCCAAGCCTAATTACTTGGCAAGGTGAATGCTCGTAGGCTTTTCTCTGACTGGCACTATTAGAAACCCTTCCAGCAATGCATGTAGTAGGAATAAATAAGGGGCATAAAACTGCTTACTTTAAAATTTTAGAAATATCTGTGTATGGAGAGGCTAGGACTGGAATAGCAGGGGCCAGGTGGGTGGCAGGTTAGGCCCCAGTTGCATTGATGGAGCATGGAGTGAAAAATGAGAATTTCAGGGAGACATAATAGATTTTAGAAGCCAATTTACGTAAAGTGTGCAGCAAATTATTGCTCTTCTCCTGAAATTACCCTTTCTTCTCTCACATCTGTGCTCTTTACGGTGTGTCCAGGCAACCTAATGACAAGTGGGGATATCTGGAAATGAAATGATGGCACCGATTTAGAGAAAAATCACCATTCCAGAACAATAGCACCACGGTTAATAAGGAAATGTGTGGGGTGGTTCTGAACGCAGCTCCCTGGTGCAAGCCCCCACTCAAAGCTGCATGGGGGCAACATGGCGATACAAAACCAGATGGGGAATTAGCAGCGAGGGAAGAATTGCTTGGTTCTTTTACCACACACACACGCACACTTGGTTGAGTTTCTCTAGTTTGAAATAAATAATTACATGGACCTGTTGCCCTGTGTGAAGCAACCTGAGCTTGAGTTAAAACTTGCTGATGCTCTCAGTGAGTTCAACACGTCCCAGGACTAGAAAAGTAAACAAATGTTAGTGTGATGATCTGGGATGGATTCACAGCCCTGGCGCTGCTTCTTCCTGGCAGCTCGGCGTCTGGCTGTTCACGGGTATCTTCAGCCACTTTCTGGTGGGCTATTGTGGAACAATCAGCCTCTGCTGTGCATATCACAGCACCTGAACTGCACTTGGGGGCCTCTGCGCCCCTGCCCCTGTGTGAATCCCTTACCCGTTCCCCATGTGTTGAGTTCAGTCTCCCCATTCTCTAGGGCTTTGTACAACTCCACCCTTGCCTGTATCTGGAGGTCCTGGTGATGTCAAGGAACTATGACGTGATTGGAATAACAGAGACTTGGTGGGATAACTCACATGACTGGAGTACAGTCATGGATGGTTATAAACTGTTCAGGAAGGACAGGCAGGGCAGAAAAGGTGGGGGAGTAGCACTGTATGTAAGGGAGCAGTATGACTGCTCAGAGCTCCGGTACGAAACTGTGGAAAAACCTGAATGTCTCTGGATTAAGTTTAGAAGTGTGAGCAACAAGAGTGATGTAGTGGTGGGAGTCTGCTATAGACCACCGGACCAGGGGGATGAGGTGGATGAGGCTTTCTTCCGGCAACTCACGGAAGCTACTAGATCGCATGCCCTGATTCTCATGGGTGACTTTAATTTTCCTGATATCTGCTGGGAGAGCAATACAGCGGTGCATAGACAATCCAGGAAGTTTTTGGAAAGCGTAGGGGACAATTTCCTGGTGCAAGTGCTAGGGGAGCCAACTAGGGGGGGCGCTTTTCTTGACCTGCTGCTCACAAACCAGGTAGAATTAGTGGGGGAAGCAAAAGTGGATGGGAATCTGGGAGGCAGTGACCATGAGTTGGTTGAGTTCAGGATCCTGACGCAGGGAAGAAAGGTAAGCAGCAGGATACGGACCCTGGACTTCAGGAAAGCAGGCTTTGACTCCCTCAGGGAACAGATGGCCAGGATCCCCTGGGGGACTAACATGAAGGGGAAGGGAGTCCAGGAGAGCTGGCTGTATTTCAAGGAATCCCTGTTGAGGTTACAGGGACAAACCATCCCGATGAGTCGAAAGAATAGTAAATATGGCAGGCGACCAGCTTGGCTTAATGGTGAAATCCTAGCGGATCTTAAACATAAAAAAGAAGCTTACAAGAAGTGGAAGGTTGGACATATGACCAGGGAAGAGTATAAAAATATTGCTCGGGCATGTAGGAAAGATATCAGGAGGGCCAAATCGCACCTGGAGCTGCAGCTAGCAAGAGATGTCAAGAGTAACAAGAAGGGTTTCTTCAGGTATGTTGGCAACAAGAAGAAAGCCAAGGAAAGTGTGGGCCCCTTACTGAATGAGGGAGGCAACCTAGTGACAGAGGATGTGGAAAAAGCTAATGTACTCAATGCTTTTTTTGCCTCTGTTTTCACTAACAAGGTCAGCTCCCAGACTGCTGCGCTGGGCATCACAAAATGGGGAAGAGATGGCCAGCCCTCTGTAGAGATAGAGGTGGTTAGGGACTATTTAGAAAAGCTGGACGTGCACAAGTCCATGGGGCCGGACGAATTGCATCCGAGAGTGCTGAAGGAATTGGCAGCTGTGATTGCAGAGCCCTTGGCCATTATCTTTGAAAACTCGTGGCGAACGGGGGAAGTCCCGGATGACTGGAAAAAGGCTAATGGAGTGCCCATCTTTAAAAAAGGGAAGAAGGAGGATCCTGGGAACTACAGGCCAGTCAGCCTCACCTCAGTCCCTGGAAAAATCATGGAGCAGGTCCTTAAAGAATCAATCCTGAAGCACTTAGAGGAGAGGAAAGTGATCAGGAACAGTCAGCATGGATTCACCAAGGGAAGGTCATGCCTGACTAATCTAATCGCCTTTTATGATGAGATTACTGGTTCTGTGGATGAAGGGAAAGCAGTGGATGTATTGTTTCTTGACTTTAGCAAAGCTTTTGACACGGTCTCCCACAGCATTCTTGTCAGCAAGTTAAGGAAGTATGGGCTGGATGAATGCACTATAAGGTGGGTAGAAAGCTGGCTAGATTGTCGGGCTCAACGGGTAGTGATCAATGGCTCCATGTCTAGTTGGCAGCCGGTGTCAAGTGGAGTGCCCCAGGGGTCGGTCCTGGGGCCGGTTTTGTTCAATATCTTCATTAATGATCTGGAGGATGGTGTGGATTGCACTCTCAGCAAATTTGCGGATGATACTAAACTGGGAGGAGTGGTAGATACGCTGGAGGGGAGGGATAGGATACAGAAGGACCTAGACAAATTGGAGGATTGGGCCAAAAGAAATCTGATGAGGTTCAATAAGGATAAGTGCAGGGTCCTGCACTTAGGATGGAAGAATCCAATGCACCGCTACAGACTAGGGACCGAATGGCTAGGCAGCAGTTCTGCGGAAAAGGACCTAGGGGTGACAGTAGACGAGAAGCTGGATATGAGTCAGCAGTGTGCCCTTGTTGCCAAGAAGGCCAATGGCATTTTGGGATGTATAAGTAGGGGCATAGCGAGCAGATCGAGGGACGTGATCGTTCCCCTCTATTCGACACTGGTGAGGCCTCATCTGGAGTACTGTGTCCAGTTTTGGGCCCCACACTACAAGAAGGATGTGGATAAATTGGAAAGAGTCCAGCGAAGGGCAACAAAAATGATTAGGGGTCTAGAGCACATGACTTATGAGGAGAGGCTGAGGGAGCTGGGATTGTTTAGTCTGCAGAAGAGAAGAATGAGGGGGGATTTGATAGCTGCTTTCAACTACCTGAAAGGGGGTTCCAAAGAGGATGGCTCTAGACTGTTCTCAATGGTAGCAGATGACAGAACGAGGAGTAATGGTCTCAAGTTGCAATGGGGGAGGTTTAGATTGGATATTAGGAAAAACTTTTTCACTAAGAGGGTGGTGAAACACTGGAATGTGTTACCTAGGGAGGTGGTAGAATCTCCTTCCTTACAGGTTTTTAAGGTCAGGCTTGACAAAGCCCTGGCTGGGATGATTTAACTGGGACTTGGTCCTGCTTTGAGCAGGGGGTTGGGCTAGATGACCTTCTGGGGTCCCTTCCAACCCTGATATTCTATGATTCTATGATTCTATCATCTTAACTCCCATTTCCTCCTACAAAATACCCATGCTCCTCCACTGCCTCTCCCCTTCTCCCAGGCTCTACTTTGCACCTCCTTGCACCTCCCCACCCCCAGCACTGAATTACCACATCTCCTTGTTCAGATCACCCCTGCTGCAATGGCTCTTTGCCAAGCCTGTCAGCTAGGATCTCTTCTCTGTGACAACATCCCTGCACCTGCCCATCCCTTAACTGCCGTCCTGCATTTGACCTCCTCTTTAGGGCAGGGGCCTTGTCCAGTAGGTGCCCTGTGCAGTATTAGTGCATATTATCTGTTGGGGTAGAGAAACAACCAATCTCTACACACTTACCAAAAAACTCTTGATTATTGGTTGCATTTTTATAGCAAGAGAGACAGAAAAATGACGAGGGAGGAAAGGTCGGGTTTATAATAGACCCTTTCCCTGGTTACCTAGGGGCCAGGTTTGAAAGATATTTCCGCACCTAACTCCCTTTGAAATCCAGGGGAGTTCAACACCAAAAGGCCTTTCAATATCTGAGCCCTAGGCACAAAATCCTTATGACCAGAGGAACTTTTGGAAGCACCATAAACAGATGTGAAAGGGTGAAAACGAGGGAGTGAAATACCTCCAATTCATTCAGTTAGTATAACCCCCACCCCGCCCCCCAAACCCTCCTCCTCCCTTCTTGGTTTGTGTGCATCACCCACAGCAACCCTGTTATGGCTTGTCATCAACTAAGGCCCGATCCTGCAAACGCATATGCTTGTGCTTAATCTGAAGCATGTGAATAAGCCCATTGAACTTGGACTTGTTCATAAGAGCACTTGCCTAAGAGCCTGTAGGATCAGGGCCCTCAACCTGGAAGCTCTTTAGGGCAGGGACGCTTTAGCTATGGGTGAAATCCTGGCCCCACTGAAATCCCATGTCAGGTTTTCACCCATTATTTCTGTACAGCCCCTAGCACTCTGGGACTCCAATATGGTTGGGGCCCCTGGGCGCGCACACAGAAATAAGAGTAATGCAGCAAGGAGAACCTGGTGAAAGGAAAATTATCACTCGGACAGCTCTTCAAACAACAGCCCATTAACCAGATAATCCGCAGCAGTTTTCCTTGAAGTGTTTTAAAACTAAAATAACAATGAGTTTCAAACAAAATAAAATGAATGTATTTGACACACAAATAGGTAAAAATTACCAGCTGATCTGAATTCTCCACAGACAGAATTTGACAGAACTTCTAATTCCAGGGGTAAGTATGTTCATGACCCTTTCATGTGTCACAATGTCCCTCTGTTGCTAGCCCTTTGTCCCCAGCAGGTAGCAGCACAAAAGAAATAGTAAAGACCCCCCCGCTTACCCCCATCCAAAATGGAGTCTGCAGTCTGAAACAGACATATACAGAGCCCTCATTAGCACACAGAATTCATAAATTGCACATGCCAGGGTAGGCAGGGAGAGTGTCCCTGGCCTCTGTTTGCCAGAAGCTGGGAATGGGCGACCGGGGATGGATCACTTGATGATTCCCTGTTCTGTTCATTCCCTCTGGGGCACCTGGCATTGGCCTTTTTGGAAGACAGGATACTGGGCTAGATGGACCTTTGGTCTGACCCAGTATGGCTGCTCTTATGTTCTTACATACAGATTCCTCCGCTCATCACACCCCATCACAGGAACCAAATAATGCCGAATCTCCACAGAGATGCCACCCCAATATGCTCCCTCATCACTTAGCCTGAAAGCAGCAATGTTAATGGAACCCAGAGACTTTTTTTAATCGTAACAGCAGCAACTTCCTAGATTTACCGCTCTTTATAAAAACCAGGCTATGGGAATTAAAGCCCTACAACTGATTTGCTTTTCACTGCTATGACTATACCTCACCAATAGTGTTTTACCACTTTGGCGTTCACTGATCGCTGCACTTTATTACTTCCAGTTGCCCTAAGAGTGCAATGCTGGCTTCAAAAAGTGTATTTATAGCTGGCTCATCACAGCTTAATTACAGAAGCTCAGCGGGCTCTTGCATGAACTCAAGGTCTGAGGTAGTTTCACTAGGAAACTTTTTATGAGAGAAGCAGAACATCAAATTAGAAGAAATGTGGGGGGAAAGATGACTTCTTGGTGTTAACTGGGGCAATTGCCTCTTTGCTAATTTGTGTGTATCACAAATATTAAAACCATAATAAAAAGAAAACTCCCTCAGTTGGCTACTTCCTGCCCATAGCGAGGAGCCTGGAGGAAGAAGCTACAAACAGAAGGGAACCAGAGAAGACGCTAGCTAGCCAGAACGATGAATGCACTTGTTTGCCACTGCCCAAGGGTTACATCAGGTTCTAGGGCATCCCTCAGGTCAAAGACGGTGGGGAGGTTTGGAATGGGGTGGCAGGAGTCAAGGACACCAACAGCTGTGTGTCAGGAAGGCAGCATGGTTTGTTGGATAGGGAGTCAGGATGCCTGGGAGTCAGGATGCCTGGGTTCTATGCCTGGCTGATTGCCGTGCCTCTTCCTTTCCCCACCCACCCTTTATCTGCCTTGTCTAGTTAGGGTCTGTCTCTTACCATGTACCTGTACAATACCTAGCACAACGCAAGCGGTTTTCTGACTACCCACCCCAAACTGCTCCTGTGGGTTGCAGACCGCCAGTCTCACAGATATCTAATAGCTTGACACACGTGGTGTATGTGGTTCCTCCAAATCAGATGAAAACTTGGGATGCTCCGTTCTTCATGAGCTCAGTGATAAAGAAACCTCTTCCCCCGGCTAACGAGGTAAGCGATAGT
Organism: Chelonia mydas; assembly: GCF_015237465.2. Lineage (NCBI taxonomy): Eukaryota > Metazoa > Chordata > Testudines > Cheloniidae > Chelonia > Chelonia mydas. The sequence goes on from NC_051259.2 coordinate 2,151,392, forward strand.
ATTCCTTGAGCTGTGCTAAGATTAAGCAGATATTAACTTCTGATGTATTGACCTTTGGTTAAATATTGACCGAGGCTTCACATGCACCATCCGATCAGCTGCCGCAGGACTTCAGGGGAAACTCCTGTGAATTCCTGATGAGCCCTTCAGACTCCAAAGTTAGCCTATGGAATCCGATGGATTAATATTGCTTCCAGATGAGCACGGTTTGCCCTTCAAGGAAGTGCTCACAATAGGAATTTCCTAACTTCACATGACTTTCAGGATTTATTTTTTCTCATAGGTAACAACAATTACTGATGCTGGTGCAAACAAAGATGCATCCCCATGGTAACGTCCAACGCAGAGACGATAGACATTCTGGGAGTGTGGAGAAAATGCCAGTATTTTCCAAATACCAAAATGTGTTTTGGAAAGACCTTTAAGTGGGGTAATTACATGCAATAAAAATATAAATAAACCATAAAAAAGTGACTGGTTGGCAAAACCTTTAAAAAGATACATTTGTATACATCAGTGAAGACCTCCACATTTTTGAAAGTGTGAATTGAAAGGGGAAATGGAGAAGAATTAATAAGTTTAATTCCTTCCCCTTGTCAGAGACTGTATTTTAACCATCTAGGAGAGTAAAAACAAAGAGGCTGCTATTCTCAGGTGCTCCTACAAAAGCAATCACTGGGTGCACTGGAAACTTCTTCTCTCCGCTACTTGAGATTTAGAAACGGGAACAGAAGGAGACTTGCTGGGCTGGAGTGCTGTTACATTTGGAATGAGTCTGGTTCAGTGTATGCGGGATGCAAAGGACTGCAACAATCCAAGAGACTATTAATACATTTGACACTTGAAATAACCAGTCAAAAATATCTAATACACCTGCTTGTTTTTTCCCAAGTGTGGTAAAATTAGATGACAACATATCAGGGGACTGAGATATCTCAAAATTCTGTCAGCTAATCTCTAGCAGGGCAATTAAGGTATGGGCTTGCTACGGTATGTGCTAGAAACACATACAGTTAAACTGACCTCTCCAATGCTTTCATAATTTACCTCTACTAAAGAATCAGAACTATTTACAGCAGCTATTAAATAACATAATATTTCAGTATTGATTTTGTGCCTTTCCCACTGACACACACAGCTTTTGATAACTCAAGCTTTATTGATTTTTCTATAAACAAAAAATGAATATCTGCAGAGGGAGAGCGTACACAACTGGTTACAGCAGTGGGAACCCACTGGCCTCTTGGGAGATGGATGTTAAAAAAGAGAAGAGGAAGCTAATGCACTGGCGGCTTGTCTGGGGACTAACGAGAAACCAGGCAAAGATGTTTATAAAGAAGCAACTGACCCAGGTGATCTGTGCTGACCCTTCCGTTACCAATGAGACTCTCAGATGTTTCATTCACTTATTTCTATTTAATCCAAAAGCTCATCAGGAAAGGATGAATCAGGCTTCAGCAGCCTAGGCAGTCAAGGATTCCCCGCTGAGACAGGAGTGGGACGGCCCAAGGATGCACTGGGAATTAAAGACTCCTCCTGCAGCGTGAACTGAATACGCTACTCTTTGCTCTCCATCCTACCCGGTTATTACCATTATTCATACATTGCAATGGCAGCCAATGAGCACACTTTGAGCTGGATTAAGTTTCTGCTGGGGAAGTTGAGATTTCTTAGAAATTCACAAGGAGAAAAAAGCAAATCAGCCCAGGCCCAGAGGGCTGACGAAGTTTAGAAATTAAAGTCTGAAGTCTGACACCGTGAAAGAATGAGAGATGACAACCGAGGGGCAGCTCTATGATTAGGAAACAGCCTTCCTCTCTCTTAGTCACTGTTCCTCATGCCTACCTTTTTTTTGGCCAAGTCTTTTTTTTTTTGGGGGGGGGGGGTGTCCTCTTTTTTCTGCAAATAGCAAAACAGACCAGGGGGGAAAGGCTGTAACATTCCCTCTCTGAGGAACCCGCAGTCCACAGAAATTGCTGGAGCACATAATGAGTGTCCAAGGAGAGAAATCCAAGGCTCAGAGAAGAGCAAACTTTGCTGGAGTTGAAATAGGGCAGGGGGACAGCCTGGGAGCTGTGGATTTGGATCTGTAAGGAGACATGTGAAGCAAGAACGCCCATTGGGTTTCATGGCTTTTGTCTCCTGCAGGAAAGAAACAATCATAGAAATAAACTGGGAATTAAAGAGTCCAATTACCCTGGGTGGTGGGTATAATAGGCCAGGGAGTCACTGCTGTGGGACACTGGGCTGAGGCTGCTCAGGCCAGCCCAGGGCTGGGGTTGCTCCGGGTTGCTTGGGCAGCCAGCCCAGGGCTTGGGTCACTCAGCCAGCTGGGGCCAGCCCAGGACTGAGGCCAGGCTGGCCCGGGGCTCCTTTGGCAGCAGCGGGCAGTGGGGGTGGCTCAGGGTTCTGGCCAGCCCAGGGCTTCTCTGGCCACGGGGCGGGGGGAGCAAAGGGGCTCAGGGCTCCTGCTGTGGAGTGCAGGGCCTCATGCAGAAGGGGCAGGACCGCAGGGCTAGCCGTCCTGAAGGGTGGGGGTCCACCCGCCACCCATGCCAGTGATCATAGTGATGTGGCTAATGCACAGAGGCTTTCACTAGCCTTGCTTCTTTCTAGCAGCTGTCTACGAGAAGCTTTGCTGTTATAGCTCCCATGCCCCTGAATTATGACAATATCATCCCAGGACATTGCTCTGCCATGTTCCTGCTCAATTTAGGGCACCCTCCCCCGCACCAAACCGAGGGCTCAAGGGAGGCCCTGCCCATCACTCTGTTAGTGGTGTTGGTGACAGGCCTGCCTTCCTTCATGGCATTAATATTTAGAACCCATATAATGAAATGCAGCTTCTCTGCACATGGCTGGATTCCGTCCCCTTCCATCACCTTACTCTGCGAACGGACTCACTGACACTGGGTTAACAAACCCAAGTTAACAAACGCCAAGATGGGCAGGCTAATTGTATGGCCCGACCATCAGCAGTACATGTAGCCACATAAGCTCAGGGAATGATACAAGGGAGCTAGAGGTGATTCTAGGAATTACAGAGCAGCAAGCCACGCCACAGTGCAGGAAAAAAAGTCCATGTGATCACTAAAGATAGCATCATGAAACATTTCTTCTGAATGATCCTGCATTGGCTGCTGTGAGAGGCAAGATTAGGGATTAGATGCACCAGTGGTCTGATACCATATGGCAAACACTTTGGAGTTGTTTTCTGTAAACAGGCCATAGGCTAATAAGAGAGACAATGTGACTGTTAGAACATAAGAATGGCCATACTGGGTCAGACCAAAGGTCCACCTAGCCCAGTGTCCTGTCTTCTGACAGTGACCAGTGCCAGGTGCCCCAGAGGGAATGAACAGAACAGGGAATCATCAAGCGATCCATCCCCTGTCGCCCATTCCCAGCTTCTGGCAAACAGAGGCTAGGGACACCATCCCTGCCTATCCTGGCTAATAGCCATTGATAGACCTATCCTCCATGAACTGATCCACTTCTTTTTTGAACCCTGTTATAGTCTTGGCCTTCACAACATCCTCTGGCAAAGAGTTCCACAGACTGACTGTGTGAAAAAATACTTCCTTTTGTTTGTTTTAAACCTGTTGCCTATTCATTTCATTTGGTGACCCCTAGTTCTTCTGTTACGAGATGGAGTAAATAACACTTCCTTATTTACTTTCTCTACCCCAGTCATGATTTTCTAGACCTCGATCATATCCCCCCTTAGTCATCTCTTTTCCAATCTGAAAAGCCCCAGTCTTATTAATCTCTCCTCATATAGCAGCCGTTCCATACCCCTAATCATTTTTGTTGCCCTTTTCTGAACCTTTTCCAATATATCTTTTTGGGGTTGGGCGACCACATCTGCACACAGTATTCTAGATGTGAGCATGCCATGGATTTATATAGAGGCAATATGATATTTTCTGTCTTATTATCTATCCCTTTCTTAATGATTCCCAACATTCTGTTGGCTTTTTTGACTGCTGCTGCACATTGAGTGAATGTTTTCAGAGAACTATCCACAATGACTCCAAGGTCTCTTTCTTGAGTGGTAACAGCAAATTTTTTTATATGTATAGTTGGGATTATGTTTTCCAATGTGCATTACTTTGCATTTATCAACATTGAATCTCATCTGCCATTTTGTTGCCCAGTCACACAGTTTTGTGAGATCCCTTTGTAGCTCTTCGCGGTCTGCCTGGGACTTAACTATCTTGAGTAGTTTTGTATCATCTGCAAATTTTGCCACCTCACTGTTTACCCTTTTCCAGATCATTTATGAATATATTGAATAGGACTGGACCCAGTACAGACCCATGGGGGACACCACTATTTACCTCTCTCCAGTCTGAAAACTGACCATTTATTGCTACCCTTCGTTTCCTATCTTTTAACCAGTTACCAATCCATGAGAGGACCTTCCCTCTTATCCCGTGATAGCTTCCTTTGCTTAAGAGCCTTTGGTGAGGGACCTTGGTAACGGCTTTCCGAAAATCTAAGTACACTATATCCATTGGAGCCCTTTGTCCACATACTTGTAGACTGTTGCACCATGTACCTCGCCAATCAAAACCCAACATGGACAGAAAACATCGAAGCATTTTCTTTAGCAGCCGTATTCCTCAGCAAGCATTAAGTGCTCATGATCACACATAACAAGTACTGTCTCGTGCTGCAACCCAAGTGAGAGTCCTCGAACAATTCCAAAAACAAACCACAGCGAACACTCGGACGAGCAGCCTTTTACAGCCACTTTGCGCAGGTGGAAATGACCACACATGGTGCCGGGCCTTGAAAGAGCAACGAACCGCTCTCCCACTGCTGTAGCAACATCTTGAATTAGCCTTCTGTTCCCTCTCTTGCAAAGCGAGGCGTTTCCATAATGAGTCTGATTGCTCCTATTATCTATTAATGCAATAGGCACTACTACTCTATGCTGGATGGAAGAGTTCCCACTATCTGGCACCTTCCCACTGTCCCGGGATTGTTGAACTTTCAGTAGAGTGGATACTGTTATAACATGGCCACTGTCGTACTACACTACGTGAGAAGAGTTAAGGGAGAGTTGCCACTTTGACACTGATGTTTTCTTTCTTTTATTAACAATTCCATTAGGATGTTTTCCGAGCTGCACTCTGTAGCTGGCTGGCTTGATCCACGCAAGTCCCCTCTGCGCTGCGTATTGCTGCTGGAAGGAAGAAGCGGAAGATGAAATGTAGAAGTGAGACATAACAATTAATGGTTCAGCATTTGCTTTGGTTTTGCAAACAGAAAACCAGGAATGGTTTGGCACCAGCCACATTCCCACCAACCCTCCACCCCCACCACAGGAAGACCAGGCTGTGAAGGGGAGTTACCATGTTCTGGCTGCCAACCATCTATTTGAAATGGAGATGGGCAAAAGAATGCACTTAGCTTCGGGTCTTTGTCAGACAAGAGTTGTTTTGTTGCAAAACTAAAACCGAATGCGAGGGTGGATCCAATATCATTAGATCCCAATGCCCAGTTTATTAGTGGGGGCGCAGAAATGGCTACCATTCGAATGTGACCAGAAATAGCTTTGGGCCAGGTCACATCACCTAGATTTCCCACTCCCACAGGGAAGGTGAGCTCAGCCACCATCGCAGCTGAGGACAGGAGGGAGCAGCCTCCTCGGTGATGCATATCCCCATATTCAGCCCTAGGCCCAAGGGCTCTGCAAAGGCTGTTGTTTCTTTCCCACTACCTCCCTCTCAGCACTATGGAAATCCCACTGGGGACATTCCCAGCAGAGGGTTTTCTGACTCCAGTGTAGCCATGGAGCAGGGCGTGGCTGGAGGTTCCACAGGGCCTTGTCTGGCTGTCGTGATGATCTGCTGGAGTGCCTGGGTGCAGGAGGTGGCAAACGTTGCCTTCCCTCTGCATGGCATGCTTTGGGGAAAGCTACCTGGAGTTTTCCTTCCCTAAGGGGAGAGGAAAGCTAGTCTTGAGGTTAATGACCTCAGGTCTCCTGAACTGTATGTATGGAAACATTATTGGAAGAGGAAGCTACTTTAAAACAAAAACACAATCAATGGGTGGTTGAAAGTATAATAAACAACCCCTCTGAATAATTCAGAGTTCATGTTCATTAACAAGCTCAACAAGGGGTGATATAGGGGTTTATTCAGCTCACCCATTTGTATGTCACTTTAATTGATTCTTTGTCATTTTAGATTAGTCCGATTCCATGACGAGGAGTTAGTAAAAGTAGCAGATAAAGGGATCTGACCAAAATCTAATGGAGATAAATAGGGTTTTTTTTCCATTAGGGAAGTGATTTGACAGACAGTAATGGATTTCATACCAGCCTGCTGTAAAGCCTTGTATTAGGCAGGATAATTTAGTGATAACAGTTTAGCAGTGTATTGATGGAAGATAATGGGTAATCAACAGACGAAGCACAGTCTATCTGTGCGCTCTTTCACCACTTCACTTGTTAGCTATTACTGGCTAACACCACTGCATTCTCTTATTCTCTCTTCCTTGCTTTGAGTCCCATTTCTGCTATATGCCAGAGCCAAAACTTATGAGAGCCTATTTGTATAATTCCCCTTTTATTTCTCCGATAGTGGAGGCTGCCTGCAATCCATGTACTTGGACACTGATGGGCGATTAGCTTGGGGGGTTTTTTGGAGTCCGTTGCAGCGTTCTATTAGAAGGCTGTTTGGAATGAAGGGTGGCATGTACGTGCTGAGCAGGGAAACCTCCAGTGTATCCAATGTATTGGAAAGCGCCCGCTGTCATGCACCCCAGGGCGAGCCCAGCCAAAGCCCGAACCACTACGAACATCGCCCTGACTTCGTCTCATCTACTGTTTATATGGGAGTCAATTAAAGAACAAGGTGGCTGCAAAGTTTCTATGCTGGAATTGGGCGGCTCAGTGGCTGATAAGGAGAGACAGACACCAGAAGGGTGTGCTGGCATCCTTAACCACTTAATAACAGAAAGGCACCTGCTCCCTTTAAAACAGATCTGGGAGCATTCTTGGATCTATTATAGTCTTGGGGCTTGATTTTCTACCACCCAGCACCTGGTGCAGTCACCCACACCTGAGCAAAATGGGGGTGTCACGGGATAAGCCCACCCCATCCTCCTTTGGGGTGGGGTGTGATTCCACTGGGGTTACAGTCTACCAGACTGTCCTTTGGCTGAAAACAGCACAGCCTAGAGCCCAGAGTCAATATGGGGTCAGGGCTGTGTGGTCTAGTGACTGGTGTCAGTAGAACGGCTCTGGGGATCAGGGCTGTGTGGGCTAGCAGTTGGAGTAAGGGAAGCGGGCTGCCCCTTAGGGGCGAGTGGCAGTCACTGTAGGGCCCTCCCTCTCCACAGGGTCCCAGCCCAGGGCCCTGTCAGCGACGGGGGCAGTCGTCACCCAGTCACCAGGGACTCCTACTGCCACATGCTGACCTTGCTCGAGTGGTAGATACCACCCCCCTGCCTTGCTGGACCACTTCCTACCGTGATTCCCGAGGTAGCAGCTGCTGTGCCATCAGGACCCCCGGGCTCCCTGGTGGGGTTAAGTCCCGGGAACTCAGGCTCTCAGCCACTCGCTGAGGGTAACAGGTCACCAATCTGGTCTCTGGGTCCTCAGGGTCCTGCAGTCCGTGGCTGCAACGGCTCCTGGCCTGGAGCCTCCACCAAGTGTCTTCTCTCCTTGGTGGTCAACCAAGAATGAGCTGGACTGCTTCCTTTTATACTGTGGTAGCAGTTGGAGCATGCCCAGCACTGTCTGAGGGGCCGGACTTGCGCCGCCTACAAGGTGGAGTTAACTCTATCTTGCCCAGTGTGGGGTATGCACACCCCGTCATAGCGGGTAAAATGCTACAAAATCAGATCCAGCTCGGTGGAGATTTTTGTGACAGGGACATGCAGCCACTAAGAACTGGACTGAGACCAACCAACTGTCACCAAACAGCCATCGGATGGTAGTGACTTGCAGCCACTGCTACTTGCTTGAGTCAGATTCAAGCCTGAAATCTAGAAGCAAACAAACGACTGCATCCGTCTTACTACCAATCCCCTGAGTCTTCAAGTTCTCACCATGGCATTTTTCACAAACTCTCTCAATTTCCATCCTTCAACACTGGCACCAGCTATCTGCCACTTTTGCAATAGTTCTGCAAGTTAAGCCTAAATCCTGTTGCACATGAGAAGGAGCATAACATTAGTACAAATTTCCTTCCAGATTGTCTCCTCTCCAGGGAAAACTCCCAAAGGCCACTAAGAACAGAAGGTCTTGGGGGAGGGACCATGTTTTACTCTGTGTTTGTCCTGTGCCTGACACCATGGGGTGCTGAGCCAAGACCAGGGCTCCTAGGCTCTATGCAAAGAAAGGGACAAAATATGCTTTAAATACATTTTATTGCTGCTGCTGGAAAGTGAAGGGACAGCATAATAAGCATCAAGTGAAAGCGTGTTGCACCAGAGAGCTGTATAATGGGATGGACTGTGTAAGCAGCATGGCACGAACCAAGGTTGTGAAATGCCATGTTGTGCTCCGTGGATGGAGAGCCAACCTCAGAGTTTGCTTCCGGGTTTTCATTAAGCAATTCTTAGCCTGTTCGCAAGGCTGTACCTTGAAGTTCAATGCGCAGATTTACCCTTTTCTGATCCCTTGTGAAGTGTTTGCTTCTTAAAGGTGGCAAGAAGTCACCCCCAAGTTAAATTGCACTTCAGACAGGATTTATTTGTAAATATGAAAACTAATCTAGGTAACTGTTTAAACAGCCACTAGACTAGTGCTGGGCTGGGATTAACACATCAAGCCTTTGTAAAAGGATTAGTGGGACTCCATTGAGCTGGGGGTTAATTTGAATATAAATTTGAATCTATAAAGACCAAGAGAATAATTCTTCCCCAGCCCTGTGCTCCTTATATCCTCTTGACTGCTTCAATTAAATGTATGCTGTGAGCACTGCTAAATATTGATAGAGTCTTGCCACAGAGCTGCTCTGTTCCTGGAATCCAGATTTCTCAGAATATGGTCTGCAGTCTCCCTGTGTTACTGTTGTCTCTATGAAAACAAAACATAACTAAGGATCATCAGTGCATGCACACACGCGCACACACACACACGAGCAATTAGCATTAACTCCTTTCCAAGCAATGTCATGAGAGAGGGATGGGCAGGACACAGAAAAGCTGTAACATTGGACAGGATGGGAGAGGGACGGACCCAGACCAACACAAACATCTGCAATCTCACAATTTAAGACAATCCTAACCCAGGTCCAAGGCCAGGTCTGGTCCAAGAAAGGGAATTATTTTCCACAACATTTTTTAATTAAATGAGAAAAAAAAATTTCAATTTTTTGCAGAATTATAAGATTTTTGACAGAACAATTAGAACCTAAATGGAAATGTTTTATTGCTTCCAGCCTCTTTCTCCTTTATTCCCACCTCTTCCAGTAGGCAAAAGGGAAAGGAGAGAACAAACACGAAACAAGAAAACCAAACCGTTTCCATTTAGATTCTGTGTGAACCAAATCAAAATGTTTCTGTTGTGAATTGTTTCATCAAACAGCCAGAAAAATGTCACCAATACCAAACATTTTTGCAGAAATTTTCAGAGCATTCAAAAAGCCATTTTTCTCTGAAAAAATCATTTTGACTAAAAAAAAAAAAAAAAATCAGCCAGTACCATCCAGGACTCCCTCACTTTTATGGCCCGGCACAAAGCTAAGATTTTTTTATTTTCCATGCAGAAAACTGGCTTTCTGCCCAGCTCATATCTGGATTTGATTTGGATTGGATTCACTTTGGAAGTGCGAATATAAATGAGGTTGGATATTTATTTCCTGAAAATAAGGAGCGGGTGGTGGTTAAAGTAAATCATCCCAGGATGTGAGAGTATCTGGGTACAGTCCTGATTGCCTGTATAGTCTGCACAAGTATTGGGATTCATCGCCATTAAAACTCTTCTCTCACTTGAACTGTGAAATTCATCCCTGTAACCTCTTGTGCTGCCCCCAGGGGCGTAAGGGTGAAAAAAAAGAAGTGGGTCAGCAAACTGAAACCGAAGGCCGTATTCCCCAGGTGAGAAGTGTTTACCCTCCACTACACTTCTTGGGAGCCCTCTGCCCAGCGGTGAATTTACCTCCAGGCCATTTCCTCAGCAGTGCTGAGACGCGCCTCTGGTACCTCACGTCAGCTGAGGACTCCAATTTTCTCCCACGGAATAGACCCCACTCTTCAGGGAGCCACTCAGGACACGTGTGTGTGAAAGACGCAGCTCCCTGAGCAGAGCCCCCTCCCCCCCCCCCACCACCAGCGGTTCCCCCAACAGCCCAAATCTAAATGTATCGCCTACTGCTTCTTATTAGCATAAATAATAGAGAGCCCTGCTTTCGTGATGGTTACATAATAACCAAAACAGGTCAATCGCTCACCAAACCAGTGACGGGGAACAGTAACAGATATAATTCGATTTGTCTTTACGTTGCTGAAGCGAGGCAAAGTTAGTTCATGCATGAAGTCATTCCCCAGCCTTGACTTTGTAAGGAATCAGACTCAAAGTGGCTGGGTTAGGGATTGCAGAGCCTTTCACCTCAAGTCGCTGGTTCAAATCCAACCCACTGTTGTTCCCCATAGGGAAGGACCTAAAGTCCCCAGCTGAGATCCAGGCCCACCGTGCTAGGTGGGATAATCGCATTGTAAGGCTACTATGAGTTAGGGGTGTGACTTCCCTGCTTGTGTACATTGTGCTGTCCTCCACTTCCAACACCCGTGCTACCACGGCCACATGTCTATTTCAGCTCACTCTAGCTCGGTGAGACCTGAGCCAGAGAATCACTTCCCCAGCTCCTAAAGTAGATGTAGCCTTACAAGGCAGACCAAGCTTCAAAGACACACTAAGGTTGTATTGTTACCCCCACTTTATACATGGAAAACTGAGAGCCAAAGAGATTAAGGAGCAGTGATAAGAAAAATGACTTTTTGATTAAACAGATAGTTTCATTGGAAAAAAACCCTATTTCCATTAAAAGCTTTCAGGTTTTCATAAAAAAAAAATGAAAATCCAAAATATTTCCAAGGAAATTTTTGACAAAAATTAATGTTTTGTTTGGCTGGTTGATTTCACTGAAATGTTTTAAAATGAAAAAAATTCTCTACCAGCTCTAATATTAAAGGACTTGCCCAAGATCACACAGGAAACCTGTGGCAGAGCTGAGATTTTAATCCAACTTTCCTGAGTTCCAATCCAGTGCTTTAACCAGAAAACCACCCAAGGTCTGTATTTACTATCTAACGGCTGCTCACTAGGCTATATATGAACTGAGCTGGAGAGCTCTCAGCCAATTCCTGTCAGGTATCCCCATCACAGCTAACACGTCGGGAAGCTCAGCTGTGATGCTAATATATTATTGTTCAAACAGAATCCATATGTTCTGTGATCTGCCAGGCGTGACTCAAATCCCTGAGTGACACGGGAAACAGATGATTAATGGCCAGCAGTGCTAAAAGAAGGGTCAGTTGGTGCAAATAAAACTACAAGGAACAAACAGTTAAATGGCTCATGCACCAGCAAGCAGATACTGTTTGCTTTTGTTTTTTAAATGTGGTGATAGTAAATGACATACAGAAAACAACAGAAAACAACAAAGTATGATTGATGTGCCCACGTAAGAGGCCTTCGCTGCACCTAGAGTCAGGTACTGCTGCATGATTGATAGCTCCTTCCATCTGGAGAGACAAAATACTGAAGGTAGGTCCATTGTGAGGCTTGTAGATCTTCACTGTGGATTGCCTGACTTAATGAATGCTGAAATCGAAAGTGTGTCCAGCACAGGCCACAGGGAAGTGTGTGGAGCCTGTTAGGCTTTGCAGTCCCTGATTGTAGAAGGAGATAAGTTTGGAGAACTAGATTCCAGAAAAAGCAGGGAGCAAGTACTGTGTGACAGATCTCATTGGGAATCTGCTCGCCAGCTGAACACCGCTTTCTTACTGCATTGCCTTCAGATGGAAGGTTGCTGAAACGTTCACAGGTGGGCAGGATGCAGCATATCAGCTCATGCATGCAGAGGGCAAGGTTACCAAGGACAATGGGAGGCAGCCCAGGGATTTGACAGGTACCGCTGATGCTGAAGAGTGAAGAGTAGCAAATCAGGCTCATTAGAGTTCATGATGTTACCACAGAACTGGACAAAGCTCTCACTACAGCAGGATGCAGTTTGCTGTAGCACAGAGGATGTTTAATAACATTTTAGGCCAGATTTTTAAAAATGGACACATCCCTATTTGTGCCCTCATTTATGCTCACAACTCCTAGCTACCCAGCTGCCAGAGCAAGTCAGGTAACAAGGCATACAAGGGCTGTCGTTTGCATGTACACTTTATTTTGGAAGTGCAAACTGCACCTGCAGAAAGACGTTCCCTTTGTGTTCAGTTGTCAGACAGTAGCAGTTTGGCTCCACCAAGTTATTTCAGATGAGACTGTCACTCCAGCACAGAGAGCAGATTTCTCCCTAACCGCCTCCCACAGTTGCAAAATATTGTTCTAGGGCATCATATCAAATCTTGGCAGAGAACCACTGTTGTATCATTTAGGCATAGCACAATATTAGACTGAATATGCAGTGATATGGAGGATGCACAAACATCGACTCCCCTCTCTAACATCACAGGGGAGTCACTGAGACTGAATTCTTTCTGCTGAAATGCTGATGGTGTCTCTGGCAGAAGCCAAATATTTGTTCTGTATTCATAAATTCCCTCTCCTTGTTTACAGACTGTCCATTGAGAGAGTGGGGGTGTTTTTCCTCCCAAAGCGAAAGTAATGTACTAGGCCCACGTGGTAGCAAGCAGGGTTTCTGTGAAATGGAGGCTGTAGTATTTAGAGGCACTAAAGTAGATATTTTAAAAATGGGCCTTGTTTTTCAAAGAGCTTGGTTAATTGCACATTAACAGAGAACAAGGAGCATCCCAGCTGGTTGAAAAGCAGGAACATTTTCCACCAAAATTCCTGGGAGAAATCTGTTCCCTTTTTATTCAAAAAATTTCAAAATATGATTTATTCAGCGAGCTCTAATGGGCATGTTTTAGAAGCTTCTGCAAATGACCCCAAAGACATTCAGCCCTGTGCAGAGGGCACACAGACCCTGTACTGGCCTCTACACAGCCAAGAATTTCTCCAGTAGACTGGAGAACCAGCCTTCCAATATGCTGCAGATTAGAGGTTTATTTCCATCCCAAGCTCTGGGTTCACCTCCCAACCTCACCAATTAGGAATTAGCCATCAGAAGCTAGCAAGATTCATGGATTGTTTGTGAACCTCCCTGCTCAGAAGAAGCCCTGATTTACATCCACTTGTTTGCAACCTGGGATGCAGATCCTGGCCTCGGCTCAACAGGCTGCTGACTGGAACAGCCTGAGTGACTGCCACAATGCGGAAATGTGGCTCAGCCCAGGCTTCCCAGTGTGACTGCAGGGCAGCGATGCAGATGGCAGTGCATGTGGTAAAGGAGTGCTCCATTAGAAGGTGGGAGAGTGGACTGCAACACCTTGCTCCTCTGGATGATGCAGCAGCAGCCAGATGGCTGAGCAATCGAGATATCTACGTGGGATGCATACAAAAGAAGAAGACAGCTACTCTGAAATAGCTCTCCAAAGCTCATGCTGATAAAAAGCCGTTAGACCGCACCAGTATGTATTCTGTATGTAAGGACACACATGCTGTCTCTCTCACTCATACACTCATGCATACTCTGTAAACTGTATAAATAAATAAATAGCTGATGTCACGCCATTTGTCTTCATTTGTCAGGCAAGACAGGATAACTCAGTTGTGACTACACCACTCCATCCTCTCCTGACTCATGAAGATTGATGCCATTTCAGATATCACCCACCATAGATCCTTTACAGATACAGCAAGTTTCTTCTTTGCCAGAGGGGCTAGTTGGTGGGAACACTGGTGCAGGAGTCAGGAATGTGTATCCCTGAGGTCTCTGCAGGACAGGCCATGGTACCAGCAGCACGAGGATTGCCTGTGCTTTCCAGGGGTATTGGTTCTATTTCCCTCTGCGTTCCATTACCACAGCTTTGCCATTGCAATATGTCCTAGACGCTGGGGTGTGCTCTTTATCACACTGTCAGATTTTTGCCTCAGCCCACTAGGCTGGGACAAAACTGTCAAATGTGATGAAAATGGCAAGAGCGGGACAGGTGACGGCCTCGAGTCCTGGTCCATCATGCTCGGCAGATAACTTCTGTAATGTCAGCAGAGCAGCCTGTACCACCTCTGCCGTTCCTGCAACTTTATTCTTTGCGGGCTGCTACTCTCCAGCATGGCCAGCTACTGAAGAACAGCAATGTGACAAAAAGAGGAGAGGAGAAGGGTGAAACCGGTAAAATGAAACTACCTTTGGGCGAGGTGCAGATGTTTTGGACACTATGAAACATTGTTGCTTGCTTGTGTCACTCAGCTGGAATCTCATGCCGGCCTCAAGAAGAAAGTGCTTAATTGGATTTCTATTTTTGCTCCTCCAGAGGGACATTCTTGTAGATATGGCACTGGGCGAAGACTCAAGAGATGGGGGTTCAATTCCTGGCTCTGCCAGAGACTCCCTGCGTACAAGTCTCTTCATTTCTCCGTGCCTTTGTTCCCCAGCTGGGCAACACTTCCGTTCTCCCACTCTGGGCCTTTCTTGGCTAGTTTGGCTAGTCTAGGCTAGTTTCTTGCAATAGGAAGTAGGGCTCATAGAAAAAAATCAAATGTTGACAATTTTCAATGACAAAGGGGACACGTTTTTTCCTAAAATGTTTATGAAAAATTTCCCCATTTTTGACCATCTCTAATTGTAATTAGCGGCTCTTTGTAATTCAAACTGCCTCTTACGATGTGTAATGCAGCGCCTAGCACAGTAGGGCCATATCTTCGTCAGAACCTCTATATGCTACTGTCAAACACATAAAAATAAGGAACAAAGCTTCCATGCATTTGCTGATTGGGATTCTCAAGGTGCACGGTGGAGAAGAGACTTATGCCACAAAATCAGGAAAGCATCTTTTTCTGGACAGCACTTACGTGTTTGCTTCATTCTCACCAAAGTCAACAGGATTTAAGCATGAGGTTATGATGTGCTTTCCTGAATCGAGATTAAAGAGATGGGAGCAAAAGTTTCAAAGAAACTTTCCAAAACTTTCTGTGTTCCACATACACTAGGTCCCAACATTCAATTTTATTTGGTCCAGTAGGTTTCTAAATTACCCACCAAGGCTCTTTATTTCAATCACAGTTGGTGGTAATGAAGTACATTGTAATACTATCTTATGGCCTGCTAGTATCCCTAGAGCACTGTATGTGTATATTTATGATTACTAAGGAAATACATAATAGAACAAACAAACAGTTTAATCTAATAAACATTTGTGTAAAGACAATATTAGCAGTTGCCAAGCAACATAATGAAAATAACACCTTAATTCATGTAAAGGTGCCCCACTGGATTTTAAATAAGATTGTGTGTCCTTAATAATCATATTACATTGGTAGATACACCAATATGTAACATGTATTTCCAGCATTGCTCCATAAATAGAAATACTCAATATTCCCTAGTGAACAGAGTTGTCTTCCAAGGTGTTGTAAGGAATAACTCCAAGATTACAGTTCACATAGTGAAATAGTAATGAATTAAGGTGAAGGTATTTCCCATTCTTATTTCCAGCCTTATTCAGAAAAATGAATTGAAATTGAATTTGTGCCAGTTTCTGTTCTTGCTACGAGCTAGTTATGTGGGATTCCAGTATTAGAATGTTAATGCTGCCTGCAGTTTTGAATCACCTAGAAATATTTATTTATATATATAATTAATTTCGCTCTCATTTATTTATTTCTTAATTCATAAATCTAACAAGTGGTGCCTCTCTGGAAGCTGTAGGCACCCTGGACCAAAACTTAGTTCTTATATATTTATTTACAAGAAGAGGAAGAACACATCTCCCTCTAAAGAAAAGCTCATCCAGAGTTAAAGACCCCATGTCCCTCTTTATTGCATTAATTTTTAAAGGAAAGAGCTATTCCAAATAAGACACAAAAGTAGCTTGGCACATTCATCTAGCGATTGCTGTGACTAGGTGATTAGCTTCTTTCACTTGTCAATAATGCAACATCTCACTGTGCCGTATGCTTCATTTTCCCCTCTTCGCTCATCAAACTTTTAGCAGGTAAATAATTTATTAAGCCATGATTGAGCCTTATAGCATGTTCAGTGGTGTCAAGGAGAGTAACTGAAAGGGGTCAGGAGGGGATTGGCGAGGAAGTTCAAACACGTCAAAGCCCCTTCCCCCTTTTGTTGTGTTTGAAACTTTTTCTAAAGTCAGAATAGCTTCTGAAAACCATGAGAAAAGCGGCTAGGGGCTTCACGGAAAGATTCTGAAAACTGAAATATGCTTAAAAATGAATTCTTGTTGCAAGGGGGTATGTGGGAGGCAGGGCCCCCTTCAGGGCTAACCGTGATACGGCAGGCGTTCCCAACCTTACTCACCAAAGTTTGGCAAGTTGCTTGGGGTGAGGTATCATGTGCCGTCAACTTGGTGTCAGTCTCTAAACAAGCAAGTAACAAACTTGCAGCTCGGGATTCAGCTTCCGTGCCTTTAAATAAAGAGAGAGAGAAAAAACCCCTTCAAAGGCAAGCTCTTAGTTGCAGCACTTAGAAGCTGTCTGGTTTTGTTCAGGGGCAGAGCTAGGTGAGACTGGGGCAGAGGAGATGCTCCTCAGGGTTAACCCAGGTGCTCTAACTGGCCTGCTGGGTCTTGACTGGTCAGTATTTCCCCATGGACTCTTGAGGACTGTCTTGTGGGTCATCCCATCTGAGTGGATTTTCCTTGGGTGGGGAGCGTCAGGGCACTGGTGCCTCTAGCAGTGACAAAGGAGCTTAGATAGATCCAGCCAGAGGATGTTTGTGACCCCCCCTCCCCCCCCAAGAGGCTGATTGGACACTGTAATGATAAATGCATCAGCTCCTAGTTATTCCAAAATATTTAGTTCTGTTTTCACCACTGCATGATACGCTTGTGATGTGTTACAACTTGTAACAGCAAACAGAGACTGTAACTTGCTGCTCTTCCTTTTGTTATTTGTAATATGTTAGCCCCTAAAGGCCCCAGCCAAGAGCAGAACCCCTGGTGCTAGGTGCCGTACTGCTGTTATAACAACAGCTTGTTTCTGGCCCACGGAAGTCACAGTTTAAATATACAAGACAGACAAAGGAATTCTCCTTCTTCCCATTTTACAGATGGGCTACTGAGGCACAAAGACTAAAGAACTTGCCCAGGGCCACTCAGAAAGTTAGTGGCAGTGGTAGAGGCTGAACACTGATCTTCTGAGTTCTAGTCCAGGGCCTGAAGCATAAGGCCAGCCTTCCTCTCTGGGGGGAGCAGCTGTGGAAAAGCAAAGCTCTGAAACGCTCTGTTTTACGAATGTTCCACATCCCGGGCTACTGACCTATTGGGACAAGGAGTGGGCCAAAGTATGTTCCAAAGGAACGAAGGGATAACCCTGTATCTATAACTCAGCTCAGCTTATCTGAAATGCTTTAGGGACATCGAAACATTTAGAAAAAATTAAGGGTTGAATAATCCGGGTGATTCACGTCAGAGGAACAAACAGAGTCAGATGGGAGTGAGGGACGGTTAAAGGGTGTTAAGATTAAACATAGATGTACAATACCCCTGTAAAAACAATCTCTGCAGATCACCCACATAGCAATGTTCTGATTGCAAAAAAACCAATGCTAACCTTTCCATGGGCCCTGCTGTATATTAACAGAGCACACCAATCACACTTTAAACACTTAGGAGCAGAGCTATACCGTAGGGAGGTTTTTTAAACCATTTTGCCTTGCAAACCCATGTTTCCAGCCAACATCACTAACTTGAACTCCTCTGGAATATATGCATCATGTCTCGGTCCTGTCTCTGTTGCATTACTCTATAAGGCTTAGATCCAGCCTTTACAGGGCCTAGGCAACCGTTGTGTATCATTTCAGCCCTTAAAAGGACTAGGTGCCATTTTAAGTCTTGCTTCAGCCCTATGTCTTCCGAGGCTCTGTGCAAGTTCTCCACATGAGGGTTAATTTAATCCCCAGTGAATATTCTAGGCTGAATCATTCCAGCGCACAGCCTTTTTTAAAATCAAGCCAAACCAATTGTATTATTGACGTTCCTGCGTCTATAGATATTTGTTATTGTACAGTCATTCTTGAGCACAGAAGTGGTAGACAGGGTTGTTTTTGTTTGGTTGATTATTTTACGCTCTGTTTAGAAAAATATATGTGGAACCCTATATTTCAAGGTTTTCACCTACTTTGCATATGCATATTGTGAGTGTCAAGAAGAGCTAAGCCTGATTTTACACCTCCTACCCATGACAAAGTATTTTTAATAGAAAAAACACTCTTTAGTTTAAGAACATTCTTTTTAATTAAAAATAAAAGGAGTACTTGTGGCACCTTAGAGACTAACCAATTTATTTGAGCATAAGCTTTCGTGAGCTACAGCTCACTTCATCATATGCATCCGATGAAGTGAGCTGTAGCTCACGAAAGCTTATGCTCAAATAAATTGGTTAGTCTCTAAGGTGCCACAACTACTCCTTTTCTTTTTGCGAATACAGACTAACATGGCTGCTCCTCTGAAACCATTCTTTTTAATTGTGATCCAACACGAAAATAATTCTAAAAAAACCATGGAGAATGCTCTGAATTATGTATTGGATTTTCCTGTGGATGCCTGAGAAAATACATGCAGTGATATAGGTCTCAATCCTGCAAAACACATAAGCACTGCGTAACCCTTGCAGCCGATGGAATTACTCATGTGCTTAAAGTTAAGCCTTTGTCGGATTGCAGCCTGGAAGAAGGGGCTGTTTTTCCACGGCACCAGAGATACCAGTCTGGAAAGTCACTTTTGCCTGAACTACCTCATTCCCCTGCATTAGGCTTTGATTAAGCAAGCTCTGTAAGCGTGTGTCTAACTTTAAGCTTTACTCATGTACTTAAAGTTAGACCCACACCTAAATATCCTGCTGAAGAGGGGCCTTACCTCCTGCCTTTCTCTTGCACTAATCTGCTAAGTGCTAAGTGCTAAGGGTCTACCTCGAATACCAAGTGATGGGCCCTCAATGACATCCCTTTGTGAATGATTTCAGTGCTCGAACAACTGTGCAATGACATTCATTCTGTACTGCTAATAATCAGCTATGAAATGGCAAAGAACTTGATGAGAAACACTTGGAGGGATGGGGGGGTGATGTTTTCCTTTTAAAGAAAATAAAGCATCTATCTTATAAATATCTAATAATCAAATAAAGTAGTAAGTGTGGAAATGAGCATATTTAAAGGGATTTCACCTCTAATTGAGTTGTTCTGAAAGCAAGGAAAGGAAGCAAATTAACTCGGAAGGAAGGAATATTGAAAAGATTTTGAAGACTTGGAATCCTAATTACCACTGATGAGAACGTTTGGCGAAGGTTAACCAAACACTGGATGCAAATGTGCAGAAGGAATTTTTTAAAACAGGCCCAGATTTTTGTTGCTTTATTTTTAATCTCAAAAGGAAAGAGAGACTTCCTGGAAGGCTTGGGAGGAAAAGGACTTTTTTATTATTATTATTATTATGAAAAAAAGCTGATCTCTTCTAAATGGCCTCCTTGTATCTAGCTTCTAGGCATGCCGAAAAATAGGCTTTGCTCTGTTATAAAGCCACCGTCAATTGGCGTAGAAGCCGCTGCTCTAAATTCCTAGCTGGAGATGCCATCTGCTCGGCCTTTAACCTGCAAGCCGTCTTTTGCATTAAATGAAGACGCCACCGGCTGTAAAATGACTAATGGGATATCATCCCAGATATTTCCACCTGTGGAGCTTCCCCTCCCCTCACAATTGATGGCTAGAAACCACTCGGATTAGAATTTCTAACAGGGCATCTCATTTGACCTTGTATGATATGCCTGTGTCAGCGCTAGAGGCTTCCCGTCCATTGGAGGCGTTAGAGTCCATAGAGCATATGCTAAGGTTGATGGGGATGAAGACTTCTATTCACTGGCCCTGAAAAGTAGAGCTAGGAATTAATTCCAAGCCCATGGCATGTGCCTGACTCTGGTGAGTCACAGCATTCAGTACGGAGACTCCATGATAAAAGGTGCCTTTGATCAGATAGATATCTACCTGATTCCATCAAGTTACAAAACAGGAACAGACAAAACCATCCAGATGCAATAAAATTCTCCCTGGAGCCTTTGCCCAGTTTTACAGATGAATGGCGTTCTAATCTTTTTTGAGGTGCCGAAGAGAGCTGGGGACCATTTTTCAGCCAAAACTTATTTTTTTGCACACACACACACAGAATACATGCAGGTCTTGGTCAACCAAAACATTTTGTGAATTTGTGTCAAATTCACCAAATTGTTTCAGCTGAAAGAAAACTAAACTAAAACAATAATAATAAATAATAATAATAATAATTAAAATGTTTCATTTTCAAAATGAAATGTGTTGTTTGACCCCCAAATGTTTTTTAACATGTTTTGGCAAGGCAAGCAAACTGGAAAATCAATTCGTGGCACAGCTGTAGTTGTGAAATGCTGATATAAGCTTGCTTTCTCACTGCCACCGAAACCAGATGAGCTGAGAAACCATGAGAAACCATGTTCTTGTAGCATCTATAGCTGGAACCAAGTGAAGTGGTGCCAGAAATTTAGGATGCAAATCACCTTGTCCAGAGGACCAGGTGCTTGGCCCATGCAATGGGTAGGTCTTATTTTGAGAGCTTATGTGGTATTTAAATGGTGCACTCGCCTTGTGTTGCAACCTTGCATGGAGGTGAATTTCCCACATGCTGAGACAGCCTGTTTGTGTGCAGTGTCCTTCCCAATTTTTCAGATTCAAGAAGTTCAGGGGCACTCCAGATACATTTCTGAATTTACAGGGCCTTCCCCAAATAAACCCAAGCCCCACTTCCTTTCACACTTGCCCATGCCATGAGCAGAGCTACAAACTCTGCGTATTGTATTCAATTAGATTGGTGCCTACAGGCACTTTTACTCCTTGAGTTTTCTGATTGCAGTTTATGCAACCTTCTACCAGCTGAAATTGCATTGCCCACAGTCTTTTATTGATAGACTGGCAAGGTAATTAAAAAGAGGGCTTTTTTTAGAAATCTTGTCTAAATGTTGAAAGAATAAATCCATATTATTACTATTTAAACTGTGAGAGGGATGGAGCAGAACATCTCCCACAGTTACAATGATGTTCTACAAAAATCGAGTTAAAAGGATGGTACCACATATTTCTTAGGTATTATAAATGTATTGCTATGAAATAGTTTGTATAAATATTAATAAGCGTTCATATATGTTGAAATAGGAGCTGTAACTCCTTAGCATTTAATTAGTCCAGAACCTAAATGATCTCGAAGGTTTTTGTTTTTTCACTAGCTTGGACTAATGCCTGGGAGCCCGTCTAGCAGAAGTGAAGATAAATGCACCCACTCCTTTCTCCCCTCCTCTCCCAGCCTGTCTCTTGACCTCTCCAAGGGCTTAATACAACACTGGCCGCAATATAGTAACAGGAGAAGTGGCTGGGGGGGAAATAATCCCATTCCTCCCACCCTGGGAACTTTCGCTCATTTCTAAATGTGAACGTTACATGTGTGGTGCCTGTTGACATTATTATTATTTGTATTACAGCTCTACAAATTATATGGTGGCATTGCCTGGGATAAGAGTGGGCTGGAATCCATATCCCAAGAGATTCCTTCCCATGTTCCTAGCAGCCTCAAACAAGATCCCCTTGTGCTGTACGTACACAGAATAAGAGACAGCCCTTTCCCCAAAGAGTTAACAATCCAAATAGATTAGACAGACTCAAACTCATTCTAGAGATGGGAGCCTGAGGCACAGAGAGAGTAAGTGACTTGCCCAAGGTCACACAGGGAGCCCGGGGCAGATCCAGGATTTGAACCCAGATGTCCCGGGTCACTAGCCAGTGCCTTAATCACAAGGCCATCCTTCCCCTATGCTAACAACACTGCCTCATGGGAAGCCTTTCTTGTCGATTCCCCTGGAACAAATGGTTTCAGACTGTGTCAGGAATCTCAGGGACGCCGCTGTAATTCTGCTGCACATCCAGGGGTGTTGGGGGCCCTTGCTGTCAATGGAAGCCCCTCTCGTGATGCAACCAGCACAGTTCCCCTGCATGTGAAGCGGGGTTGGATTCAGGGAGACTCACTGAGGGTGTCTGCTCTTTACAGGTGAGGAACCGAGTGGCCCAGGGAAGATATCAGGTAAGAGGGAAGGCCAGGGCTAGAGGACCCATAGCTGCACAGGTCTTCCAGTCCTCCCCTACCATAGGCCTTGGGAGGGATCTCTCCCCTTTCCTGTTGTCCCAAGAAGAGTGAGGTCAATAGTGGATTGGAGTGGGGGCATGTCACAAAAGGCTGCTGTAGCTCCTGGGGAAGGGGAATTCTTTGTGCCTATGACAGGGAGACCTCGCCTTAGCTGGCAGATAAATCCCTTGCTTTGGTCCATTCCCTAGTGGATGATCAGCAGAGGGATCCACATGCTACCCTGACCTGAAAAAAAGTTAGCAAGGCTATCTGGGGCAGGAACTGATGCAACAAAAGACAGGTGAATTCAGCCTAAGTAAACCAAGGTAGCCTAGGAGAACTTTCAGACACTGCATCAGATCACTTTGTCTAGATTAGGGTTTGTCTAGATTAGGGAAATTTGCACCTATGGAACAACAATAGCGGTGCATCCCCCAAGTGTAGACACAATGTGTCAATGCTAAAGAGATTTCCCCCAGTTACTCCAGGGCATGTTGATGTAACTACACAGGCTCAAATTCCCAGAGTCTAGACAAAGCCCCAGTTTCCCAACTAGAGCTTCCCATAAACAAGCAAGGGGTTTATTTGGGTGGGGGGCGGGATGCAAATATTTGACTTTTCAAAAATATTTCAACCAGTTTCTAAATTGGTTGAAAAACAGCAAAAGAAAATCTGCAAAAAAATACCCCTCTTCACTGAATTTCAAAAAGTCCAAGCTTTTGGACTCACTCCACTTCCAATGGCTCCGTTGGTGCGGAGGTTAGAAATGAGTAAATTCCACTGCCATTTTTAGAGGCTGATTGACATCAGTGGGAATGGCAGGCACTCAGCTCCAAGAACTTAGCATAGGCGTGATTGGGGAAAACAATGCAATCAATAAAATGTCACTAAAATAAACTAGTACACTGGGAAAGTCTGATACTTCAGCGAGCCAGGAATGTTAATTGGAAATATGTATATGGACTGACTAATACGGAGCAGATGGTTTTGATTGGAAAGGTTTGAGATGAGGATGCAGAGCTGTTTGAAATGTTTCATACCAATTGCTTTGCTTGTGTTTAAAATACTCACCTAGTTTAGTTTCATTCTTTCCCATGGTAGTGAGCTTCTGCAAATGCTTTGTCTCTTTTGCATTTATAGCAGTATCTGGCTAGGGTTCAAATCTTCTGTCTTTTCAAGTGCTTCCTAGAAATGAAGCTCAGAGGACTAAGAATATGATAGCAAGAATTTCCCCTCTAATCACCAGTTGCACTTTAGGGCTTGTCTACACAAGAAAGTTACACCAGCAAAGTTAAATTGTGTACCAGGTGGTCACTTGTATTTTGGTTTGAACGGCTTCTAGCAGTTTTGCCGAAACTGGGAACAGGTTTAAATTAAACCAAAATAAGCCACTCTGAAGCCAAAAACAAAGCATCACCATACCTGCTTAACTAAATCAGTTTAACAGCAATATGGTCGAGTGGACTGACAGTCAGCACGTGTGTGTTCCACCCTCTTCTGGACCTGCTGTGGGCAAACCACTGTGTCTTTGTGTCCTCTCCCACTCACTGTCTGTCTGTTTAGAATGTAAGCTCTCAATGACAGGGACTGTCTCTTACTATGTAATCAGACAGCAACTCGTTCAGTGAGGTCCTGATCGCAGATGGGGACCACAAATGCTATGGAAGTACAGATCATAATGGACAAGGAAGAGGGCAGTACTGATGCCTGTTCTGCATTTGTTCTAGGGCTAGACGTACCGCTCTCCTTGGGCCTGGCAGCTGGGTGGCACCTTTCACCAACACAACATTCACTTAAAAAAATAGAAAAATGGGACCTTTTTATGTTGGTCATAACATGTTAATAAACATTCCCAAGAGCAAAACTGGCATTACACACAGCACAGCCAATCCAGGTCTGGAGTATCAGAACTGCCAGCCATGTGACTAGATGCCACCACGTACAATTCGCCCCAAAAGAACAGTTTTGACATATGAGGAGAGGAATAAGTGGGGAACTGTTAATGTTCTCATGATGAATAAATAACACTGGTATTGCACAGCGTTTTATTGCTAAACGACATTAAGACAGCCTTGTGTATCTGTTTTGTCAACCAATGGGATGAAATACTAATTGTCACAAGAAAGATTTTAATTTTAATTGGGCTTTGGCTGAATGCAGAATTGTTCCTGGGGGGGGGAAAAAAAAGCTTGTCAACCATATGCTAAAGTTGATATTATTTATGTATAACAGCAATTATAAGGGAAATAATTTTAATAATTTTTAACTTTAATTACATTTTTGCAGCATTCAATACCAACAAAATACCATCAAAATCAATACGACAAGAAGATTTTTTGTTTCTCGATAGCACATCACCTTGGTTACAGAGCTAATGGCTTGATCCAGAGCTCTCTGGAGTCAGTATTGACTCCCATTGACATTTCTGGGCCCTGGATCAAAGCCAGTGGTAAGAGACTGTACCCTAACACTCATTTGGGCAGCTGCAGGGGGGCTGTATGCATTCATAGCTAGTGTATTACATGCTCCCATTATTGTTAAGTCATCTGCCCTCCTCCAGCCTGTTTATTTGTCCCACCCACCTTTTATGTCTTGTCATTTGTAAACTTTGAGTGCAGGGACTGTATTTTCTTTTTATGTGTTCACTTTCTGCTAAGTAGGGGAAGGAGTCTGGGGACTTGCAGGGTGCCTTCCCAGCATGGGAGAAATCAGTGACACACACCAGTCCTGGAACAGCAGTGGTCACAAACAGCATTTAGAACAATCCTTTCTCCCAGGAACCTCAGCTTAATACCTGCACCTGGTTCCCAGGGAGCAAACCTGCCTCACAAATTAACTCCAATCAAAGACCAAAGCAGAACAAACTGTCCAGCTGCTCACACAACTCCCTGTGCACAGAGACATGCAGGACAAAACTAGCAACACAACAGGTCATCCCAAGATGGAACATTTGCTTGCATGCCAAGAGAAAGGACTTGGAAGACTGTAATAGGACCATTTGGTGACACCTGCTATACGATGTATGTAAGCACCTAGCACACTGGGGCCATGATTCCTGAGAGGGACATCTAGGCACTACTGTAGTACAAAGAATTAACAATGATAACATTCTTCCAAGCAGGGATGAGATTACAGTAAAATACATTTACTCTAAGACTTAAATATTAATATTTATTAAAACTTTATATAAGTGATTATAATAACATTATTACAAACACTAGGGTAAAAAACCATGAAACAGATGGTTTTTTTTTTATTTGACCTGCAGTTAAATTTAAAACACCTATAATGTCAAAAAAAGGGGGGGGGGGAGTTGCTGTTTTAAAATTAAACTTTCTGAGTCACTCTGTCTTGTTAACTGGTGACCTACTTAGCTGTTGGACTTTCCCATTGTTTTGTTCTCTGCTCACCAGTGATCAGAACCTTGCTGCAAGCAGAGTCTCTTAGAATAGCCCAAGGAAAATGCAAGAGATGAGTTAAACAGGAACCCAAGAATTCATTCGAAGAGGAACTTTCAGCCTGTGCAGCAGCTCATGCCTTCCAGATGCCAGTTGAAACGTAACTGATGGAGTCTCATTTTTACAATACTTCTTCTATTGTTTTTATATCTGAAGCTTTTAAAAGGTGGGGCTGGTGAGGACTCTAGCATATTTCCTGGACAGAAAAAAAATGCCTCTGTTAGATATGTTATAGGAAAGATGCAGATTCTGCTGTCAGATATCAACAGACACAAACGTCTGTACTTTGGTCACATTAGGCATAGAGATGGGGGTGGGGAAATCAGCTTTAGAGCCAGAAGGCACCACTCTGATCATCCAGCCCATGCTCCGGCACAGCGCAGGCCAGAGAACTCCACCTGGCTATTCCTGCACATGGAGTGGTGGGAATTCTTCTTCCCTGCTACATTACTGAGCCCAGTCCTAGATCAGATGGTTCAGAACGACATCCAATCTTGATCTGGAGACTCCATGTGATGTTGAATTTGCTTCTTCCCTTGATAATCTCTCCCACGGGATAATTACCCTAATTGTTTTAAAAATTGCATTTTATATTCATTCTGAACTTTTCCAATGTTACCTTCCAGCCATTGGAATGCTCAACTGTGGGATTCAGAGCCCAAGTTTTCCCAACTTCTGACCATGTTGGAAAGCACATCTCTTTTGTCATGGCAAATTCTTCCTCTCTGATCAGCAGCATGGCTCTCCTGATGGCAATGTTCCGCTCTCCTTTAGTTCGCCAGGGCATAGGAGAGCAGGATTTTGTCCAGCACTCCCATTGGTGCAGCAAGTCAACTCTGGTCCCTGACTAGCCAGGCAGGGTGGGGGGCAGACTACAGAAATTCATTCTTGGGTGATGCTCATCATTCCCCATAAGCAATGTTCTCTGCAAGAGGCCTCACAGGAGGGCCAAGGGCTTGCCTGCAAAGTCCACTGAGTTAAATGGAAAAGACCTTGTTGAGTTCAGTTAGCTGTGGATCAGGTCCTAAGAGAAATATGTCCTGCAAACACTGCATTGAACCGCTAATGAACAGAACCAAAAGTACAGTCCAAAAAACCTTTATCTGACGTCTCTCGCTCTGAAGACCTCTCCCTAACTCAATGGGAGCTTTGCCTCAGTAAAGAATGCTGAGAGGGGCCCTGGGTTGTTAGTGGTTCCCCTTCTTAATCTTTAAATAATCTACTTTATATCTATTAAAATATAACATGAGAGAAACATTATCTTCACAGTGCTTTTCTGTTGATAGAGAGCATCCAAATAAAGCCTATTAGCAAATTCAGAGAGTTGCTACATTTCTGCTCACTGATCTTAAAATGAGATTTGCAAGTGCTTCAAATATACATTAACAACTAGTTAATATTAAGGCCTGAGCTTTATTTGCCACAAGTCAGTTCCATCCATTAAATGCCTCTTTCTCCGTATTTTCTAATGACCTTTTTTTGTCTCTCTACTTTTCCCTCCTTGATATATTTCAAGAGGATTCCCAAGGTCTCCAGGGAGAGAAGGAAATTGAATACTTATTCTGTGGCACTTCAGAAAAGTGGTCTCAGAAAAACCTAACCTCTGCCACCTTCAGAGACCTCACTAAATATCACCAAGGAATTTCTCATCTCTGGAGTCAAATTAAAGAGACATTGGTCTCAGCTGCATATTTGACAGCTGCCATTCAAGCTTCCTATAAATCTCTTCCCCCACCACCCCTTGCGTCCGGAAAGTCAGGCCCTGCTGAGCTGACTGCGCATCTGAACCACCTGCTGCAAGGACCACATCCTGAAATGAATATTTCATGGTAGCACTTAAAACAAGTGCCCACCTGAGCAACCCAAGAATGAGTTCAGAGCACTCTGTATGACCGTGGCCATTTAATCAAGGTTAGACTTGCCACACTGAGTTGCCTCATGTATAAAGTTCAGTTTCCTTTACTTCCTGGTAAGTTTTCCTTCCCTTTTCATGCTCATTTCAAAAGGATTCATCTCTAGACTGGAGAATTTCTTTTTTTGATTATTATTATTTAGCCGTTTTGTATTTCACGGCTGCCCAGATCATTGCTAATGCCTTGTCTTTTTTCTCCTCTTTACAGCTAATAGCCATGAGGCATAACAAGCTAGGTCCCCTACTGAAGTAGAACAATGAGTGTTGTTTACCCTGCACAGTTTGATGGTTCTTACTAAAGACATTCAGCTGATTAGACTTTTAACGAGACAGAACCTAACATCAGTTGCTCTCCCTGTTTTGGGGAATGAAGGGTGACGTAAAACTAGAGAGAGAGGAGAGAACTGATTATCTCAGGAGAAGTGCATGTGAATTTTCCTTTGATTAGTGTCTTGTACGGTGCACAACCTGTTGCCTGAAATTTTCAATGTCATACACACCCATCATCTGTAACGGCCGCATGGGAAATGCAAACACAAGTCATTGTTTTTGTTAATTACACTTTGATATAAAAACATAATCTAGCACAAACTGAGAATCACACTTCCTCTCCTCGCAGCACACGGCCAGCCCTGGGGACGCCCAAGACATCGAGTACAAAGCGGACAGCTAGATAGCAGGCAGGGTGGTCAGAGTTCTCACCGTTCATCTTTGGAGACACCAGGTCAAATACAGCAGTGAGGCAAAGGCTGGCGTCAGTCCCACATCAGTAGGGGAATAGGTCACTCAACAGATGTTACCATCTTGCATCAAATAATCTGGCAACCGTTTTTTTTTTGTCAATGCCTCTGCTGGGTGAATACAATCTATGGAGCACTAGAGGGTGCCTTGGACACAACCCTGGCTAATGGGAGCGATGTGTAAGAAGCACTGCTCCAAGAGTATCCTCGGGGCCACACTGTAACAGAGTCACAGTGAGGGAGCTACCAGTGCTCCATTTTCACTCCAGGGGGAGGTACTTTGCTACAACTCTGCAAAAAGCGTAGCTTGCTTCCCCCACTCCGCGGGCCAGTACATATGGATAAGGGCAGAGAGCTGTGGTTTCTCTGGTCATTTGCTTGCTGGACAGAGCAGCTAAAGTGCAGCAGCTTCACTCCACACCTGACCTTGCCCTGAGACCTCAGGTCAAGCACTAACCCAGCCTCATGGGTGGTGGGGGTCTTGCTCCCCCTGCCTAGGGATTGTCACAGTCTAGCTTTGAATAAACTGACCAGAACACACATGCCACACAATGCCCCACTCTAGCAAGTGTTCTGAGTCCCTCATATTTCAGAGCCCTAGATTTGCTCAGTAATTTAAACAAAAATTAAAAGGAAAATCCTATCCCATTTCTTTTTTACCTTGTAACAATGTGAATTACCCCGTCTTCTCCAGTGGCCTTGTGCATTTGCTTTATGCCCTTACGGAGCTATTTCATTAACAGGATCTAAAACATCAATGTACATTTTCAAGAAAAGATGTTAAGCGACATGACTAAGGCTGCAAGCTTTGTCAGTTCTTTTCTCCCTTGCTCTCTGACTGTCCTTGAAAACAATTTTAGCCCTGGGCATTTTGTGATAATTAGATCTGAAGACTCAAGCAAATTAGAATATCAGCATCCTGGGTAAAGGCTTTTATTACTGAATACCCTATTCCTTGGGTTTCCTGTAGACAGCAGGTAACTGAGCCATGCTCTGGAAGGACAGCTGTCCAGAATCCCGTCCGTAAGTATCAGAATATGAAGCTGAGGCTTGCTGTAATGCAGCAGATTAATCACTCAGATGAAAGAACCACAAATACAGAAGAGGCATTTGATTCCTGTCATATTCAAGGGTAAACTTCCAGTGCTCGAAAACCCTGTTCAGATCATTCTGAAATCCAAACAGTTGTGGCAGGCTCGGTGTCTAGTCAAATGAAAAATGTGTTGTCTGTTTAACAATACTAACATTTTGAGACTCATCTGAGAAATTACTGCACGAACACAGATCAGATTCATTTGAAGGTTGCCTAAGAATAAACTTGCATGAATTGAGGTGTCTCCCTAAGAAGGCTAATAAAGCAACCGCCTGAGTGTGAAGAAAATAAAAGGACAAAGCTTATTTTAAGGGATACCTGCCCATGATGTTTTATTCATGGCACAAGTGCAGACATTTATATAACAGTGCATGTGCCTTTGTTCGCTTTTCCCTAAGTTTGAGACAAGTTCAGCCTCAGGACATCCTACAGGATGCAAGACATTCAGGGTCAATAAGAGCCATCCCCTGCACTGAGTAGCCACGCTAGCGATCAAGCACTGTAAGGATTACCAATACTACCAGGCATAAGGTGAAGTGTTATTACAAAGGCAGTTTCCCTTACAGTCAAGCCCCACAGAACACTGGGCTCCAGAACAAACAAGGGGTGTTTATAACCTGATACTAGGGAATGGCACAGTGCAGACCGCACAGCCTCTGCGATCTGAAACTTTAGTGGCAAAGGCAGATGCCAGTAGCAAAATTACTACCCCACCCTGTGAAGCATGGACATAATTGCACATCTTAGGGGTGTCTGCGTTCCCGGGGGCTGGTGCACCTGGACTTAATGGCACAGTCTAGTTCTTTGTCCTATTTGTTTCTGTTTTAAGTGGATTTTTTCCCGAATAAATGTATGATGATTTCATTCTATTGTCCATTCCTTGGGGGGGAGGGGCGGGGAGGGCAGGGAGCTTTGGCTTTTGAAATATTATGTTAAAAATAAAATAAAGACTTGTGGGAGTCTTTACAATAAAATTAAGGAGTGAGTCCATTTTGGAATACACCATATTGACACCTACCCCCCTCTATACTCAGTGAGCTTGATTCTCATTTTCACTGAGGCTCTTCCACCCCCACACTGGCAATGAAAAAAAATCTTTAAAGTTACAGACATATCTGAGAGTCAGGCCTAGTTCAGATTTACCCTTTGTACCTCAGAGAAAACTTGATTAGTGACTGGTAATTTAGGCTGGTATTTGTCAGTGCCTCTTTCATTAGCTTTATTAAGATGCTCCACTTGTTACTTCGCTTGCTAACACTATATAGTGTGGATTTGATTAGTTCCTAACTAGCGTTAATTTGCCTTAAGAATTTGCCTTTTTAAAACCACGTCTTTTAAGACACTAATGGTCCAGCTTGTGGTAAGGAATACTCAGCGATAATTATTGAGCAAAACTTCCCCTGGGAGGATGCCGTTCCTTTGAATGCCTCAGCTAGGTACGTGCATATGTAACTTTAAAGGGTCAGATGTAAAATGGCAGGCTTGATATTGCATTTTTGACAATTGGGGGAAAAAAATCTTGACACTGGGAAGGTGCACTATCTGATGTGCAACTTGTAACTGGAGGATTTTTCTTTTCCATCATGAAAAGAATCAGTGATTATCTCTCCGTTTTTTTTCTTTTTGGGTGGAAAAAGGCTTATTTCACAAAAAAGGAGACTGGTTTAAAAACAGCAATATTATTAAAAGGCCCTGGGATCCATCCCTGGAGGGCAGGCTCTGTCCTTCTACAAAATACGCCAGTTGCGTGCTGTGCCCAAACCGCTTTTCCTTGCCAAGCAAGCGCCTTAGTCTTCAGATGGTCCCATGTATGCCAGGGAGACCGCTTGACGATCAATGTATGACTCAGCAAGTATATGCCAGGGTGACAGAATCCAGCCCGAGAGAATGAGGGGTCCAGTTCTGCAACTCTACTGGCCTTGCTTTGTAAATGGTCCTGTTGAAGTCAGTGGGGTTGGTTAATGGATATGGTATCACTCAGCATGAATGAGGCTTGCAGAATCAGGCCCTACATCCTTTAGACTTCAAGCTGATGACATTATGAGCAGCAATTAAACTCAAGTATAGAACCAATTCTGGTCTGACGGGGTGGGACAGTCCTGGGATACTGATGACTTAAGGACTGAGGTTTACTGCACAAAACCTCTACAACTGTGGAAGTCGGCATTTAGATTTAATAAGAGCATATGGCACCTCCTTCCTGGACAGAATGAGATCTCTGCTCCGATCAGCAGGAGGGATTGCATTTGAAGACAGAGCCATGGGCTGGCTTAGGGGTTGTACAAACAATGTTTGAAGTGATGCTCTAAATATTAAACTTCCCACACCATGTAGGGGACACAATGAGCCAAACTCCTGTAGGGCATTCCAGCAGATCTGTGCTGCTCCAGCAATGCTAAGCACCACCAGAGCCGTGGGAACACATCAGTCAATCTGTCTCAAAGGTCTGAATTCTCATTTATGCTATGGCCGATTTACACCACTCTGGCAATGTAAAGGGGCCTTTAAAAGAGTGGGAATGTAATTTGTGAACACTCTGAGGCCCATTTACACTGCCAGAGCATCCGTGGCGTGCATGAGAATCCAGCTTTCTATGTGTGCATTGTAAATCCAAAAGCACCTCTCAGAGATCAGCGTCCTGGGCAGGACAGTTCACAGGAGTAGTGATGGCCCCAAGAATGCAAGGGAAGACAGCTGCATCTGTGCAGAACCCCATCGGCCTCAGTGGGACACCCTGCAGGCATGCCACTCTGCCACACGCTATCAGTTATAGGGTGGAAGCCACTAGTTGTGTCTAACCTATTTCAGGCTTCCTCCTGCAAGGTGCTGAGCACTCTGTTCCTAATCCTGCAGAGCACTTAAATCTGTGCTTAAG
The DNA here is from genome assembly GCF_015237465.2 of Chelonia mydas. Classification (NCBI taxonomy): domain Eukaryota; kingdom Metazoa; phylum Chordata; order Testudines; family Cheloniidae; genus Chelonia; species Chelonia mydas. Next base: position 2,183,817 of record NC_051259.2, read on the forward strand.
TTTAAGCATGTGTGTAGGCCCAGTGAACTCAATGGGATTACTTAGGGGCTTAAAGTTAAGTGCTCAAGGCCAGAGTGCTCAGCACCTGGCAGGATCGAGCCCTTATCCTTACAAAACCGAAGACATTAAAAATTGCATTGTCTGAGAATAGATTTTCCCTTGTTTCTCCAAGACTGAGAGTCACAAAGAGAGGAATGGGCAATTGGAATCCCAGCCTCTGTGTTTCTGTATCATTGTTAGAGTGACCTCCAGAGGTATGAGATAATAACTGACGTTCCTGATAGTGAGTTTGTGCTCATTCGACAACCGCTGCAGCACCTTGATTCATCAGTTATGAGGATTATCTGAGAGGCAGCAGGTAGTAATTCCATTCACATATTTTATCTGACATCTCTTAGGTCATCGTCCACCTTACACTTTCCCTACAGGAAAAGCTATTTCTTTATTTACTGTTCTTCTAATTAAGCATGTTGTTGATTTATTCAAATGACACTTTCCCCTCTCAGCCCCACCCCATAACAGTCCAGCTGCATATCCGTCTGAGGGGCAGCAGGGCAACAGATTGGAAAAACAAACTCATTTCTATCAGTCTTCCTCATATTGAGAGAAACTGGGCAGTGAACCAGATTCTCAAGGAAGGAGCCTGGGGCAACATGACGGCAGAGAGTCAAGGCATTAATGGGAATGAGTCAATACACAGACTGTGCAGAGATGGGAGTATGCTGTCTCGGTAGAGGAGAAGAATGCTCTTGGAGCGCTGGGCCAGGACTCTGGAGAGCGGGGTTAATTTCCTGGCTCTGCCACAGATTACCTGTGTGACCTTGGGCAAGTTACACAATCTCTCTGCGCTGCAGCTTCCCATCAGTAGAATGGGGATGGACAATAATGCTTCATGTTGTCTGTTTAGACAGTGAGCTCTTCAGGGCAGAGACTGTCTCTAACCATGTCTATCTACAGCTCCCGGCACAGTGTGGCCCTGATCTTGTCAGGACCTCTAGATGCTACTGTAATGCAAATAGAACATAATAATAGCAATACATAATTAATTCAAGTTGTCCTGTCTGGCCACGCTAGCCATCCTGCCTTCACATGGTGCACACAGGGAGTCACTCCACTGGTAAATTCCATTGACTTCCGTTGGCTTTGGCTCAGACCCACAATGGCCAATTTCTGCTCTCCGTTACACCAATGTAAATCTGGAACAACTCCACTGGTTAAAACTCCACTGCTCTAGATTTGCAATAGTGAAATAGACCAGAATTTGGCCCTCAGAGCTCAAGATTTACACTGCTGTACGAGACAGAAAAATTATCCCAGTTTCTCCATCTGGCTGTTTGTTTCACTCAACTGTTTCTCCAAGTAAGAATTTTTTTCTCAGCTCTGGCAAGGGGAATGTTTTTCAGTATAAACACTTTTACGAGTAATTAATATCTGACTGCTCCTTTCCAAGATGCATGTAGCAGAATGTCATAAAAGCCTTTAAGCTTTTCACTTTTCTATGCAAGAGTTAGCTGTCCTTCTGTCCTTGAAATGGAAAGTGAGTATCAACAGGGGACAGGAAATCAAGGCTAGCAAGAAACATTTCTGTAGTCTTTGTGCAGAATCACATCACACAGAAATGCTAATAGTTAAAGTGACAGGCACACATTAGGGCAAGTTCCTGGCTGGAAACTAGTTAGAAGAATTCAAAACCCAGGAGAAGATTCAGAAGAACAAAAATCAGAAGTGGTTTAGGAAATGATTTCCTTGCTGGATCGTATCAGCTTAAATTAATGTTCAAGGGTTGTTTCTTTTCAGTCCATGTTGTGTGTAGACTTACCTTTCTATAAGTGTCACTTTGTAAGTCATCGGAGTTCTCAGTGTAAGCAGTGTCTGGATCACTCAGCATTTCCACTGTACACCGTTTTCTCCTTTCTTCAAAAAAACCCTCGCTCTGTCATTTCATTTCACTTGAGGCTGAAATTTTGCCAACCAAATTGCCAGGCTGTAAGTAAGTTACAATGTTTACAACTGATTTAGCTGGGCCAAGGCATATGCTTTTAGGTGGTAGTGGAACAAATAAAAAATTGAGGGCCAGATCCTCAGCTGGTATAAACGGACATAATTCCCACGAATTCTATACAGAAACCTTCTGGTGTCGTAGGACAGAACCTCAACAGACATGTGTCTCTCCAGTGATGACCTTTAAGCTGCATTTTCCTGAAAAACAATGGAAAAATACTAAGGCAAAACTCTGTTACCATGAGTTAGGAAAATTCTTTGTAATAAATAAGTCATCTGATTAATTCCCCCTCTCTTTCTGTTCCCTGAAAGACTGCGACTGTCTTTAGTGTATTCATTGCTAAAATTACTAACAATTCTTGGTCCGCAAATCAAAATGGTAGTTGGACAACAGAACTAGTGATGGGTAAGACCTCAAGCTAGCCTAGAAGTTATGACTGGATACATATTTAAGCTATCCAAAGATTATTGCCAGCTATTTGGTTTAGGATCTGGACAAGAATCTTACAACCTGGTCATAAGGAGTTCTTAGAACATTGCCTTTTCTGATGCATTCTTCGCTTCCCTTCTCTTGGTATATCCTCACACTCACTTCCCGCTGATAGTTAACAAACCAGAGGAGGCCGAATGAACTTCTTCTTAACCTCATATAAAAATCTAGGTGACTTTGAGGTAACCAACCCTCAACAAAGCAGCAGATCCTAAAAGCTAGCACCGCTGTCAACACTGCAAAAAGATGGCCACCAAAAACACAGCAAATTGCAGCTAACTGTGTCACCCATTACTCCGTCAAAAGACTTAAGCACGTGTATTTTAGGACATACACCGAATGCCATAGAGAAAAAAAATATCCCCATTGTGCACATGTTCCAAATATATAGAGCCTATTGACTGATACTATATATTTCATTCCTATGTATACTGTGCAAATGTAAAATGGTAGGTGTGGTGTTGCCAATGTTCCACAATACACTTGTGATATTGACTCTAACAAATATTCCTATTACTACAGAAAACAGGGTAAAATAAGTAGTTTTCAACATTGTCTTCTGCTTTTGTGCATATGCATTTTTTAAAAATAAAGGTTTACTTTTCTCACACATATACAACAATATATAAATTTACAGACAAGCTCTTTTGGACTATATCTATCCATAGAAATTTCTCTGTATATGAGCAAACAACATTACGGGGTGGGGAAAGCTTTAAAGGGAAGTATGAATTTGATACAGAATGTTTGATTAGGCCCTGTGATGGTGTCCCCTGAATAGACGGGGCCTGTCCTTCTGCTCCTCTACCCCCACAAACATGATACAGTTCTGTGGTGACCTAGAATCCTATTTTAGATGTCTCCGACTCAAGGAATATTTCCAACACACCTCTGAACAACATACTAATCCACAGAGACCTTCCTACCAAGACTACAAAAAGAAGGATTCTGGGTGGACTCCTCCTGAAGGTCGAAACAGACTGGACTTCTACATAGAGTGCTTCCGCAGACGAGCACAGGCTGAAATTGTGGAAAAGCAGCATCACTCGCCCCATAACCTCAGCCGTGCAGAACACAATGCCATCCACAGCCTCGGAAACATCTCTGACATCATAATCAAAAAGGCTGACAAGGAGATGCTCTTGTCATCATGAATAGGTCGGAATATGAACAAGCGGCTGCTAGGCAGCTCTCCAACACCACTTTCTACAAGCCATTACCCTCTGATCCCACTGAGGGTTACCAAAAGAAACTACACCATTTGCTCAAGAAACTCTCTGAAAAAGCACAACAACAAATCCACACAGACACACCCCTGGAACCCCAAGATCCATAAACCTGGAAATCCTGGATGCCCCATCATCTCAGGGATTGGCACCCTGACAGCAGGATTGTCTGGCTATGTAGACTCCCTCCTCAGGCCCATGCTACCAGCACTCCCAGCTATCTTCGAGACACCACTGACTTCCTGAGGAAACTACAATCCAATGGTGATCTTCCTGAAAACACCATCCTAGCCACTATAGATGTAGAAGCCCTCTACACCAACATTCCACACAAAGATGGACGACAAGCCGTCAGGAACAGTATCCCCGATAATGTCACGGCCAACCTGGTGGCTGAACTTTGTGACTTTGTCCTCACCCAGAACTATTTCACATTTGGGGACAATGTATACCTTCAAATCAGTGGCACTGCTATGGGTACCCGCATAGCCCCACAGTATGCCAACATTTTTATGGCTGACTTAGAACAACGCTTCCTCAGCTCTCGTCCCCTAAAGCCCCTACTCTACTTGCGCTACATTGATGACATCTTCATCATCTGGACCCATGGAAAAGAAGCCCTTGAGGAATTCCACCATGATTTCAACAATTTCCATCCCACCATCAACCTCAGCCTGGACCAGTCCACACAAGAGATCCACTTCCTGGACGCTATGGTGCTAATAAGCGATGGTCACATAAACACCACCCTATACCGGAAACCTACTGACCGCTATGCCTACCTACATGCCTCCAGCTTTCAGCCAGACCACACCACACGATCCATTGTCTACAGCCAAGCTCTACGATACAACTGCATTTGCTCCAACCCCTCAGACAGAGACAAACACCTACAAGATCTCTATCAAGCATTCTTACAATTACAATACCCACCTGCTGCAGTGAAGAAACAAATTGACAGAGCCAGAAGAGTATCCAGAAGTTACCTACTACAGGACAGGCCCAACAAAGAAAATAACAGAATGCCACTAGCCATCACCTTCAGCCCCCAGCTAAAACCTCTCCAATGCATCATCAAGGATCTACAACCTATCCTGAAGGACGACCCATCACTCTCACAGATCTTGGGAGACAGGCGAGTCCTTGCTTACAGACAACCCCCAACTGAAGCAAATACTCACCAGCAACCACACATCACACAACAGAACCACTAACCCAGGAACCTATCCTTGCAACAAAGCCCGTTGCCAACTGTGTCCACGTAACTATTCAGGGGACACCATCACAGGGCCTAATCACATCAGCCACACTATCAGAGGCTCGTTCACCTGCACATCCACCAATGTGATATATGCCATCATGTGCCAGCAATGCCCCTCTGCCATGTACATTGGTCAAACTGGACAGTCTCTACGTAAAAGAATAAATGGACACAAATCAGACATCAAGAATTATAACATTCAAAAACCAGTCGGAGAACACTTCAATCTCTTTGGTCACTCGATTACAGACCTAAAAGTGGCAATTCTTCAACAACAAAAACTTCAAAAACAGACTCCAATGAGAGACTGCTGAATTGGAATTAATTTCCAAACTGGACACCATTACATTAGGCTTGAATAAAGCCTGGGAGTGGATGTGTCATTATACAAAGTTCCCCGTGTTTATTTCCCCCCCACCCCAACTGTTCCTCACACGTTCTTGACACACATTCTTGTCAACTGCTGGAAACAGCCCACCTTGATTATCACTACAAAAGGTTTTTTTTTCTCTCCTGCTGGTAATAGCTCACCTTACCTGATCACTCTCATTACAGTGTGTATGGTAACACCCATTGTTTCATGTTCTCTATGTATATAAATCTCCCCACTGTATTTTTCACTGAATGCATGAAGTGAAGGAAAAGTTGTACATGCAAATGAGTATTTGTGAGCACAGGTTGCATGTGTGCACACAAATACGTTTTTTTCACACTTGTTGTTCTCAAATCTATACACAGCCAGGCCAAAGGCCCTCTAGATATGCAGGTTTACAATGGATTAACTTGTTTTCCCCCCCACTTCCTAAAGATGGCTCAGGGATGCCTCACCCCATTGCATTCACAGCTACATTTGCTATGTTCTTGCTAACACAAATGAGATAATACGCAAAAGGGATTTCCATTTCAGTTCTTCTCACATCTACCGCAGACATGCAATTCCCATTCAGATTAACTGAATGACATTACCAGCAAATTACAACTACCATAACCACAGGGCTGTGCTGTGCTGTATTTGGTTGCATTTACTAACCTAGTTTTTATCTCCTAATAGAATTTTCTGACTAGGCTGGTGTTTATAAAGAACATTATGCAACTACTCACTGAATTCTTCACAACTGTGCTGCTTTATTCCACTTTAAACTGCAGATATAACCTATTTCATGCAAATATATATTTTCTCAACAACTTCAAGCTCCTGTGAACGTGAATTAAATCTGCCACATGTACTAAGGAGCCTTCAATTGTATTTGCTGAATCCTGCAGCAGTGAGTCTTGCTTACCCTTCTGACCAAGCGTGGGATGAATGAAATAGCAATCCTTCAGGGAATGAAGGGGGAAATGGTTCAAGATACCTCACCAAGCTCAATCCCCTTTGTAAATGGTTATTTTGGTGGGCTGAAATAAACATCCTATAAGCGTTACATATGGGACTTGCATTTTCATTCAAAGCATGGGTGCTAAACTGGAGAGTTTCATAGATTCATAATTTTTTTAAGGCAAGAAGGAGTATTATAATCATGCAATCTGATCTCCTGCGTAACACAGGTCAGATAACTCACCCAATAATTTCTGCATCAAGCCCGTATCTTCTGTTTCAGCCACAGTATATATTTCAGAGTGAGATCCAGTCCTGATTCAAGTGATGGAGAGTCCATTTACTCCCTCGGTGAGTTATTCCAATAGCTGCTCATTAGAGAAGGAGAAATCTGTTAGAGTCATCTGGTGCAGGTCTCATTTACCAATATGAGATGATTTCTATTTGTGATCTGCTCTTACCAGCACATGGAGCATAGTCAGCTGATTTCTTCTAGTGGGCCACCTGTCATACCACAGGAAAGACTGAGAGGAAGTGGGGAGACGTGGGCCTTTCTCCTTTGCCTTAGAGATAAATAACTTTTGCACCAAGCATCCAACGCTCCAAAAACTCACCAGGGAATCTCCTGCATGGCTCTATATCTCTAGGAAGTCTTGAGACCATAGCCAAGAGGTACTCCCTTTTCTCTGTGTGCAAACTCTCTCACTCGCTCGCTCTCTTTAAACACTTTATTAGTGTTTGGGGACTAACAGAGCATTAGCCATAAAGCGGTGAGTGACTGGAGAATGCATTGCACAGCTCTTAGCTTAGACCAGGGCGAGGCAATGTGACTAGTCTTTAGGCTTCATTACAGTAATGCGCACTGAGTTTGTCTTGGACAAGGACTATTTCTGTTTAGCCCGTGTTTCCGGGAGACCATCATGCATTATTCACAAGATGATATTGAGTCAGCACAAAAAAACAAAACAAAAACAAAAAAAACCCTACACTTTGTATCAGTGAGCTGGAAAAAGAGTATCTGCTCCCAGTGCTTCCTCCACCCTTCAAATACCTTGCGCTCTGAGCTCTGTCTTTCTCTGCCAAGCCCTTAGCACACTTTGGACACTAAATAAATAAAAAGAATAATCATGCATGGGATCCTTCCTCTTGGCTCTCCACCTGCATTTCTCCCCCATCTCCACATGCCCCTTCCCCTGCTTCTGCATGAAAGGGAATGGCAGCTGCTTTGGGATTCTGGGATTGCTTTGCCCTGCCCCTGAATGGTCTATCCCAGGTGCTCAGATGGCCTCTGCCACCACAGTGTTTGAGCACCTCACAGTCTGCAATGTATTTATCACCACAACCACCTTGTGAGGTAGGGAAGGGCTATTATCCCCATATGTAAAATGGGGAACTGAGGCATGGAAAGGCTAAGTGACTTGCCCAAGGTCTTGCCATGGAAAGTCTGTGGCAGAACAGGAAATTGAACTCAGATCTTTTAAATTCTAGACTACCACCCTAACCCTGGATCAGCCTGCTGCTCTAGGGGGTACTCCACAGATCCATTCTTGAGGATGGGGGGGTGTTAGGGTTGGACACACATTGTTCCCCACCTTAGCCCCTGCAAAGAATCCACCACAATGCCGGGTAATACTGGTGGACATAAACCGTAACACCCATTCCACGCTTCCCCCTTCCCAGGATCTGTGCTGCCAGTGTGCTGGAGGGCCCCATTGCCAGGGTGAGGACACTGGTCATGCATGCAGATTGCACTGTGCATCTAGCAGATGACCTGAGCTCCAAAAGGATCATGAGGAATCCTTGGGGCTAAGGGGGCAGCAGATCCCCTGATTCTTGCACATGGTGAAAATCTAGTACTCCTCCCCAGAAGAATATAGAAGAAACTTTGAGAGGGGAACCTTGGAGAGTTTCCTTCTCCATTGGTATCCTCCTGGGATTTATCTTTATCCAACGGGCTGTGGTGGGGTTTGCCCCTACTTCCTGAAACCATGACTACATTGGCACTTGCCTCACCTTCCCAGTGAAGGAAGAGGCAGACACTCCCACAGACCTGGTACCTCGGAAGTGACGTTCTCAGGGCTGGAGATGGTAACCTGTTGGCACTGGGCCACATTTCTGGGAGCACCACCTCCCCAGAGAGAGTCGTATTCATTCATGGCGCCTAAACATGGCTCCTCTCTGCAGGCAGCGGGTGCTTTATATCCAGCCATACTGTATCCAAATAATCCTTGCAACTCATAACATATTTTAGAAAGCCTATTAATATTTAACAAGACAGCCCATAGCAAGTTAGATAGTGTAGCAATTAATTTTTAAATGGTGACATTCATTACAACATGTAACTGCTACCTACCTTGCTGTGGGCTATGGTGATAAATGTCAGTGAAATATCTAATATTTCTTCACAATTTAATGTGAATGTAAAATTTGTAATTATCCATTATTCTCAAACTATAATTGAGGTTTTAATTTCGGCATTCAGATTCCCCTCCTCCCCGTGACAGCCTCTGAGGCAAAGATGTTTCTAGTAACTAATTTATAAATTGATTAATTTAGTTTCATCTGAAGTTTAAACCCATGCTCATAAGGCCCAAAATACAGCAGACAGAGCTTTGATTAACACTGGAAGAGTTTGTAATTACCTCCAGTGGCTTGGTAACAAACCTGTGATAAGGAGCAGGGATCCTTCACGCAGGCAGCCAAAGACAGAGGGAACAGCCCGTAATCACACAGGAGGCTGGAACAGGGTCAGAAAAAAGAGGTGTGGGCCAAATCCAGACCTGGGGAAAGTGAGGGAAGCTCGATTCTGAGCACAAAGTAGTTTTAGAAAACCCCACTTCTGAACCTACTCAGAAATGGGCCCGTTTCCCACAAAGCCTTGGCGAAGCTGCATTATTCCAAGCCAGGCAGCGGACAGGAGACAACATGGTAAATTCTCCAGAAAGTTAATTCCCATTTTGCCAGGGGGAGGAGGAGTCTAGATCAGGAAATCCAAGTGCAGTGTGGAAGAAGCAGGTTTTTACAGGACAATCTGAAACTCGAGGAGAACAAGAGCACATGCCAACTATCCTCCGCCATGTATGGAGATTCACCGCAGTCACATAGGCTACTTCATTGGCATGTGGCAGTGAGCTCTCAATTTCTCTTGTATTTGTAATTAGAGGGAAGAGCAGATGGGTCAGACTTCCACTGAAAGCGATGTGTCTGTTAAAACAACCAATTGTATGAACTCCAAGGCTGTGCGCCTTTCGCAGAGTCTTGCTGAAATACCTTGGCTTGAAATGGAACTGCTCTATGTTCCAGGGAACTCCCTATTTCATACTGGATCATTACTAGACATGGACCAGGCTGGTTCGTAGTACTGAAGCCATCTCACTTTCCACACTCTAACAGGGGCAACCTGCCCAGAAGCACTAGCCCCCAGCCCAACACCAGGTAAGTTCAACACTATGTTGTTGGCTGCAAACATTTTGTGCAGATTTAAGGGTAAGTGCAAAGATATAAGAGTACTTAGGGAAACAGACGCAAAGTAAAAGGGAATGTAAGTGTAGAGAGACTGACTGAATTAAGCCTTTTGGTCCCAAATTCATCATCTAACACAACAATCTCTCTCTCTCTCTCTCATCTGAGAAAAGGTGAAGGACACTGTGCGTAATGTTTTTAAAATGTACATTGGTTTTGTTATTTAAATAACATGCACAGTACAAATGTAAACAAACCTCAGAGGTTGCCCAGAATTAGTACTTTGTTCTTCAATATCTTTAGTTACTTTATCAAAAATAATTCCAGCTTCTACTATGCTTCTCCTCCAAGGCACCTATCTCACCCTAACAGCTAAGAGCCATCGCCTTCAGTGAAGGAATACATTTGTCCCACTGATTTTAAATATGAACACTGACTCATAAGACTTCCAGGGAGCCACTTGTAAAGTTATGTCACTCAGATCTTAGTTGTTAGAGAGCTCACTCTGAGTGTTGGAGGCTACGTAATGGGACTGACATCTTCATTTCAGCCCAACTGGACAGTCTTCATTTCCTCCTTGAAATGATGCTGAAGTTCCGACTGTGCCGTGTGACCTCCAATGCAGTCACACGGCACTAGCCACAAGCATGAACTTCCATTCCTAGTCAGAAGGCCCGTGGGGGGCAGAACTCCGGCTCCTGAGCTAGACCTTAGTAAAACCCACATAGATAAAGAAGTGTATCACATTACAGCCTCTTGAAAAGTAACAGCCTGGAAAGAAATGTCTCAAGAGTGAAAAATAATACCAGGCAATTAATTCCCTTATGCTGAGTTACGTAATTACCCAATGCCGTGATTCCTCTCATTGATTAAATACATTCATTCCTTGAGGATAAACCTGACCACAAACTGTACTTAGCAAAGTCCCATGCCTGATTTGACATTATCATGTCCTGGGGAAAGGGGAAAGGTTAAGTTTGTATGTCATTAGAGGCAGCATTCTGGAGTTGAAAGAAAGAAAGAATTCAAAAACCTTCCCTTCTCAAAAAGAAAAGGAGTACTTGTGGCAACTTAGACTAATACAGCTACTACTCTGAAACCTTCCCTTCTCAAGATATCATAGATTATAAATGCTGCAAAATGTTAGACATACAGTCTCAGAATGCAATTTTCCTCCCTTCTCTCTCAAAATTATGAGCTGACTTAATTATAGCCTCACTCATTGCTAGTACCCTGTTTCCATTGCTAATTGAGTAATAGAGATTTGTTTGGCAGGGGGGTCAAGAGTGCAACATCCCAGTTGATTAACGTCCAGCTTTAAATAGCCAAGACTGCTTTCTGAAGCCTTCCAAGGAAATTTAATATTCAGCTCTGAGTACTGACTGAAAGGCCTTTTAATTCAGAAGTGAATAATCTTTTCAAACACCCTAAAAATAAAAGAAAGAAAGAATTAACATAAGCCAGAGGCAGATTTAAAAGTTTATGGATAATTCGTCCACCTGATTTACTTGTTTTGCCAAACCCAATATTAAATAAGTCTGTCTGATTTTTCGCATCTCCAACAGTCTGCATTTTGCATAGTCCATGAGACCATGTCATGGTCAGAATACATGATGGGGTCGCGTCTTCCGCTGAGATACTGCACTCGTCTCTCTGCAGTATTCAGGGTCAAAAACATATGAATGGAATAGAATGACAGCACTATTGAAAGATGCAGTGGGGGAAACCAGCCCCCCAAGAAAATTACAAGCCTCATAATTATGCCTATACACACACACAAAAGGAAAAGCTGAAGCTAAGATTACTTAAGGACATCATTGTAAACCGTGGTTTCACATTCTCATAGCTTCCTGAAAAATTCTCTTTTCAGGCTGAAATTTTTCATGCTTGGCCTAAGCCCAGAGGTGATCTATTTGTGAAAGTTTGAGCAAAATCCATTCACTGCTCTGAGGTATGTGATGGTTATAAATAAACACTCCCCCCTTTTTAAGATGCTTTAATTTGCTTATACAACATTAGAATGGCAGAACTTTACAGTTAGAGATTTTCATAGGTCCAATTAAAGTCATTTAGTCCATATTTGGATTAGAAATGGATTGGAGGTTTTTTTGTTTTTAATGAAAGTTTAGATTTCTGGAGCACAAGATGGCAACCTAAAAATAAAAGTGGCAGCTTGCCACATTACAGTGCACCAGCTCAAACGAACTGAGACATTTCTTGATGGAGCAGGTGAACACTGTAATTATTTATATCTATTATATTTGCGCCTAAGGAACCCCAATCAAAAATCAAAATCTTGTGGTACTGAACAGAGAGGTAAATATCGACAGTCCCTGCCATGCTTAGAACATCAGAATGTCCATGCTGGGTCCATGCTACTTGTCTGCCTTCATGTGAAGTAACTGAATGGGACTCTTTTCTTTTGACTGTTTCTCTTCAGTTCCTACTGGTACTTTACCATCTTCTATCCTCTCCTCTTTACTAGGATATAAAGTATCCTCTTCAATAAATCCTCCCCTAAGGAATGTGTCTGTCCAAACCGTATGCTCCTCTGTACCTGTCTGCTTTCCCCCAGTCCTTAGTTTAAAAACTCCTCTCTGATCTTTTCAATTGTACATGCCAGCAATCTGGTTCCATTTTAGTTTAGGTGGAGCCCCTCATTCCTTTATAGGCTCCCCCATTCTCAAAATATTCCCCATATCCCAATAAACCTGAATTCTTCCTCCCAACAACCCTGTCTCCTCCATACATTAAGACCATGCAGCTCTGCCTATATAATTGGCCCTGCGTGTGGAACTGGAAGAATTTCAGAGAATGCTCCCATGGAGGCACTGGACTTTAATCTCTTACCTAGCAGCCTAAATTTGTCCTCCAGGACCTCTGACCTACCTTTGCCTATGTCACTGATACCTACATGTACCATGACCACCAGCGCCTCCCCAGCACTGTACATAAACCTGTCTAGATGTCTCGAGATGTCTGCAATCTTCGCACCCATCTCACAATTCACCATACGGTTCTCCTGGTCATCACAAACCCCACTATATTTTACTAAATATTCTTCCGAATAACTGGAATCACCTCCCCGTGAGGGGGATCCTCAGTTAGAGAGGATATCATGACATCATTTGGAAGGATGGTTCCAATTATGGGATCATTTCCCTCTGCTCCAGCTTGATGTGCTCCTTCCCGACGATTTTCAACAGCATAGGGGTTGCTTACACTCTAGGTGATACAGCAAGACTTTGGGATTAGCAAACTCTTAACATCTCAGAAATCAACCTTTGGGGTTGTGGAAAGTTTCTCAAACTCCAGTTAGATTTATTAGCCCCAGATTATGATAACAGTTTGATATAAACTAGCAATTTAAACACTTCCTTCCACTAAAACAAAACACAAACACCACAGGATCTATTAATCTTTCCTATAATAAAAATGATATATACCCACAGCACTTTTCAAGATTTAGTTTGCTGTGATTATTCCCTTTCTCCAGCAGCGCCGTGTCTGCCTCACGCCCTCCAGAATGCATATGCCGTTTGGAAAGTGATCATTAGCTTGGGCAGCAGGGGATGTTCCACATTCTGGTAATTCATCAGCTGCCTATAGGGAAGGGAACAGCTTTCTCTGGATCATCTTAAAACAGTGAGGGCATTTTCCCCTCAATACAAGAGACTGGGGAAGATTGCTGAGCCTGGATTACAGCAGATAAATAGATTTTCATCATCTGCAGCTGTGTGTTTTCTTTAGTGTGTAAAAATAAAGATGTAGCTTTCTGCTCTTAAAAGCACATCAGAATGCATCTGGGGAGTTTGTGAGGGATATAGGGGTTATTTTCTGCCACTGATGTATAAGGAAAGTTTGTTCAAGTCTGTGCTAAATTCCTATTAGTAGCACGCTATATATTTTTCTCTCCTGTTAGCAGAGTAGCCTGTTTCTGAGCCTCTAAGAATGAACAAAGGTGAAACTCCAAAGGTCTGTGTTAAGATAAGCACCCAAAAGATGGGATTACTATTCATTGTTAATCATAATTATTTGTACTGCAGTAGAGTCAAGGGGCACCAATCAGCGATCAATGTTCCATTGTGCTAGGCACTGTTCACACCTATAATAAAAGGAGCATGCATGCCCCAAAATGTTTATCTCCCCTTTCTGTGTCATCTTATATTACAGTAAACAAAACCAGGGTGAAGATGTGAGGGAGGACAAAGGACCAGGACAGCAATCTTTATCCAAAGTTTCTCAGAACTTCTTGAGTATGCAAAATTGGGTTTGGGAATTTTGGAAACACAAGGTCACTTGGGAGAATTCACTCCCTGTCCTGCCTTGCAACTCTATGAAAACAGCTTGCCTTGAGTTGTTTTCTATCGTAAGCATTTCCAGGGTGCCAAGAAGAATTGTCCCGGGTGCCACGGGGACAACTGTGATGCTGAAGAGGACTCAGCAATTATTCTAATTCTGTAGAAACTCAAAACTTGGGGGTTCAAGTTCAGTTTTAATAAATGGATGAAAGCTCAGGTTGTTGAACATGGGGCAAGGGGACTTACTGGATCCAGTTCAGCTTGCTTATCCATATTCATGACATAGAATGGAACCCTTTAGAGGACAGGGGCTTCCTTTCCTCCTTCTGGCCATTCACCCAAGAGCTGTTCTCTCCTCACAGCTCTCTCTTGAGGAGCTAAAATGAGCTTTGAACACTATGGTCCTGATCCAGCTCCCACTGAAAGTCAACAGGAATCCTTCCATCGTCCTCAGCGGGAGCTGGACCAAGGCTTTTCCTACATGACCAGAGAAGAAGCTGTTTCTAGTCAGAGAATGTTGCAAAAAAACAAACAACTTGAACTTGCCTGAACATCAGCAACAATTTCCCCACCATGCTGCCTGCATTAGCGTGAGTCTGAACTTATTTTGCACATTGCTGCTAACATGGCCTACATTGTAAAGAACAGTTAAAGCCTTATGGAAAATATACTGCTTTGCAAACGGTTGTGCTTGTACATCATATATTTTCCTGTCGCTTTTATTCCCTTGCTATTTTATTACTGAGGGATATTTGCATGAAAATAGAATCTTTGTTTCATAAGAATTCATCTGCTCCTGCTACTATGGTCCTGGAGGAATTTGCAGTGAATGAACACCATCTATTTCTCATGTTCTCACACATACAACAATCTTCTGGGGGCTTATTTTCCCCCTGAATGTCCTGTTCAATCAATGCCATCGTTATCTCAAGATCTGAGCAGGATGGAAGCCACCAAATGAACAGTTGTCTTAAAGAGACAACTGCGTATTAAAAAAAAAATCTCTGGGACTCAGAGAATACTATATTTAATGTCTGTTGGACATTATTCAGAAGAATGGGGCTGATGGGAGAAATTGTGAGCTACTGTCCTGTTGGACTGCTGCCCTCTACTGGATGGTGGGTATCCCAATTTGTAATGTGTTTCCTGCCTTTGCCGGCAGAAGAAATTGACAGAGATGTTGCTGCAGCTCATTAAGAAGAGGCCCATGTTTTTGAAGCTAAAGGTTGCAAGTAGACATGTTTGAAGTTTTTTCCACACAAAGAGTTATTTTGTTGGGAAATGACCTCTATTCAAAACAAATTAAAGTTTTCATGACAAATATTCCAGATGGAAATTTCCTGGGTTTTTTTTCTGCAGTTTGTTTTCTTTACTGAAATACTAACTTGAATTTGTATTGAAATCATTTTCAGAATCATTATAGAAAATTTTAAATTACCCAGAACCACTATTTTGTAAGGAAACAATGTTATCGGTTTAAAAAAAAATCTATGGTGATGATGATGGTGGTTTTGAAGTTGATAAAATTTTCCATTAAAATGTTGCTAAAACTATTACAGAAAAATTTGCAAAAAAAAAACCTCACAGGAAATGGGTGTATTTTGAACCCTTCAAAATGTTGAAATGTTTCACTAGAAACCATTTTTTTTCCATTTTATTGGCCAGCTCCAGTTCTGAATTCTATTCCCGATGCTACATGTATCTGGCTGGCCAATAAGCACAGCGCTCTGTGCATTTATGCAACCGCAGAGCGTTGCAATACATTGCTCTACAGTGACACAGTTACAATGCCACATGGAACACCCCCACCCCAAGCATAGCGACAGGTTTTTACTCCCCTTGTCTGGGCAATCATCCTGAACCAAAAGCCTCTGAAACCTGGGCAAGTCTGAAGTTGAACTCTGTGACTTGGGCCCATTTGTAATGGCTACTAATTTCAAACATGCTTTAAAGTGTGAAATAATATCATTGTCGGGGAGATGATTTCTTCATTGGAGTTTGTATGACCTACATTGGCTGGCATGTAGTGGGCATTGCTTTGCTCAACTTGTTCTCTGATCTGCCATAGGAAGTGCTAACCCAGCCAGATCCTTGTAATATCATGTCGGTCAACAACTCCAGCTTTGGATCCAAACTCACATCATCTCCAGCATCCTATTCTTTGTTTGTTTTTTCAAAAAGAAACACTAGTCCCCCCCACCCCCTCAGTATGCAGCCACATATTAATTTTTATCCCAACAGTCTGGGTAAAACTGCAGTATAGGATTCATAGACTCATAGATATTTAGGTCAGAAGGGACCATTATGATCATCTAGTCTGACCTCCTGCACAATGCAGGCCACAGAATTTCACCCACCCACTCCTGCAAAAAACCTCTCATCTATGTCTGTGCTGTTGAAGTCCTCAAATCGTGGTTTAAAGACTTCAAGGAGCAGAGAATCCTCCAGCAAGTGATATCATTGAACTGGCATTTTCATCCTCCGTGTTCATTTAATTGAAACAAATATATCCATTTAAATCTACATATCTTCCAAATTTCTAATGGCTCCTGTAATTCATGACAATCTTTTATCACTTGAAAAATAATCAGGTTCTTTGCTTGCCTAATTCTGTTTTGCTTGCTCCCAGGCAATTTAGCTCCTGAACCATCAGTCTGTGCACATGTTCATTAGCCTCATCCATTTAGCTCCTTGGGCAGCTGTGCTATTCAATGGAGCTGACAAACACTGCATGAAAGTTGCATTCCAATGCAAGGCTTATGCAAGGAACCTGCAGGATTTTCTACAGCCAGGGTGGCTGATCAAGCCATTGAATAAATCTGACCCATGCATGGTTCAGCCCTTCTTTCATTTGCCACAATTGCAAGGTTGCCAATACTATAGATTTACGGATTCCAAAGGGAGAAGGGACCCCTGCAGTCATGGAGGCTGACCTCCTTCGTAACCCTAGGCCATATCTTTCTTGGCTTTATTATGATTCTTAAGGTATTTGCTATTTTTCTTAAACCCTCATTTCCTGGAGTCAATGGATGATGAACGAATCTCCGCTTTCATTCAGACGTGAGGATTCTTAGGCCTCTTTGTGAAAAGACTGAAAACATGGCTATGAATGTAACGGGGTCAGCACCCACCTCTCACGGGCGCCCCTTGCCTCTGGCCAATAGTGCCTGCAAACAGAGTTCTTTCTCAGGGGAGGGGCACCCACCTCTCGCGGATGGCCCCCTTTCTCTCAGTTAGGTGTTAGCCTACTTTTCTTTTTTGGTCTTACATCAGGGTGGCGCCTGCCTCTCACAAGCAGCCCGCTCCCCCCCCCACGCTCCCTGGCCACGGGTTCTCTCGTCTGGTCTTCAGCAGCTCAGCCCTCCAGCCAAGCCACACATGCTGTCCCCACTTCTGGGATATACAGTCCCGAATCCTCATCGCAGCCCTGGTATGGGGACATAGCTTTTAGACTTCTTCCCAGAGGCACTGCCTTCTTCACCCACCCAGCTGGGGCCCACCTCGGTATCTGCAGCTGGTGGTGTTTCAGCAGGCCTTCCTGGGCTCTCAGACTTCAACCAGACCATCGGGGCCCATCTCGGTCCCCTCGCTGGCCCGGCCAGGTTCTGTGCTCGGTCGCCCTGGGCTTCAGCCTGCCCACATCGACCTTCCACTGATCCTGCTGCTCTTCCTGCCAGCCAGGCACCCGGTCTTCAGCAGCCTTCCCTGGGCTTCAGTCCCGTCTGCAGTGAGCTCTCCGCAGTTCTGCTGCTCTTCCAGCCGGTCCCGCAGTCTTCACTCCTCAAGCTCCACACAGCAACGGAAGGCTCTGCCGCTTGCCTTTTATCTGGCCCTTCTGGCCCCTTATTGGTCGCTCCACCAGCCCCTTTGATTGGCCGCTCTTCCGCAGCCACTCTAGGCTGCCAGGAGGGCCTCTCGCTGCTCTATTCTGGGGCAGGGTGATGCAGGGCCACGAGGCCTCCAGGAGGAGGCCTCCAGATCTAGCCACAATGACCCAGGTGTGATCTAAGGCTCAGAAGCTCATAGTCAAAGATAAATAACCCCAAATGTTTGGGTTGTTGTTTTTTTTTTTTTTTTTAAATCTGAATCATTTTTTAGCCATATCTTGGGATTTTGAGATAATTTTTGAGCTTGATGTTGGCAATATTGTAAATGTTACTGACTTCCAAAGTATCAATGATAAGAAATGAACAGTGGAAATAACATTTGCGACTTACAGATTCCATCCCCCTTCAGAGGGAAATTCACCCTTGTGCAGAGAAGCAGTAGGAGGCCTGAAGGCTGATTTGGAGGGCTCAAGTAGGAGTCAAGAGGTGCACATAGGTCTTGAGCTGGCCTTGTGCTTTGCACTGGGGTGAATTTTACCCTCAGCGCCCGCTTTGAAGAGGTGCTCACACTCCACCGCAGACACAAAGACAGCTGGCACCCACAGGCCCTGCCTTTCTCACACAGGCGAGCTCACTAGAGCTGGTCAGGATTTTTTCACTGGAAAACCATGGACACGTATAGGATGTCTGGTCAAAGCACCTGAGGGAGAAGCCCACCCTGGAAATAGCTCCTTGAAACAGGCAGAGCAGCTAAGGTGGAGTGCCCTCATCATCACTCTGTAGTGTCAGTCTCAGCTCTTGGTAGTTTACATGCATTTTGGTTTCTATTTAAAAACAGCTAAACTGGGACTAAGGTAATCTTCAAATGACTGGTGGCTTTCTTGAGCTTTTCCATTCTAACAGCTCTTGGCAAAGGGATGTTTGTGTATACTGTAGAGACAGGGTTAGCGAGCTAAGATGCAATGGCAGGATAACGCGGCTATACTCCTGACTCTTCAAACTATGAAAACGAGATACAATCGTGTCATTCACAAGGCTCTTAGGGTGTGTCTACACCGCAGTTAAATACACATGGCTGGCCCGTGTCAGCGGACACAGGTTCACGGGGCTCAGACTGAGGGGCTATAAAATTCTTGTGCAGAGGTTCAGCCTGGATCCCGGGACCCTCCGTCCTTGAGGGGTCTCCAAGCTAGGCTCCCATCCGAGCCTGAACTTCTTCACTGCAACCTTATAGCCCTGAAGCCCAAGCCCTGTGAGCCCACATCAGCTGACATGGGCCAGTCAAGGGTATTTTATTGCAGTGTAGACATACCCTTCAGGGCTCCATTTGGAACAGGTGTGCAAGTTTATGAAGCTAGCAGGTTATGTAATGAGACAATGAACAAGCTAAGAAGGCCACCTATGAAGGCCAGAATGATGGGATCTCTATGGATGAACTGAAACATCCATCTTGTCTATCTATCTATCTCACAGATATTTCTAGAGTGCCATCACCCTGACATCCAAACACAAGCACGTGGCACTGAACTGGGAACACACCATTGACTAAGGAGAGGAACCGCAACAGCACACAGAAAGTTATCTGGGAGAACGCTGTTGGAAAGAAAATGGAATCTAACAAGTGGGAGCATATGGTGAGAAATGTGTATCACAGTTCTCCAGGGACCTCATGGTGACTGGTCAATGGGATTCCTTTCCTTATGTGGTTATATTTTTTTTGTGGATTGGGTTAGAGGGGACGTATACACTGCTCTCTCACCTGTCTGCCCCCCCAGAGCATACATGGCATTGTTTGAACTGAGTAGATGGCATGAGCCCACCCAGGCCCCTACAAATTTGCAAAAAGTCCAACAACTGTAGAAAGAGCAGGGGATGAGATGGAACAGACAAGATATTTTTCATAGTTTGAAGATACTTTTTTTTTTGTCATTGCTGTTTAGCCTTCTTGAAGCACGACAAAGGAATCCAGTTATTTAAAAGATGTTTGTTCCCTTCAGCTGCATGGGAACTCTGGATTGCTATTGCAGGGCTGTTCATGAACACTGGGCTGCTTGCATTTTATTTTAAAAAAAAAAAAAAAAAGAAAACACTCAAGAACACTGAAATACATTAAATATATGCAGTGCTAAAGAATTACATGGCCTTTGCCAAGAAAAACAGCTAGGGGCCTATCAACCCTGACAGAGATTCCCCTGAAGCTACCCAATTATAATACAATGAAGTGGAACCACTAAAATTCCAAGAGCAAGGATACAGAGATATATAAATGAACCTGGGGCTGCAATTTAAAAATCATGCATGCAATATGCAGATATAAAGATGAATTCCAAAAGGTGAAGGCACCAGAACTGAAAGCAGAGGTACTTAAGACAGCGTCAAATTAACCTGATATTAAAGCGTGGGGTAAATTCAGAAATATAACAAGGAATGGATCCATGTAACATAAAATGGTTCTATAGGACCAACTATAATAGAAGAAGTGATGCCAAGAGAGAAGTAAAAGCAATCTCATACCACTAGCAAGATCAATGAAAAATAGTTTCATTCCTCTCCTTTTGGAGTCTTTATCCTTGAATATTTTCATTTTAGATTTCAGGGTAATGGATTCATTCCATTACTTTATATTGTTTAGTTTGTGAGCTTAAAATTTCAAGTAGTTGGAGTTTTCCTCTTTATTTTCGATATCTGTGATTGCATCTACTTTCTTTTAATTTTGTCTCAATGTGAGAAAAAGACTTTTATTCTTACTCTACTGGGTCCATGAGCCTCTCATTGCAATGATATAATTCTCCAGCACTGAAGAAATAAATTTTTTCCAGCATCAGATGACAAATCTTAATAGTAATTTTAATAAGACCTTGGGCAAGTATGAATAGATGGACAGTGGATGACATTAGCAAACTTGACTACTTATACCAGGAGACCATATCATTCAAATGTGGTCTGGTCTGTTGCTTTGGGCTTCAATATCACCTTAAAATCCTTAAGGTTAATGTTGACAATTGAGTGGGAACCAAGATTTGGTTTAGGTGCCTGTATCTCCAATAACCAGGCAGAGTCCAGCAATATCCAGTTAAACTGAAAGGCCAGGTGACACACTAATAAAATCATGGGTAAGAATAGACTCTAGGAGGAGCAGGTACTTCCCCTTTTCCAGCTCTCTGCCAAACTCAGCAAGAAACTTAAGCAAGCAAGACACCTCTTGAATGAAATTCATCTCTTGGATGGAAGGCACCGACGCTTGACTGGGTGGTGAGAGTGACTCCGAGTGAGTGCTGGTAACTGACATTTCCATCTGAGTCTCCTGCCACATGATGCTGCCTTAAGTCCAGAAACCCCTCCTGATTAGCAAGAAAGCTCTTCAAACCTAAGACTGTCTCGCCACCGAGAGACAAGTGGCAGAGGTTGTGGGAAAAGAGCAGAGTCAAGAATCATGACCTGATTATAGTTCCTACAGAGCAACCACCTGGCTTCACCATGCCACATAAGATATAGATCAGAGCAAACCACATCAGAACCTTACACAGGCATTGCAGTGATCTACTGCACAAATGGAAAATGAAGGACAGCTGTATATGTGGATGTGGAAAAGACATCCAAACCATGGAACATCAAGTAAACCACTGCCCTCTAAGATCCTTCTCTACAGGGATTCATTCCATGTCACTGGAAGCCACAGAGTTGACTAATGTTAATTAATTTAATTAATTAATTAATTAAACAGCCATTAATGTTACTTTTTGAGTTGCTTTTAGGTGTGAGTCACCTGCCAAATGATGCAGAAGGCTATAGCAGAATAAGTGAAACTAGAGGGAAATAAAGAGAAATATTTTCAAACATAGGAGCAGGAGACAGTTGCTTTCCAAACAAAAGTTTTTCTGCCTGAATCCGGCTTTGCTCCTTCTCTGCACCTGATTAATTGTGATAATTACTTCACCTGGTGCTAATCAGACCAGTGAAACTTTCCTCTTTGCTAAGCCAAGTGATTAATTACATGGCATGCCATCGAAGTCTGCTGCCAGGGTCGTAAATTTGGAGAATGCATTTTGAAGCACTTGCCAATGGCAGAACCTGGAGAGTAAAATATTACCTCATTATTTACCTCTCTTCATCATAGGGAATGGGAAGTAAGCATTGGAAAGGTAGCTAAGGACTTTGTTGGTTTGAATTATTGTGAAACTAGCAATCCAATAAAGGGATTTATTTTTATAGATTTTATTCAATGGAAACATGTCAAACCATGAGATGCATTGTGTCCCTTAGGCCATCCTGATATACTTCACATCATAGGCCACTGTGCTATGTAATCTAATTATGGTGCAGTTAGAGATTCAAGTGTTTCCATTTTAGGAAGGCAAATATACAAAAGGTATGAGACATAAGGAGGATATGAAAAAAGAAAAGGAGGACTTGTGGCACCTTAGAGACTAACAAATTTATTTGAGCATAAGCTTTTGTGAGCTTCAGCATGCATCCGATGAAGTAAGCTGTAGCTCACGAAAGCTTATGCTCAAATAAATTTGTTAGTCTCTAAGGTGCCACAAGTCCTCCTTTTCTTTTTGCGGATACAGACTAACACGGCTGCTACTCTGAAAGGAGGATATGAGATAACTGTATCACCAATTCTCAAACTGAGAAGAGAGCAAACCCTGTCCTATTCTAGGGTCGGCCTAAAATTTCTTGATGTGAACCAATGTGACCTTGATGCATTCAAAAGCTCATTCTAAATGTTACAGCTTGAGTGTCTCTTGCTGTGAGGTCATCAGCTGCTATTCAATTGACCTCTGAATCTTGACCACTGAATCCTCATCTCAGGGTCTGGCAGGTATGTTATTGTTTAAAATTTCAGAAACTTTAGCATTTTCATTTATGTTGAGCCAAAATGGCAGGTTTCTGCTTTACAGTTTGAGTGGAAATCTGTTACTAATCCCCAAATCTTGCCTGGAGGGTAGCGCAGGGGGAGACGGAGGAGTGGCCACTGAGGGAAGGAAGGATCCTGGAGTTGCAGGTGATGATCACTCTCACTGCCTTTATGATGTCAGTGTAAACACAGCTTTACACCTGGAGGGTTGTGTTGATTTCTTT
The DNA here is from genome assembly GCF_015237465.2 of Chelonia mydas. Taxonomy (NCBI): domain Eukaryota; kingdom Metazoa; phylum Chordata; order Testudines; family Cheloniidae; genus Chelonia; species Chelonia mydas. The sequence goes on from NC_051259.2 coordinate 2,206,785, forward strand.
CCTGCCTATGTGCTTTTGCACAGATCCATCACCAGACCTGCCGATGATTTTTATATCTATCTATCTATAGAACAGATGACGCAACATGGGCCGTGGCAGATTCTCCAACCTCCTCCCTGGCTGCTCTCTTAGCTCCTTCCAGGGGCCCTTATCTCTGACCCTGCACAACTTCCAGGCACTATAGGAAAGCTTATTCTCCATGGTTCAGTTTGATCCTTGCCCTCTCTGATTTCAAAGGGGCCAGTTACTGTTTTTATCCAAAGGCCCCGGTCAGGATTAGGGCACTATTGTGCTAGGTGCTCTACAAATACAAATAAAGATACAGCTTCTTCCCCAGAGAGCTTAGTTATGTTGGTATTCTTGTGAGATGGAACTGGAGTGAGATCCCGTTTCGATCAGGTCACGGAGCAGCTGTTATGTGATGTGCACTCTTGGCCACGAAAGGATTCCGTTGTTTAGAAAATGGATCTTCCTGGTCTTAAGGATGTTGCCATCCTTGGCCACCGAATTAAAAGTAAATTCCATTCATCAGGGGCCAAATAGAGAAAACATGCTGTTCTCGGACGGAGGGTGCAGCTAAAGCAAACTGAAATAGGTGTCAGGTAGCCCTGTCCACTCAGTGCAGGACTAACGTCACTTGCCTCTGCAGGAGCAGCAATGACCATCAATTACAAGGCCCCGTCCTCCAGCCCAGGTTTGATCCCAGACAGAAAACGGGCTCTGTAAGCACTCTTGGAGACAGATCAGACAGGCAGGGAGAAGCCAGTTGAAAACATTCTGTCATCTGTGCTGGAAAATGATGGACGTCACTTCAGGTGTGGTCAGATGTGGTCCCAGAGAACCTGCCAAGTGTCAAGCTAGGGCCGATAACAGGTTTATTAAAAATCACAGCAGAATAATTGGATTAAAGTTTGAAGATTCATAGATGGAGTGAATGCATAAATAGGCTTTTCGGGCACTAGCCACTTCTACTCATTGCTGAGCTGGAAACAAATGACACCTGGTTTTGAATATCTGGCATAGCTCTTTGCTAGACCCCATTTATCCCAGAAAACTTACAGTCTGGGCTGGCTGCTCAGGGATGCACACCTCGAGCAAGCAAGAGACAGCAGATGGGTCCATTTTCAAGACTGTCCCTCCTTTACCTGCTCAAGAGGAGACTTAAGCAATGCTCACCTGACCACACCTGGATAGTTCTCTACTGTCCGTATTTAGCATTCCTCACAAACCCCCCAGTTGGAGCTGATCCCCACAGGTGGCATATCAGGAAATGGGGAGAAATTCCCAGGAGCATTTGATTGAACAACAAACCCATCCCTTTTCCCCAGACACATTTTGCGCCTTGAATCCAATGAACTAGAATTCAATTAAAGCATGAGGAAGGAGTTGCCCTGCAATCAACCTCTCATTTCTCACTATCTTAGGTAAAGTAAACAAAGTCAAGAGAAGGTGCAAGAAAGATGCCTGGACACGGTTTTCAGATAAGAAATACGCGTGCTCCTGCATTAATTAAAACCTTATCCAGATTTCCTGAGATCACTCAAAGTCCAAATATTGATTTCAATTAGTTCCTCTCTCTTATGTCAGAGCAGTGACACTTAATATAAACATGCCCTACACAAATTCCAGTGTAACAATGAGTTCTTTGGGACTTCCAAAGGCTCGTGGATTCATATGGTGAGAAAGTTTAAGGTGGGAAATGAAACAGGGGAAACAAATAACTTCGTCATGTTTAGGAACACACTGGAAGAGAACTGTTTAGGTATTTACTTCACGATTTTCTGTTAATCATTTCACCATGTAATGTATATTTCAGTGTGTAAGAATGAACTTCTCTATCAGTTCATCTTCTGTCCCACACCTGCCTGAGAGATGGGGAAATCCTCTCCTAGAGACACTTCATTGAGGAGGATACCAGCAGTAATGTTCTTAGGTGTCTTTTCATTTCCCTCAGTGCCAGTTGCTGATGATTCCTTGCCAGAGACTTAAAATTTAGCACTTGCACAAATTACAAGAATTCATGCTTAAAATGCACCAACAATCAGAAAAGTGTCTCTGTACAAGGATTATGGCTCAGTATGATCTCACTCACATGTCAAATTTGCTCAGTTCACAAGTCAAATGGCAGTTTTCCATTAAGTTGCACCAGGGATCAGAAAACCAAGCTGTGTTCTTTCTGCTTCTTCTCGCATCATTCTTAATGAAGATTCTACAATCTCAGCGTGGCTGAAAATTAAGTTGTTATATAGGCAGATTAGAATCCAGCACATTTTCCTATCGATGTATTGACTCTAGTACGAAAAGGAGTAAAAACTTGGTGGTTTTTTTCTCTGTACCATCTGTAAAATACTGATTTGACTCAAAGACACATAAAAGCAATTTCTTTTTTAGTGGAAAGGTGATATATTTACCATAAGTCTTTCTTTTGACTTTGGGCCAAATTCAGTTAATGTAGTTAATGGGGATTGAATCCATTTAGTCCAGGGCAGCACCTTGGTCTTTAAGACTAAAGTTTTCAAACTAGATTTCTTAGTTCTAGTTCCTCAGACCTACCCCACTTCAGAAGCTTTTAGTACAGTGAGTGAAATCCCTTTTAAAAGTTATCATGGAAAACATAGCAAAAAATGATTACATGGTGATAATAAGAATATGTTCGATATTTAGGTGTCAAAGGAAACATAATTTTGAAGGATATTTTTGCCTTTAGGATAATATATCATCCTTCCAAACTGCCACAAGCTCCCATTATTAATACTCTTTAGAATGAGTGGGATCGAAACGATAATGAGTTTCTAAATTAATAATGCAACTTCCCATTTCGATATTTGACGAGCTGTATCAAAACTTCATTAAATCACTTTCGGTTTTGCCAGCTACAGTTTACAATCAGATCTCAGACACACGTCTTATTTCATATCTCAGTCAGTGCCCTAAACCATGCGCTAACTCACTGCTTGTCATGACTGGCAAGCTCCAATGTGCGATGAACTATGTTAATGGGACAAATAGGAGAGTTAATGATGTGGTTTTCAAAATATGACAACATTTTTGACTGTTAAGTAACTATTGCATGCAAAATTACCAGGCTAACAAGATGAGACTTTTATTTATTTGTATTTTGTATCAGTTGTCAGAGTTTCTCTTTTTACTCTTCAATACTTAGAGAAGTTCCAATAAGTTGCTATAATCATTTGCTGCTATTTGTGAAAGGCAGCAGATTCTGCCCTTATGTCCAGGCATATTTTGATTTTATTTTGCACTTCCTTCTTTCCTTTCATTTGGAGAATATCAAAGCACTTTTCAAAACATTCACTAAACTCCAGTGTTTCCAACTCTTGTGATTTTATCTCAAGATATTTGCTGTTTCTCTTACAGCCCCATCTCCTTAAGTCAGTTGATTGTTCTGGCTCATACTGCAATCTGCAAAATCTCTCTTCCTTGCTTGCTTCCTTTCTTGGTAACTGCCTGACATATGTGCCTGGCTTTGGAGTTTTATGCATCTGTTCCAATTACAATATTTTTGCATAAAAACTAAAAATTGTCCCCAAAACTATATTTCATTGATCAGAAAAAAAAGGAAGAGAAGAGAAATCGCTTATTAACACCTCCTAGAGTCTAACCACACAGTACTGTCTATAACTATGCCCGTTATATAGTCTTTACTGGAGCTAGGACTCTTCCCATAGCTTTAAAGTTTGGTTTAGATCTGGATATGCTTCCAAATAAGCTGAGTCCGAGTCTGCAGAACTGGGACATCTCAGGAAAACAGCTCTTCCTAAATCCAACATGAAGAACACACGTATCAACACATCCCAGGACTGCAAAACAAGTGTGAATTTGGTTCTACCAGATGGGGAAACGTTCGGGACAGAGGGTGTTACAAGAGGGGCAAGGGTTGTTGGTTTTGTTTTTTTCCCCATCACTGTTACATGTTCTATTGTCATTATAATTCCCAATAATGGAAGGTCATTTTGAAAGCAATTCAAGATCAGTCTGCCAAGTTTTGTTCCATTGGAATGTTGAGCAACTGACATCAGGCTGTGACAAAAAAAATCAATTTCTAGAATTCCAAAGAAGCCTTTAAAAATCTGCAGTTCAAGTAACAGTTTGAATTTTATAGCCTGGCCAGTGGCTCTCTTCCAATATTTACAGCTGTGTTTCTTAAGTGGCAAGCTACTAATGAAGGTTTCAGATCCCATTTTGGTCTTTGAAATTCACAGGTCCCTGATTATTTTCCACAATGGCAGCAGATACCTTGTTTTCTAATAATTCACAACTTAAATTATCAGCAGCTTTTTTAGTGACAGCCACGTTCACTGCATTCTTCGCTGTTTGTTTTTCCAGGCAAATATCCAAAGTATTTCAACACCCACATCGCTCTAAAATTGCTTATAAAAATTTGATATATTTTGTACAATGTATTTTTATTTAGGTATCAGAAAAGAACGAGGGCACTAGTAGTTTCCATATTTTCTAATCACCATGTGTATAATGAACAGGATAAAGCTGGGCACATCCAAACATATTTGTGGTTAGTATAAGTGGACCCGGCTGCCAGGCATTATGGTTGCCCAATGCTTCCCATTATAGGTCTTGTTTTCATTTGCATATGATTTTGCCAAACTTTGGGATATTTGGGATAAAATTTGTCATGCCAGGTGTCTGCCTCAGGGTGATTTAAAATTTAAATAAATAAAATTCATCAAAAACCGTTCAGCCATTTCTGAGAATAAAATTAAGGGAAAATACACTGTTTTGCCTGTGTTAAAAAGGATTCTTACAACTATTTCATTGAGAAATCATAACTGTGGTCCATGTTTTGCTCTATAAACATAGTGTGACTAAGTTACTTCTTAGGGAAAAAAGGTGAAAAAGTAAGATCACACCAGACACTCGGAGGATTAGCTTCTTGGAACACTGATAGCTTAGACAGATAATGGTGGGAAGGAAGTGTAGTAAGAGAAACCTTTTCAGAGATTAAAGATAGCATCATTAAAGTACTGGAGTACAGAAGAACCAGGAGGTGAGCTAAACATGTATCCCTAATAAGTACAACTATTTCTATCACAGCACTGTCTATTCTGTTTTGAACAATCATACATGTTCTCATTTGGGAATTGCTAATCCTCCATGAATATTAGGTTGCATAGATGGAAAACAAGGGCAGGATTTGGCCTGCAGAATATAGTCCAGATGATGGCACCTGACCCAGAACAAATCCAGTTTAACTGTTCAGATCCCCATCTGCGTCTGTAGGGCTCGCACGTAGATCTGAATGCACAAAGTGGAAACAGAGGATATTTTTTCCAGACACAGAACTGGCCTGTAAGAATTTGAACTTCTGTTATTTTACACTTTCAGTGATGCTCAGTGCTACCCCAATTCATTCCTACCTCACTGCTGTATCTTCTACTTGTATTCAATTTTTGCACATGGTTACTAACTCAATTCTTATTAGCCTAACTCCTAAATTTGATGTTCAAGTGTGAGGCCAAAAGGCACAATTAATTTAAACTGACTCCTAGTCCCAAAGGATGGCTAAACTTGGATTATCATGGCTTTCAGGAGCTAGGCACACTGACTGGGTGTGTAGACACGCAGTCCAGTTGCACAGAACAGTTCAAACTAACCCCAGCAGAGGCCAGCACCACATAGTCACTGAACATTACACTACGTATCCTAATCGAAGAGAGCGTTCAGTCCCAGAAAGGGGGACTTGGCTCTGGACTGGGCACTAATCAGAGCTCAACTGAATTTAAAACCATTCTGCAAAGAGAGTCACACTCATCTTTCCAAATGGGAGAGCAGAGTTTTGCAAGAGACAAGGTGCCCAGTGCATCTTTCCCAGGACTTTCACACAACCCAAGCCACAGCTGTAAACAAGGAGCTGCGATTCCTGTCTCAAGTAATAAATCCTCAAGCAGCTCTAGAAGCTGAATCTCTAACAGGTGCCTCTAGTTTAGGCTTTGAATGACATAATTCAACTAGGGAGCAAGCTAACTAACCTAATTTCCATAAACCCACAAATAGGTCAAGAGAGTAAATTAATTAGAAAGCAATTTCAATACTTGTAAAATAATTTGAAAAATCCTAGAGTTAACCGTGCTGGGCCCTGCACTGACAGTGAGGTTTTTGTTTATTCTCAAACCTGCCTGTAATTAAACTGTACGTGCCAAGCCAAGATTATACCCAGCTTTTAAATTAAACAGACCTTTCAGTGCATGGTGAGAGAAGCAGCTAATTCATTTAAATTCTTATTTCAAGGGAAACATTTCATTTCAAATTTGGAACCTAATTATTTGGCCTGCACCCAGAATCTTTACCATTTCAGAATAAAGAGATTATTTCAACCTCCAGCCCCTTGAATATTTTTTTCTTTAAAATGCTAATAAAAAAATATTGAGGAAATTGGAGTCCCCTGTTCTAAGACAAAAGCACCACCCTTGCTGTGTAATTCTCGGCCAAGGATGGCTTTGTTTGTACACAACTATGGCTGGGGGATGATTTTCACCTCACTTCCTAATTCATTGTCTTTCCATTTAAACCTTCCCTCTAAAACCTGACATGATACAAAACTAAGATTAATAGTCCCCTCTTTCACTTTTGGCAGCATTGGGCCCGCTGCCCTATCCCACTTCAGAAAAGCAGCTATTCACACCCACTTTACTCTTGCCTGAATGATCATAAATGGTGAAGAGCAACACATTTAGCACTACAGTGGCTGTCTAAAGGGATCAGGGCAGCGACAGCTACCCAGCCACTACACCTGCCATTTCTGCTACTAGCCAAGGCTGGGAGCTTTTCTAATGCTCCCTGCTGACTGCCACAGGTGCCTCTCTGCCTGCTAGCGAGTACAGCCGGTGGTGATTTATCCCCCACCAACACCTGGCTGGTTGGACAGCACTTATGGCTGTAATGTTTCAGCGTCTTACAGCACCACGGTCCACTCAAGGTGGGCTTTTTCCCCTAGTCTAGAGACTGTTTCATTAGCAGGGAGCGATGCAGCAGGCAGGCAGAGCTGTAGGAAAGAGATCTGTGTTAAGCACGTGGAGTGTTATAAATGAAGGAGGGACGGCCTGTTACCTGAGAGCCCCATTCTGCAAAGAGAACTGTGCACAGCACAGAATCCCGGTCACTTCAATAGCACTCCCTGCTGGCCCTGGCATTGGCCTGCACGCTGTACCTTGCGGGGCTGAGGCCTCCATTAGTACAGCACCCACCGGATGGGGCCTTTGGGTGTTACTAGAATAGAATGGAATAATTCATTTTATTTGGTATTGGTTATACTGATCTGAGGGGAGAGGCCCTGCAAATACAAAATATAAAAGCAGGACTGTCACTAAAGATCACATTTTAACACTGTCTTTACTTGGTCTCAGCAAGTCTTTAAAAATTATCAGCTGCTGCTCCCTTCTCCCCGCCCCCCACACATTTTTTCCCCCTCGTTTAAAGATAAATCCCTGGTCAGAACTTTGCACACCCCACCCCAGGGCCTGTGAGGCCAAGTGGGAGATGAAGCGAGACTACAGCAGGTCTCCGTTCTTCCAGGCTTCGTTGGTCCAATCAGCGCGGAGCAGAAAACCATACGTCAATCTGTAGTAAGGACTAAAAAATAGATTTTTTTTAAAGTTCCTACATAATGTAAGTTCATGTGAGGGGATTCAGGCTCTGGAAAAAAGAACAGATCATTAATTTACATTAATGAGGCTTAACAATGTTTGCCAAAAAGTGATTAAGGAACTGTGCACTAGTTTTAACTTTGTCAGTAGCACAAAGGCAAAGGCATTAGAGTTACACAGACAAGGAATCCTGAAAATAATTCATGTGGTCTCCCCTGCAGATGCAAGAAAAACTGCAGGGACGAGTTCTGGTATGGGCTGGTTTTCAAAGGTACCCAGCTACTGAAGTTCCTGTTGACATCAGGCCAGTTCTTTATCATTAATTTTCTTCAAAGTTTCTATCTGTCCTCTAGGTTATTCTATGTTGCAGGCTTTATCTGAGAGGCAGCATGGTCTGGTGGATGTGGTATCTGACCAGGGATCAGGAAAGCTGGGTTCTAGTGCCAGCTTTGTTGCTGGATGACCTTGGGCAAGGCTCTTTACATATTTGTCTGCCTTGTTTATGCAGATTTTGAGCTCTTGGCGAAAGAGTCTGTTTCTTCCTATATGTTTGTACTGCACCTACCACAACAGGGCCCTGAATTTGGCTGATGATTCTAGGAGCTACTGTAGCAAAAATAAATTAGATCATGTTTAACCAACTGGCCACTGTGATCTTTCCACTAATGCTCAGGTATGAGCTCCCGGCTCACCCGAAAGGTCCCTCTGAATGACCCACTTCTGCACAGCTGCCTACGCTTGATGTGTATTAAAATGTCCCAACAGGTTATTCACCTTCCTCTAACCATGGTCTACTGGTCTGCCCATCCTGAGACGGCGAGCAGGACAGGGATATCCAGAAAGTGCCTCCCATGTGGCAAGCACTGGCACAATGTAATAAATAGTAATAACTCAGAAAAGCAGCTCCCATCCGGTGGTCATGCACTAAATGCCCTTACATTCCACTCAGGTTTCAGGGCCAAATCCTTAATGGTGTAAGCCAGTGTAGCCAATGATTTAGTTTATTATCCATTTATTGTGTGATGTTATGATTAATCAGTGTTATATTACCTATATTAGTTATATGTTAATCTGTAGGATTATAAAAGTATAAGATTGATCAGTATTTAAAGGAACCAAGTATTAGACATGAGTAAGACAAGCTGAAACACAAGAATCTGTAGGTTGAGGCCAGAAAGACTTTAGCTTTGTTATTTTAGGCCTTAGAGACAAGAAATGAAGACTTAAACCAATCACCAAGAAATAACCAAATGTCCTAAGATTATGGGAAAAGAGGTGCCAAGTGGTAATATAGGGCAAAATTACCCAGAAGATGAATATTAGATCATAAAAATACCATAAAGGTGTATCGGTCTCACAACCACAGGATTGTGTCTCAGTGCTAATGAGAACAAAGGACCTTACACAGCCTATAGAAAATTGGGGTCCCCTTAAGTTTCCAGGGGACACTGACCAAGAAGAGAAAAGAGGGTTGACACTTATGGACATGCGCAGAATGTAGGTATAGACAGAATCACACTATAAAAAGGGCATGCCCAGAACGGGAAAATTGAGCTCCCTGTGGGAGACTTCAGCAGAAATCATCCTTCTACTGATGATCAAGTCATGAGAGACCCATCAGACCCTAACGCTGTTGTTAAGGATGGGAGTATAACTATAGTTGTTACTTGTGCATAGGTCTGTATAGAATTTCTATATTTTTGGGTAAGCATCACGTTAATTGTAACTTTAATAAAACGTGTAAAATAGACTAGACCTTGTACTGGTGTATGTCTGCGTGGTCACTACCCTTCGTCTTCATGAGTTCCTAGAGACTAACTCGGAAGCAAGTAGCAGAGGTGACTGTCACTCTGTTAAGCTTGAAAGTGTAGCCGCCAGAGCCAAACTCACGGTGACGTAATGCCACGTCACAGAATTCACGTTAATTAAAATAAAAGGCTGCACCAACATAGGCCTCAGTAGAGCTGCCCTGATAGCTTACACCAACTGAGGAGCCATCCCCCCGCGTGGAACCGAACAAGCAGTGGCCCCTGACTGAAATGATCTCTTCTCTGAACACTCCTGTGGGATCTGCCTGGCACCAGAACAGCAGTTACAGTCCTCACATAGGCGGGTCTGATGGGCACAGGGACAGGCCCTCGGGGAGTCATTTCCAGGATCAGGGCCTTAACCTTCGTACCTTTCACCAGAAAGAAATTCGCTCCAAAAAAATACGAACTGAAAGCTACTATTTGATTTAAAAACCTTTGAGCCCTGGTTCTAACCAGGGTGGGGGATGTATTGGGGGTCCATGAGTGCTATGGGTGGGGGGGTGTGCGTGTTGGGAGCCCCTGCTCCCACCTCTTCTCAAACCCCAGGTATCAATCCTGAGGGAAAACAACAATGCTCTGAGGAGGCCACTGGACCCTTGACGGCTGTCAAATGCTCTTGCCTCTTAAAAAACGGCCACACACACACACAAAAATCCATCCTTTCCTCCCATCGCTGTTTCTAATATGAATTGCATCAAAACACGCAGTGCGTTTTGCATGGAACACGCTCCTGTTGTTGCCGCTCCATCTGCCACCGTTTGAGAAACAGGTGGAGCAGCCACAACCGAAATTCATCGCGGTTAAATGTACACCGCGAACAGGGCAGCCTGGTCGGGGACGAGCAAGGGCAGCTAAGCAAGAGGCCTTTCAAAAACAAACAGTCTGGCGAGGGGGGCCAGGGAGATCCAGGAAATGAGACTCAGCAAATTAAAAGGGTTATTAGAGGGATGAAGAGAAACGACGGCCACAAGTGACAGAAGGCGTTTTACCTAATAAGAAAAGGGTTGTCAATCATTCCAGCATGTCCAGAGTAGACAGAGGAGCAAACTACTCCATTAGAAATATCGAACCGGCATTGCCAAGCCTGAGCATTCAGAAACCATGTGTCAGGCCCTGAAATATCATGAGATTAGCTTAAAGATCAGGATATTTAAAAAGAAATAATCAATGTTGGGTCCTTTCTCTTTGCCTTCTGAGGCTTTACCGGGCTCTCGGATCATGTTTTCCAGCTTTTCTCTGCAACAATGAGAGCTAGAAGTATGTTTTCATTTTGAAATGATTGATGAGATTCTCATGTAATCACAGGATTCCAGAAGCTGGGGCTTTTATAAAAGCACCAAATATCATGGGACTCATGATAAATTTGTGATAGCTGGGAACCCTGAGAAACCTTTTTGTTTTTGACAATTTGTGAATATAGATAGTCAATTAATTGTCAAATATAACTAATTCAGAATAACCTACCACAAACAAACCAAGCAGCTCTGAAGATCAAATCCCCACCCCCTTCTACTAATTTCCCATCCCTGAAAATCCCATCCCTCCTTCCCCGATTTTCCAAAGCCTGGGTGCAAAAACGACCTTTGCAGTGTGTCCCTTTATATGACCACTAGAGCCTATGCCTCAGTTTCTCCAGACTTACAGCAGGAAGCATGAAACTCACCTGCTTCAGGTGCAGCGAATATGCTTAATTGTGAGTCTTAACGTGCCTGGAGACACTTAAATTAAAAGCACTACAGAAGGGCAATGGATTATTATATTCTCCTTGAGTACAGATTGGCTTTTTGTTCTGTGTTTGTACAGTGCCTAGCACAATGGGGTCCTGGTCCATGAGTAGAGCCCTTAGTAGCTACTGCAAGGTAAATAAATAAATAAAATAGCAATAATAATACATATGGAAGGTGTCAGGTGGTGGGCAAAGGCATTAAGATTTTGCACATGCCTTTACAGAGGAGAATGAAGATGAAGAATTGTCTGAGACTGAACAGAATAGTTTAGGGTTGGTTGACTCTCACCCAGTGAGCCAGTGGCTAAACCCAGAATGAAACTCAGGAGCCCAGTGCTTCCACTTCTTCAGCCGTGTACCAAAGGCTTGTAGACTTCAGAGAAGCAGGTGAACTTTAGGGCGGTTCATCCCTACCTGAGCCTGAAAATTCACTTGGGATCTTCTGTGCCCATGAGTCAGAAGGGGAGGTGGCAGGCTGGAGTGGTACCCGGAGCACAGAGCCCTGGCCTTTCAGGGCATGTGAGCCCAGGAGCAGAAGGTGGGGGTGGCAGGCGGTTTTCTGGGGAGGGCTGGCGAGACGCTAGCCATAGGGATTACAGGAACTGGTACAAGGACACCACCTCCTTTGGAATGAGCCTGCAATGCTGTCTGGAAACCAGAAAGCTACAAAGAAGGCTCTTTGTTCAGCCTCAACCCCTTTCCATCGCTGCCTCCCCATCTTGAGGGTGGGGAGCTGCAGGGTCACCTGTGCCTGTAATATAAAAGCTTGTCCTGTGTGCCCTATAAGAAGTAGCTATAGACTTGGCCCTAGCCCTTAGGGGTGATGCGGTGCATTGAAGAGCGGCAGGACATGCCCGATATTGGATGTCATAATTCTATGAGGTGTCCGTCACTTTTGATACTGATTGGCATTTCATTCTCCTAAGCCTTTAAAACTGAAATCTCTATCTGGAAAAAGAAAAGAGCGCGCGAGCAAGTCTGAGCCAGGAAGCAAAGACTGGCTTCCTTTTGGTACGTGCCGCGTTTGCATTTTCCACCCTGATAACTCATCCTGTCACTGGCATACAGCAACAGAAGCTGAAATCTAATTAGGGTTTTGTCAGGTTAGTAAATGGTGTTCTTTAGGGGCGATCTCCTGGTAAATACACTAAACTCTAAATTGGAGAGCAGAACTGCACAGCCAGGGAGCTGTTTGTGCAAACTCAAGGGTCTGTCTCGACAGAAGATGTGTCACATTAAGTGTGCTAATATTGGGGATGAAAAATGTTTTTTCCCCCCCATCAGACTGCACTGTGGTGTCTCTCCTTTACAGACAGATGTTCCCAAGCAGCAAATGTCCTGGAGACTTGGTGATAGGAAATTTAATCAAAAGCAGGGTAATTTCCGTGAGGATAATAGCCACATTTTTTTTTTCCAATGACTAATGTTATTTAACAAGAAACCCTAGTGACTCCATGCACAGTGTGAACATTTAATACCCATATGAGTAAATAGAAATGCATGGGAAGTGAACTTCACCAGGTTTGAGATTTCAGTCCACTTTGGAGAAGTCTTGAAAAACTCTTCAATTCTCTCCATGGAGTTTATCCAAAGCCCATTGATTTGAATTGTGGGGGTGGTGTCTTTCCAGCAACTCGACTGGACTTTGGAACAGCCTCACAACCATCCTGTGAGCCCCATTTCTTTCCTTCCTTCCCCAGCCATGTTCCATCTGCCCTGTCTCACCCGTAGAGATCCTGCTGCAGGGCCCACGCGCTCTGACAGCCGCTGCGGCTTACACTTGCTGTAAAATGGGGATAATCCTCTGTCCTTCCTCTGTAAAATGGGGATAAACATATTGCCGATCTCCCAGGTGGGTCTGTCTTGTCCATACAGACTGAGAGCTGTTGGGGGGCAGGGACTGCCTCTTACTAAGTGTCTGCACAACACCTAGCACCATGGGACCCTGATCTTGATTGCCTCTGGGTGCTCATTATGGTTTCTAGGGCCATAGGGAAGAAGGGAAGCACCAGGCCCCACAGTAGGCATAATACAAATAAATAATCTAAACAAACAGGGCATCATCTGTGTGGCTGCATGAGAACAAAGTCCTGGGTTTACACGACGAGAAGGAAAAGGATCAGAAGTGCAGAGAAGTCAATGGAAAAACTCCCATTGACTCCAAAAGGCTTTGGATCCGGGCCGAGAAAATGCAGCAGTTAGATTCCAGAAACAGAGTGGTTTTGAGATGGGATTCCAAATGACAAACAGTGTCAAAAAAAATTACGGGAGAGAGGAAGGTGCTTTAAAGAGCAAGGGCTAGTGGAGAGGAAGCAGAATATTTAGACACAGTCAGAAGAATGAATCAGGGTTAACAACATAACATTTAAACAAAAAGAAATGGGGATTCAGAATCCAAATCAGGCGGCTCCCCAGCAGACAGGAAATCCAGAGACACTTGATGGGTAACGCTCAAGCTTTAAATAATTTGTTTCAAGTCAATTACTGTGTGCGCCCAAGACTCAAGCAGTGCTTGAAGAGTTTATTCTTAATGGAAGGATTTGCATCATTCATTAGAATGTACTTCTGAGGTTTGACTATCTTGGCTGGTCTCTGAATTCTTACCCACAAATACCTTCCTGCATCTGCAGCATTCTTATAGGTTTCAGAGTAACAGCCGTGTTAGTCTGTATTCACAAAAAGAAAAGGAGGACTTGTGGCACCTTAGAGACTAACCAATTTATTTGAGCATAAGCTTTCGTGAGCTACAGCTCACTTCATCGGATGCATACTGTGGAAACTGCAGAAGACATTATATACACAGAGACCATGAAACAATACCTCCTCCCACCCCACTCTCCTGCTGGTAATAGCTTATCTAAAGTGATCATCAAGTTGGGCCATTTCCAGCACAAATCCAGGTTTTCTCACCCTCCGCCCCCCCCACACACAAACTCACTCTCCTGCTGGTAATAGCCCATCCAAAGTGACCACTCTCTTCACAATGTGTATGATAATCAAGGTGGGCCATTTCCTGCACAAATCCAGGTTCTCTCACCCCCTCACCCCCCTCCAAAAACCACACACACAAACTCACTCTCCTGCTGGTAATAGCCTATCCAAAGTGACCACTCTCCTTACAACGTGCATGAAAATCAAGGTGGGCCATTTCCAGCACAAATCCAAGTTTAACCAGAACGTCTGGGGGGGGGTAGGAAAACACAAGGGGAAATAGGCTACCTTGCATAATGACTTAGCCACTCCCAGTCTCTATTTAAGCCTAAATTAATAGTATCCAATTTGCAAATGAATTCCAATTCAGCAGTTCCTCGCTGGAGTCTGGATTTGAAGTTTTTTTGTTGTAAGATAGCGACCTTCATGTCTGTGATTGCGTGACCAGAGAGATTGAAGTGTTCTCCGACTGGTTTATGAATGTTATAATTCTTGACATCTGATTTGTGTCCATTTATTCTTTTACGTAGAGACTGTCCAGTTTGACCAATGTACATGGCAGAGGGGCATTGCTGGCACATGATGGCATATATCACATTGGTGGATGTGCAGGTGAACGAGCCTCTGATAGCGTGGCTGATGTTATTAGGCCCTGTGATGGTGTCCCCTGAATAGATATGTGGGCACAGTTGGCAACGGGCTTTGTTGCAAGGATAGGTTTCTGGGTTAGTGGTTTTGTTGTGTGGTATGTGGTTGCTGGTGAGTATTTGCTTCAGGTTGGGGGGCTGTCTGTAGGCAAGGACTGGCCTGTCTCCCAAGATTTGTGAGAGTGTTGGGTCATCCTTCAGGATAGGTTGTAGATCCTTAATAATGCGTTGGAGGGGTTTTAGTTGGGGGCTGAAGGTGACGGCTAGCGCAGTTTCTTTGAGAGCGTGTGGCACAAGCTGTCAGCATAGTCTGTGTGGTATGTAGATTGTAATGGATATTACAGTCCAGGACATGGGGGATTCGAAGGTCATGAAACAGGAATCATCATCCACCCGGTTCTACGGAATGATCAGCGGAGTGGTTTGGTTCTTGTGCTAACATTACCATTTCCTTTGTTTTCATGCCAGCCTGTTACAATACTAGAAAGTAACCAATACGACTTCTGCATCCCCATGACCTGGTTTGTGCGAGCCTCTGACCTTGGTGTCAGCTCCCCCATGCAGCAGTCAAACGACATTGAGACAGGATGGGAACTGGATGGGGGGAGGGGGGATGCTGCTTATTCAAACCAGGGACAGGAAGAGGGGGAGCTCTCCTCTGATCTCAGTGGAGGTGAGGAGGGGCTACACTTCTCATTTTAACCCTATTGTGTGCAAAAGAAAACCTTTACTTCATCAGCAATGGGAGTGGAAGCCTCTGCATGCACATGCCCAATAGCCTCTCCGCTGCATCAAGCTCTGAAACTTCTAAATCTCCTAGATTTGGGAGTTTTACAGTCCAGGATACAGGCCTTGCACCCCCAGATTGCTCTAGATCCCATTACGTCTTTTTCTATATATGATAATAAATTAATGCGGCAGTGAACTACGATAGTGTTGAGATACCAGTACTTAAACAAAAAGAAAAGGAGGACGTGTGGCACCTTAGAGACTAACCAATTTATTTGAGCAGAAGCTTTCATTTATTTCGAAAGCTTGTGCTCAAATAAATTGGTTAGTCTCTAAGGTGCCACACGTCCTCCTTTTCTTTTTGCGAATACAGACTCACATGGCTGCTACTCTGAAACCAGTACTTAAACAATCGTTCTAATAGTCACAGATCAACAATAGAAACCTCCGTTAGCACCACTCCAGCTCAAGATGTTGGGGGAAAATAGCTCTTTTAGTCTTAGGGTGCAGTTTTTGAAAACACTTGAGTGACTTAGGACACGTCCCATTAAGACTCAGAGACCCACCAGAGTCTCCTAAGCCAAGTGGCTTTTCAAAATGCTAATCTAAAAGGTCTAGCAGATAATCATATATGGAGCCTTTCACCATTATGTCATTGGCTCAAATCTGAATCACGTAATGAGGAACTGAAAGCCATGACTATTGGGTGGCCCCTATAAGAAGTTAATGTGAGGTCTGAATCCAGTTTGTAGCGAGCAGGTGTCTACAGCTCAGAAGCCATAGGCATGATTAGCAGAATCTCAACAGGGCAATCAAGGAATGAATGGGCAGGGAGAAGCATCACTCCTCAAAAAGTGACCCTTTCAGAGCCCACTCAAGGTATATCACAAGGCTAGCAGTGTGGGGAAGGAAACCATTCAAGGTTCTGTATGGCACCTCTTTGGTCTCCAGGACAGTCAGGTGGGCCGCATCATTAGCATGACCTTAGTTTACAAATATATTTATAAAGAGCCCTCCTGAAGCCCTAGCTGGTGGTAGAGTTCCAATGCAATAACCTGAGAGCTAAACCCACTGGCTGTCAATAACCAGGTTTTGGTTGTTTTTAATTGGCTTGACGATCAACTGCATACTGAGTGTGTTCACTCTAAAGGTGCTCCTAAATGATACATCTCCTCCAGCTGAGAGCACACACAGGGTATTTTTTTCAGGATAAATTTGCGCCATTGTAAAAAACACACAATGCACAGATCTTCTCTTTAAAAGACAAAAAAGATACATAATTCACTTATCCTTTATTAAAGCCACCGAGATTGTTGAATCAGGGTGTTTTTCTTAACTTGAAAGCAGGTGGGAGGGGAACTATTAAAGTATTTGATGCATCTCCTGAAATTCATGATGCCAAAAATATTTGGGGACATGGTAGCAGCAGAATTATATTAAAAGGTTTAATGAGCTCTGTGGGAAAAACCTTCAGACAAACTCAGCAATTCAGCTGCCATGTATTTTAACTCACTTGCTCATTAAATGGGTTGCACTGGGACCTAAACTTATTTTCTTAGCCTTTCTGAATTGTGACTTTGCTTTTCCCAGTTTCTCAATTTTGCGCAAACTCTTTAATCTGAGGGTCAGGGAAGTTAACAGTGGAAAAGACGTATCAGTCAATATAAGGTCAAACCGCCATCCCTGGAGGCTAATGCAAGAGTGTTCCATACAACATAATTTTGAGGGCTTTGTCCAGTTCAGTTTTTAAACATCTCAAGGGACTGAGCTTCCACCACTTCCTTTGAAAAATGATTCCACCACTGAATTGATTTGGCTGTTAGGAACTCTGGAGGATTCCCAGAAGGCTGTTCGATTTAGTTTGCTCTGTTGGGAGTAAGTCCAACTGTGCAGGTCTTTTGATCCAACTGCTTGCTCCTCTGCTGCATTAAATCCCAAATCTTGCCCCATTTGGGGGAGGGGGGGCATAAGGAAGGGGAGGCAAAAGTAAAATCTCAGCAGTTAGTGTGATGTCACCATTGATTTGATTTGTTAGTCTCTCGTTCATTTATCTTGCCCTGAAAACCCAAACAAAACCACAAGCCTCCAAACTGTACCCACAACTGATATATGCAGCCTGTGGTCCTCCTACTGTCACCACTCCCTTGCCCATGTCCTTCCTTATGTCCTGCACCCACTAGTCATGCCTGGTCTCTGATTAGGCCCTGGTCTTGCAAACACACAAAAGTAGACAGCTGCACCTGTGCTAAATCCCATTTAAGTCAATGGGGCCTCACCTACATGGATCCATTTTCAGGATTGGGACCCTTGGGGCAAAGACTTTCTTTTATTTCTGTATAATGCCCAACACAAAGGCACCCTGAGCTCAACTGGAGCTTCAAGGTGCTACTGTAGCGTAGAGAATACATAGAAATGCTAAATGGGGCCCAAACAATAGCAAATGTGAAATACATGAATTGCAGTGACATTTCTAACGTGTGCCACAATATCCATGAAGCAAAACCCTGGCTGTTTTCATGCAGCTCTGAACCTGCCTCTTGCACTTCTAGACGTTTGAGCAGAACGTGTGGCAGGGTACGTGGCCTTGCAGCGTTGAATGAAAGATGCAGGCAGCTCTGAGCTCTGCTGAAAATGACACCTGCCTGCTCTGAGCACAGCCTCCTGCAGGACCCCGCTGCAGAGCTCCAAAATGCCGGCTTTGTTCAATAATCCATCTTTCTGAACCCAGTGAATAATTGGCAGTCAGACAACAATGGTGTGTAGCATGCACATTCTCTCCAATGGGAGCTTTGCATCCCCCGTAACATCTTACCCCCCCAGGAAACCTCTTCTAGTGCCGGATTTTGAGTTTACAACCCTGTGCTGGGAATTTGAGAGCGAACTAGAAATAATGGAGCCTTTTATGCTGCATGACACCAAAAAAGGGAGGTCCTGCAACACCCAGACCACCACACATTTTCAACACGATACAAGGAGGGAGGGGGAGAGAGATTGCGTCACATGCAGTAACTGATTTGGCCAGGATATAGGACCCTGATGGAATCTATTTAGTGACTGACAGGCCTGAAGATTTTTTGGTTTTGTTAAGCTCTTTTTAACGTTTGCCAATCTTTTAATTAACTTGAGTGTTGTCAAGGCAATGGGAAGAAGTGCTAGACTTGCATTGGCTGCCTCCAGTTCTGAGTCCCAACTTGATAAGGTAGCACAAGCAGCCATAAATTACCCTTGGAGCTGTAGAATTTTAAGCAGGGAAGTTTGGCTTTGACAAAACTTCAATGCAAGTCTCTCAAAGGTATATTTGGAGTTCTCCACATGGCAACAAACTGACTGTAACCAGGGAATTTCCTTAACCTTTAGGCTGCTGGTTGCTACAGACTCCATGCATGCACTCCGTCAAATCTCCAGCATCTCTGCATCCTGAGCTGAAGGAGGAGGAGACACAGTGGATGCACCTTGAGCCACTGGAGGGCGGAACTGAATGGTTAGGTGGATCCCCTTCCGGTTTGCTATTCAACTCCCTGTTTTGTTTCCTACAGTGCTGTTGATACCCATCCCTCCAACCAACAAGGCTCGGATGCTGTTGCTTCTGCAATAGCATCAGCTGGTCTGTCTAGCTTGGAGCCATGGGCCACGCAGAGTAGGTTGAAATGGACAAGGAGACTTTTCTATTATGAGTATTAACAAGACCCACAGCGCAGAGAACAACGTTGCTAGAAAGAGATTCAATTGTCCTGCTACTCATAAGAGGGGAGATAGTCATTAATAGACCCATTTATAGGATGAGTAGGGGACCAGGTACCTTTTGAAGTATCCAAATTACAGCATTAATATATCTGGGATAATATTCCCCAGTTGCATGCAGTGATCAGTGACCTGCCAGAGAAAGCCATTTATTTATCTATCTGTTAAGGTACAACAGAACCTCATAGTTACGAACAACCTCCATTCCCAAGGTGTTCTTAACTTGGAGGGTCTACTGTATCTTGGATTTTATATTGGCTGCCATTACCACCATATCTGGGTGCCTTCTACATGTAATTCCAACATGAGTTATATTTACCCCATCACTGCCCCTCTCAGAGCACAGAGACCAGTATGTCTTGCAAGCAAATATTAGTATTTTAAAATCAGATGCATATGCAAGGATTGCACCCTTGGGGATGAAACGGAGGCATTAACAGGAGCTGAGGAAGAGTTGGAGTTTTTAGTGAAGAAGCTGGGGAGGCTGCAAGGTCCCTGGAATAGGGAACCTGAGACTTGGGATCTAATCCCAGAGCTGCTATTATGTGACTTAACCTTTCTGTGTTGTTGTTTTCCCTCACACCCTTTGCCCATCTTGTCATTAAGATCGTAAATGTCCATGCATAATGAGAGGCAGTCCCTGCCCCGAGACAGCACCTAGCGCAATGGGGCTTTGATCTTACTTGGGATCTCTAGGCAGCATTGTAATCCAAATAATAACTAATACTAATAAGCTGTTTGTGCAACACCCAACACAAGGGAGGCATGATCCCAAATGGGGCTTCTGGGCACTACTGCTATATAAATATTAAATGATAAGTAGAGAGCCATGCAAAATAATGCTAGATATAATCTTTCCAATGCAAATGAATTTTTAAAAATCTGCCATCTTCTCTGCAAAAGTGTTCCTAGATATTTAAAGGGGAAATGTCCCTGCCAGTTTCTCTTGCTGTCAGGGTTGATGGAGCTAGTTACGTATAGGGCCAGATCCTCAAATCAGCATTGCTCCATTGGACCGGATTTAGACCGGCCCAGGAAGCGGCCCATACTCCTCATTGCACTGAGCTGGAGGGGGAACAGGCTTTGCGGGAGTCTTAAGTGCCAGAGTCACAGCTCCCTGGGTTCCCCCTCTGCGTACTGCTGCATGGGAAGCACCTGATCTGGAGAAGAGGCGACAGCAAGCAGCGATTGTTCACTTGACTGGGCCCCGAATTTCCTTTTATGTGCAACGAAGGGGAATGTAACCACAAGAAATGGACTGAGAGGAAACGTTTTACGGTCACAGCTTGGCACAGTGCTCCCATTCGGCGAGTGCTGGCAGGGTTTGCTGCACAAGGGACTGCCTGAGACACCCCTGCAGAGCTTCAGAACATCAGACTTTGCTCCATGATTCATTATTCTAAACGTCTGAATAATTCAGCGTGCTGGATTAATGGCATATGCTCCATATGGAACTTCATTTCCCCCCAGCAGAGTAACTTCTCCAAAGACAGCATCACATCTTCCGATGCACCGAGTCCCATGAATGTGGTGCACAGGCTCCCCTCTGACAACTGGGTAAGGATGGACCTAGAAGGGCAAGCTGGCATGAAACCCAGAAAGCAGGTTGTTCTCCAACATGGCCAACATCCCGATTCAATCCCAGCTCAGAATGTCTTGCTGTAGGTTGCCTGCAGTGGATTGCATGGTGTGAGAAGCAGCTCTGGGGTCTGTGAACATCGGGGCCAGGGAAGGAATGCAGGGATAAAGAGCTTTCTGGTCTGCCTGTTTACTAAGTTATTAAAGTTAACAGTGTGCCCTTGTTGCCAAGAAGGCCAATGGCATTTTGGGATGTATAAGTAGGAGCACAGCCAGCAGATCGAGGGACGTGATCATTCCCCTCTATTCGACACTGGTGAGGCCTCATCTGGAGTACTGTGTCCAGTTTTGGGCCCCACACTACAAGAAGGATGTGGAAATATTGGAAAACGTCCAGCGGAGAGCAACAAAAATGATTAGGGGACTGGAGCACACGACTTATGAGGAGAGGCTGAGGGAACTGGGAGCGTTTAGTCTGCGGAAGAGAAGAATGAGGGGGCATTTGATAGCTGCTTTCAACTACCTGAAAGGGGGTTCCAGAGAGGATGGATCTAGACTGTTCTCAGTGGTAGCAGATGACAGAACGAGGACTAATGGTCTCAAGTTGCAGTGGGGGAGGTTTAGGTTGGATATTAGGAAAAACTTTTTCACTGGGAGGGTGGTGAAGCACTGGAATGGGTTACTTAGGGAGGTGGTGGAATCTCCTTCCTTAGAGGTTTTTAAGGTCAGGCTTGACAAAGCCCTGGCTGGGATGATTTAGTCGGGGATTGGTCCTGCTTTGAGCAGGGGGTTGGACGAGATGCCTCCTGAGGTCCCTTCCAACCCGGATATTCTAGGATTCTAAAGGGACGTTCTCAGCCAGGAGAAGCAAAGCTCAAGAGCAGCAACATGCAATTGGGGGCAGAATTTCCTCTGAGCCCAGTGGCGAGGAAGGAAGAGGGTCAGATCTCATGATCCTTTATCCCTTGCCTACCATTCTCCCCCCTTGCACTGCCTTCTTCCCTTTAACTCTTATCCTCATTAGCTCATCAGTCTCCCACCTAATTAAGCCATTTGAACACCCTTCAATTAAATCCACTTCAGGTGTGGAAGTTAATACCTTAGGGTATGTCCACACTACATTTAAATGCCCGCGGCTGGCCCTGGCTCGGCCTCAGGGGCTGTTTCATTGTGGTGTAGGCATTCAGGCTCCAAAACCTTCCCCTCTCATTGGGCCCCAGAGCTCAGGCTCTAACCCAAGCCCAAAGTCTACACTGCAATTACACAGTCCTTTAGCCTGAGCCAGTGGGCACAGGCCAGCTGCAGATTTTTAACTTCAGTGTGGACATTCCCTTCCTGACTGGCCTGCTGGGTCAGCTCTGGGCTCCTGTCACTGTCACGAAGCTGAATGGCCGAAATATTTTATCTTGATGTCTAGAAGAGTGGGAACGGTTGGTTGATGGTTCTCACATTTGTAAATAAACCTCTGCATCCATTATCATCCTTTTCTGTTTGTAGTCCTGTAGAGCCAAGATCAGGCCTCCACTGCGCTAGGGCCTATACATACACCTAGTCAGAGACAGCCTCTGTGCCAGAGACGGACAGACAAAGGAAGGGCTTTATCCAGTTTTTACAGATGGAAAACTGAGGCACAATGGATTAAGTATCCCCAGGTCACCCAGTGAGTCTTTGATAAGCACAGGACATGAGGCCTGGATTTTCTGGAATCTAAAGCTAGTGCTTCAATCATCCTTCTTCTCACCCATCCTGCAGTCCTTTTTTATGGCCCTATGGACGCTAAGGTTGCAGGTCTTTCTGCTTCACTTTTAGTACAATTAAACCCGTAGATCTTTGCTCCCATTTACGTGAGTCCCGTCTCTTAAGCATAATGCACATAGGGCTTCAAGCATGTGCATAGCTTAATGGGAGCTAGAAAGCTTGCTGAATAAACAGAACAAATATAGACATCTCCTATATACATTATGTTCTGCTGGAATTTTGAAGTCTCAATTCACGTATTATTGGCATAATTAGGGAATAGTGGGATATTTGATTTGCATTACCAAGCTGCTTGAGGTTGGAATTATAAGATCAGTTCAAATTCCATTGTAGTTCATTATATTTGACTATTTCTTACCCATTATGTGCTGAAATGAATAACCGTATGCCAGTATAATATGCTCTTACATTTCTCTCTCTGTCTGCAAGCCACAGGAGACAGGGAAGCTGTACTGCCTTATAGTTGATATCATTGTGAGAGGCAATACCCTTTCTTGGGCACCAAGGAGAGTGATAAATAGGCTCCCATTAACAGAAGTGAGAATGAAACTACCCCGTCATTCATGACACTGGAGACATGAATCGTTAACGGAATAACTTACAGCTTGAAAAAAATTGGTGTCTCTGGGGGCAAGATTGTTGTACTAGAATACTCTTCCCTTACAGGGGAAAATAACATTCACCTGAGGATGTCAAAGTAATTTGCAGAAGTGGGAAGGAGTTAGGATACCCATTTCAGAGGTGGGAAAATGTAAACACAAAAAGAAAAGGAGTACTTGTGGCACCTTAGAGACTAACCAATTTATTTGAGCATAAGCTTTCGTGAGCTACAGGTGTAAGGTGTAAGGTGCCACAAGTCCTCCTTTTCTTTTTGTGAATACAGACTAACACGGCTGTTACTCTGAAACCTGTAACCACAAAAAGGTTAGAGCGCAAGGGTGATCTTGTGATTAAAGCACTGGGCTGGGATTCAGAAGATACAGATTCCATTCCTGGTTCTGCCACAGGCTCCCTAGGTGAGCTTGAACAAGTCACTTAGGGGCCTAAATATCTGGCCTCAGTTTACCATGTATAAATTAGGATTAATAGTACTCCTTTTCTTACACTCTGTTTGTCTTGTCTATTTATGATGTAATCTTCAGGGCAGGGACTGTCTCTTATTATGTTTATGTACAGTTCCTTGCACGACACCCTGATCTCATATGGGGTTGAGAGTCATTATCATAATGATATGCAAGGTGCTGGGCATCCCTGAGTTTAAGTGGGGTGCTGACCACTTCTGAAAATAAGAACCGACATGACTTCTACCAAGCAGGTGAGCAAGCTCCAGAGCTGGGAATAGAACCCAGGTTTCTTGACTCCCCATAAACATTCTTAGATATGATACCAACTTTCTATCTTTAAAGACAGCCCTGAAGTTAAGAACTTGATTTTGGCTTATCCTTTCTATACCCTGGCTGGAAAGACTAGAGGCAATGTACTGAGCTTCTGTGCGGCATTGCAGGTCACTGCTCAGTAACCGTCATTCCAGGCTTCCTTGACTGCACAAGGCTGACTTGCATTTATGAAGTGCATTCAAATACAGTAGAGGAGCCTGAGAAACTATCAGCTACAGGGGCCTCCTTTTGTTTTCCCTCGGAGTTCTATGCTTACAAAGTGAGTGGACAATATCAATTCCTCTGCATGTTTCTCTTGTTTTAAGTTTCTACAAAGAATAAACCAGGAGACACACCAGGTCTGATAAACTTTGGGAACTGGACCATAAGTTATTATGCAGAGTGAGGACTGAAGGTGAAATTCATGCCTGTGCAGAGTGACAACACCAATTTTGAGCCTTGCATTAGGCCCTCCTTATGCTGGAATGAATTTCACCTTGAGTGAAGAGTGAATAAGGACTTCAGGGACCAAGTCCTTAACAAATGGAGAGAAAACCACCATACGAAAGATATTCAAAATCTTTTGGATAAGCTGGTCATACGGTGCACAGTGACTCCATCAACCCAGGAGCATCGATGGAGCTGGCATCCTCCCCATCCCAATCCATAATAATTGAACAGAAAGTGGTAACAGACCCAAAAGTACAAGAGATGGCGCAATCTCACCAAATCAAAACACACAGTGTAATCAACACTCATTAAGCCAATTTAGTCAAGTGATGACCTCAGTAGCTTTTATTTAATCATACACTTAAATGTCAAATTAATATGCAAATTTGGCACAGGCCTTTTCCAATTATATTGCATTAAAAACTTTCAAGTAAACAAATGCAACTGGAGTTGACTGTGTCCAATAAACACCAATACAAAATGTCTCATAGCTGTCAACTAACAGTCAGATTTCTACAAAGACCTGAGTACATGAAGTAATTATACTATACGTACTTACTGCATTCTCCATAATAGAGATGTCCAACATATGAAAGCCTAGAAGAGCTTCAGAGTAGCAGCCATGTTAGGCTGTATCCACAAAAAGAACAGGAGTACTTGTGGCACCTGTGGCAAGATGGCCAATTTTAGTTTGGTGGGTCCTGCACTTTTCTTGGCAGGGAGCTAAAATGCCACCCTTTGCCCCTGCTCTTGGGTGCCAAGGGCCCCGCTACTAGCCCAGAAAGGCAGTAGAGGAGGGAAGCAGGGGAGGGGTCTGGGTTTGCTCCTCACTCTGAGTCTGAATCCCAGCCCCTCTCAACCTCTGTGGGTTTCTTACCCTCATCCCCCTTAGGTGGGGTTATCCTCAGTCCTTAGATCCTGTGGGGAAGGGAGCCTCCCTGTCCCGCTGGGCAGGGTCTCCCTTACTCCAATTCTCAGGTCTTCCAAATCTCTCAACACACCTCCAAGCTCTAGCCCTTCCTCCTCCTCTCTTGGCTGCCTGACGCAGGGGGTTTTATTAGATTCCTGACAGGGCCTTAATTGACTGCACGTGCTCCAATTAACCTGCAGCCACCTTCCCTAGTCTACAGGGAACCACACCTTAATTAGCCTTGAGCTTATATATTTCCCCTCTAGCACTCTCCCACTGCTCCCTGGCCCTCCTGTATCACACACCTTATAGAGTAACGCATTTATTAGAGCATAAGCTTTTGCGGGCTACAGCCCACTTCATCGGATGCATAGAATGGAACATATAGTAAGAAGATATACACATACAGAGAAGGTGGAAGTTGCCATACAAACTGTAAGAGGCTAATTAATTAAGATGAGCTATTATCAGCAGGAGAAAAAACGTTTGTAGTGATAATCAAGATGGCCCATTTTGACAATTGCAGTCACTACTGTCTTTATATAGAGGGTTCCAAACATTCTGTGTAAATAAGCTGCTCTCCTAGTACTGTTCACCATTTTTTTAAATGCCTTGTTTCAGCTCCTGTTTCCAATTCTATTTGGCACTGCAGTTGCTTTCCATACCATTTTCCCCCCTCTGTCATTTGTCATTGTAGAGTCACCTGTGAATCTTTCCCAAATGGTTTATAGAACTAAAGAGCTCTTGTAAAACAGATTTTTCTCCAAGTGCATTGTTTGCAAATGAAATATGCTGTTTTGTTGAAATCACACAAGGCACCCAGGGACAGGCTCATGCACCCGAAAACTCTGCAAGCATTCTGTTCCACAAACCATACGTCACATGAAGGAAAGCTGCCAAACACCCCTGGGGAAGAAAGGTTCTTCTGCATTGCAAACTGGTTTTGGTCAGCTTCCTGCAGACTTCCTGCAGGCATGCATGTGTCAGCAGAGATAACAGAGAGCTGCCACTTTTTTGTCTAGTGTCCTATTATTTATGGCGCTCATAAGGCTGAGCAATGACAGGTAAAACACTGTAAATGTCTTGATAATACCACAACTACAAATTGGAAAAGGCACTGCTGGGCTAGCAGACGGAGCAGGAACTGACTCGCCCATGATGCTCAACTGTCAAAAATGACCCTTTAAGTGAATCTGATCATCAATGTTCAGAGACTGGCTCAGGGTGAGATTAACCCTTGGCTAATTCCCAGGGGATGGAGGTTTATGGAGTGGTGCCCCACCACACAAATCAACATTACTGATAATCCAACATCACTAATTAATTCCGCTTGCTTAGGCAAAAGGATAGCTAACCCAGCGACCCCCTGGGAAAGCCACAAACAAACAAAAAAGAACAAAAACCTAACAAGAGAGAGATTGATTTTTTCCTCAGAAGAGAATTTGTAATGGGGAGGAGGGAAGGAATAAAATAAGGTACAACAAGGAACTTTCATAGATACTTAGTATGAAGCATGGAAATATCTATTGGTGTCATTAGTTCTTTAAGCAGTTGTACAAACGAGCATACAGGTACTGTCTGGGTTTGGCTAGTGATGGTGATTGCCGTACAGACAGGTGCATTTTTGGGTTTTTTTACAATGCAGGTATAGAGGTCGGGGTACATTCTCTGGTGCACTGGGCCTTGGGCAGGGTGGATTGCACCCCTGTGTTGCTGCAGGAAGGCACAGTGCCCTGTATCACCCAGCCCCGCCTCGTGGCACAGCGGACCAGCAACAGTTTGGCCAAGTTGCTCTCTGCAGCTGCAGAGTAGAGAGTTGCCTTTGTCCCTTAATTCAGGATGTAAGTGGGGTGGGTGGGGCGCTTAGTGACTTTTGCTGGAGGCAATCATTCCCAGTTGGGAACAGTTCCCATTAACTTGGCACTGGTGTAAATGACTGCACAAGGTCCAGGGCAACAGAGAATTCAGCCCATTGTTGTGTGAAAATCATTGTGGACTCCAATTTGATTAAGATTTTACCAAATGCTTTACACCCCAATTACTTCTGTCCTTGCTCCCCGCCCTGTGTTGCAGCGGCTGATAGACGCACTCTACACCATTCTCCCCGAGCACTGTGATGCCATCAGTGGATGCAGGGTGAGTAGAGCTGGTCTGAAAAATTCCATCACAGCCGTTTTTGTCAAACTCACCAAATCATCAATATCCATTTTTTTTCATAGAAACAGGTCGATTGTAATGTAGTTCTGATGGACCCTACATTGGGCTCCATCAGAAACCTTCCTTACTTCCTGCCAGCTCACCCACCTGACTTCTTGGCAGCCTGGACTTCCAGGCCACTTCCAGGTGATGAACTAAACTCCGTGACCAGATCCTTGCAATTTCCCCCTCTCAGAGCCCTCCCCCTGCATGAAGGGGCATTTGCATCCTTTTCCCATTAGCATCACACACACAAAATTGCAGGTGATTTTATTTGTGGTGGAATTATTCAATTGCACTAAACAGATAAAATAAAGCAAGGTGGAGGATAACCCAGCCAGCATGTGAGAAGTGTTCTGCTCTGCACCAGAACTGCTTAAGGTTAATTCATCAGAGCTCAGTTGATACCTCCCTTATATGGAAAGTAAATCTGCTTTAATATATCATACCTATCCCTAACTCACACAACTGAAAATCTCATTTCATGGGTTCCAGGTTCACCAGATTACAGTTCCACCGGAGAGAGTCTCTCAGAGAGATACAAACTAATAATAACATATTAGCTTGTAAAAACCGGATTTTTCTCCTGATCGCCCCGCACGCGCAATGATGCACAATGCAGAACCTGGTTCCGCCAGATGTGCATGTGGAGAGGTCTATTTGTCATACACACTGTGTGGAAGAAGAAGGCCATCGATCTTTGGTTTGTTAATGGAGTGATGCTTTCCATTTGTGTTTACACTTGTCTTAAGGGGAAAGCATTTTCCACCACTATAGCTGCATGTTTGTGATCAAGCTGAGATTCCTGAATGATGCTCCACTTTAAGCCATGCTAGGCTGCAGTAAATGGTTTAACATTACAGAATGCCTGCTCCTTTTATAACTTATAAGGGGGAAAGATCCTTGCTTCTGTTGCTTTATATTTTGGAAAATTCTTTAGAGGGAAGATTCTGTAAATTCTCTTTTATCCATTATTCTGCAGCAATGCTCTTACTGCAGTTCACTGAAATCTAGCAGCCTCCTTCCTTCCTCTATGGTTGCTGCTTTAGGGCCTCTCTGGCTCAAATCTAAGACCAAGCACGCACCTGCTTGAGTAGCCAGCCATAGATTGGTCAGTTACACAAAGAGCCAAGGAAGATTTACCCTTCCCTCCAGGTTTGGAGCCCACAGGCTACTTGGGCCAATGGTCTCCGAGGACCCTTACATGGCACCCCCACCCCCCACCCAGATCCATTCCCATCCCGCCCCTACTCCTGCCTGACCCTTACACATTTTAGTGCAGGGAGCTTGTGTGGAGTGTTCACTGCACTGTGCAGGCATGCAGAGCGCCCTACACGCCACAGCCGACTGGATGAGCAAAGTTCTTTCAAGGTGCTCTATGCAGCTGCAGAGGAGAGGTGTGTTTGCTCCTAAATGCAAAATGTAACTAGAGTTTGCGGTGGGCGTAGTACCTTTTGCAGGTCCTCTGCATTGGGGTGAACTTCACGTTCTGGGAATGCAGGGACCTGCTTTTCAGAAGTGCAACTCTCCAAAAACTGCAGCGGAAATCAACAGGAGCTGCGGGTGCTAAGAACCTCTTAAAATCAGACCCCTGGGTTCTTTTATCAACATCTAACTGGGGTGTCCTAGAAATTTCACTAAGAAGTTAACCAAGGCCCTGAAAACTACATTCCAACACACAGGTGGAATTCTGAGGCACTTTCCCACCACCCACTCATGTTTGTTTGTTTTTTATGCACAGCCAAGCAACCCAAAAAAAGCATCAAATTTATCAAACATATTTCATCATGTGGAAAGCAAAGTGATGAAGCCTAAATTGCAATTGACTGAATTTTGAATTAAGCAATCAACTGATTAATTACTTGACTTTTGTCTAATAAAGCAAAATGTAAATGATGCTAGCAAAACGTTACATTCCATTAGTGTCTCCTGCTGGTAATAGCTCACCTTACCAGATCACTCTCCTTATGGTGTGTATGGTAACACCCATTTTTCATGTTCTCTGTGTATGTAAATCTCCCCACTGTATTTTCCACTGAATGCATCCGATGAAGTGAGCTGTAGCTCACGAAAGCTTATGCTCAAATAAATTTGTTAGTCTCTAAGGTGCCACAAGTACTCCTTTTCTTTTTGCGGATACAGACTAACACGGCTGCTACTCTGAAACCTAGCATTACTCTGCACATTCCAATGGACCTGCCAGATGCAAAAGGAGATATACAGGACTGTCACAACATGGCCCACCTACCCTCATGTGTCTTTGTTTTTTCTTGATGTACAGCATGTTGCCAAAAAGTGAAGGGAAGATTTTCAAAAGTGTATAAACCAAGTATTCTGTTTCCTATGCAATAAGATACTGAGATACTTTGTCAATTCTAGCATGCTCTATCAACATTTAGTACTTTAGTAGGTGCAACACACTGTATCCTTCAGATTGATTTTGCACTGATGAATGTGAGATTGTCAGATTGGTTAGTGTTCACAAATACATTAATCAGTGCTAAGGTCAGCATAGGCTCATCTACAATAGCTTTTAAGGTCTCTTTCTCCACTGTGTGATACCACTGATAAATGGCCAGGGGAAGACAGAGTCTATTCTGCAGCATATCAAGGCCACAAACAGGGGGACTGTCAGAAGCAGCATTAAAACCTGCTCCGTGTGCCATTTTTCTGAAACCCTTTAAACAGTGTTCTCTCTCCTACTTGACATTAACCAATGGTGACGTCCTTCAGCCGGGCTGAGCTTGCATTTCAAGAGAAACGTCTCTAGATCCTGAAGATGTGAATCACCTGAAAAGCAATGCACGCCCTGTACGCTGATGGGAAAGATGCTTCATGTCCGTCTGCAGCTCAGAGGCAATCTACCCAATCCCAGACCAAGACATGGGCTGCAGTCAGGGTGGCAGGAGTCAGCACTGTCATAGGCGCCAATTCCATGGGTGCTCCGGGGCTGGAGCACACACAGGAAAAAAAATAGTGGGGGCTCCCAACTCCCATTGGCTGCAGTGGAAGTTAGGAGCCTAAATAGATCCAAGGATCTGAGTCTAACAGAGTCGGGGATGCTGTACTTTTCATCCTTCAGCTGAGAACTTCACCCACGAACCTTCTTGCCCACCACAGATGGGGGCTTTAAAGATCCCAAATTAATTTCTAAAAAATAAAGAATAAAAGGTGGGAGGTTAACTTGGTCATGTCGTATTTATGCATGTGGCATTTTCCAGTCTTATTTCCACTGTGATGTGTAAATATTAGCATATAACTCTCTTTGTTATTAATCTGTGCATAAAATACCTAGGGTGGGCAATTTAACCTTTACCTTTTGGACTATCCTGATTTCTGAGTGATGAGTATTCATTTTTAAATTGAATTTAATTGTCGCTTTGAAGACAAGAAATGGAAGAATCAAAGGCGGATTTTCAGGGATTCAGAGTCAGCTTTCCCAAGTAAAAGTTCTGAGTGTGCCAGAATCAAAGCATGTAAAACTATAGAATTATAATGATGAGTTTAGTTAAGCTCCCCGTTAATATTTCAGCTCTGCTGAGAATAGTCATTTTTGAATAATGAATTACATAAGAACAACGAGGATAATAAAACACTACTAAGAATTATGCTTAGCTCTTAGAAGCAGCTTTTCATCCATAGATCACAAAACACTTCACAAAGGATGGCAAACTTCATCCTCCCCATTGCATAGATGGGGAAACCGAAGCACAGAGAGGGACTTACCCAAGATCACACAGAGCCAGTAACAGAATCCAAATCTTCTGATTCCCAGTCCAGTGCCCCAGCCCCACTCTTGGTGGGTTGGGTTTTTTTGGTAACAAATCATTATAGTTATTGGCTGGGGTTTTCAAAGGAGTTGGGTGCTCAGTTCCATTCGACTTTGATGACATAGGATTAAGATGCCAAACTTCCTTAGGGTCCTTTGAAAAGCCCAGCCATCAGACATAAACAGCAGAGTGATAGTCTAAATGTTTCACTTTCCAATCATAATCGATTCACAGGCACATGAGGGTTCAGATACATAGCAGGGCAATGCAGTCTCTCCACAGTGAGAAGACAGCCCCTCCTGCCCATGTTCCTATCTGCATCGTCACCCCCTCACCTCCCCAGACAACATCTAGTGACTGGGGAGGGCACGGCTCTGGGATGCCCTGTGCCAGGGCTCAAGTAACAACACTTATTTGAGAAGCACCTGGGATAAGAAAAGACCCTGCTATGTACTAGAGCCCACAGCTGGGAGGGGGGGAAAATATGCTGGATCGGCCCCATAATAACAATAATAAAAAAGTTCTAATTTTAGCAAATGAAAAAATAAATGGCCGTCGGCCTGTATAATCTACACATCAGCACAACAAGATGCTTAGTCAATAAAATAGTTCAACTAAGTGATCTCAGCATGTAATTCCATAAGGATTTTTTGCAGGGGAAAACACTATCAGTTTCCATTTCTGTTTAATGAATCATGTGAATTATAGTAACGTTACAAATGGTTTTCTTTGCAGCCTATTAGTTTGTTTCTGTAGGGTTCTAATGGAAGACATGCTTCATTTATATCTGAGCTTGCCCCCAAGCCATAAAGAATAAATTGTATTATTATAAGCAGTTACCTTTTAAAATGATCTTATCAAACAAAAAAGTATGCTTCATTGTTGTTGTGGAGGGTTAGAATCGTTTCAGACAACATATTAGCTCTTAGCAGGCTCTTAGCTGTTTTGTTTATTTGTTTATTAATACCTCCAGTGGAGAAGGGACCAAAGAGTTCAGAATAATCCAGGCATCCTTTAGGCATGGAAATGGGCAATGTCTACATAGCACTATCCTCTCACCAGTGGTAAATCCAGCTAATGTAAATTACTTCACAGATTCAGATAGAAAACCAGACAGGAATTAGGGAATTAGATCATCTAGTCTGACCTCCTGTGTATCACAGACCATTACATTTCTTCCAGTTACCCCTGTGTTGAGCCCAGCGACTTGTTCATCACCCTGAAAGGCCTCCAGTCTGGATCTGAAGACATCAACAGATGGAGAATCCAAGACTTCCCTTGGCAGTTTGTTCCAGTGGTAATCATAAGAACGGCCAGACTGGGTCAGACCAAAGGTCCACCTAGCCCAGTGTCCTGTCTTCCAACAATGGCCAATGCCCGGTACCCCAGAGGGAATGGACAGAGCAGGTAATCATCCTGTGATCCATCCCCTGTCGCCCATTCCCAGCTTCTGGCAAATGGAGGCTAGGGACACCGTCCCTGCCCACCCTGACTAATAGCCATTGATGGACCAGTCCTCCAGGAACTTATTTCGTTCTTTTTTGAACCCTGTTACAATCTTGGCCTTAGCAACATCCAGTCACCCTCACTGTTAAAAAATGTCGTGCCCAATGTTCCATGATGTTTTAAACATTAACATCAGTGGACCAGAGCTCACATGAGCCAGATCTTTTAGGACTCTTGGGTGCAAGTGATCTCAGCCTGATGATTTTAAAGTGTTCATTCCTAGCAGATATTGTTTAATAGCCTCACTGTTTATAATGGACTGGAAAGCACTTCAACATCCCCATGTCATATAAGCACATCACTCTGCTTCTTTCCAGATATAGAAGAGAAATAAGTATTGACTTTTGCCTTGTCCGCCTCATTACTAGCAATTGTATTCCTTCTGTCTAGTAATTGACCGGCACCATTGCTAGAATTTCTTTTTTTACCTGATATACTTTAAAAACACCTTCTTATTGTCTTTTGCCCGGCCAGCTATGAATTTTTCCCGGATAGTTTTTGCTTCCCTTATCATTTTTCCATATTTCATAACATCTCATTCATATTGATT
This sequence comes from Chelonia mydas, assembly GCF_015237465.2. NCBI lineage: Eukaryota > Metazoa > Chordata > Testudines > Cheloniidae > Chelonia > Chelonia mydas. The sequence goes on from NC_051259.2 coordinate 2,240,083, forward strand.
GCGATCTGGTTTCCCTCTTTTCAGTTTGTGATATGTTGCTTTTTTACTTCTAATTGCTGCCTTCACTTTGCCACTGAACCAGGATGGGCTTTTACCCAAAGTTGTCCTCTTTCTTGATTGTGAAATCCTGGCTTTTTGGCCATCTTAGAAACTCTTCTTAAAGAACTCCCAAGTTTCATTTGCTTTTTCCTGTCTACATTTTTCCTCTCAGTCAATCTGGCTCATGATTTTCCTCTGCTTTGTGAAATTGGCCATTTTGAAGCACCACGTGTATATCTATATCACTGGTTGGGAGTGTCCTCTGTTTACCCATAGTGAATATAATCAGGTCACAGTAACTGATCCCTAGCCAACCACCAACTTCCAGTCCAGTGATTAATTCATCTTTCTCCATCATAATGAAATCCAAAATAGAGTTACTTCATATTGGGCCCAGAGCTTTTGTGCTGGGAAATTATCTTTCATTTTTTCAAAACTCCAGTGATGTTTTTCTACTGGCTGCATGAGAGCTCCAGCATATGTCTCCCCAGTTGAAGTCCCCCATAACAACACAATTTTTCTTTCTACACGTTACCGACAGATGCTTCATTCTGTTCTCTAGTTTGATTCAGTTGTATGTTACGGACCCTCACCAGTACCCCCTCCTGGGCTTTGTTAGTTAGCACATTGATATACATACATGCAAGTTCCTGTGGTTCTGAGTTATGAATAACTCTAAAACAAGTAATGGTGTCTTTAATGTAGAGTGCCACCCACACCTCTTTTGCCTATCCTCTTTCCTAAAGAGATTATAACCAGTGATTTTAATATTCCAGACGTGAATTGTCCCACCAGGCTCTTCTCATCAATGAGAATTTCCAATCCTCTTGCTTGTTATCCAGACTCACGACGCTAGTATAAAATCAACTGAAAAACTTCTTCTATTCATGTTCTTTGCCACATCAGTTCAATTTGTCTGCGACACACTGAGTTTGTACCACATTTACCTTTCTTAACAATCTCCCCTTGGGCTGCTGGTTTTAATGTCCTCCTGGTTGCTCCAGCTAGTCTCCAACTGAAAAGATTAGCCCTCCACCCCACATGTCACAGTGTTCTACAAAACCAAAACCTTCAGCTTCACACCAGTTGTACAGACAATGGTTCCATCCTGTATTTTCTGCCTTCACTTAGTCACGGAATTGGAAGGATCCCCTGTTCTTTAGCTCTCTCCCAAGATCCCTGAAGTCTTCTATAATCTGTATAGTCCCATATGATACCATGTCATTGGTTCCAATGTGCATCGCCACCAGTGGAGACTTGCCAGATGACTTCAGAATCCCACCCATTCTTACAATTATGTCTTGTGATTTTAGTCCAGGGAGTTGCCAGTGGTGATTACTTGCCTTCTTCGAATAGCTGAAGAACTTCCCTTGGTAGCTGTTTGCTTCGTACTGCAAGGATGCCTATCAGGGGTGTCCCCTATAGTTTTTTTTTAATCTGTTCCTCCAAAGACAGATTCCTTGGTAAGTGACTGAGCATCTGAAAATGATTTGATACTTCTAGTGGTGTAGAATGCTTTCTGGTTCTCTTTTCCTCTTGGTCACAAACCAACAGTCCACATCCTCAGTTTCTATTCTTATGGCTGATCTTTCCCCTTCCTGCATCTGTGACAATGCTTTCGGAATCTGGTAGTGCAATAAGTCTTCCTTTTCCCAGATTCGCTGCAGTGTTGAAATTTGCACTTCCAGACCAAGTATCTTCTCGTCAAGTACGCCCACCAGCTTGTACTTCATGCACCAGAAATCTCTTCTGCCCTTCAGCAAGAAGGAAAGCATAGCACATGCAAGGCAGGTCACTTGACAGAGAAGTCCATTACAGCAAGGCACATTACAGAGTCTTTGTGTGGCTATTCTTGCTTCAGACAGATCACATGCTAGGTTCAGCATGTCTGGCACAATTAGGTCAGAATTTACCTCAGACAGACAACTTTAGATCTGCTGATTGGATGGAAAGACCCGAATATACCTTTTATGAAATAACTTCACTAAAAACCTTTAAAATACTATAGAATTGTAAATGTAGTTATATTATTTGCATCGTAGCAGCACTTAGAGAGAGAAAGACCCTCAGCTGATGTGCACTATCACCCCACTAAAGGCAATTTAGACAGCTGGGGGTCTGCCCAAGACATTCCAGTCAGGATGAAAGCTTCATTATACTAAGCTCTGTACACTCACGTAGTGAGAGACTGTCCTTGCCAGGAGGAGTTTATGGCATGAATAGACAAGGCGGAGGAAGGGTTGATTATCCCGCTTTTACAGGTGGAGAACTAACAAGTCTCTCTGGAATAACCCCCCATGTGTTCCTTCCTCTGTTCATTCCCTCACAGGAAAGGAAAGCTGCTCTTGCAATTAAGGCACTAGGCTGGCATTCAGGAGATCTACTTTCAATTCCTAGCACAGCCACAGACACCTTATGCTTTGGCTTTGGCCAAGCCAGTCTCCCTGTGCCCTGGTTCTCTATCTGGGGCAGTGTTGCCATTTCCACTGGTGAAAATGAGAAAAATTCCCCTAGGACACATTTGTAGGGTTGTTTTTAAACACAAGAATTGAATCTCTGGTTTTGCCAAGGGGAAAAAAAAATCTGCAGGCAAAATGAGGGGGAGACATCGCAGGGTCTCCAGCCAGTAGCAGGTGAGACAGACACACGGAGCTGAACAGACCTGGTGTTCTAGGCTAGCCACACCAGCCAGAATCCCACACACAGTGTGGTCTCCCTCTTCTGCCTCATGCAATGAATTCAGGCCAGGAGCTCAGTTCTGCTCACCCAGCCTTTGCTTCCCATCTGTCATGTTACCTGCAGCCGTGCAGTGCAGAACGTCACTCACTTAGCATAAGGCCACGGAGTCAGGTTAAAGAGAATCACATCAGCTGTCTGTCTAGTACAGCTGTGTCTGGTGTACTGTGCTATCTCCCCCATTACCGGGAGATTTCAATCCTTTTACCAAACTCTCTGGACACTTAGCAGTGCATTACATGGTGATAACAACTTGTTGTAAGTGGCTTGGTAATTATGTGCACGGTGGGTTCAAAAGAAACTCCCATGTCACCGGCGCTCTGAGTTAAAGGCCTGATGTAACCTTACTGCGATGCGGTGTGTAGCTGATAATTAAATGGCCACTAGTTACCATATAATTTAGCAGCAATTACCTGCTATGTAAGTGCTGTAACGTAAATTATAACCATATTCATGAGCTCATTGCTGTCTGAAGGCCACAAGAATACGTTAATAGATTCACTGAAGAAAGACACATCTAGTTAATTTTCAAGGACACAACAACATCTTTTGTCTTGGATTTGAATATCCCATATTGCCATAAGTCTGAGACCTACCTCCTTGCCTGCTCCCTATGATCCAAATGGGAAAATATTAAGATCTGAGCAAGAACCTAAACACTGGAAGAATTACCTTGAAGTGGGACCGGGTCCTTACTGATAGTGTTCCACTTGAAAACCCTTCAGTTCACAATTCACAGCCCAGGCTGCCGCTCCCAGATGCTCCATTTCGTCACCAGCAGATTCCAAAAGTCTGTCATACTCACTAAGTGATAAATATTCCTAGTGCAGTTGTCATTTAGATCAACATAGTTACCTAAATGGATGAACAGCCAAACTACTACTCTTGAGTAGAAACATCAGGTTTCTCCTAGTCACTGCGCTTCTTATAAATATAATAACAGAAAAAACAGCAAGTGAATAGGCACTGAGAGAATTCTTGCTAGTGTCAAGAGGAAAAAGAGGGTCATCAAATTAAGGTGCTGTCACTTTACTGTAATGCTGCTTTTTAAATAGACTTGCTTTTTCAGTACAATAGCGTTCGTTCTATCAACTCTAACAGTAATAACATGCTGTAAGATACGAGGTCAAAAGCCTCACAGTGAGTCATAAAGAAGCACTTTATTTGAGGTACCCAAAATTTCAATCAAATTATTATTAACGAAAAGAAAAGAAAAGAAAAGAAAAGAAAATATACATAAATTGCAACATTATCCACTGTGGTGCTGATGCTTTGATGAGGGCGGTAAAGACTTAGATTATTTTTCTCTCCAATACAATAAAATAATGATTTGGTCCTAATTTGTGGAGAGGTTTATATTACACACACGCACACACAGAAACTGCTGATTTCCCCAGGTTTTGAAAATTATGGGTGGTGCAGCCTGAAGCTCTGGGATGAGGCCTCTGGTCGACAGCTCTGCTCCTCACACACAATGGAACTTTCTACCCCAAGGATAGAGATTGTCTGTGCAGGAGACTGAGTTTCCCCCAAGTCCGGTCCTAGGCACTGAAACGACCACCTACAGGAACTAAGAGACCATCAGAAATCTCCCCACCTTCCGCTCCAAGTGCCACGTGTACTTCTCCAGCCTGGCCTCTCTGACCTTTTAAAAAGTAAACCCTACCAAAACAAACCACTCCACTTTACACATAAGAGGATGGAGATAGAGAATGAACACACGTGACAGATGTTAGTCACATCTCTTAATGCATGACTGGAAGGTGCTCAGATCCTGTGGTGATGAGGTTGTTATAAGAACCTGACTAGACCAGACTAGACTAGACAGCTTGTCAGGACAAGTACTGCTTTGCTATGAAACTGCTCAGAAAGTGTAATTATAATAAACGAGGTGACCTTCACATAACTCAACCTGCTTGCAAGCCAAGTGAGCCACTGGATGAATGAAAAGCACCACAGAATCCAAACTATCTAAGGAACCAGACTGGAAATCCGTAACTGTTAAGGCAAGAGGCAGACAGCATCCCACTTCAGTGTCCCTCATTTTGAAGTATGTTACTTCCTTTAGTCCCTAAGTTACCCAAGTTCCACATAAATTTGATGTCCCCTCCATTTTACTGCTGAAACTTGTTTACAACAGAAAGAAAGACTCTAGAAGCTAAGAGGTTTCAGAGTGGTAGCCGTGTTAGTCTGTATCAGCAAAAACAACGAAAGCTTATGCCCAAATAAATTTGTTAGTCTCTAAGGTGCCACAAGGACTCCTCCGTAGTTTTTTCTAGTATCTGAGGTTATAGAAAGAGCCGTTCGCACTAAAATAGGGATAGTTGAAAAATGCTGCATGTAACAGTTTTCCATTGGAAAATGGGGTTTGTCAAAACTGGGATTTTCTGTTGGAAAAGATGGATTTGGGCAGAATTTTCCTGCAGGAAAATCAAAACAAAATGTTTCATTTTAGACCAGGTTGACAGCAACCTCTGCTTCCCCCTGAGCTGCCACAGCAGCTGAGCCATAGGGAGAGACCCTGGTGCAGCTTGGGAGATGTAGGCTGGCCAGAGAGCAAGGCCGACAAGGGAGAATGAAGACCAGAGGGAACCATAACTACGACTTCCATGAGGCACCACGGCAGCTCGAGCAGATGCAGAGAGTTGATCTGACATGAAATGTTTTATATTTTCTGAAATCAAAATTTTTCGGAACTTCCTCTCGATTTGGGATTAATACAAATGTGCAAATATCAGAATTTCCTGCCGGGTGAAAATTCCAGTTTACAATCAGCTCAGTGCTAAAGAAAGGGAATGTTGCCTGAATGAATAATTTTTGTGTGTGTCTTCCATTTTGGGTCATTGTCTCACATCTGGGCCTTGGCAATTTGAGAGCTACAGCTGGTAGAGAAGGGAAGTGTCCAGGGGATATTTAGGCAATCAGATTTATCTTCACATGCTAGAAATAATTCACTCTTAATTGGAGAATTCATCCCAAAGCTCTGCCTCCTCGTGAGCTTTTTTCAGCTGGATTTGCACAAGTGACAAAATCTACCAGAAGTGGTGAGATAATTGATAGACAAGATATGTGAACAGATAGATTAACTGTGTATTATCTGTGCTTTCCATCTTGTTTTCAAAGTAATCTCCTCTGGAATCCCTTAGTAACACTTTGGCTCTGTGTGTTTATTAACCTTTCTTCAGATGGAGGATTCAACTCTCTGCCTGTGAAACACAAAAAAGGAAACAACATGGAGTAATTAACATAAGAAACACAGGAATTGCCAGAGTGGATCAGACTACAAGCCCTGTATCCTGTCTCCAACAGTGGCCAGGACCATATGCTGCAGGGGAAGGTGCAAGAGACCCTGCATTAGGAGGATGCTCCCACTTCCTCCTGACCCCCATTAGCTAGAGGTTAGCTCATGACCCGAAGTAGGAGGCTTTAGATTGGTCCCAAAACTCTTGCTTTATTCTTAGGAATCCTTGCCATTGTAACACTGGATGTCCTCATCACCTTCATAAAAATCACTATTTTGTGAATCCTGCTTGCTTTTTGGCCCCAATGTTATCATGTGGCAATGAGTTCCACATGCTAATTATTCATTATGTAAAAAAAATAATCATTTATTTGTGTTAGGTTCACATTTGTGGCATTCCTTGTCACTATTCTGAGTGCCCTGGTTTTCCCCTCCCCTAATGGTATAAAATGCCTTTTGTGACTCTAATATCTCCTTAGGGCTGTGACCGTCATAACTTTGGAAACGAACCAACTGAAGATGACCTTGCTCAGGGCGTGGGTTTTTGCTGAGGTCTCCTGGCCTCTCAGTGTCAACAAAGCTGCATTTGTTTTGATTTCCATGATGTATAAACCGGTGTCCCTGCCCAGATACAACTTGGGATGATAATTACTTTGTGAGTTACAAGACAGCACAATTGCTTCAACCTGAGGTCGTCCCTGGGCAGAATGAAGTATGGCGGCTCCGCAAATTAAACCATGTTGCCAAACTCTTAAGAGGGCTCCATACTGGGTTAGGTTCTGACAGCTTATTAACTGATGTTTATGAGAAGTCCTGCCATGGGCAAAGGGTTTTCCTTTTATTAACTGCAGAAAATAAACAAAAGGAGCTTTCCCCTGTTCTTTGTAACTACTTCTGCAAAAATCCATTTGAGATACGGATCTCTGGAACACAATTAATCCCCATAAGCATCACAAGCAAACAAATTCTAGTATCATAATTTTAAATAGGGATCCTATTTAAATAGGGTTCTCTCTTTGGTTTGGCTCCCACAGTACTTTCAAGTTATGATGCTGAATCTATATATACAAAAAGACTTTGCTCTCGAGCTATTATTGATAACTCAGTGAGAATTCACAGTGCCTAGTTTAATGCATGTTGACTCATGGCCCTGTTCTCCTCTCCTTCTCCTCGCATTCTTTGCAACAGCATTCTGGGCTGGCAGTGCGGCGCTTGGGCTGGGATGCCATTCAAATAGCAAAGCACCCACAGTTGCCATTCAATTGAATGTTGCCTTTCAAACAGCAACGTGCCCCCAGTTCTGTTGCAGCTTGAAACACAAAGCCTCCACTTCATGGGTCAGCTCAAGCCGAGCTGTGTCGTACCCATTGTGCAGGCTCCCCAGAGTCTGGAAATAAGCAAACTGCTCCATTTAAAATGCGGGGAGAGGGGCACAGCGGTAGGGGGAATCAGAGGTGCCAACGATTTCTGAATGAATCGTGCAGACCTTAAGTGGAGTGAAGTCAGGAAAATCCACCTGGAAAGGAGAGCCTGGTTTCAAAGAAAGGGAGAAGAGGCTTATTGCCCTAAGAACTGCAAGTGAAGGGGTGACCGCAGTGTGGATATGTAGAGTTTCGTTTGACCCACAACTGCATTCTTCAGTGAATAAACTATTAATCAAAAAAAAGGTTTCAGAGTAACAGCCGTGTTAGTCTGTATTCGCAAAAAGAAAAGGAGTACTTGTGGCACCTTAGAGACTAACCAATTTATTTGAGCATGAGCTTTCGTGAGCTACAGCTCACTTCATCGGATGCATCGGATGCTGTAGTTCACAAAAGCTCATGCTCAAATAAATTGGTTAGTCTCTAAGGTGCCACATCAAAAAAAAGTTACCCCAGTTCTACTCCTATCCCACTGAGGCTGGTGCTTGAATTGTGAAGGCTAGGGGTGGTTCTTCCAGACTCTCTCTCTCTGTAGAAAAGAAGAAACATCTTGTGAGAAAGTGGGTGCTGCCATGATTTCTACCAGCCGCACTTCAAGCAATTCATAAAATAACACTTCGCTCTTATACAGGGCTTTTCACCAGTGGATCTCAAAACACTTTACAAAGGAAGTCAGTATAATTATGCCCGCTTTACAGATGGAGAAACTGAGGCACAGAGAGCTATGACTTGGCTAGGATCACACAGCAGATCAGGGGTAGAGTCAGGAACAAAGGCCAGGTCTCCTGAGTCCCAGTTCAGTGCTCTATCCACTAGGCAACACTGCCTGGCAAACCTTGAACTTATAGCATAATGCTCCAGAGAGAGAAAAGGGCTAGGAGATAGGCCATTTTCATTGGAATGATACATTTTAGACTTCCTCCAACCACACAAGAGGACGTTTCAACCAAAGGGCATTGTGTTTAAACCCAAACACCCTGCCATTAAAGGCACTAGGTGACAGGTAAAGTTACCCGTAGTCAGAGTTCTGTTATTTGAGTCCCAGTCCACCTTTCACTTGGCTTCTCCTGTTTCTGAATCAATGCAACCTTTACATGACAATGTAACATAGCGGATAATGACTGGCTCTGCTGGCTCCTTTGTATTGCTTTTCTGAGCAATTTTTGATTTTTCATTTCAAAGTTTATTTTATACTATGAAAAATTAATAAAGAGTAAAAACTGAAACAAAACCTTTTGACTGAGCCAAGATAAGATTTTTTTCAATAATTTTGTTTTGTGGAAAAGTTTAAAATTCTTGAATTTTGGTCTGATTTTGAAGGAAAAACACAAAATTGCGGAATTTTCTCTGAGCTGGAAATTCTGGTCTCTTCACAGCACCAGTGGCTAACTCTAGGCTTCAGTTTAGGGTTAAGCACATGACTAGCCATAAACATCTGTTTCCTGTTTACAAGTGCGGTAGTTAACTTGGGTTGAAACAGAACTACAAGTTCATGTGTAGACCTATCTGCTGAGGAGGGGGAAGGAGAGACAGAACAAAAGACACCAGGGATCCAGCTGCTGGAAACAAATAAAAAGAGCTCAGCCAAGTGTAAAAAAGAAAAAAGCTTTTAGTAAATTTTGGCCCCACCAGCGTTCTTACTATGCTTTTGTGTTGCCGTCTCACATGTGAACACAGGAGCCTAACACAACGCATACAAAAGTGACACTTTGGGGGTCATTGAGCAGAGAATTTGCCCAATGCATTAAAAAGACAAAAATATCTGTGCTAGATAGCTGTGGCTGATCCCCTGTTATAGCTCACTGAGCAATCAAGAGCTCTCCAGAGTGTTCATTGGTTGTCTGCAGTGGGGTACTTGTACAGAAGCTGGACTCGGGCAGCTGAGGCATTTGGTGCCTCGATGCCAAGTAATTGCCACAAAGATTGACAGACATTTCAACTCAAGACTCAGAGCCAGATTCACTGGCGTGCTCCAGCTGCTTTGTGCTGCTCCAGCCTGCACCGGTTATGTTCAGGGGAGGAAATGATACAAAGCTTTGAAACTGGGTTGGTGGAGACTCTGTTGCCGCTGGGCGTCCTGCCACTCCAGCGAGGCACTAATAAATGTCACACCGCATTAGTAAGTGAAAAGGAGATTGTTACGGGGGCCCCTCGCTGCTCTCTCCAGAACAGGCTCATTCCAAGGACCTTTTCCTCTTGGGTGGCCTCACTCATCTCAACCATCCTCAGGGATTCCTGGTTTGGAAAGTAGGCTTCCAAGAGCCTGCCTTTCCCAGAGCATATGTGGGGTGCAGTTTGGGGGTGTACAGAGTGGAAGAAACTAGCTGTGCATTGATTCCCTCCGCATCCGTCACTTTTGACAGGGATGCCTGGCCTCTGAGCGGCTTTCTCCAGGCATCTGCAGATGGAGGCTGATGGCCACCAGGTAGGCCACGGCAGGAGACAAAAGAGAGCCCTGCATGTGCCGTCAGCGACGCTAACCCTCGGACTATGTCTACACTACGTGCTCGGGGTTGATTCCCAGCTCATGTTCACACCCTGGTGCTAGCCTGATGAGAGCAAGTGTGAGTATAAACAGTAGCGTAGCTCTGGCAGCCTGGGCAGCGAAGGTTTGGCTTAGCTGGGCCAAGCACATACCCAGGGGGTTCAGGCGAGTTTGCACGTGACACAGCGACGCTGTGCCGGGGGCTCAGGGAAAAGGGCCAGGAGCGACGTAGCAACCAGTTCTTGCTCCGACCTCGGGGTAGTGAATTTAAAGCGTGTTGTGCCATAGCCCAGGTTTCCAACTGTTAGCTCTCGGTCTGGGGGACACGTCCAGGTGCTGCATAGCATGACGCACATGTGGTGAGGCACACAGCAAGCACCTGGGCACGCCTAGCCCAGCGGGGGCCCGGTCCATGACGGGCTCTGAGGTGTTCCGTTAACACAAATGATAAACAGGCACACACAATGGGAAGGAGGGAGAAGTTTACACCCCGGAGGTTACAGTGAGCGGTTACTCCAAGCAGTGCCCTATCCAGCGAGGCCGTGACACTGCAGTCGGATCTGCGGGCTTGTGTCGAGTTCCATTGGGACTCCGGGTGGATACCAGGCCCCCCAGATCTGATTGCATTGTCCAGGGCCCAGTGAGGATCACAGCCAGGCATTTTTAGGATCCTTGGGCTCCTTTGAAATTCCCAGCCATTGATGCCCAAGGCGCTGTTCACATGAACAAAGTAAACCACACATGAGTCTTTGCAGGGCCAGGGACAGCTTGCAATTTTAAAAGTCACTGAGGCTTTTATACGACCACAATGACATTTCCCTACAAGCTATTTTAATTCCCAGCAGCTGTCTTTTAAAAATATCCTTCCCATGAAGGGTTTGTTGTGATGACTCATATTGACTGAGACAAGAAACGTGATTAACTTGCTGAGAAATGCGTTTGGCCCCCATGGTGGCAGGTTCAGCAGGGTCCAGGCCATGGAGACACAGCTCCCCATTTCCTCGAAGAGGCAAATTCTTACAGGACAGGGTGCTGGCTCTCAGAAGGGCAGAGGATATTCATGCTGCATCTGCTCACTGGGGTGGGTAATTAGAGGGAGCCAGAGTCTAGGACAGGCAATTCGACACCCCTCACCAGCACAAAATGCAGTTTACAAAGAAATAAAAACATAGCGGGAAACATTGGAGCAGCACAGATGTAAGCCTGGTCGACGCAGTCTGAGCAAGCCTGGCCTATAGTGTCTGCGCAGGCCTGGCCCAGAGGCTCCATGCGGTTCCAAGCCATACAGTCAGCACAGACCTGGCTTATAGTATCCTTCTGCCTTAGCAAGAACAATTCCCCTTTGTAACGAAACTGGGTGGAGGCTCCTGCTTTGAGGCTCTTTTTATCAATTAGCTAAACCCATTTGGCTTCTTCTCTAGGTTACATTAATTATGAACATCCTGTGCCCTGGAGATAAAAACCACCTCCCCCATTCTTTCCCCCTATGCTTTCTCCATATTGGCTCGTAATGTGACTAGACTATTGATGAATGGCCTGGTGGGAAATCAATAAAAGCACTGACATGTCGTGGCCCCAAGATTAATGACACTGACTTGGGCCAGAGAACTTTCTTTCAGCTGCATAGCCAGCCCACGAGGCTTGTCAGCTCGGGTTTCAGTGACCCCAGCTGCAGATTGGACTCGCACGCCATCCTTTAAAGTGAAGTTCCTTATTTTCCAGATTTCCATCTCCAGAGCCGACCACTAGAGCCAGCCCACCCAGGGTCTAAAGCAGAGACGATTGTAAGTATCGGGGAAAGTAGGAAGTAGGAGCACAACCCAATATGGCTGCATTATGAAGCCCCAAAACACAATTGTCATTGATTGCTTCTAACAGGGCAGCAGTTATATTTTTTAATCGTAGTTAATTGCTCGGGGAGGGAGCGACTTGCTTTTATATTAACCCATCACATCAGTCTCAAATGTTGCCCCAGTAATTGAGATCTCCTGCAGCTCAGAGAGACTCTCTCTCCCCCAGGATGATATTATTGCAACTGCAGCCAGTGAGGGGGCTGGTTTCAGGGCATTTTCCATGCTGCATTCTCCATGTTAGAATGCTCTTCCTTCCCTTGGTCCATCAAAGCCTGGATATGCCAACTTTCAGCAGCACGATACTTCCATAGTTTGCATGCAATGAATCGCCATTTCTCCTGTCTCCGACTGGCCAACAGTTTCAGCCTTCATCACCCACTTGTTCTATTTTCAGACAAGCCCCTCATGCTTTTTCCCATGCTGCCCTCACACTTGGGAGGAACGTCACAAACACCCCCAAAGCCACCTCATTATCTTTCTGCAAATCCGCCTTGAACGCCCTGCTTGGCAAGGATACCAACACAACATTTGACCACGGCTAGCCCGCTGGTGTGCTGAGACTACAGCTGGTCATGTCCCTTGTGTTCCCCACCCCAGGCCACCTCTCTGTATCTACCACTTGTCTTATACTTAGGCTTTGTCTTCATGGACACAAAGGTGTTCTGGTTTGGTTTATTTACAGCGAGGTAAACGAACACATGATAATTATCGCCCTGTAGAATCCGGAGTGGAGACAAATGGAGCGTTTACTGTGAAGTAGCTAGGTGAAGTCAGCACTATTTGCCCACCCAGTGCTGACCTCTCCTACTTTCCCTGGTGGTAAAACTAAAGTGCCTGGCCTCCACTATTTTTACAGCAGGAGAACTAGCATGCATTTGTTATCCAGAGGTAAAAAACATCTCATCTGGTGTGTGACGACATAGCCTTAGATTGCAAGCTCTGTGGGACGGGGACCATTGCTTTGTTCTGTACAGTGCCCAGCACAATGGGGTCCTGGCCCATCATGAGGCCTCCTAGGAGCTACCACGATGCAAATAATAATAAAGTCATGCTGGGCTAGCTGCCACAGAGGCCGTGTTCCTTTGCATATCGGTCAGAAAAGTTGTCTTGAGACAATCTGTTGTGGAAAACCAAGAGATGGTCCCTGAAAGATTTAGGGAAAATAAAACAACGGGCCTCTGTGTAAGTGGTTGTGTCCAGAAGAATCAGTTGCATGTGGGAAAAGGCAGTAATATGTATTCCAAAAATATATGAGTTACCAGAAGCAAACAGTAATCCAACTGAGAAGCGATTTGATAGCCAATTAAAGGCTAAACAGTGGCATCATCCAATCACTAACCACCAGGAAACATGCCTTGAAAGTGTTAGACTCCAAGACCTTCCTACCTTTGTGGCTTTGAAAGAGAGGGAGGGGAAGCGATCTGCCTTTTGAACAACCTACAGAAGAGAAGCCCAGTTTGAGACGAGCCAGATAATCAAGATGAAACTTCCACTGTGGATGTTTGGCTGATAATCTGAAGCAGAAAGAATGTTTATTCCCTGGCCTCTCCCCTGAAATGGTTGGAGGCATTCCAAAGATGCAGGATGAACCTGAAACAAAGCCAAAATAGAGTGAGTAAATTAGTCGGGTGGATTTCCTTTTAAAAAATCTGTGCTGTTATGATTCTGGCTGGCAGAGGATAATGCTGTAGCTGCAAGTCCTGCAAGAGTCAGTGGATCAAAACTAGCATAAGAATAACTCTAACAACCTTCCTCTACCAGAAGGTGGCTCAAAGCTTGCAAGGTGAGACAACTGTGTTCCTTTTCCTTGACCTCTAGCATGCAATGATTACAGGTAACTCTAAGCATAAATAAATTACCTCCTGATGGAATGTCTTGCAAAGGTGACCAAGGTTCATCAGAGGAGAATCAACTCCAGTACAATCATAAAATGCAGGTAGATAGATAAAGGCACTACCCAGGGCTTGAAAGGCCCAGATTATTAGGACTGAAGCAGGACTGGTATTCTGGAGATCTCGTAATGTGAATATCTAACTGGGATTCACAAAGCAGGAGGGTGCAGGGCTGGGGGTGGGAGGGGAGCATGGTTTTGATTGGGATAGAGCCTTGGGCTGCAACTCAGGAAATTCCTGGCTCTGCCACTGATCTACTATGTGGCCTTGGGTAAGGGCAAGTCCTGGGCCTCTGTTTCCCCTCCCACCCTTGTCTGTGTAGCCTGTAAGCTCTCCAGGGCAGAGACTGGCACTTACAATGAGTTTGTTGAGTGACTAGCACCACAGAGCCCTGAAGCTGGCTGAGGCCTCTGGGCGCTTCATAAAAATAATAATAAGAGAGAGAGAGAGAAAGTCAGAGGGAAATGCGCTTAGAATTCTCTTCTGCAGTCCAGGGCCTTGTCTATGATGGGTTTTTTAGCCGCCAGCATAGCCGTAGGATGGACATGGTTTAAACTGGTGCAGTGCAGCTTGCACTCATGCCTAGTGTCTCCACTTCTTTGGGACTTGGCCATCTGGTTGTTCTGTAGGCTTGAGCTGGCAGCATCTCAAGGGCATGCACGGACTGTGCCCATTGCTCAGTGAGTGGAGACAAGCACATCTGCAGAATGAAGACGATGTCATGGAATATCACCGTTTGTTTTCCGAGTCGGGTGCTGAGAAGGAAATGGATCATGCCGGCTTCTTGGTGCAGGAAACCAGAACACACTTACTTTCCTATCCCCTCGGGGATTGCTCACACCCATTCTTTGCATGGTTGGAAAAGCTCCTTAATAATAGCCTTGTTTTCTTGGCTTCATCTGAGCTGCTTGTTAACCGTTAAATAGTTAACCCGTCCTGTTGTGATTTCAACAGAAAATATTTGGCCTCTTAGCTCCATAGCCACTCCTCATTCTCTACCAGTGTTACCCACTAGCACTTTCCGGGATACGGCTAACTCCTGGGTTCAATTCCTGCTTCCGTGAAGAAATTACTGGTGTTAGCAACTCATAATTTTTACTGCAATATTCCCAGTCTTTGGTGTTTTTCTTAAAGGCTCAGCTGCTGAAGGTTTGGATTAGGAGAGAATCTCAGAATTCATTTTAAAGAAAAAGGGAATATTTCTGGTTGGTGAGAAAATCTTGAAAACGTGACCCAAGTACAAGCTAAAGGCTCAAAAACCACAAGACAAACTCAAAGAACCTGTTGAGACCTGTATGCACATGCCCAAGTGCTCAATGTTCTGACAGAGGAAGTATTTTCAGGATCAGATCCTAAAGGAAATAAGTACAGCCAAAGAGCTACCAGGCATCATTCTCTAGGACTTATCTGCTCATTCATAGATTCCAACACCAGAAGAGACAATTGTGATCATCTTGTCTGACCTCCTGTATAACGCAGGCCAGAGAACTTCCCCTTGATTATCCTGAAACTACTTACCCCAAGGGCTGTCAGCAGATGATGTTCCTTTTGACCATATCGATGACTATCTTCAGCCACAGCCAAGTGATAGGCCTCTGAATAGCTTCTCTCCCATTCCCACAAGCTCCAAATAACAATAAACCTTGGAATAAGACTAACCAACTCACTTAGTTTTCTGCAGACACTCCTGTGGGCTTGCAGATGAGACTTGGACTGAGGAAGAGTTTATCACAGCAGTGTATGTGATAAGGAAGTGCAAGGCTATATGCAAGACCTTTTAAATCAAGGATCCCATCATC
The DNA here is from genome assembly GCF_015237465.2 of Chelonia mydas. NCBI lineage: Eukaryota > Metazoa > Chordata > Testudines > Cheloniidae > Chelonia > Chelonia mydas. The sequence goes on from NC_051259.2 coordinate 2,255,549, forward strand.
ATTTTTAGAAATAATGAAAGCTCTGTTAGATAATCTAGGTAGGTATTATACCCATTTCAGAGATGGGTAAATAGAGTGGTTACATGACTTATCAGTAACACAGAGTGGCAGACACAGGACTAGAACTCCAGGAGTCCTGACTTCCAGGCCTCTGCTCTAACGACTAGATCACTTCACAATGGCAAGTGTAGCCCATTACTATGCAATAGCCCCAAGGCAGCAAATAGAGTTTATCTGCCCAAAATGTTATATTTCTCAGTTCAAAGAGGTCCCAACACTGTAGTAAAGACACTGAGTAACCCTCTTCCTGCCACACACACTTCACAAACTGTGATGATAAATATTTATACGATTTAGATTTTAAGTCTCCGAATAGCCTCCTGCATAAATTATACACATTTGGAAAATCGTGCAAACACCTATTGCCATGGCTGGCTATGGCAGCTCCTTCCTCTGTTACGGTACAATAAATAATACATGTTTGCAAAATATCCTGAATATGTATTTCCCAATTTGCATGTGCCTCTGCGGTGCTGCTTCCCTAAACAACGAGAAGAACTCAATTCCCTGCTAGGGTTTTCATTGCTTATTAAAGAAAAAAGAATCAAAGCACAAAGCATGTGTCCATATAATAAGACTTTGCCTTTAACTCCTCCCTACCCCAAAGCAAAGACAGTCTATATCAAGCTGAAATACAGTCACCGCAGGCTCAAGAGAGTGAGCTAAGGATTGCAGGGCTCCTTGGACCACATGTGATCTTGGTAATAGTGATGCTCATTTAACCTGGGCACTGGAAGCTCATGTTTAGCCTTGCTTTACCCATTACTGAACTCAATGGGATTGCACAGGAGCTCAGTCAGGGCAGAACCTGGCTCTGGTTTTCTGGACACTGGTAAAAGTCAGTGTTCAAAAACAGAATGAGAGTCTGCTGGGTCTGTCCACTTGCTTAGACCAGACCATCTCCCTGGCACACCTGCCACATTAATCCCACCAACACTGCTAAATTCTTCCTTCTATTCAAAGAGAGCTTGGAGAATTTCCCTGCCTCAGGTGTGTGTGATCTCATATGCTGTTGCCAAGGAAACACCACATCCTGAGACTAGAGTTTGGCAAGTAAAAGAAGAGGGGGCTGGTTTTGGTTTGGTGCGTGGTTGTGTTGTTTTGTTTGTTTGGATCATATCGTGTGCAAAGACATATTTGCACTTTTAAAACCTTCCTATGCATTGTTTTTGGGGGGAAGGGCATAGCTTTCCACCCAGTGGTTGTCAAGGGGACTGCTCACCTGCTCAAAGCTAAGCACATGCTTAAGGGCATTGCTGCACGGCCACCATGAAAGGCCTTGCTGTGGTGAATATCACCCTGAATGATTCAGGATCTGACGTACTTTAAAGTTTTCTCCTCAACAAGAAAAAAAACAGCTTTGTTTGATGCCTTCAATGGCTATGACAGGTTGTTTGAACTGTACATAGCAACAAAATGCTTATGTGATACATTTCAAGGGTCAGCTTCTGCTTTCAGGGACCAGCTTATAAAATCTATAATGTGTATGAGAACAGAGTGTATAATTAGAAGGAAACACTTTTGATCAACTACTGAGTAGCAAGTAATAGCTACTATTAAGGATGTATCAATGAGGCCACTTCTAGAAACTGGGGAAGATGTTGCAGCATGTCTCCAGGAAGGAGCTTGGTCCTTGCTAAAGTCATTTTAAGGAGCCTCTTCTGCAGAAATAAAGGGATGAACATAAACAAGAGCAAGCTGAATTCTGGTACCATTTCAAGCGTAGACAAGCCTTAAATGTGTGAACTTAAAGTAGATTTGTAGCACCCCATTAAATCCTTGTGTGGACGCTCTTCTTCAGAAGTCAGGTGGCCTTAATTCAGTTTACCCTAATTCAGTTTGGAAGTGAATTAAGCTAAACTGAATAAAGGCCACATTAATTCTGAATAAGAACATCCACCCAGGAGCTTAATGCAGTTTAAACAACCCACTTAAATTCACACGTTTAGTTGAGTCGGATTAATGTTTTTCGGAGTGTCCCTGTGTAATCAAGCCCCTAGTATCTGTCATTAGTAGATCAGGGCCCCATTGCATTGGGAAGGAAGTGTACAAAAGCATGGAAGTAAACAGTGCCTGCCTGAAGAACTTGCATTGACACAAGACTGACAAAGGAAAGGTTATTATCCTCATTTTACAGATGGGCAAAGTGAGGCACAGAGAGATTAAGTGATACAGCAGGTCAGTGGCAGAACCAGGAATTTAAACCTCCATAGAAGGAGAGATTAAAGAGACTGGGACTGTTCATCTTAAAAAAGAGACGATTAAGGGGGATATGCTAGAGGTCCATTCAATCATGACTGGTCTGGAGAAAGTGAATAAGGAAGGGTTATTTACCTCTTCACATAACATGAAAACCAGGGATCACCCAATGAGATTAAGCGGCAGCAGGTTTAAAAGAAACAAAAGAAGTGCTTCACACAATGCACAGTCAATCAGTGGAACTCATTGCCCGGGGATGTGGTGAAGATCAAAAACATAACTGGGTTAGAAAAAGTAGGTCAGTTCATGGAAGATAGGTTCATCAGAGGCTATTAGCCAAGATGATCAGGGATGCAAACCCATTCTCCGGATGTCCTAAGCCTCTGACTACCAGATGGTGGGACTGGATGACAGATGTTCCTTCCCTCTGAAGCAGCTGGCACCGGCCACTGTCAGAAGACAACCTACTGGGCTAGATGAACCATTGGTCTGACTGAATATGGCTGTTCCTATGTTTCATGTAGCTTTCCTGAGTCCTAAGCCCATGCCTTCATCACAAGACAATCTTTCATTCCTGAGAGTGAAATGGGTTAGTGAGTGCTTTTGCTCATGGTGCCAGGGCCACCCCTGCACACTAACTGTAGAGAATGGGCCATATCCTCCAGGGCAGGACCACATTTCACACTACACCAGTGCAGTAGAGTCTGCCCATAAAGCCACTTATGCAACTCAGGGTCAAGCCATCCCCTGTCCCCCACCCAATATCAGAATGCTTCCCCAGCAGCCACAGGAGCTTGTATGCAGCACCAGACCACCCTGTTGCAGGCAGAGCAGGCAAATGGAGCGGCGGGGCCGGGGGGGGGGGGGGAAGGAGATGTGATTGTGAGGCCACTCTGCTGCACTGATCCTGGGCTACATCTCGTGGCTGTTACAGCACAGCCTTGGAGCTGCACTAACATGTCACAGGGGCAACGGGTAGCCCCAGGACCAGGCTGTGCACCTTCATACAGTATCCCCACACTGCAGTTTGGCAGCCCTTGAGGATCTGGGCTCCCACACTCTGCCTGTCAGAATACTTCCATCTCCTCTGGCCCTTAATAGCCGTCTTCCAATTACCTCGCAATAAAGAGACACAGGACAGGGTGTGAGTGGTAAATTATTCTGTTCATTTAGAATTCTTGATGAATGCCACATTATTTTAATAACATTAATTATTCATTGATCGATTAAGCATGTGCATAACTGAGGAGAAGTCTCTCCAGCTGGGAGGAAGAGCTGGAGAGTTTTAGAGTGTTTATTTATGGCTGGGCCACAGGTAACTATTTCAGGGATTTCCATTCTGTCCCATTCCAGGGTGCAATCCAGACCAGTGAGGGGTTGTGTCACCACCTGCCCTGCACCCTCGGGTGCCTAACAATGCTTTGTTTTTCTTGTACCTGCCTTCCTGGGGTGCTCACAAGCAGCAGGCAGGTCATACCCTGAGTGTCTATTGAAAGCCATAGCTCTGGTCCAGCAACATTGACCCCAGCAGCCTGTCAGCAACACACCAGCCACACTGTGCCTTCCAGCAGCCTGGATTACCACTTGCAGGGTGACCCCAACACACTCCCTGTCCCAGATTTTCCCCAAAAACATGTGTTCTGCACCATCCAGCCCTCTCCTGGACAGTTCAGATATTAAAGGTCCTTTGCCCCTGTAAGGGGCCAATAGCCAACCGTTTGGTACTTTAACTGGAGTTACCAAATAATTCAGTTTGAACACAACACTGGATTGGTTTTTATTAAAAAACAGAACAAGTTTAATTAACGACAAAGAGAGAGAGATACAAGTACTCGGTATTAAAGTCAGAAATGGTTACAAGAGAAATAAAGAGAAAACGCTTTCTCTTAGCTAACCTTAAATTAGACTTGGTTCAAGGTAAAACCCTTACCACATGTTCCCAGCAACAGGGCTGACCAAAGCCTCAGGTCAGAGCCCCTCCCAACGTCCAAAGGCTAGTTCCTTTGTTTTCTTAGGCAAGAGAGAAAGGGACATACCTGGAGGGTTTTGCTCCTGACTTTTAGAGTCCAGTCCCCCTTGAAATGCATTTTCCTTAGGGTTACCTCTAGATAAAGTGCCCTCCCACTGTGAGGCCAGAGACATGGAGTCTCCTGGTGACAGAAGTTCCATGTTGTTTGCTAAAATTCAGACCGATCTGTTCCTGGCCCCCTCCATTGCCAAAGAACAGCCACTTGACTGGCAATTGCCAATATGACACTTGGCTGGAGGTGTCAGCTTGTCCTTTCACTTTGAGAAACAGATGTGCCCCTCCCCAGACTTGTCTGGTAATTTCAGCTGACAATGTGTCTACAACTCTTAATGTGCATTTCATACAAACATTGCACAGGAATACCGATGACCAGTGTAAAAAGAAAAGGAGTACTTGTGGCACCTTAGAGACTAACCAGTTTATTTGAGCATGAGCTTTCGTGAGCTACAGCTCACTTCATCGGATGCATAGCATATCGTGGAAACTGCAGAAGACCTAATTAGTCCTTTAGTTGCACTCACACCACCCCAGCTGGCCTCAGTGGGTAACTGCAGGTAGGATTTGCATGCAGGAATCTGATCTTTAAACAGGCCTGCACATGCAGGAGCGGAGCAATTACTGCAGCCTGGTTTGAGCATTGCTTATTGAGGGAAGGAGCAGGACTTGAGCCTGTTTCTAAGACCAGCAGTCTTCCGCAGCCACGTGTCTACCGCTGCTGACTCTGGAACATGGGAAATTAAATTCTCTAATTCCCACCAGTATTGGTGGGGGCTTAAAAACTGCCAGGTACAAAACTCCCCCATTATATGCAAAATAAATGGAAGCATCGAAAAAACAACCTGGGCACTGGAAAGGGGGGAGGGTGCAGTAGAGGGAATGAGCAGGCATGTGTGTAAAATACAGATAAGAAAGCAAATCCAAGCTGGCTTCGTTATCAGCCCTTCCTATTTCTCTGGCAAGAACATATAATTTTGTGCTGTAATAGCAAGGCTGGTGTGATTGCTGCCACATGTGAATGATACTGCTCTAGCTTTCCTTGGTATAAGTCTCTAAAATGGGAATCCTGGAATCTGTTCTTTAGTTACCCCTAGTTTGCCCAGCACTTGTCTTAGCGCCCCCTTTTCTAGAGCACCCAACTTTCTGAAGCACATCGCTGAGCTAAATAATAATGACGTCCTTTGCATTTTTGAGAGCCTATCACAAATATTCTCAGTTACCCTGCAGTACTTTGAGTTAGGCAAATACCATCCAAGTTTGTACACATGAGCATCCGAAGCAGAGAGGTTAAGGGATTTACCTGTGGGCACAGAGGGAAGTATTGCCAGAATCTAGGCCCCAGTTCAGCAAAGCATTTAAGCATGTGCTCAAGTTGATCCTTATTCAGAAAGCATGTATGTGCATGATTACCTTTCAGCACTCCAGTTAAGTCAGTGGCAAAACTCCAAGTGATTTCAGCGGTGACAGGATTTTACTCACGGGACTTTGCTTTGCTGAACAGGGATGGACTGATGAGAAAGGGCCCAGGATTAGAAAACAGGAACTTCTGATCCTCATTACTCTGCTCATACCACTAAACCATACCACTTTGGATGAAATTCTCTCACAGCAGGATGCACACAGGAATGAGAATCATTACGAGCAGCACTATCACCCCAAACTCTTTCTCCTATTATAGTGTTTTGCCCTAGCAAGAACTAGACCAAAGTTGAAAAACACCTCCCATTACATACCCTGATTTTCACTTGGCCATAATTTTCTCAAATATCCTCCAGTGGACTTAAACTTTCCATGACTGAGGTCTCCACATCATTGTTTTGCTTTGGAAAGTTAGTGGAGAATCTGTTCGGCCATTCCTGGACAAGTCAAGCATGAAAATATATAACAAACATACATACAAAATACAGCATAGAAGTAGGTGGACTTTTAAATTCCATACCTTGCATATGACTAGATCAATAGGGAATGTATTTAATATATTTATATGGCACCTGTCTGGGGGTCACAGAGAGAGGCCAGATACAAAATATTAAAAACCAAACACAAAACAAGCTGCCAAATACTCACTTTGCTTTTTTTAAGAAAAAGGGAAAATAAAGTTTTAAGTGATTAAGAATTACTTTTGTTGCATACTTAGTACAAGAGTCCTGATTCAGCAAAGCATATGTTTAATTTTAAGTATGTGCTTAATTCCCATTCATAGAATCATATGACACATCACAATTTATTAAATGCACACATCTTGGAATGTTACGTGAGTTTCTAATTCAAGACAATTTTGTAATACACCTATAAGCAGGAGCAGAATTAAACTTGCAAATTCAAGCTTAAATCTGTATTTCCTGATTTTGTATACGTTCCAAGTATATGAATACATAATGAAGGCTTTTTGCAAAAAATAATGTGATCGGTAGATACGGAAATAGATATTGTTGAAATAGATCCAGACTTGTGAGATTACAGAGATGTTTATTCTATCACTCAGAATTCCAAAAGTGAAGTTACAATTCCAACATCCTAGAAAATAGCTTTTCTAAATACCTAATAACTTCCCTTGTTCTGAAAAGAACAATGCAGTGCATTTAGAAACACACTGGCATTTCATTTTTTCAGAAAAACCCAAGTTGCATACAGGTAGTAGTTCATTTTTAATGATGCCCTTTGGATAGCAGCTCTACCTTGTTCCCATTTTGAACATTCCATTTCATCTATGAAAAATACCGCTTTCAGCACAGCTCTCCAAGTTCCGCCACTTTTGACTGATAGCAGGAAATTGAACTGCACTAAGCACACATTAGAAAATCTGATAAATATTCTTGGGACATATAATTGAGGTTTAACCGAAGCATGAGTTTTTCACTCCAAGGTAAAAACTTCTCCTGTTATTTATCAGGAACAGATTTACTGTTACAAACAAGGATGACAGTTAAGATAAATGTTGACCTAAGTTGTGCATTTTCTTGTAACCTGTAGCACCTCCTTGTCTAAAAGTGCTTAAGTCACCAGCGTGCATGTCTGTAGATAGAGCTGGGTGAACCCTCCGAACTTATTGTCTAATGGATTAGCTATTTGCCCCACATTTTCAGGTTTAGCAGTGAACTAAAAGATGGATATTTAATCCTTTTGCTTGATTTGAAATTATTGGAGGAATATTTCATCTAAGCTCATGAAGAACCCACAGACTACCAAGTGCAGCTATGGGTATGTCTACGCTGCAGCCATAGGGTGCGACTGCAGCTGAGATAGACATACCTGACCTAACGTTAATCTAGCTAGCTCAGGTACTGGTAGCAGTTAATCCATGGCAGTATGGACTTCAGAGGGCTAGCCGCAAGGGTAATTACCAAGGTTCTGGGCAGGTTTGTAGAGCCTGCGCTGAATTGTGTGCTGCTGTGCCTTAACTGCTCCAGCACCTGAGCTAGCCACGTTAAAGTTGGCTCGAATACCAGGCACGTTTGAGAATGGCAAGTTTATTGCCTGTAGGCTATCAAAACTCATTGCTAACTTGCAGCTGATTTGGAATTGGTGACCTAGTGAAGCGCAGCTACGCATTCTACTACCACCCCCTGAAGGTGGCCATTTCCCTTTTCAGTCCTATTTTTAAGATCTGGCACAATTTCCTCTAAGCTCTCTTGGAAAGAGTGTCCCAGCCCTGGAAGTTTCTACACCAGTACGCTTCATACACCAGTCTCAAGATCTCAGAACCCAAAGGTACCTGACTAGTGTCACACGGGAGATCCAGGGACTGACTTCCCATCATCCTGCACCGTGTGTCATAATTTACATCCGATCAGAGTGGATGTAGAATGCTACCAGAATGAACTGGGAGTTGACATCTACTTTCTCCCCGGTAAAATGGCTACACAAAATGCAGGGCAATGGAGAATTGGACCCACTTGCCTTGGTTCCTAGAGCTAACCATACTACCATGCATATAAGACACAAATGGGTATGTTCTTACAGGCAGCCATATCGTTTGTCCTTAGATATTATGAGGAATGAGGATCATGGGGGCAGGGTAAGCCAGGCAAGGACAGTCATATTCGCTGCTGAATGTATTGCTTGTCTGAGTGATCAGTGTTATGAAGTGAGCTTTACACAGACGGACACACAGATGCCACAGTGATGATGGGTGCCACGTGAACTCCTGGACCAGGACCCCATTGTGCTAGGCACTGTACAAAAAACAGAACAAAAAGAGAGTCTCTGTCCAAAGAGTTACAATCTAAGCCATGCTAGCTAGCTAATGCATCTAAATAACAGTTCTATTTGAATAACATTAAAGTGATTGGTAGAACATTCTTCTTTGCTTATTTGCCTGTCTTCTCTCTTTGTGAACCTTTCGTTTTCATAGGTGTCGTTCTGTGTGTGAAGCAACAAGTGATCATGCTTAGAAATTTGAAAACGTGTTGCTCTACTCACACAACTTTGTGAACAAAGAATGGCTGGTATGAACCATTGTTGTGTTAAATGAACAATACTACCTGGGAATTTTTAATGTGCACCAGGTCAGACTGGGTTCTGGACTTGAATGCTGAAGTCTCAGCCCTCCTGCAGCACCTGTTCTATTAAACACCAGTTTTCAACTGTGCAAAAAAGCAGTAATTCTCCACCACACAGCAAATGCTAAATTCAAATCCAGACTCCATGCCTCATAAATTTTCATCCCAGTATCACTTCTTGTTCTTTTTACAGAATTTTTAAAATGTAGGTTATCCTCTGCATTTTAACTAGACATGATTGTATCAAATGCCTGAATTTTACAGCAGCTAACGTGATCTCAAGTTTGATGAACTGATCTCAGGTGAGATAATGGATGGAAGTTGTCTGCTTTGTCAGTAAATCAAGGGTTGACATTTCCCAGATTTGTAAAGGTATGATGTTACGGTGAAGAAAAGTGTTCACTTGAAAACCTATCAGGCAAGGTTAGATTAATAAGCAGTTTTAAAAAATTGTCCCAACTTAATGGTTTTGAAACATCCAAACTCAATTCCACTTCACTGATATTTCTAAGGGTTTTTTTTAAAAAAGGAACTCCAGAAGTGTGTACGAGACATTTTATGGAATATTCTATCCATGTGCTTCTTTGCTTTACAATAATTGAAATTTACATCTATTTCCATGTCATTTTATGCCATAAATTTGCATAGATCCGGATTAAAGCTGTTCACATCAGAATGTGCTGCTCCCTGGATTCCCCCTTCCTACTGAGCGACACAGAACAGGACTCACTCTAATTCCTTTTGGGTCTTGTTCTCCACGGCACACTGCTTCTGTCCATCAACATCCCATATTGGCATGGGTGGAATGTTAGGGCATATCTACTTGCTCCATTAAGCAACAGACTGGTGCATGCCCCCTCCACCTGCATGTAATGGAATGCATCATTCACTCTGATGGGCATTATAGGAAGTCTGCTGGTGGAACTTTTGTAATAAAAGTCAATTGCTTCTGCTTGGTAGAGCTGCACGTTCAGTCCTCTCTATAAAGTCAGCCTTGACTGGTGCATCTCCAGAGTGTTTCAGCACTTTAATTATTCCATCGTCATGTATTAGTTGAAATTAATAGCCTCAGTAAGTGAGACCCAACAGAGTCTGAAGTGCTGGGGAAAGGACCCAATTAATCCTGCACATTAATACTCTGTTCATGTATTAAATACTCTAATTGTGAGTTATTTATACAGGGCTATAAAAGTACATTTACAAAGAAATAAAAGATTATTGGCCAGATCCAGTGGGACTGACCATTGCGCACCAGGTGCACCTTGGGAAGATGGGAGCAGAGGTAAGACACTGCAGAGGTTTCTGTTCTTGCACTCATTTTTAAAGACATGACCTAAGTCAGAAGAGAACTGCATGACCATTTCTCAGGCTACACCTATTACAACTCTACAGTAACTGCCCATATCTAGCTGAGCACTAAACTGTATAGACTCCCATCCACTCTAACCAAACATCCTGCAAGTTCCTCCCTCGGAGTCAAATGCAATAGAAAACTCTTCCCATGTAGAGAGGAGCAACTATTTAAACCTACAGTGCTTCACATTGCACACATTGTTGAATGGATTTCACTGGTGGGGTGGACAAATATGTGACACAACCTGGTTGAAAGAAGGTGCAGTCCTCCTTTCTGTCACTATGAACTCATGCTAGCCCAGTCTGGAGAGCCCTGACTCCCATGGTGTGCAGGCCTTCGGAGCTAGTCCCACTGAAGTCAATGGAAGGACTTTTTTGAGTAACTGCTCATGAGTGGGGAGGGAGGGATCCATAACTTGTCCCTCTGTGTTTAAATATGGGCTGACTGCTGCTTGTTCAAGGGTCACTCTATAGATACAAGCCAGGTACAACTGAGTAGCCCAGAGGAATCCTATTGTGATTTAACGGGTATGTATGGTATGAATTATAATAACTTTTAAGATTCTAGTAAGAAACTGATGGAAGCAATAACACGCTAAATCTCTCCTAAGCAAAGGAGAGATTTGTTGTTGAATGCATTGTGCTCTATTTTCCACATTATTAATTTTCCTATAAAGCCACTTTAGCAATTGCATAGGAAGGGTGTTCGGTGCCATGTTCTACATCACAGTGGAATTCAGTGAACCAGACACCAGTAACAGATGCAAAGGAGGTCGCACCCCGGCGCACGCAGCCTAGCAGCACCTAGAAAAAACTGCATGTTTGTATTCCGTTCTGCCAGCTTTTCTGTGTCAACCATTTCCAGGCTTTTCTCTTCCTGTTTATTTAGTGAAAAGACAAGTATTTTTCAGATGATGCCCCCACATAATTCAGGATGGAGCCTGCATACTACATGGAAAGGGAAAATCAAAGAGGGAACAATTCTAGACATTCTTATACCATGTAACTCTCCTTACATTTCAGCCAAATCATTGGTATGTTGATTCACTCTGCTTTTTTTTGTTTGTTTTTTGTTTTTTGAGCTATTCTTACCACTTTAAAAGCACAGATGGGTCCTGAAATTAACACAGAAACCCTTCTTGTGCTGGCCTGAGAATAGTTACGTGTTGTTTTTTCAAAATGTGAAAGTAATTTAGGGTCATGGTTAGCTAAACCATAATGGTTTGCGGCAGTTGGAGATGTCATGAATTTAAATGTGACATTTAGCAAACGCACTAACCATCTGGCCCTGTAAAATGTATACAGGGCACCTCTCTGCTCCTCACCAGGGAAATGTTCATTGAATTACACTCTGATCAGCATCAATAATTTGTTTTATAGACCCAGTCATCACAAATCTGATTGAGTGGAGCTTTTTGCATTGGGAAGCTGACTTGCTGCCAGTTTTTCTGCGGACAGTAAAATGACAGTAAAAAGTTAGAAATCATTTCTGCACCCCAGCTGAGATTTTCATGGAACTGAAGGATGTTGATCTCATGGAGCCATCGCTTAAGCAATGAAGGCCTGGTGGGTCATTCACTGGGAATCAAGCTGGACCTCTAACCATAAAGCACAGATCTCAGCCACTGGAGGAGTCAATTACCTGAAAGCAGTTACAGGCTGGTCGTCCCTTATTCACTAGAGACGAACAAAATAATGCTTTGCCAGTGTTACGTTGTGAATCAGTCCATGTTCCACTAGCTACGAATGTTCATGAAAATTCACCCTCATGTCTCGCCAGCAGGGCTGCCAAGTCAAAAACCATCTTTTTTTTTGCTTATGGAAAACAGCTGTCACACTTGCACAGGCAGGACACTTACTTCAGTTGCCTTTTCTTGTAAAACCAGCATATGTGCACAGTAAAAGACAGTTCCTGCCTGGAACAGCTTAGAATTCAAACGGACAAGGAGTCGGGAAAGGAAGGACAACCACTTCCTTTTCACAGGTGAGGAACAGAGACACTAAATGAAGTCATAGTCTGAGTCCAAGCTGAGGGCTGAATCCATATCTTCTGAGTCTAGTTCGGGGCCTTAACCACAAGACCATCTTTCTTCTCTCTTGCTTTATAGCGTTGCCCCCATGGTGAGGGCCTGCATGAAATTGCAGCTTTCCTTCCAAGAGCAGGAAGCAGAAGCAGAGGTACGTATGGCTCTCCGCAGTCCTGCGGAAGGCAAGAACACCACCTGCAGACCAGATTCATTTTGTTTGGTATTGTCAATTTTGCTGCAAGTTAATGATTTATTCAAGGTCTCGCAGCGATGGATTTTTTTATTCAGACATTTTATACACACGTTTCCCCTTGTCTGCCTGGCTTGCAATGATATGAAGCCAGACAGGCAATAGAAAAGCAATGGAGGGAAAAGGAAGCCAGGTCAGCTAAAGGGTGGAGCAGTCTGTTTTAATCCTGATGTACACCAGGCACTTCTCCTGTAAGGCACCAACCTCCACTGCCTGGGCATGGATCCCAGCGGGACAGATACATGCCAAGGGAGCAACATTCCTCATTCTCGGATGGTCTGGTGCACGCATTAGGCTGGAAGGAGGCTGCTTTTAGTTCATGGAGAGATTTAAAAAGCAAAGAGCCACATTCTGCTCTTCGTCTCATGGATTCTAGTAGGTTCCACAGCTGTGGCTGAGAGCAGAACTTGGCCCAAGCATCCTGCAAAGGATTGACTCAGCTGTAAGACCACGTTAAAGGGGAAATTATTCGTTTAGCTGCTGTACCAGAGCCAGGAAGCAACTGCTAGGAATGGAGGCCCACGGTCCACGGCATTTAATCCAATGAACACACCACACCTGCGAGCTGACTGCGCACCAGCCCCAGCCATGCCATTTATATGGATTTGGGTCATTTATCCACTCTTGGTATCTGCATAATGTACCACAATGAACCTGGTGCCTTGCAATGGTCCCAGCAAGGGGAGTGACAGTTATCACCAGCCTCATTGAGGGGAAGGGCTGGGTCCTAAATTGAGGAGCAAAGTATTTCCTCCTCACAGTCAAGGCGGAAGGCTGGCTCAGATGGTCCAATTGGGCTTTTCCACTGTGAGTTTTTATCCCTTTTCTTCCCACAAACACTGTCTGTGAGAGAAGTTAGACTTTAAACATGGAAGGTTGGGTTGGTAGGAGTCTCGGCAGAGTCCGATAGCTCACTGGGCATGGAGAGTGAGTGACGCCCCCCCCCCCCGAGCCCTTCACGTGGCCCCCTCTGGGACAGGGTCAGGGATGTCAGCAGGGCAGCTTGCAGCAGGGGACTTTGCATCAGAGCTGTGCAAACAGCAGCTTTTGTATCCTTCACTGGCAGCTCCGAAAAATTGAAAAAAGAAATCGTGTCAACACAAAACCAAGAGTTTTTGGCAAATGAAAAGTCAAAAACCCCTTTTGTTTCAGATGAGAACATTTAAAAGCAGACTTCTAAACTAAAATAAGTTTTTGCATTTTAAAAAAATATAATTGAAGGAAATTTCTAGAGGAAATGTCGCTTCAACCCAAAACTTCCAAATAGTTTGTCATTTGGGGAATTTCTAAAGGGCTGGGATTTTTTTACTTGAGAAATGCAGAGTCTATGACACAAACACTTAGCAAATTAATGTTGGTTTGCTGAATTACTCATTAAAAACCCCCACAAGTTTTAGGCAAAAATCTTTCTCCCCGCTCCGCTCTGCATTGCTGCTGTCTGTGATGCAGCTCTTCTGTGATTAAACAAAGGATCTCCGCTCTCTGGCCAGCAGCCTGGCACCTTTACCATCACATTTAGCCTGTGCCTTGGACTCTGCTCCCATGCAGGGGAGTCACAAGGAGGAAGAACCTCCTTTACACACCTGTTCAGGGTACCCAGACTTGGGCACTGGGTGCCTAGGAGTAGCAGATCACCCACTTCCTCCCTCCCCAGAGCAGATGGGTGGGCAGTCGACACAGGTCTTGATGCTTGATGGCCAAAGTGGCTGAACTCATGTGGGAGGAAGGCGTAGGCCAGATAAAAGTTACTACCCCTCCCAGCCCCCCCACCCAGGAGCAAGGAGGCAGCAGGGGAGAATTATGACTCAGACAAATGTTCCCAAGTCACTCCATCTTCAGGGGCTACTCCTGCAGCGGTGCAGTGTTAGCCTCAGTCTTGAGCAAAGAGTGGCACTTACTTGGCCCCGGAGCGGGGCTGAACTACACTGGAGAAAATAACTTCTATCTGGACTACACCAAGAGCAAATTCCTATCGCTACCACACTGGCTCTGATTCTGAGTTGGGGAATGGACTGGTGCAGTACGCAGGGGGACGATGAAGCTAGCAAGCTGCACTCATGACAGATGGATGGGTGCCTGGAGATTCCCTCTGACACCAGCCACTTTAAAGTTAACAGGGAATACCACTGCTCATTGCTTGGACTGGAATGGAGACCAACCAGTGTCAGCTCCGTTAGCTTAATTAGCTAGCCATAAATAAACATCATTTACAAGACCTAAACATTTAAAACACCCTGTTAAGCATCTGAAACATAAATGCTTTAATTATAGAGGAGCTTAAGATTTAAATAACACTGGGATAAATGCTATAGAGCAGCTGTCTATGAATATTTTACAATGAGATTGCTCTCTGTTCTTCAGGTCCTTGGAGACTATCAGGTTGGGAAGAGCACATTCATTCTTTAAAGTGACTGTTTTCCTTTCTCTGTCATGTATGGTTACACTCCGCTGTCATTGCTAGCTTGCTGTCAGTGAAGGGGCCATGGTGAACACAGATGTTCAGGCTTCATCTGGGGCTATGGTAAATTCTGTGCCTCTCCAATGAACTCTAGCAAAACAAGCTCTTCCAAGGGCATAAGTGGGTGTTGGAACGTGCCCATGAAGGTCTCCCACTGACTTCAGTGGGCTTCGGACCCCATAGTCTGACTGCTGCTTCCCTAATCACTGGGCTGTTCGCTCAATCTGCCAGGATAGCTATTAAAAAAATAAATACAAATTACCAATCATACCAGCAAACCAGTGAGAAACTCAGCTGCTTTGTAAGAGCCTCATCCAGAGAACCTGAGCACATGCTGGGTCTGCTCGCGTGTTTAACAGTATATGTATGCTTCGGACCATGGCTCTGTTGGAGTCTAAATGCAGGACTCATGATTGTTGCTTGTAATATGGATTCACACCAGCACTTGTTAGGCCATCATCCCAAAACAATGCTGATAAGCCCTAATGCAAACAACAGTGTCAGAGGGTCAAATTCACTCTGTGAAGAGGACTAGAGATGCCACTTACGCCCTATTTTGAAGGGGCCACTCATATTTAGGCCATGTGCTGGCCTCTCTGCATGTTGGAGAACTTGACCCAAATGTGGAAATACTGACATTTCCAAGAGAGGCTGGTTTCATGGTATTCCAGGGGGCAGGATCTGCAATAGTGACCTGATTCTCATTTGCCTAAGGTTACTTCATACAGCTCTAGCAGTGCAAAGGTGTAAATATCATTTATTTTCACTTTAACCCCTGTATACACTGCCAAAATGGTGTCAAATAACCTTCGTGTAAGTAAGAATAAGGCTCAGGACAGTGGTTCTCGGCCCACAGGCTGCTTGCGGCTCTATCAGCACACGGCTGCGGCCCATGTGACCTCCTCAGGGCCACACAGGTAGTCTATATATTCTGTGGATGCGGCCCAAATAGCACAAGAACTGCATATGCAGCCCACAATGGTAAATAGACTGAGAACCACTAGCCCAAGGTATCATAAAAGAGCCTAGAATTACAGAAATTAGAGACAGAAAAGACCTGTTACATCATTCAATCCATTCCTCCTGGATAACCTGAGAGATATTTCCCAGCACCTCTCATTTCTACGGGACAAACCCTACATAGTGCTTGAGCACTTGCAACTTTGACTGGCTTCCGCAGGATCTTGGGATCTCTCTGGCTTTCCCTTGTGATTCTAGGATTTTCCATTCACATAAAACGTCCAGCTTCTTCTAAGAGACAAGGTGGGCAAGGTAATATCTTTTATTGGACCAACACTGCAACCAGCTTCTAATTCCGTGTATCGTTATTTCATGTATTGAGCGAAGAGTGTGTGAGATACGTTTGGAGCAGCTTTCAAGAGACATCCACATTTCTTAGCACTTACCCACCCTTCACTCCCCTGCTCCCACCCACTCTTTTTAAGTTTAACAATCAAGGTTTGAGTTCCTTCATGGTGAAAGGCAAAGAAAGCAAAACCTGAACATGGAATCGGTCAGAAATATGGGCCAAAAGTCCATCCTCCTTGGTCCCCAAACACGGCTTGGTGGTCACCCAGCACTGAAATCTGAACACATTCATACATGGGGGGGAGGGATAGCTCAGTGGTTTGAGGTTTGGCCTGCTAAACCGAGGGCTGTGAGTTCAATCCTTGAGGGGGCCATTTAGGGATATGGGGCAAAAATTGGGGATTGGTCCTGCTTTGAGCAGGGGGTTAGACTAGACAACCTCCTGAGGTCCCTTCCAACCCTGATATTCTATGATATCTTTTTAAATTAGTTTTATAGAAGTTCCTGAAAAATCTGCTGGATGGTTCTTCATTTCCTCTTGTTGCCCCAGAATGCATTGCAATTAGCCATTAGCTTTGCTGCAGAACTGAGCTGACCCACGTGAGTTCCAGATTTTCAAAGTTTATTTAGAGGCCAATAGAGGCCCCAGTCAAGATCCCCATCGTGCTAGGTGCGGTCCAGACAGAGATATACGACAGCAGTCCCAAGGACACAAGACAGACCATGAGTGAGGAAACGGGAGTTCTTTTAACCCAGGTTTACAAGTGGAGAATTACAACACAGAAACACTAAGTGACTTGGTCAAGGCCACATAGGGAGTCTACTTCAGAGCCAAGAATTGATCCCAAATCTCCTGGATCCCAGTCCAGTTCCTTAACCACAAGCCTGTCCTCCTCTCTACTCACCAAGCAAACAGCATAAAGTAAAACTTGTACCTCAAAGGTTTCAATTTTGTCTGGAAACTCCAGACTTCCTCTAGCTTGATTTAATATCGTTAACTCTTAATGGAACAGCATGTATGGGTTTTGTCTGACCATTAAAATTATAGTCATGGGCCTCCGTTCTTCTGTGAAACGAAAAAATATTCAGGTAAACAGCAACTGAATCAGGCTTCAATGAGAGCAAACAGCAGTGCGGTGAGTTTCACCTCCAGAAAAGGAGCACGCTTCATTCCCTGAATCTGGTAAAAACATCTGAGATGTATTGACTGCAAGCACTTAAGCAACTGCCTTAAGACAGTTATTTCCTGTCTCCCTGAATCTTCGCATTTCTTTAAACAAGATATTCTGCTTTCTCTATTATTTCCTATACAAAATAAATAGAAACTTGTGATTGGCATTTTTACAGACTCAAGCCTTCATTCCAGTTAAAATGACAGCAAGCTATTAGTTCAAGGAATTAAGTTACTATTGACTAGGAGAGGAGGAGAGAAACTTGGGCGTATATCAGGATTTATCCTTTGCTGATGGTAAACATCTGAAGTATGGGAGCCTGTCAGACATGGATCGCCTTTCACTTATTACCATGTATTGGTTAATTGTAATCAGAAAGGTGGATCAATATTGCAGAGGCTTTAGTGAAAGGTGCCCCTTCATACAGCGTACTGACATGATATCGCAATGTGCATTTTAGCTAAGCAGTTTGCTTTCTCTGCTCCAGGCTACATTATGGGCTGCAATAGTTTTTCAACCTGCTGCTGAAATCTATTATTGGTTTGCAGCAGCACCGACGTGTTCCAGGCCCTTTCCAGAGACATACAAGAAAGGACAACCGCCTACCCCAGAGAAAGCACAGCATAAGGATGGACAGACAGACAAACAGATAGGCAGAAATCAGGGAGTGCAAACCACAAAGAGATTTCACTATAGGCCGCACAATGGATGAAGGGCTTAGAAGTGGAGAAGGTAAGAGCTTGGCAGATGCGTTCAGGGAGGTCACACCATGCCAAGGGAAGGCTGGGAAATGATCGCTCTAAATGTTTCCTCAACACACTATGCATCACAGCAGGTACCTTCTCCCGGCTCATATCTGGAAGGGTTACCAGCACCCCAGGGAGACCTACCTGAGTGCAGCACAAATATGTGGCGGCACCCAAAAGCAAGATGCAGGAAGTAAACCGAGTAGGGGGTCTCAGCACTTGTAAGCCATAGAAAATAACTTGGCATTTTTATTGTTTTACCTGATTACTTTGCTGCTCCTCTCCATCACTCCCACTTTCAGGTCTGCCAGACCTAGAGGTCAGAGCGAGAGTCCAAAATCACAAGAGAGGAGTCAAGAGTCAGAATACCAGGAGACAAACTGGAGCTCAGAACCATGAGTTGGGAACCAGAGTCAGGCCAGGTCAGGATACAAGGGGGTCAGATGCCGGGAAATCAAGCCACAGGAGCAGGAAGCACAAGGAACACAGTCCATGGCAGGGCAGAACCCAGATGTTCAAACAGCTTCCTATGCCCTCTGCTTGCTTAAGCAGGGCCAGTGGGCCAATCAGCTGCCCTGGATCTCCACCAATCGGACCTTGGGGAGGAGCATCATCCTGGGGCTGGGCTTTGCAGGTCCCAGGTAAGCCCTTGTCAGCAGTTGGAGGGTTGGAGTGTAGCTCCTCCCATGAACCCTGCAGGCCTGGGGTTTTGACCTATGGGTCATGGCACACGCTGCCAGTGGCCATCCCCAAAATATTCACGCCAAAGCCAGTTAGGCTTTGAAAAAGGCAATTTGGTTTTGATTATTTGAAATTTTTCACAAATTTTTTATCGAAAATTTCAGATTTTTGGTTTCTCCTCCCTTTTTTCTTTTTCTCCCTTTCCCCTCTTTTCTCCTTTTTCCATTTTGCCACTAGAAGGGGTAGGGGTGGGGGGAGAGGAAAAGCTGAAAAACAAAAATGAAAACTGAATAAACACAAAAGGAAAAACCAAAAACTGAAAATGCAAAAACTTCTCTGTAAAACAAACAAACAAATGAACAAACAGAAAATTGGGGGAAAATGAAACCTTTTTGCAAAAAAAAAATTTTTTTTATAAAAAGCTTCCTTTTTTACCCCCCAAAAATTCCATTAAAAAACATCAAGCAGGTCTTGTTATGAGGCATGTTTCTAGACAGTTCCTGCTACCAGTGTGCTAACTGCACAGAGCTGAGCAGTGTGTGTCCAGAGGTTCACATCATCTCCAGGTTAAATGAGGCCGGCTGGCTGCTCCATCATACAAAACCGCCTGTCACCAGCTGCCTTGAGAAGTATGAGCCGTTTAACCTGCGTGTGACTCCCTTCTCTGCCTATATGGAGGCCAGATGCTGTATGGTGCCTTTCTTAAAGCAAAGTGGTCAAGAGAGGGAGAAAAGTCGAACATCTCAGGGACAGCTTGGGAAGCATTTTTCTCTTAGACATGAATTTTAAGCTGTGTCTACACTCCAGGCTAGGGGTGGGACTCCCCGGCTTGTGCACACTAGCGCAAGGGTTAATCCCAGTGTCGCTGCGGGAGCACACGTAGGAGCAACGGAAGCACCGTGAGCCATCCAGCACCCCATCTCACACTTCTGAGTCGAAGCAGACCATTTGCTGCTTCTCCTTTGAGTCCCTGGCACTATTTGTCTAGCACACGCCAGTTACTTAGCTCTGCTCAGGCTTCGTTTGCCAAGATATTACTGCTGAAAGGAAACTGTTTAATTTATTGAAATTATTTTCCTCTTCAATTGCTGTGTTTTGTTTGTGTGCTTTTTTCCACTGCCCTGGTTATTGTACCAGCTTAAGGCGTCTACATTCCAAATCGTGTGCTTTGTTTATGAACTTACAATACGTCTTAAGAATAATGTGTTTGCCTTTACTCTTTTCCTCTCTCTGTGTACATACTGTTCAGTGCTCCCAGTTTTAGTAATTAAAAGCATCCTAATACACGCCCGCCTTACTTTCCTTCTGGGAGACTTCAGTGCTTAGTTGTTTTATTAACGATCTTAGATCAAAGCAGTTGATTTATATTCATGTAAATAACAAAATTCATGGAGTCTCTCAATGAGAGGCTCAAGCTTCTGTTGATCACAGACTCACAGAATCATAGAATCTCAGGGTTGGAAGGGACCTCAGGAGGTCATCTAAGTCCAAAGCTCAAAGCAGGACCAATCCCCGACTAAATCATCCCAGATGCTTTGTAAAATGTATCATCTGTGGATGTGTGCATGTATTTTCACAGCACACACTCTGTGTTCAGAATCAATTAGCTAAATACATTTTCTTATCCTGAAAAGCACTCAGAAGAACATGAAGAAAATTTTGGAAGAATAACATTTACATTTTTATTTGGACTGTGTCCTAATGTTGCTGTTGCCTTCCAGAGAAGTTTGTTTCCTCTGCTAGTGGGCAAACCTCTATGGTTCAAAGGTTCTGTTTGGTTTTTGGAAGCACCCACAAGTTCACATAATTATCTGAAATTCCTCCTCTTTGGAGGAGAACTCAGATTTGGGATTTCACAAGCTTTCTGTCTCCCAGGAGATATCTGATTCCATGGTGCCTGGCTTTGGGTTAGTGGACAGAATGGATGAAAATCCTTTTACTTTGGAGGTATGCAAAACTCTGCAGTTTCACCTTGTAGGGATCCGTGCAGACATAAGCCTTGATCCATGTTATTTCACACATCTCACCTTTACTAGTTTCATTGCAAGCTTTGAGTTAAGAAGTGTCCAAAATCCCTATGCAAAAATCAATAAAAAATATTCCACCTGACTTCATGTCAAAATCAGTTTTAAACTTTTTTTTTGTCATGCATTGAATAGGAAACATCCAAATGTTTCCCTGCTAATTGCTTCACTTCTTTAAAGACACCGTTCAGTAGTTTGAGACCTGCAGCATATTTCATACAGCTGATGAGGACACCCATGTGGGTAAGGCTCTGTCTGTGTGCTGCAGGACATGTTATCCTAATTTGGATGAATTTGTCACATGTCCAAGGATTGAAAGTCTCCCTGTGACAAAGGATCAGGCCCATTTGCACCAGGTGAGGATCTGGCCCATAATGTGCTAATTTCCCATCTAACAATTTGGGCATAAGTAAAACAAACATACTGCAGTCTACAACGTCTCCCGTTTTCTGCCTGAAAAAGCCTCTTTTGATTGCATATGTGTACAAGGTGATAAACCACCATTCCTGTGTCTTCCCTTTAATATTGCCAGTTGGAATGTCTTGCAGATCTCGTCACTGTTTGTTAAACTGACATTGATATGGATTTATGCACAGGATAAAATATATTAAAAAAGAAAAAGATTAAAATGGATTCTCCATAAATGAAAAGGATTATGTCTTTGCGGCTCTGTATCAACTTGCTGGAACAACATCACTGTGTGTGTTCGTGGGAGAAATTGGCATTTCCTTGCAGAGTGATATTTGTAAAGTTAAGGTAGGCTTTAAGTATGAATCATTGTAGGCAATAATATACAATTAATACGTTTATGGACTTTGCCCCACAGCTTGCTCTTTCCCTGTCTCTCTGGATTATCTGTATGATTTCAAGATCTTTCACCATTCTATTCAGGGCCCAGTGCACCAGACCAAAGTGCTCCTAGTAAATATGGGGGTTAGAGAAGAACACTAAGGGGCAGGATGTTGGGGTTCCCTCAGACCTCTTCCACTTGGTTCCCCGAGAACTCAGTTCAACTCCAGTCTCATCACTCTGGTTCCTTCAGTTGGCATACAGCAAAGCTACGCTTTTTTTTTTTTGCCTCAGGAAAAAACATAGATACTGTTTTTTATGGCTGCCAAAAGGTCCTATTTTTTGAATAGCACCAGTATGGTGGGGTTCCCCCGAGACCTCTTCCACTTGGTTGCCTATGCTGCGTTGATCAGACTCAAACATAGGGGATGGGATCAGGGTATACCATCAATTCAAAGTTACACAACAAAACCCTTCCTTTGTATATACTTACACATCACATTACATTCATCATACATTGCATGCCAGGTTTGGGGATTGGCTTGGTTATTTTGCAGGAATCAATCCCTAGCATGGGTTCTCAAACTGGCGGTCAGGACCCCTCAGAGGGTTGTGAGGTTATGATGTGGGGGGGTCACAAGCGGTCAGCCTCCTCCCCAAAACCCAGTTTGCTTCCAGCATTTCTAATGGCGTTAAATATATTTAAAGGTGTTTTTAATGTATAAGGGGGGTTGCGCTCAAAGGCTTGCTGTGTGAAAAGGGCTCTCCAGTACAAAAGTTTGAGAATCACTGCTATACAGCATGCTCTGCCCACCCACTGTCCATATTTGACTTTCTCGTTACCTCATCTTTATGTTCCTTTATGCTTCTCTTGTTGACTGTAAATGGTCCCCTGGGTGTTCCCCCTTATCTGAGCTAGTGCCGACATTCTGCATCCAGCCTGGAGATATGTTTGCCTCCCTAGTCCTGCCTCCCAAAAAATAAGACCTCACCCACGTCTGATTACTGACGTCAGGCCAGGCCTACCCAGGACACCTGGGTTGTATTTCCAACTCTGAAAATGCCTTGCTGAGTGACCTTGGGCACATTGCTTAACGTTTCCTTTCCTGAGATTACCCAGCTATATACCCACCACACCTGAGCTCTTGTCACACTTAACTCACTAACATTTCTGATGAGCTTTGATAGCCCTGGCTATAAAGGCCTGTCAGGAGGGAAAGTATTATCCTACTTTGAAAGTTAAGAGGTTTCTTTTAAACAACTTGCTCGCTGAACAATAGCTTGTTTACTCACAGCCTGCTTTGCAGAATTCCCTCACCTATTAAATAGCATCATCCTCAACCCAGATGAAACAGTAGAAAATGTCCAGCTATTTGCACCAGATAACTGAGTATCCTCTCTCCGTATTCACCTCAGGTCCCCTCCTGTGACTGAGATTTCTCAGGGACTTGGGTGCCCAAATCCTAGTGCCTAATTCCCTTTGCATAGTTTGCGAATCTCAGCCTGTATGACCACAGAAGAGAACTGAAACCAGCAGGTGTGGCCCCAAATAATCTCCGGTGACAGTGCACTGTGCATGCATATTGATAATTCAGGCCCTTTCCAATTGTACTTGAAGACTAAAACTAGTATAAAGCAGCCACACATCTTTAGAGCATCTCACACAACAGGCTTGATTCGCTGACTAATTCATTGGAAGGAATGTCTCTTTCCTTCCACCCAGCCCTCCCTTACCCCCAACCCTTGCATGGAGAAGGGCTGCAGCCTCCTCTGGATATTTCTAGTGAACTGCTAGAGCCTCATAGTGGCACTTTATTGTAACTAACCTGACTGTGACCGGCATGAGATTCACCGCCTGCTTCTGCTTTGGTGATATTTGGTGCTATAGCACTGCAGGCAAAGCAAACTAAACTTTAGGAAAAAAGATACCTAGCAAGCTGCATTCCTCTGATTTCAAATGACAGCCCCCATCACACTTGCGGCCATGTAGGAAAGCAGCTGTGCGATGACTTGCCCAGTGTCTGAGAGATGCACAATGGATGTCATAGAAGGTTAGGGTTGGAAGGGACCTCAGGAGGTCATCTAGTCCAACCCCCTGCTCAGAGCAGGACCAATCCCCAATTTTTGCCCCAGATCCCTAAATGGTCCCCTCAGGGATTGAACTCACAACCCTGGGTTTAGCAGGCCAATGCTCAAACCCCTGAACTATCCCTCCCCCCATCAGAGCACTGTCTCCAACAGGACCCCTGGGAGGGGGCCGTTCTTTGGCCAACACCACAGAAAAGTTAATTTTATGGTAAAGGAAAAAGAGGGAGGGAGGACTGATGATGGGAGGAGGAGACATCTTTCTTTACTGATTCTCATGCAGCCGGCATGCTGCCTTCTGGGCAACCTGGCTGCCTGCAAATGTCCAGTTTCCCGGGGAGCCCTGGGGAAAAGAACTAGAATAATTTTCCATTCTGTTTCATTTTCAGATGGGTTCTGGCCAAGCCGGAAGCAGAAGTGCCAGAGTCCCACAAGCAAGGCTATTCTTCTAGTATTTGTGCCCAAGCAGAAGGATGTAGCAAAAGAATCATGAGAAAGTTCATCCTCGTCCCTTTAAGAACCAGTGTAGCAGACCCTGGTAAGCTGGATAGCTCCAGTAAAAGTTTGGCTTTGAGAGAGAAGGGCTGACCCGGTGATAAGGACACTAACTGAGCACTCATGAGACTGCAGTGCAATTCCCTGCTCTGCCACTGGCTTCCCATGTGACCTTGGGCAAGTCACTTAGTCTCCCTCAGTTCCCTGAATGAACCGGAATTCCTGGCCCCCCTCCCATTGCCTTATAACCAGCTGCAATGACCCCAGCCCAGCCTCCATGCAGGGCGTGTCTTTTGTAGCTAAGAGCCCAAGGAAAGATTTAGGGTGAAATCTCTTCCACACCCCCCGAGCAGAGACCTGTGCACCCCTGCAATGCTGTATGTGATGGGGATGAAGTGGGGTGGAGGCAGTGTGGCCTTGAGCTGATGCTAGTCACAGAGCACGATTTCATCCCAGTGAAACAGAGTCAGTGCAACGCTTTAGTATCATTCATGATCATTCTTGTAGTAGCACCAAGAGGCCCCAGTGGAGATCCCCGGCCCATTGTGCGGCACACCATACTTGCACTCTCTGTCCCATGCAGCTTATCGTCTTCATACACAGGGCAGGCACACAGCGGAGAGGACAAAGGAAGTGTTTATCATGTAGGGATCTGATTATTAAAATAACCCCAAGACTCCGGGACTGCTCCAATACCGAAAAGGCCTGATAATCCTCTCAAGGGGCTTTAAGTACCTAAATCCGCTGCTACCAACTCTCACCATTGTATCCTGACTCTTGTGGTATATGGTGTTTTTCTAAAGGCACCGGAGTCCGTTGGTTATGTCAGAACCTCAGCTTGTATTTAAAAAAAGAAGTTTCTAGCCCTCACAGTTACCAAAAAAAAACAAAAAAAGCATGGAAGCGTGACTTCCTAAAGGCTCAGCAACTGGAAGGGGGGAAACGCCAGCAACCTGAGCTGTATTATTTTTTCAAAATCTCATGGTTTTAAAACCAATCTCATGATTTTGGAACACCTGGAGCTGGCAATAGAGTAACTCACTTAGGCTCCTTTGAAAATCACATTCTAAACCCCACTCTCTGTGCTATACGAAAGAAAGGCAGAACTTCAGTGAAACTTCACCAAAAATATCTGTTGGTAATTGTTGCTCTGACTCATTTTTCATGCATTTTCATGTAAAAATACTTATTGCAAACTGTGCAGAAAGAATTGAAATTAGAAAATACCATGAATAGAACTGAGCAGTGCATTGTGAGTCATTTTATTATTTAAACTAGTTTCTGTCAGTTTAGCAGGGAAATTAGACAAAGAGAACATGCAAAAGAAATATTCCAGCATTCAGAACATTTCAGAAATGATATATCTGCAAAAGCTTCATTGCCTTCCAGAAAATTGATTTAATGCTGGTACCCAAACTGTGCCATTTAAATTCCAATACTGATAACTAATGGCAGAAAGAGAAAAGACCTGAAAGAAAAGCACTACATGTGAATTAAGAATAACTTTTGACAATGACTACAAAGTATTTTTCTTTCTAAATCTACGGTGTTGTTTCATTTGTTGATGATATGGACACTTTCCCAGTTGCCTGGAGTAGGTAATTCAATGTAACCTATCAGCCAGCCATCTGTTCTAATTGGACGTGCTGCCTAGAGAAACATTATAAATATGCAAAGAAGAACTAAAAAAAATCACCCTAATGGAATATCTGGGTAACAATAGCTTTAATTATTTTCTTTTGTTCATGTGATTTGCTGCAGTGAATGAAATATTGGAGCAACGTTGTGAAGAAGTGAAATGAGACAAATGAAACTTAAGCAAAAGGTGCCTGTTAGGAATGAATCCACACTCTTGTAGCTCTGTTTTATTGTCTTCTGTTAGAGTTTTACAATTTTCCTTTTCATTCCTCTGCATCGTCTTCTGCAGAAGAATCCCATGCACCACTACAGACTAGGGACTGAATGGCTCAGCAGCAGTTCTGCAGAAAAGGACCTAGGGGTGACAGTGGACGAGAAGCTGGATATGAGTCAACAGTGTGCCCTTGTTGCCAAGAAGGCCAATGGCATTTTGGGATGTATATGTAGGGGCATTGCCAGCAGATCGAGGGACGTGATCGTTCCCCTCTATTCGCCATTGGTGAGGCCTTATGTGGAGTACTGTGTCCAGTTTTGGGCCCCACACTACAAGAAGGATGTGGAAAAATTAGAAAGAGTCCAGTGGAGAGCAACAAAAATGATTAGGGGACTGGAACACATGACTTATGAGGAGAGGCTGAGGGAACTGGGAGTGTTTAGTCTGCAGAAGAGAAGAATGAGGGGGGATTTGATAGCTGCTTTCAACTACCTGAAAGGGGGTTCCAGAGAGGATGGATCTAGACTGTTCTCAGTGGTAGCAGATGACAGAACAAGGAGTAATGGTCTCAAGTTGCAGTGAGGGAGGTTTAGTTTGGATATTAGGAAAAACTTTTTCACTAGGAGGGTGGTGAAACACTGGAATGCGTTACCTAGGGAGGTGGTGGAATCTCCTTCCTTAGATATTTTTAAGGTCAGGCTTGACAAAACCCTGGCTGGGATGATTTAGTTGGGGATTGATCTTGCTTTGTGCAGGGGGTTGGACTAGATGACCTCCTGATGTCCCTTCCAACCCTGATATTCTATAATTCTATGATTCTATGATTCATTCACGGTGGACGGATGAAGATCTTGCTTTCTTTGGCTTACATACAAACTGGTAAATCATGAGTGAGGCAAATAACTCCTCTAATTTTCCCATCCTACAAGGAAAGTGCTTGGAATCCACTTTCCATTGAGTGGGCATCACACACTGCAATTTGACAATGGGCGAGACATCTTAATAAATAAGGCAGAGGAACCTTCATCAGTGGCCTGGTCTTTTAAATTCATTTTCTTCTCCATGGTAACAAAACATGATAGACAGCAGCAGGAAGCCTGATGTCTCCAAGAAATCATTTGATCACTTAGGCATTTTTTTAATTTACTTTTTCTGTGTTATTTTTAGAGGATTTTTAATGTTCAGTTTCAACAACCCCACCATTATCAGAGAGAGAGAAGGAGAAGGAGAAGAAAAAGAATACTCAAAGGGTTTAAGGGTTCTCTTCTCCGAAGGAAAATGATCTTACATCGTTTTAAACATTTTAAAAACCGAGCTGACTCCAGTGCTTTTGATGATGACTTCAGCAGCTTGCAGAGCAATTTAAGGAAATGAAGAGAGCTGAAAAGTACAATCTATAGTAAAACTACGAGATTATCCCATTTGAGGGACGGAACAGCACAGTCGTTCCTGACTTCTGAGCGAAGTTGTCATTAAACGAGCATGGTGAATGGAGGAATTTGATGCATGGCTGCAATACCCAGGATTGCTATGGGAGGGTCACGGAGAGGTCAGCGTTCAGTAGAAAATTGTTGGAAGCAAGGAGCCAGATTCTTCTCTCAGCGTAGACACAGAGTAATTCCAGACTTTCTCATGGGTTCTTTCCACATTTGGAGGCTCATGGGGTCAAATTCACCCCGTGCAGCGGAGCCACTACAAGGTCTAGGAAATTCCTACGTCCCACGTCAGCCTACAGGGTAGACAGCAAAGTGGTTCGAATCCTGGTATCAGGCCAACGCTCAGACACCCCCCAGTGTCTAAAGAAAACACGAGGAAAGCTGCTGCTGCCACCGGAAAGTCTCCCGGATGGAGATGGAGGCTACCTGGTTATAGCAGCCTCCCTATAGCTCCCCTCTCATTGGAAACCTGCCGTCACACTCAAGCGGTTCAGAAAACAAGAACTTGACTCATTTTTATCCAAAAAATGTTCCTGTTTTTCACTGAATTTTTTTACGCCAAAATATCCCAAACACCCTAAAGTAGAAGCAATTAAACAGGCTGAGACAGACTGCCCCAGGATGCACTAGGTCTCATGTAAGATCTGGACTGGATTCTTAGGGGGTTTCTTGGCTTCAGTCGCTTCCAAACCTTAACCAGGGAAACCGCTTGGAGATCTATCGAGGGGAGTCATTTGTGCTTAAGCCGCATGGGCTGGATATCGCAGGAGACTTTTGCAACTCTCTCTTTGTTTCTCCTATTTGTTGGTGATTGAGTTCCAGTTTGCCTGTTGAGTGATAAGGGTGTGATCGGTGTCTGCAAAATATCCGCAAACGCCTCTCCTCATCTGGGGTCTACTTCACCATGGCAGTGGCAGATGCTGACTCAGCGTGAAACTGAGGCTTTTCGGTCCATGAACTGGTGTCCTTCAGATTGGATAACAGCAATTCGCTGCGGTCTGGCTTGTCTGATGCAGACTTTAATCATCTCTCTCACTCGTACAGGACTCCGCAAAAGAAAAAAGGGGGGCCAGCCTCAAGCATTAAATGCAGCCTGGTCCAGCATCCAGCCGTGCTGATGTACCCTCCTGCCTCTCTTCCCCCAGGGGCGACAGCAGATGGGGGGAGGGATAGCTCAGTGGTTTGAGCATTGGCCTGCTAAACCCAGGGTTGTGAGTTCAATCCCTGAGGGGGCCATCTGCGGGGGGAAAAAATTGGGATTGGTCCTGCTTTGAGCAGGGGGTTGGACCAGATGATCTCCTGAGGTCCCTTCCAACCCTGATATTCTGTGATTCTATGATTCCAGCTCAAAGGACTCTGCAAGGTCCCTTGCCAAGTGCTGCTTTAGATTTGTGTCTTGGCTCTCTCCTTCCCAGGCCTCTCCCGCTTAGTGCCTAGCCATTGGCACAACGTGGTCCCGAATGCCCAGTTGTTGGCGCTGTCTCAGAGAGAGGATGCTTGGCTCGCTTCTGCCACGCCTACCGCTGCCTGCGTAACCCAAGCTTGAGTTCTGGCTCAGTGGTGGAGATTTGAATTAATTGCCTTCTAGGAAGTGGAAGAGCCACAGCGCCCGCCGCCCGATGGCGGACTGTTAGCGCAGATTGCTGCTGTCACGAGGCAATCTCAGACTGTCTCTGCAGCAGGTCACGTCTCGCTTTGACTCAGAAAGCGCCTCCTTGCCCCTCAGTCTATCTTAGGAACTGATCTGGTCCTCCTCACCGGAGTACCTGAGAATGTCACAACATCGCCGGGAGGCAGGGCAGTGCTATTACCCCACGCCACTGCTGGGGAACTGACACAGAGAGGCTAAGTGACTTGCCCAAGGTCACCCAGGAAACGTAGGACAGAGCAGGGAATTGGACCTGGGTCCCCTAAGTGCTAGCCGAGTGCCCAAACCACCAGACAAACCTTCCTCTCTGCACAGCCACGCGAGCAGCCTGTCTCGAGGAGGACTGCTCCGTTTGTGCACCAGCTTCTGCCTTCCATCTTGACAAATGCACCAGGGACTGAACAAGGGAACTCCAGGGCTAAAAGCTGTTAGCTCTGGAGCTCTCTTGTTTGAGACAACGTGTGGTTGAACTGGAGCATATTTTTTAGCAGCCAATCTTGAATTTAAGGTCTCCAAGTGATGGAGAATTTAACACATCCCTAGAAACTCTTCCCATGGTTAATCGTTCTCACAGTTAAGAATTTTTGACTCAAGTCTGAACTTTGCTAACTTGAACGGATAGCCACTGTCTGCTGCATTAAACAGACTTACAGAGTCAGAGATTGCAGTCTACGGGCCTGCATTTGAGATCATCTCTCCCATTTTGAGGGCAAACTGGGAAATATCTCAGAGGCAGCTCTGTCCTTCCTAGCTGCTCCTGTCTATTCTGTGCAGCCAAGCTCAATTTATGCTCAAACTTCCCTTTCCTTTCTTTTGTACCTGGCAGTTATTCTGGGTTGGGGATGTTTGTATAGGACCAAAGGAGGAGTGAATATGCTGGCAGGAGGAAAACACAAGCACCAGAGGCTCTGCTGCTTCTTAGCCCCGGCATTTAGCAAGGGGAGTAGTTGGTTAGTGGAAGAAGTGGTTTTCCTGCAGTGCTGAGATGGTTAAAGTAAATTGTTTTTCGATCAAAGACCACAATATTTTTTTCTCCCCTGCTTCTCAGCTTTGAAATAAAATATCATCCCATAAAGAACAATAAGACTGAAAAGAGGCAGTTGTGATAAAAGCTTTAATTTAATTTCAAGAGATATTCAGAGCCCACAATAAAGCTCTGGCAGTACAGAGCCGTCAATTCGAGCCAAGGATGAAATAGTCAGGGAAAGACACTCCGGTGAACACCACTTTGCATTCTCCTCAGCTTTGCCTGCCTCTCTCCCCTCCTGCTAGAGCCTCCCTGTGTATGCAAATACGGGCAACAACTCTGCCTACACTCGCAAACCGCAAACCGGAGTGCAGGGAGCTGTAACAGTTCAGATAAGAGGAGATCAAGTAGCAGAGGCAGGGCAGGGGCATTCCTGGGCAGTGTTCATGTATAGATTTACAGGTCTGGGACCTATATGAGGATTGTTCAAAGTCAATGGCCGCCCACAGCTCATGCATGGCCTTTAAAATACCTGATTTCCCCATGAAGCCCAGTTTTCAATTCCGTCCACCCAGTCCCAACCTTCCCTGGTCCTGTGGTTACTGCACCGGCCTTGGGGTCAGGACAGCTGTGCCGCAGGTGTCCTTGGGAAAAATAATGTAATCTCTCCGTGCTTCAGTCGCCCAGTTATAAAATGGGGATAGTCAGACCCTTCCTGCATCTGACGCATCTGTATCGACGGAGAGGTCTTTGGGGCAGGCCTTGTCTAGACTGGGACAATGAGCGGTGCTGCAAAAGGCGTTAGCTAGCGTGTTAATTGATGGGAAGGCAGTGCCTAGCAAGACGAAGCCACAAGGTGCAGGAGTAATACAAGCTGAGGCTCATAGGCATCTTGTGGCAAAGGGCAGGTATCTGTCCCCGCATACAGGTAAGCCAGGTACCTTTCTCCCCCATACCAGGGATAAAGTACTTATGCCCCCCTCATACTCCCCAGTACATAAGTGGCTGCATGGAATAGGGATCGCTTGCCCTATCCAGGCATCAGGCAATGGTGGGGATGGGGGTGACGGGGGGAGGGGGAGTTTCCCTCTCTCTTACAGGCCCAGCTCAATAACCAGCCAAGCACAATGTTGACTTTCAACACCCAAAGTTCCTTCCCTGGGGTTTTCTGAAGGTAAACAGCGCCTACAGTAACCACGCCATCATGACAAGCTGGAGGTCTGGGGCCCAGTGGCAGGGAAAGTCCAAGACGACTGGAGATCTCCAACTTGCTGCAGCCTTCATCTGCTTTCACAGCCGTTGAGATCCGAGGACCCTCTTATGCCTGATCCACCATTGAGGACTTAGGGGTTTGGACCGGGCTTTTCTGGGACCTCAGACTTGTTCACCTTGGGAGACCCTGCCAGGAACATGAAGCTCTCGACAACTTAGCTCTGATGATCATTGGAACATGCAAGCCTCTTCACCCCAACAAGGTGACGGTCCCCAAAGAGGACACCCAGAGTACCCCTGCCATGTTACACTGCCATGTTCTGCTACCAAGACATTTGGAAGTGCCTTGCAAACATATATAGTTGTTTTTTTTTAACTTTTGCAAAAGTTTTGGAATAAAAACAGAAAGTCTGCGGAATGAATGGTGGAGAGCAGAGAGGGCAGAACTACGATTACAGAGAGAACATTTTGTGAGAGCAGAGTTAAACTGAAAGATGCTGCAGATTAAGATTTGCTGGTGCCCCATTTCACTGGCAAATCCTGGCAAAATGTTTTTCATGTAAATCGCTGGCCCCATTGATATAGTGCTAGAACGTGTAGTGTTGAGTTGTAGGGAGTAGGTGTAAATTATAATTACATTCACCTTGAGTCTCCACCTCGGAGCCAAAGAGGAGTAAAAGCACTTCAGAGTAGATGAGAATCAGACTCTAAAAGTAGAGCTGGTGGACCATTTTCCATCAAACCTTTTTTGGGAGAAAATTTGGATTTCTGACAAAACAAAAGCTTGTGCAGAAACTGTTGGCCTTTGGTGATCTCGGTGGAATGTCCCTGTGAATGGATATAGCTGTTACAAAGGAGGTCAGTCATCAGCGGGTTAATTGATGCTTGAATGCTTTCTGTATGGACGCAGCACTAGTACGTTATAATACTATCCTACCGTCAAAAATGTTCTAACTCCCAGACATGATGGGACCTCCCAGGCTTATTCAGCTCCCATAAAAGAGAGCAACAAAGTCTTCTCTGCTCTAATTCCTTCTATCAGAATTGAGGTTTTTGTTATTTGTAGATATTGCAGGTTCTGATCACCGTCGAGGGCACATAGGAAAGGCTTGTAGATCTTCAATTACTTGGAAACTACAAGTAGGACTTGGGAGGGGGAGCAAGGAGATCACACTCTGGGTGAATTCATTTGGGTTTAAAACCTGTTCTCTCACCTGTCTCAAAACCTGTTCTCTCATCCTGTTTGCTTTGACATTGGCTTCACCCCTGCTTATGTTTCCACTACAGAGGAGAAAAGTAAGTTGGATAAAAGAAGACCTGGGTCCATCACCCAACTACGGGTTCCATTCTCAAGTGGACATTGGACAGAGTAGTGGGCTCCCCTGAAATAGTTTGTTGTCATTATTTCCAGCCAGATGGGAAGCAAGGTACTGAAAACCTCAACAGGGATCTCTCAGTCCATTCCTCATAGTTTCAGACATGAAGGTAGTGAAGGCCATATAAGAATCTCAGTATTGCCAACCCTAAACATTCAGAAAGGATAAGCCAGTCCCACAAACTCATGAGATTGGCTAAAAAAACATGAGATTTTTAAAAACAATAAATATTGTGCTCTTTTCACTTCTTATTTCTGTGCCTTTAGCATGCAGCTGGGTCACATTTCCAAGCTTCTATCTGCAACCACGAGGGCTAGAAACTTACTTTTGTTTTTTTAATGAAAAATAAGTTCCTTTTGTAATCACATGATTCCAGGAGCTGAGTCTTCAAGAAAAACACCAAATATTGTAAGACTCGCAATAAAATTATGAGTTTGCATCTAGACAAGAAGACAGGAACTCAGAGTCCAGAAGATAGAGGGGGGAAAAATACCCGCAATCATTTTATTAGAAGCGTAAAACTTTAAATGTGAGTATCAATTAGTTGAAGCCATGACTGAGAGCTGAGATGGAGTAGTCAGCTTTGACATTCGCTGGACTCTGGTGTTTTTAAAAGAAAAAAGAAGAAGGGGAAGAAGCAAAAAATAAAAGAAACATAGCAGCTAATCCCAAGCACTGAGAAAAGGTCGTGTGCTCTGATATGAGTCATTAATTTTCTTAGAGCAGTGTTGAAAAGGTTAACTTGATTTACAAAATGTAATTTAATTTACTATGTGTTGTGTACCTTGTTAAAAGAGTCCAATTATAGCGGCTAATTCTGTGGACTGATAGATGTGTTATGGTCTCATAATAGCCCAGTACGAAGGGGAGTATCTGCCAGTTTAATAATTAGAAGCTGCTTATCGAAATTATGGGGTGGGCGGAAGAAGTTCTCAAAGAAAAACCTGTTCTCTTTGTATCTAAATCCCATTGTGTCGCCCGCCATCTACCCATTCTGCCAGACAATAAATGATTCATTTGGAAGCAGTGCTCTGTTCAGAGCAAGTTTATCTCGGCCCGCTGTGAGAGAAAGAAACCCCCCAAATATCTACAGATCAGCCCAGGTTTGGTGCTCAGCCTTCACTTTGTTAATTCCTCTAATTAAATCAGATCTGCTGACGCTGCTGTTTATACAGACACGTAAAATACCAGCTCCTCCATCCCTCCCGGAGTCAGCTAGCTGCAGACGGGAGGGATGAGGGGGAACCCTTTGTCACAGAAACGTTGCCTGCATACTGACCTTTCATCGGCTGTCGCTCACAAAAGCTGGTGCTCAGATAAATGGGTTCGTCTCTAAGGTGCCAAAAGCCCTCCTGTTCTTCTGACTGACCTTTCAGTAGAGCAACCAGCTAAATACCACAGGCCCTGAGGACACCATAGGGGAAAAGCAGCTCAACCGCGGGACAGTCCCCCTGCAGCAGGAGAGAAGGCAAACTCTGCGAAGAGCCGCTTCCAGCAGAGACCAGCTCAGCACCACTCCAATCTTCTTCGCCTCCCCAGACACAGATATTGTGGCCGCAGCATGGAGAAGGGTGCAGGCAGATGCAGGTAGTCGGTCGGACTCCATTAACTGGGCAAGTCGGCTCCAGGGTCAGGCTGGAGGGCAGGACAGACAAATGAAATAGAAAACAATAAACCAGCCCGTCAGAATGTTGGGCTGTTTTAGGGCTGAGGTGGAGAATAACTGAGACGAGTCTAATGCCATTCATGTAAATCTTGATGCAAAGTTATGGGCTCAGTTCAGGAGTAAAGGGATTCAGTGCCATTGCCCGTGAAATGCAGGTGGTCAGACTAGATGATGTAATAGCCCCTTCGGACCTTAAAATGTCTGAATCAATGGAAATCGATGGGGTGCCCTTACCTGGAATAGGATGTAAATTCTGCTCAGCCTGTCTCAGAAAGAGCAGAGAGGCAAAGGAAATGATTAAAGTCACGGAAAGATTTCCCAAAAGGACAGAATGAAACCTCTGGGAGTGGGACTGCGTAGTTTAGAGAGGAGATGATGAATCTGGGAGAACACATTAGGGGTGTCCGAACTAATGAATGGTGCAGAGAAAGTAAAGCACACACATCTATTTACCAGTTCTCATAATACAAGAACAAGGGGACAGCCAATGAAACGGAAAGGCACTGCATTTCAAACTGATATGGCCTTCCTTTTTTAACAAAATGTATAAGTAACCTGTGGAACTCACTCCCACAAGAGATCATGGAGACCAGGAGCTTAGCAGGATTCAAAAAAGGACTGGACATTGGAATAGATAGTGAAGCCAGCCACAGCTATGCTAGACAGTCACAATCTAACCTCTCAGTGACACACGTAAGAAGGAACTTCCCACAGGGGCGGATTATTCCAATAACCTTAGAGCAGTAACACAGAGAGGCAGCTGGGATACCACAGGTCAGCCCTGAATTGCTTGGGCTTCTGAACTGCTTTGAACCATCAAGAAAGTTTGATATGTAGCGTTCCTAAGGGCAGGGCCTCGATCGCAGCTGAGTGGTCTGTTCCAGTGAGCAGGTGGTAGGATGCTGGACTGGGGTATCTTGAGAGGAAGCTGGGCTTGGTCCCCAGGCTGCCCCAGGCTTCCTGTGTGACCTGGGGCAAACATCTCTGCATCTCCACTGCCCATCTACCAAGTGGAGACATGAATCCTTCCTTTGTCTGGTCCATCGAGGCCCTGGCGCGTCAGGGCAGGGCTGTCTCGCGATGTGCTTGTGCAGTGCCCAGCACCACGGCTGTCACGGAGTGGGGGATTTCTCTCCCCTTTTTGTGACAAAGGGCTGAGCTGGGTCACAGTTGGGTATCCCACAGGGAGCTAGGCCTCTCCCTCCAGCCTGGACTTAGGTACCTCGGCCCTGCCCCTCCCCTCAGCATTTCCTGTTGAGCAGCTCTCTCCTCCGTGTCCTGGCTTCTGCGAATCCCATTCTCTCCGTGCGTTGTGTAGGGAGCCGGGGCGCCCAGCTCAGAGCTGTGGATTCTAGCCGGGCACCTGAGCATTGCGATGCCTGAGTCCCTGTGTGTATTTATCCCTGTCTCACTGCATGCTTGTACAGCACCTAACGGAGCCCCAGTCTTGGTAAAGGCCTCGAGGTCCTACCTGGAATACAATGATAAATACTGCTGGTACAGGAGGGACCATGGGTCTGTGCTATTTGTTATCCTAGCATGCAGCATCTGTTAACAATGCCCAGGGTACATGAGCTGAGATGCACACAGGAGAGAGGACAGTGTTGATGCTAACTCAGCATTGCAAGTACTTTGGCACAATATTAGCCTCTGTCAGACTCCTCCTCAAACTCTTTGCCACAGCGCCTACAAAGAATACTTGACAATGGTGAGACCACTGCCTATCAAGGTTGTCTTATTGTTCACTAGCACTGCCCGTCCATCTGTATCCATCTGTCGTCTTATAATCAAATTGTAAGCTTCTTGGCGCAGGGATCACCCTTTTGGTCTGTGTTTGTACAGAGCCTAGCACGATGGGGTCCTGACTGTTGATTAGTGCTCCTAGGTGCTACAGTAACACAAATAAATAAATAACCTCTCCTGATAAATAAAATGCATCTATATTAGACTTTTCTAAAATACCTGAATTAAGTCCCACAGTACCGGCAGTTTTAGCTAAATGAACCGAGGGGTTCTGTTTAACAGCGCTGTACAGCATGAGATAAGAAAAGCTTATTCTTGTATTAACCTTTCTAAGTCCCATTACTGTGACAGTGTTTTGAAACTTTTCTGACATCTTTAACAATTCAAGGATTTCAAGACCTTCTTATCAATCTGGAAGGTGAGGATGTTGGAAAAAATTACTACTTCTGTGTCAAAATAATCCCCAATCTCTTTACCTTCCCTCTTCCAAACAATGCGATCTCTTCAGCATTTCCCCAGAACTACAGTAAATTGCACCCACTGAATGAAATAAGAAAACTTCATCTTGTGATAGGTTTCAGAGTAACAGCCGTGTTAGTCTGTATTTGCAAAAAGAAAAGGAGGACGTGTGGCACCTTAGAGACTAACCAATTTATTTGAGCATAAGCTTTCGTGAGCTACAGCTCACTTCATTGGATGCATACTGTGGAAAATACAGAAGATGTTTTTATACACACAAACCATGAAAAAATGGGTGATTATCACTACAAAAGGTTTTCTCTCCCCCCACCCCACTCTCCTGCTGGTAATAACTTATGTAAAGCGATCACTCTCCTTGCAATGTGTATGATAATCGAGGTGGGCCATTTCCAGCACAAATCCAGGTTTTCTCCTCCCCCCCCCCCCCCATCTTGTGATAGCTTCATCCTGTGGGATCGACTACCAAGGGAGCTCATCAAAATGCAGCGCCTCAGATTAAAGGAAGGCAAGGGGGTCAGGACAACAAGGGCCGGGGGGGACAGGACTCCTGGGTTCTACTCCCAGCTCTGCCATTGACTCACTATGTAAACTTGAGCAAATCACTTAACCTCTCTGAGCCCCCGATTTACCAGTTAGTGAAATCGGTATAATATTTACTGACCAACTTCATGTCAGAATTATCATGAAACTAAATTAACTAGTATTTGTAAAGAACATGTAGATCTTCAGGTTAGAGTTTTTAGAGACAGGCAAAGAATTACTAACATGTTATTATTGCTAATTAAATAAAGACATAGTACAGTTTGCCTGTTAAATTGCAGGAAACCACAGTGGACTCATAAACCTTTTTCTGTGGACCAGACAATAGAGGGAGACAAAGACATGCCTGGCCTATGAGCTACATTGTATCCCACTTACACCAGTGGGTAAGGTGGGTGCACCACTGAAAACCAGGCTGGGAGGACTACGATTGCCCACAAAGATGAAAAGAAGTCAGGACGAATGGTCCTTTAGAGTCTCCAGACCCTTTAGACTCTTGATTCCTCACATTCTAAAAAACGAAACGTTGTGTGAATCCTTTGGTGCAACAGCGATTCTGTCTGCAGCCTTTGTCCAATCAAATTGTCGTCATCCATTTCACTTTCTCATGCATACATTAATATCTTGGCAGGCAATTTGTCCCACAGAGAGAGCGCTGCCATAGACAGCAGATCGCACAATAATTAGCGTCATCAGATGAAAAAACCCGCAGTTCATATTGTCAGAATATTAAAGGGGAAATTGTAATTTCTCAGCTGCAAGGAGCACTTAAGCAAATTACATCTATTAAGAGGCTACGGCTCTGAGAGCGACTTTAAATCTGACGCACTGAGAAAACATCTAGGCTGGATGTGCGGTATCTATTTGTCATTTGGGGTTTAATATTTACTTGTGTTGATGAGACTTTGTCATGCTCTATTACAATTCATAGAGTTGTGTTTCCAAATTTTATGCATCAAATTGCTTTGATTTATAGAATCTAAGAGTCCCCCCACCTTTTTATATTGTCATAAATGTGGTCAGTGATGCTTATCTCATGATATTAATGTGCCTCAGCTAATTATATTGTCTTGCTCAAGAAGTGCACTTTGTTTGCAGGAAACTACAAATTGTCAACTTTGGGGAAATGCTGGCTTCTAGCAGGAGAAATGTGATGGCTCTTTCCTTGCAAAGCAGGGGAACAGACATCTACTTAGGGTCACATTTTTAGTGGCAGGTCAATAACGACTCATTTCCTTCCCTTCCCCTCTTAAGTCTGGGTCCCAGATCTAGTTCTTCTCCAGGAACTGGGCAGCAGTTTCTCTCATGCACTTTCTCTCCTTGCTGTGTGGCCTTTTCTTCCCATTATATTCAGCCCTTGGAGATATATGTGTGGGGCCTCCAACAGAGCCAAGCTTGTCTGCCCAGCTCCTGCTGGCTCAGCCAGAGCCGTGAGACTTCCATTTGCTCCAGCTAGTGGTGCTGTTGCCAGCGCTGGAAAGGCAGTCGGGAGGGGGTGCTAGCATGGCCCTCCTTCCTAGGCCACCGTCAGTCTGAATATTCTCTTCCTTGCCCATCCCCCCATCAGCATAAGCATCGTCCAGTCCTTGAAAAAACTTGGTCACAAGTTGGACTCCTTAGTTCCCAATCATTTCAGCTCCACATTTTCTGCCAGGAAAATATAAATTGCACAGTACATCCAAGCCTGTGTGAGCATCCCTGCCAGCTTGCAAATACGCATGCCCGGGCAAGTGTGCAAACGTCTGAGCGCACACCTGGAAGGGTGCATACTAGTGTGTGTGAGCAAGGGGTGGGTGTGCAGGATGTGTGCATTCTGGCCGGTGACAAGAAGGCGTTGGCTCTGCCAGAGAGGGAGCACATGGCGTTGCAGATAGGTTAAGTCAGATGCTGTGATCTTGTTTCTGCACCATTTCATAGGGTTAAGTATTTTAAAGCACCTAGCCCGTTTTTGAAACAAATAGTAAATAATAACGCAGGCTAAGCACCTTCTGTGGTGAGGACACTTCCTTAGGTCAGAAGGCACCTGCGACTTTTCCATCCCTCTCCACAGGTACAGCTAAGGAATCTTTTCTCCTGCTTCTCAGTTGCACCTCAGGTCCCTTGCCCTCTGTCCCGCTCACTCAGCCCCAGGACGCACATTCTGCTCCCCATCCCGGCTCTCATGCTCCTTTGCAGAGAGAGTCGCTCCTTTCCCCCCGATGGGGTGGGGCAGCTGCACTTGTTTGTAAACAAAACTCTCTGTTGTGAACACATTCCAAAAAGCAGGGGTTGTTCCTGCGAAAGGTGTGGCAGGCGCTCAGGTATCCTGCATCAGTTATAAAAACAATGAGGAGTCCAGCATTATGTTCCTTAGTGTGGGTGTTTTATAAGGCAGGCTGGGTGTAAGAAGGGTCCTTTATAAACAGCTATGAAAATAAAGCACATCATAGTCACGGAAAGAAGGGAGTGCTTCTTATATATATTTAAAATCTAGGCTTAAGTGAAGGTACTGTAGTGTGTGTGTGTGTGTGTGTGTGTGTGTGTATCTATATCATCTATCTATATACGCATACACAAGACAGTACCTTCACTCAAGCCTAGATTTTAAATCAAAGTGTGTCCAAGTTAAAAAAACCAAAACCCTTTAAGTAACACACATAAAAATGACTGTTTTGAAGGTAGCATTTTAGATAAGAAAAGCCCGATATTAAGCATGCAAATACTTGAGGCTACTGTAGCCAATGATAGATGTCTTGCAAAATCAAGATGTAACCCTTTCACTGCTTTAGTCTATTTCAAATGATCTCCCACTCTGTCTAGGTAGTTTTGCCCGAGTTAGGACTAAATGAAAACTGAGAGACGATTTAATGGTTGCACTCCGCGTTTATACATAGACATTCATGGATGCGATTCACATTTGCTGGCTTGTTTTGGGAGCAGGGGGCTAATAGTTTTATAAACTGAAACAACAACTACATCTGTTTTTTTAAAAAACATAAAACAAAATACAAAGACATTTCAACTAAACCCATAGGAAGAGTATCTGAAATCACCACTTGGAGTAACTCAATAACCCTCCCCATTACTAAAGCTGGTCCAAAAGAAGTGTTGGGGGGAACATTTCAGACTTTTTCTGTTTTTTTATTATTTTGAAATTTGAAGTTCAGCAAAATGTAAGCCTTTTGATCAGCTCTGTGCAGTACGCACTGTAAAGGGGGTCCCACTGAGTTCAGACTAAGCTAACACACGATAGCTTGACCTAAAGCCGACCTTTTCCTTAGTGCCATGCAGGGCAGCACCTGTAATTCAGATTTATTGGTTGTGTTTCGCATTTGACCAGGTAAATCAAGGTTAGCTATGCCCTGCCTAAATTCAACCACTTTTCTCAGCTAAAGACAAACCCAAAAGAGCCTAGCGCCTGAGAACAAAGGGAGCTGTTGGGTGTTGAGCATCTAGGAAAATCTGGCCTGCGTTGTGTAGCGCTGTGCTAAGCACCAATCTAATCAACATACATTCCATTCCCCATCCAACGTCTACCTGAAGATTCATGGCCCACTTCTCAGTAATGATCTATCCCGAACACTGCCCCTGTTTGTTACTACTGCCTCACACAGCAATATACTGGATTTCTTTCCATTAAACCAGTGTCACTGTTCCGCTTCACTGCTAACAGAAATCAGGGTGGTCATGTGAGCAGCCCAGCAAACAACACTCAGCAAGTTGTCTTTGTGCGGCGACAGTACCCTGGGCTCTCCAGCTGGGATCTGGGAAAGGCTGGGGAGCCTGGGAATAACAGTGCTGGGTGGAAACAGTGCTCGAAGGAAGACCAGCATGGCTGCCGGACATCTCTGGCTGCATGGGACTCTACGACAGTGTGGTGTCCCTCGTTCATCTGAGCACGCCTGATGCTACTAATGTGATTTTTGTGATCCACACTGAGGGATTAAATAGGGTCCCTTCTGCCATATAGTCACCGACTTTGAGCAATCCTTATAGAGTTTACTTTTTAAAATAATATTATTTGTGAATTTAATACTGGTAACAACCACACAATCCATAACCGTGGAGACTGGAGTCCTCCTTGGTTCATCCGTAGGCGAGGTAAACAAGGGAAGAAGCCGTGGCAGCTTCGCACACGCCAGCACACATGAGGGTGCTTCAGCTTTCAACCAGGAGGCACACTCTTTGGAAAGGCACAAATTTTGTCTTCTTGGATCTTCCAAACTGGGTTCTATTCCTGCCCTGCCGTGAGACTGCAAGTAAATCACTTCCCTTCTCCATGACGCAGTTTCCCATCCATAAAGAGGGGACAATGGCACTTACCTCATTTGAGATCTAGGGAGGGAAAGTGGTAGGTAGGAGCCAAGTATCATTCTTTGAAGAGAAAAGTGAAACAAGGTAAAAGCAGCGTTCTGCTCCTGCAGCCAGGATCAGATGAAATGTCTTGCTAAGGAGTCCCATGCTCCTTCATTAAATAGAAAGAGAGACAGCAGCAGTGAATTCTGGCTCCTGGCTGGAACTCACTTCAAAGACTTTGCTATGTAACCGAACAGCAATGCCCAGCTCTGCATATCCCTGGAACTGCTTGTTCTGAAGAGAGCCTAGAGAATCCCCCGGCAGCACTCCCCATGCTGGCCAGCACCCAAGCAAGACACAGAAGCAATTCCATGTTTTCCTTACTTCACTTTTACAGGGACTGTGTGTAATAAGAGTCCATATTGATTATTTGATCTATGTAATTACAATCAAAACTGCAGAGATGTCAAGCCTGATTGATTTCAAATTTAAAATCTATTGGCTTCGCTGGACTCTTAATCAAAGGGATTAACAGGGAACATTGTTTTATTTTGCTTTTTTTCCAGGACTCCTCGTTTTCAGGTTTGAATAGGGGAGATTTGCAAATGGTGTTAATGTTCCCCTTCCCATAAAACAGGCCTGGATAGCTGAGGAGCTGCGATTTCACACGCTGTCCTGCCTTAACTCCTGACCCATGATGAACATGATGAACAAGTAACATGATGAAATAGTGAGGCAGAAATGTGTATGTCCTTTCTGGAGACCCCTTGATAGGCACGGGTCCTTTGGCTGCTCTGTGATTCCTCGTGTCCCAGGATCTGCAAGTGTTTTACAGACCTGCATTAATCAAGCCTCTCCAATTCCCCACATCCTGGGAGGTCAGCCAGTGTTACTATCCCTATGGTGCAGTGCCAGAGCCAGGAATCACACCCAAGCAATACTGGCTTCTAGCGCCCTGCTCCAACAACGAGACACTGCTGCATTTCAGCAGAAGGCTGGTATGAAGGCCAGCATCTAACTGCCGAAGCATCAGTACGGGTCGCCCAGGGTCTGTGAATGGAAACAGACAGGCCCAGCCATAGCAGGATGCTTCAGATAGAGAGTGGCCGGGGAGACACAGGCAGCTTGTGGTGTAAAATGTGGGAGTCTCTTTCATGGCAGAGCCTCTTGCACTGGTCAGTGGGGAGGAGAACATGGGACAAACCTACAAAAAGAGCAAAAGGAACCCAGACATTTCTGCTGTATTAAGAGTCCCAAGGCCACATTGCTCCCCCAGGTAGCATCACTGTATAACACAAGGCTGAATTTTTGGCTTATTCCTGTTTTGTTTCTACTCTACCTGCTGCTTCAGAGGGTCTGGATAGATGAGAGACATCGGAGAGTGGCACATGGAGCCTTTCGCCCAAGGTCAC
Source organism: Chelonia mydas (assembly GCF_015237465.2). Lineage (NCBI taxonomy): Eukaryota > Metazoa > Chordata > Testudines > Cheloniidae > Chelonia > Chelonia mydas. The sequence continues at coordinate 2,298,331 of NC_051259.2, forward strand.
CAGTAGAGCTCGTCAAGCATTCACATTTTGCTTTTCCTATGACATTTTTCATTGAAAAGTCAATTTCTGATTAAATTCCTGCCCCAAACCCCAGTATTTGGGTTTTTCCAGCCAGCTCTGGTCTGAAGACATTCAGCACTGATCAACAGACTGTCCTTGCCCTCTCAGAGCACTTTGGTGGCCTCTATGACATGGGCTGATGGTTTCCTCAGTCCAGGTCCTACAGGACCCCCAAAAGCATAAAGGAAACTGCCACTGCAACTGGCATCAGTGCCATCCAGAGGGTAGTTTAGGGACTCAGCCGTCCAGGGAGACCAATCCGATCTCTGACTCCCTCGGTTGTTGCTATTGCATGGAGAAGTGGTACACAGGCACATTAGAGCGGGGAAGATTCTTATAACTTCCTGCTGCTTCTTCCATGCAGATCTCAAGGACAGAGAACCCGATTCTCCGCAGCTGACTAGAGAGCTGTATGGCTCCATTGGCTTCTGAGGCTTATGGCCACCCGCCAAGGACCTCGCCCTGTACACCTTTGACTGTTATGAAAGCCCTTATTTATTTATCTAAATAAAGAACCACAGAGAATTCACCTTACATCCATGAACAGGCTTGACGCTTTCCTTGCCGTTCTGCCCTTGGGCACGCCTGTACCTACCTTTCCACAGCAGCAGCTCTGCAGGCTGGTGAAGAGAAGAATTGTCCCACTCCTTTGTCAGAGAGAAATCAAAACTATCAGCTAATGGATCAGGGAGGGCTAAGAGCGGCCGGATTTAACCAATATTGTCTGGCCAGGCAGTTCCAAGAGCTAAACAATAATGGGTGTTAAAGTACAAAAAGACACTTTCAGGCATGGAGTTTGTATCAGTAGCTGCCTCTCCTCTCACCAGAGACTGAGCAAAGGAACATGGCCAGGCAGGGAAAAGCTTCTGCGGTGGTTGTTTTTTCCCCAATAGGGTTTTCATTTAAGAGATGCCTGCGCCTGCAGATTAGTGTCTCGACTACACAGGTTTCCTAAAGATAAGGCAGAGAAATTGATTTCAATGATTAAAGTGGATAGATGGGGCTACTCTGCTTTTTCAAGAGGATTATTAACCCTCGAGAGCCAAGAAAGTAAAAACCAGCCGGGGAAGCGAGTTTAAACCTCAAGCCGTTTCTCTAGGAATGGCTTCGCTAGCAAATGCCTCTCACAAAGGGAAGGAGGCAAAGAAGAAGGTTTGGTTAAGGATGATCCTGGTGACACTTCGGGATTTCAGGAAGGCGCTTGGATCCTTCAGCAAGGCTCAGGGAGGGGGGTCAAAGGGGTGGCAGGAGATCTGGAGCTTTCAACCACTCAGCTCAGCCCTTTTGAACAGCAGCTGGTGGTGGAAGATTTTTACCAGCCCCAGATATAGCTGCATTGGAAAGGCCTCTGGGAGCTGGCTGAGAATTCCTGCTGGAATTAACCCTTAAAGCTCCATGCAGCTGTCTTCCCACAGGGCTCAGGTTGCTTCAGGTCTTCAGGGCCCCTTGTGAGGACAGAGTCCTTTGTGCAATGAGCCAGTGGCCTCAGACCAGTTCCTAGGACACCAGAAATTTGCTGATGGAACACTTTTCCTTTGGAAAATGCCATTTTGTTGATATTGGCACATTCTGCAGAAATGTGTCTATTTCAGTGACATTTTGTTTAGAATGAAAAAAAAGTTGGACTGGAGCATTCCGATGGACCGTTTGGATCTTCCCTTTCAAAACGGCTGCCTTGTTTCAATTTTTAAAATTTTGTATAATATAATGTACAGTTTTGAAAAGTCAAATTTGAAATGAAATGTTGCAACGTGACCCAAATGAAATGTTTCAATCGCCCTCGAACAATATCCTCTCCTGCATTTCATGTCGTAGGAAATTTTGAAATCTTTTTTTTTCCCCGTTCCTTTCTGGACTGGAAAAGTTTCTGAAATTGCAGAATTTTCCACAAAACAAAAAATCTGGTTCCCACCCCATTCTCATCCTCATCCTCATCACAAAACCCCCACCGGTGAGACCGACACCCTTGTCAGCAGCTTCCACCCAGAGTTCCCCAGGCCTCCATTGTTACTGCGTGCATAACAGTAACACCGTGGGCCAAAGCTGACAGCGGGTCCCCTCGTGCTAGGTGCGGTACACACACAGTGAGAGACAGTCCCTGTCCCAACAAGCCTGCAGTCCAACTAGACGAGACAGGCCCAAAATGGGAGGGAAACAGAAACCCAGTGAAAGGAAATGACGTACTGAAGCTCGCCCACCAGCAGAAATGGGAATAGACCCCAGATCTCCTGGCTCCCAGTCTAGTGCTCTAGCTGCTGGACCACACTGCATTGGGGTGATGGAGACTGAATTAGCCTCCCAACCATCCTCAGCTGGCTTTTACCAAGCCACGTGTTAGCCCAGCAGGGCTTCTTCATTTGCGCTACAGGGGGCTGGAAGTGATCCAAACCACGGCAGGAGACATGGAGAGCCAAGTTCTTACCTTCGGAGTCCTGGGGCAGGGGCAGGGGGAGCTTGTGCAGAGGGAGATGAGGGAGGTCAGATGAAGAGCAAAATTCAGCAGCTTCCCAGCAGCAGGAGCCAGCTCAGCCTGGCTTCACTGAACACTCAGCCGCCACAGGCTATGATTCACTGGCAGGCCAAGGCTGAGCCCAAGCCTCTGCTCCACAGCTCTGCAATTTGAGGCAAGTTTTTCCAGCTCTATTTTGCATCACTAATGCCCTGGGGGTGAGAGGCTCTCCCTCAGCCCTTCACATGTCCCTGAGGGACCAAGGACCCGTCCCCCTGCACGCAACATCTACTGAGAGACCTGTGAACCATGCTGGGATGGAGATCATAGAATCACAGAATATCAGGGTTGGAAGGGACCTCAGGAGATCATCTAGTCCAACCCCCTGCTCAAAGCAGGACCAATCCACAAGTTTTGCCCCAGATCCCTAAATGGCCCTCTCAAGGATTGAACTCACAACCCTGGGTTTAGCAGGCCAATGCTCAAACCCTGAGCTATCCGTCCCCCACAAGGGGGCTAAATTTGTTCCCTCTCTTGGTGACAACACACATACCCTAACTGCCCATGAGCATGAGTAAAGAACGGGATCTCATTGGTTAAATGAAGCCATCACAGCCTCCGTCAATTATCATCTGTTCCAACAAATGAACCCACTCCAAGGCTGCTCTGCTGTGTTGAGACACAGGTTCCACGGACGGCACCGGTGTTGTCTTGCGTTTGGCCTGTTGCTGGGATAGCTCCTTGCAGTCACCACTGAGGGAGTGGGACACAGGTTGGGATTTTCAATGTCCAGCTGGAGTGGAGAGTCTCACGGACACAGGCTGCTATAGAAACCCAACCCCGGTCTTTACTGCGTGTGTCTGGGAGCCAGGATGCCTGGGTCCTGTTCCCACCTCTGCCGCTGACACACAAAGTGACCCAGGACATGTCACTTTCCCTCTCTGGGCCTCTGTGTCACCCTGTGTAAATTGGCTGCAGAGGGTCAGGGGAGATGCAGCCAGATCAGTGGTAACAGAGAGCAATCGGCCTGACATGGCCGGCATAGCAAGAAGGGAGGGCAAGGGGTGGAGGAGACACCAGCCGTGGAGCTATGAGATATGAAAGGCAGGGGAAAGAACATGGAGAGCAAGGAAGTGGGGGTTCCAGCAATGGTGTCAGGCATGAGGGGACCAGGTTTGCTGCTAACTGAGAGGTGGGGAAAAGGGGCCAACTATGACACTGGGGTTGCGAGTTCAGGTGACGAGGGGGGTAGTGAATTTGTCTGTGCCAATGGGGGATGCAGCAATAGGACGGCGATGCAAATGCGGGGGGTGCTTGTGTCTGACAGACTCAGGAAGCTCAGACAGGCAGTTCTTTGGCACTCTCAGAAGCATGGGAAAACCACTCTCAGCCGGTCCTCAGCCCCTCCCTCCCATCCGCTGTGCCCTACATTTACATACCAAAATTTTCTCTAATTTCTCACCGGGGGGAGGGGGGGGAAGCCCAGTTTGAACCCCCCGAAATGCACGTCTCTATTTTTCACAGCTTCGGGAGAGTTTTATAATTGGCACCTTGAGATATTTTTCTCTGCTATTCTCCTATCTCAGGTCTCTTTCCTCCTTGAGAATCATCACATGAGGAAAATTGCCCTTGTGGGTTTCTCAATATTCTTCTCAGCTGGATTTCACACAGGCTGTTATTGCATGGCGCTTCTCCTGCTGATCTCTGATATACTTCAGTCTACGTTTCTCTTTGATGATATGACTTACAGGCTTCACCTGCATTCTGTGCCTGTTAATAACCCTCTTCAAATACATATTTTCCAAGAGGACTGAGGGGAAGGTTTGTAAAAGCTCCATTGTAGACAGAAAACTCATGCCATACTGGAGATTAATCTCCGAATGGTAGGAATTAAATGATGCAATATTGAGAGTGCATCAGGTTGGCGAGCACACCTGGGTGATCAAATGAGAAATCAGAATCCAAAGAAAATGATTTTGTTTTGGACCACAGAAAACAAGTCTTTTGTTACAGGGGCCAGCTAAGCACCCTCAGCTCCAATGTCCTTCTAAATAGAATGATACATTCTTACAGTAATGTCCCTACATGCTGCACCTTGCAATAATGCTGCTGTGGTTTGGGGCAGCTTCCCCAGCCATACAATGAGAACAAAGATACCAACTTTACAATTGATTTACAAATGAAAACCTCTAGGGAAGAGCTGCCTATTGTCACTATCCTACAGGCGGATTTCATAGAATTACCCAGCACACAAACAGCTCAGAACTCCCCAGCCCAGCCCATCAATCACAGACCAAGGCTGCCCCTTGCTTCCTCTCTAGCTCTCTCCACTCCTATTTCCGCCTCTAAAGCCATGAAATGACATTCCTCATGCAGTGATAATGCCCCCCCCCCCGTATATGAACTGCATGTGACCTCCCTCCCCTTCACACCTGTAAAATGTGTGTGTGCACAGAAGCTTGGGGTGGGACAGTTAATGTCCCACGTTAGGCTTAGATGCAATGGTGAGGAATATAAATGCTGGAAACACGCTGACTGCAGGAAATCTCCATGGCTTTTCAAAGGCTGATAGAAACTCCCACGACAGATTACGCTCCTGAAATTCAAGGTGGAACCCCTTCAAGTCCACCCTGAATGGGTTATTTGCCATCACTTTCAGGGCAGACTTGTACGCAGGTTCACAGCTAGCGATCCAGGGAGCAAAGGGTAGGACATTTTCCATTGGAACATGGCATTCTGACACAATGGGAAATTGTCATGAAAAAAAAAATAATCATTTTTATCAAACATTGTTCAGGTTATGTTGAAATCCCCTAAAACAAAACCAAATTGGGTTCGGTGTCCAACATCCAAAACATTTCAACAACCAACAAGAATTTCGTTGCATCAAATTCTTTTAGAGGGAAAAATATTATTTCTCAACCAGCTCTTTTATTCTCCATATCCCATGCTCTGTGGGACATTCTTGGCCTTTCAGGTGAAAATCTCCCTTTACAATTCAGTGTGTGGTCAAATCATTTATTAATGTCAAATGGCCTCGAATTCATTTAACTCTACCATCATCCTCATCTACCTGTGCTGAAACACACACTTGTGCCTAGAGACCGTGGTAATGGGGTCTGAAAATGCCCTAGATAATCAAGAGAGAAATGCTTTGAATGGGCTAATTGGGCAGAGGTGGGCTTAGCCCATCAAACCAGAATGTCCAAGGGATTTAACAAGCGGTATTTTTTGCTTCCCCTCAGCTGCTGCTATAGTGAATGCCTGGAATTAAAGAGAGAGCACTTTATTGTACAGGACAGAGACTCCTGCTTCACTGATCAATTCTAGTTCATAAATTACAGCAGAAACAAAACGCTTTAGCTATGCTGACAATTAAATAACATCCCGATAAACACCCCCTTTTGTTTTATTTAAATGAAAACGCCTTCATTTCCGCAGAGTCCTAGCTTATAACAATAAGTTTCACTGTCCCCAAAGCTTGCTTAATTAAACACAGTATTTGCCATCTACCCAAACAAGCTGTTTTATGCAAGTTGATAACAGGGTTTCTGTTTCATAACGTTAACAACCGGGCTATGCAAATGCAAGGATTTTAAGTCGTTGTGATCTGTTTCCATCGTCGTCTTATCTGTTTCTGTCTGCGAATGCCAAATATAGACATCCCAATTAAAGCAGCTAAATGCCATTTAAACCAACCAAGAATGCTTTTTATCAGTTAAAAACTTCCACAATTTAATTAAAAATATGGTTTGCGACTGGCCTTTCCTGGACATGCTGCACTCCCCCGCTCCCCATCTGTTTGAAATTCTTCTCCTACCGGCTCCTTTGTGGCTTTTGTTCCCTGACATAGCTAATAAATCCTCTGCAGGAGACTGTAAAAAGCATGACTCCAGGGAAGGCTGGGCCCAGCTACGAGCACTTGCATTTAGATGGAGCTTCTCTTAATGGTTTGATGCTATCAGAACCTTTGTGTAATTATAAAAGGACCACAAGTGGAATGTGGTAAGTTAAAGATCCCAACCCAAGCTCTCAAAAATGACCTGTATAAAACAAGTGTCCTCACAAGTCCCTGAAAATACCCATATTGCCCCGCTGGTCCAGAACCCAAGAGGGTGTTGGGGGGCTGTTCCAACTTATTAACCCCCTTGTTGTGGGGTCTGCACCATATTTGGCTCTGATATTTAGCAACATTCAGATTAAAAAGAAAAATGCAGCTAAGAAGGGAATAGAGACATCTTCAACCTGGGATGGGGTTTGTACCTTCTTCCTCAAATGGCCTTGCTCCCCAGCCACGCAGAACATAGCCACCGGCAGGTGGGGTCGTAGGCTGGGCATGGTGTAGCAATCCTCACCTAGAGCCACCTGCTGACAGCTGGTGTCGCCCCACTGTGATGTGTTTCTTCTCCTGACTCAGCCCTGTGGCCAAGTCTCACCTCTTCCGCAGTAACTGAAAGTCCAACAAACCCTGGTCCCATGGCCTCAAGCCAAGTCTTTGGCCCCAGTCCCACTCAACGGTCCTTGCCCCTGCTCTCTGAGGTCTTCACATCATCTTTTCCGGTGGCCAGTAAGGGAGCCCAGTCCCTCCCTTTTCCCTCAGTTCCAACCCAGGCACCCTGAAATAAGCAGGCCAGCGCCATCTATTCAGGCCCCCTGCTTCCTCTCTGGGCTTCTTCCTCTGGCCTTTCCCAGCAGCCCCTTCCTGGGCTCACCGTGCACCTGAGCTCCTCTCCAGCTCCCTGGGGTCTCTGGCCTCACCCTTCCTTCAGGGCTTGGCTGCAGGCTCCCACCTGGAGTTCTACAAATCCCAAAACAACAGCACAAACTGAAACCACTTCTGCCCTTCCTGGGTTTGAACTCCAGCCCTTCACAAGCCTTCCCTGACTCGTCAGTCCTCGCTCAGCAAAATGCTGACGCCCCAGGTTGCCTCTCCAGGAGTCTGGCCCCTATTTTGAGCCCCACCATTGGAGCTAATTCCCTCCCCATGGCTTTCCCCGGTTCTCCTTCCACCTGATTCCTATCTCGCTCTCCCCTAAGAGGGGGAACTGCTAATCTCTCATAGGGCTCTCCTTTCCCAACTGAGCTCTCTCTCTCTGTGTAGACCTCCCTGACCCTTTCCCACCTGTGTCCAGTCATTGCAGCTAAGCCAGCCATTCAGCATCACCTGGGGAGAGCTGCTGTGTCACAGGTGACACTGAGCCCAACTTCCCTTAAGGGGCCAGCCAGCCTGTGAGGGGTGTAGTCGGAGAGCACTGTGACATACTGTGCACCCTAGCCTCCTGGTCCTGTAACCTCCTGCATGTTGGTGGACCGCTTGAACCCATGTATAGTCCAATGGAACCAGGTAGGAGCTTGCAGGACCAGGGTCGATGTAGGTACTAGCCAGGTTGGGGTTTAAAGGAGGCAGGGAGTCGATTATCCTCATATTTGTCTCCCAGAAAGAGCTCGTGTACACCCGCTTATCTACGGGCACACATTATAACACCAGTGCCCTAGCAGGAACTGAATTGGGGCTGTTGCTTTCACTTCCCTGCCTTCATCTGTGTTACCAGCAGAAGCTAACTATCCATGCCTGATGCTGCAGAGGAATAGGGCAATAACCCCCAAACCCCATAATGTTGTGCATTACTGTGCATTGAGGGAGGTGTGGGAGATCCCTTCCTGACCCTCACAGATGATTACATTGTGCCCTGAAGCATGAGGTTTATATGCCCTTTGCATAGTCAAATCCAGGCATAAAACTGCTCCCCTCTTCTGTATGAGCAGGGCCCTCCTCTCCACCCTCCAAGAGGCAGCAGTCTGCTAAAATTCAAGCCTTAATATCTGAGCACTTGACCTCCTCGGCCAAGACAGACACTTCCCATGCAGGAAGGATAACCAAGTTAAACAGCCCTTGCTGGACCAGCTGCAGCTAGGAAAGAGATTTCATTCTAGTCCACTTTGATCACACCATGTGAACTATCTGGTCTGAAAAGAAAGGAATGTGAAAGCCCCTTCTTTCCCCCAGCCTGGTGGCTGAAGGTTTCTTAGTCAGCACAGAAGATGAAATAAAAGATTTCTCTCTTTTAATAGTCTCACTTGGAGATGAGGCATAACAGAGCCTCTTGGAACACTCTCAGCATGAAATTGGCGGATACCTCCGAAAGCCCCGTCTTCCCCAGGAGGATGCAGCAGATCACTCCAGCTATATCCAAAGCTTTGCACAGCTTCCAAAGTGCAGTAATTTAACTTTATATCATCCATATTTGCAGCAGCCGTCAGTCACCACGACAACAATATTAACACTCCTGATTTCTTTGTTGTGATAGCAGAAAATGCAATATTCTTGGGGGGAGCGGCAGCAATCACACCAGCAGCAGCTTACAACCCACATGACTCTCTTTATGGGACTGTGCGAGGTTCAGACTGAATTTTAAACATACAAGAAGGGACTTACTTTTGGGTATAAAATGACTTGAATTAACTCTAGGCTGACAAGAGAAAGTAAAAGAAATTGCTGGAATAAATAGATGTGCGAGAGCGAGAGTAAAAGGACATATTTTGACATTCATAAAAATGTAAACTCATTTTTTTCAAAGCACGGAAAGAGCAATGGCAGATTTACATAGCTTTAAAAATTGGGGAGAGCGGGGCAGGCTGCGAAGGGATGGGTCATCCTTTCGGTTCTTGCGTCCTCGGCTAATCTTAAACCAGCTACACCAAGAATATTAAATGCAGCTGTCCGTCTTCTCCCTCTCTCCCTAAGAATGAAAGGGGGAGGGAGGAGTTGGTCTGTTGACTTTCCAAACACGAGAATTAGTCTGTCTTTTCACCCAGTTCCTTTCTGAGGGGGGAAAAAATTCTTTCCCCCCCCCCCAACTCTTAGTCTCTTTAATTAAGTGTTTTCAATTTTCCTCCTTCCTCTCCACAGAGAGAGCTCCCTGAATGAAGATAAGGCATTGATCACCCATGTTGGGAGGATGAATCCTAGTTAATTAGCTCATTATTTCTTTTTGCACAACGAGATTGATGATTTATTAGGCTACGGTTAATTACAGAGTTTATTACTTTGAAAATAAACAAAATCTAACTTCACCTCTTCAGTGGGGAGGGCCTGATTCTGCTCTCAGTTGTGCCAGTGTAAATCAGGAGCATTTGCACTGAAGTCAATGGAGTTGTGCCTATGGGAAGCTGTGCCTATGCCAGGGTGAAGAGAGGTCAGAACTGGGCCCATGGTCTAGCTGTTAATTCACCCTACATTCATATTCACCCCAGTATGAAGGGCCCATGCCAAGCTGCCTGCACCCCTGAAGCCCTCCTTACACACAGGGTTTAACTGATGTGCTGGGCCTTGTCAGAACTTGTGTGCGGGGTGAACTTCACTCTTAGGGTTGCATCATAAAGATCTGATTCAATTCCCACTGAAGTCCATGAAAAGTCCATCCTGGTCAGTTTTCTTAAAGTGGAAAATCTTTCTGAAGTTTCTTATTTCAGGTGATTCACCTTCTCAGACAATGGAGACAGAACGGAAAAGGAAAGTGCAGAGATGCCTCAGATGATTGGTTTTCAACACAATCCTCTCATGGAAACCACATGTTTCCTCTGCTCCTTTGGAACCCTGGGCTACAAAGGAGGTGTCCACCCTAAGACACACCTACAAGGGGCTTGATTTTCCCTCTAAAACTCAGACCCTATTAAGGTCAGTACCCAAAATTGAGCCTCCTCCTCTCAAATCACTAGTGGCTTTTGAAACTCAGGCCCTTTCCTCCAGCAACTTCCTTTCTGACATCCCTGTTGCTCCTCCAAGCTCCCCTTGTAAAAGTGACATTTAATGTTAGACCCCGTGTTTCATATTCATAGAGCTTAAGGCCAGAGGGAACCACTAAACTACCTAGTCTGATCTTCTGTCTCTCACAGGCCAGAAAATATCAGCCAGCGCTCCCTGTGTTGAGTGCAGTAACACATGCTCCTGAGCCTCCATCATTCTGATCGTTTTAAAACTAGACTCCCCACTCATTCATTCACACCATTTATCGTAGGACAGTGGAGAAGTTACACAAAGGACAGTTAACCACACGTTTAAGCATTTTAACAGCTCACCTCAAGAACTCAGCACTTTCACATTTTTCCATTTCTAAACCATCCCTGAGGAAAATCCTAAGTGGGTGACACCGTCCTCGAGGAAGTCCAGGAGAGCCACTGTGCCATCTGGATTCATGTTCTCACCTACACAGAACTGGGCACTAGACTCTGGCAGAAAATACACAGTCCCTGGCACTGCCCACCCAAGATCGTAGCCTAACGCCTGGCAGGCTTTAGTCGCTGTGTAAATGAAAAGTGATGTGCACTGCTTGTGTTGTACTTGCTGCACTGTGTTTCACCACAGCTACACCCAGGGCACACGTGGAGCTGGAGCGGCTTATCCCGATGGGTCTGGTGCAGTATGTGAAAGACCAATTTTTTGCATGTGCCCTCAGACATTGGATGCTTCACTTTATGAGTGTCCAGCCGTAGACACAAAGAGCCTGATTTTCAGAGGTGCTGGATGCCCACATCTTCCCTGGGCAGCAAAAACAGCCTCTACCGGCCTGATGCTGGGGGCCCAGAAATTCCAAGCCGCAGGTAAAGGTCACTTTTGAAAAACGTGGGCCTCAATAACTACAAATGTGTGCCAAGTGACAAGAGCGCCCTCCACTCAGGGGCCGCGGTGGGATGTTGTAGGAGCCTTCACCTCTGACCGGAGATTCATAAAACACATTGTGATCAAGAAGTCCATGACTGTGGACCCTTACTTAAACAGGGGTGGCACGGCACACAGATTATAGGATGATTTGATAACATAGACCTCTACTACATGCATGCACAGACATGCATCTGGACTAGCCAGTCTGTAAAGAAAGAAGATAGAAAACACACCTTGCTTTATCTATACTGTGGACACATCCATCAGCTCTCATTAGAAATGTAATGAATCCTTCTTTGGAAAGCAGAGAGTTATGATGCTTAACATCCCCTTCCCCCCATCCCTTGCTCTGAGCAAGTATTTTGATGCTTGTCACTGATAGAAATGAATTGCTGATACCATAGAGGCTGCCAGCATATTTCTGCCTTCTAGACCGTTGTCTCATTTCAGTTAAATAAACGTTAACGCGGTTCCTAATGACTTAATTCCTTCTTATGTGATAATGAACCTTGATCCCAGAGTTACAGGTTCTCATAATACAAAATAGCATAAAGCTGCAGCTAAATGCAAACTTCATAAATAACCATGTCATTGAACTGAGCTTCTAGGAAAACATCCTTCTGCTTCTAAACTCCTGCTGTCAAAATCAAATGAGAGATTAAAGTCAAGCCATAAACTATGCTATAAACAGGAATGGAGAAGGGCTGCAATATCTATAAGGCCAGGAAAAGCTCTAAATTAGTTTGGAGCATTAAGAAAAAAGTTCCAGATGTTTTGCCAACATTTTGTACTTTTTTTTTCTTTTTATTTTTCTTCAGTCCTGAAGAGACTAACACAGGAAAACGTGCTTGATTTGGCCTTAGCTATACAATCCATGACAAACATAATGATCATCCCCAAACTCACCCGGTTACATGTGGCCTCGTGGCTCGGGCATTGGCCTGGGCTCCAGTAAAGCTGTGTTCTATTCCTGGTTCTGCCCCTAACCTGTTGTATGATCTTCAACAAGTTATTTCACCTCTCTGCCCCTGGTTTCCCTTCCACTCTGCCTGGTTTCTCTAGGCCAGGCAGGAATCTCCCACTACTTGTCAGTACAGCGCCTAGCACAATGGGGCCTCTTGGCACTACTGCAGTGCAAGTAAGTGATAAGACCGATGGGAAGGTTGCTTCCACCAGCAACAGGCTGATCCAGTCTTTTCAAGAGTCTGTGAGATTCTACATCCCAGACACATGGGACTTGGTCACATTTCTCTTCTGTGCAGGTCAGCATGGCCCTCAGCTAATTAAGCAACCCACGGAAGAAGAGGAAAGAATGTTGTTCATGGATGAAACATGGAAAAAACCCCACCGTTTTGCAGCAGAAAATGTGTGAGGCCAATAAATGCTCCATGAAGGCAGGTCACCTTAATTCTTAAGAGAAGTGCTCCCATGGGATGAAACATGGAAGGCCAGTACAAGGCATATGGACCAGCTAAGCCACCAAAGCGTGGAGCATGGATCTTGTCCGCTTTCTGCATAGGCATGAATCCATGGTACAATACAGGACTAAGGAAAAGTGAATTTGCTAAAGAGAAGAGCAGGGTTCCAAGCAATAACTAATTCAGCAGAGCTATCTCTCTGCATGTCCCTTGCCCCCCAACATGTAACCTGTCAACAGAGTGGATTGAATTCCTCGCAGTCTTTGACAGCATGTTGCATGGATGAATAATGGGGAGACTGGAACAGCTATGGGCTCATTCATCACAAGCAAGCTGATGCTATCAGTGGCAAAAATGCACCAGCCTTTGTCTCATAAGCCAGTAGGAATTGGCTGAAGAAGGGCAGTGGCCATAGAATAGTGGCTGGCAGCACCTCAGCAAATCACGAAGGAGAGAGAAAGGAAGGAAAGACTAGTTCTTGGATGCCTGGAGGGTAAGTCTTCTTCACATGCTCCAAGTCAGACTTGGGGTCAGGAAGGAATTTTCTCCCAAGTCAGTCTGGCGGGACCTCAACACGGGAGGAGGGTCACCTTCCTCTGCAGCGTGGGGCATGGGTCGCCTGCTGGGATCACCTGGGAATGTCTCACGTAATCAGTTCCCTGCCATTACTGGGGCCTCGGCCTGCGGCCACAGTAGTTTCTTCTCCCAGAGACTGAAATGCGTTAGCCGAACTAAAGTCACTGGGCTCAACAGAGGTGTAGCTGGATGGGGTTGAATGGCCTGAGTTACACCGGAGCTACATGATCCACGTCTATTCTGGTCTTAAACTCTATGAAACCTGTTGGATTTCTCTTCCCACCTGGTGTTTTCTGCCCTGGGTGTGTCCCCCATGTCCCGGATGCCTGGGGTGGGAGTCATTCTGGATGCATTAGGAGCATTTCACGGGGAGCAAAGGGGTGTTTCCTGCACTGCTGCAGCTGCTTAACAGCCTGGGTTTCATTGCTATTTGTTTCTGTTCACTCCTTGCACGGCGCCATGTGGCAGCTCTGGTGAGTAACTGATCGCCAGTGTGGGCAAAGGGTCCTGCCTTGGCTCCGGATGGCACATTTGGGGCCAGCTGCTGACATGCTGACTCCCATTGGCTAGTAACTGGGTCCAGAGCAGTCCCACTGAGACCAGTATTGCTGCCCAGCCTGACTAAGGCTAGCGGCATTTGACCCTTAGCGATTTCTTGACAGATCCCATCGCCAACCTTGGATGCTGTGACTAGAACTTCTGAAATTCTCATCCCATATCAGCATTCGGGAAGTGCTGACTTTGCCAGGCAAGTGCAGTCCATTCTTCCTATTTGGAGAAAAGAAAATCCTTGCATTAGCGGATCTCTGCTGTTCAAAGGAGATGTTCAACATCATCTCCTTTTTGCCTCCTAAGTCAGCTTTGCTGGGAGAATTGGAATAGAAAATGGGCAAAATACCAGTCTATTTACATTTAATTTAATGCTGAAGTTCTCAGCTGTAGTGGGCAGAGATCTGGTCTACAGTGCACGGGACTGAAATGCAAAATAGTCAAATGGCGGTAATTGTAAATCAAGGGATGGTGGTAATACCAGACTTTCATTCAGTTTTTCCTAAGTAATTAAAGCACAGCAAATATAAATCAGAGAGTGCTGCTGATTTAAATAAACTGCCAGTAGGAAAGTGATTTACTGATGAAGCTCTTTGCAAATCATGCATCAGCTGTACCCACATATCAGGGAAATTATTTTGTTTCTTCAAAGTGAACACAATTCATATAGATGGCAGGTTTCCCTTCCTGCCTGCTCTGGGATGACAATGGGAGTGCTTAGAATGACATGGAAGACAGAAGTTGCTCTGTGCCCTGGTGCTTAATTCAAAAGTACGCTACGGAGAATAGTAAATGAACTGATGTGAGTGAAATGCTGGTCGGAGCTGTCTGTTTGGAAATGAGAGGGTATGTTCATGTCTCTGGCCTTCGCAGAGCGAAAGGGAGCATCCCCATGAGACGCCTGTGTCTTGTTTCTGGCCAGTAGGATCAGAGCCTATTTGGTGGCCTGTGAAACAAATCAACGGCCCCAGGCCAGCGTTATCAGAGTCCATATTGCAAAAGAAGAGCCACCATCCCATTCGACTGCACCTGGTTGTTGGCTTCAGAAGAGAGTGACACTGCAGTGTGAAAGGATATGCTTGCCAGGTCACTGTCCCGGGGTGAGTGGCCCCTTTAAATGAAAGAGTCCAGCTGCCCTGTGCCAGGATAGAAGCCCCAATTTGGCCCGTTGAGGGGGCAGGGCAGCACTAAACAGGAGCAGAGCACCTGGGCCCTAGATGGAAGAAAGACCTTGCGGGTCAGGGCAGCCTGGTCTATCAGGAAAGGCAGGCGGGAGCTGCCAGAGAGCAGGGACTGGAGGAAACAGAAGACCTTTCCTGGGTGAAGGCTGAAGGCAGGGTTTGCCAGCTGCCCTCCCCAAGCCGGAGAACCAGAGCCGGGGGGACCGAAGGCAGGAGGAGCAGCCCAGGGAGGTGCGTGCCGGCTCAGAGCCGGAGAACTGGAGCTGATGGCCGGAGCTGGGGAGGGACCTGCCGGCTGACACTGGACTGACACTGGCACTGGGACTCACTCACTGACATCTCCACCCTGCAGCTGGACCCTGGGCCAGGGTGGGTGCGGGTTGCTCCCCTGGCACGGAAGACCTCCCAGCAGAGAGGCTGTGGGGTTCCCACTGGGAGCAGCAGGATTGCACTCCAGCTGGAAGGGCCAGAGCTGCTACCCTGGCAGAGGGGTAGAGGAGGACTGACAAGGAGCCTTGGTGTGGTGGAAGGCACTGGAGTATGGGGCGAGGATGCTCTCCCAGCAGAGGGGCAGGGGGTTGAGGGAAGAGGGGGAGGTCCTGTTGGGAAGAGTGGGGTTTAAGTACTACATGCACTGGGGGTGACATGGACTATGTTGGGGACTTTGGGTGATGGACTGATTTACAGCATGTTTGATAATAAACCAGCCTCAAGAAGGGATATTACTGAGGCAAGAAAGTTACTGGGGACTCTGGAGGGAGGTACGTGGGGTCACGCTATGACAGATTCAGCGATGTGACAAAGCCTACGTTTGCACTGCCGTCGGAGGTTTGATTGCAACTCAGGTAGGCACATCCGCGCTAGCTTTAATCCAGCTAACTCAGCTAAGATATCAGTGAAGACGCGGCAGTGTGGACCCCGGTATGGGCTAGGAATACAAGTGCCCAGGGCTCGGGGCAGGCTCGTCCAGCCCACACAGCACAGGTAGCGTGGGGGTGTCTGCCTACGCTGCAATCAGACCTCCAACTGCAGTGTAGACGAACCCTGAGACTCTGCTTCCACGCAGTCAGAGCCTCCCTTACACACACCGTCACTCCCCTACCCCTTACACTTGGACACCTGTTTATACCCAGTCACCTGAAATACCTAAGAGAACGGGGGCCGGGGCTACTTTAACCGGCATCTTCTGGCTCCACGGAGTGTGAATTACAAGATCCCATTGCACCTGGGCAGCCCCACGCCGCCTTCCATCTCACCTGTGACTGTGATCCATCTCCTGGACGGTCAAACAGATCCCTTCAGCGGGAGGCTGCATCACATTGACCTCGGGCCGGAGGGCGTGGGAAGCTTTTCCTGCTGTTCGCCACGCTTTCCCTGTTTGTGGACAAACCAAGGGCTCCGTTTTAGAGGGGCTGGCCATGTTCTGTCCACGGCACAGTGCTTGCGGGGAGGCAACAAAAGAGCAAACAAGGTTTATCAAGAGCAGGATCTTTGTTTACCAGATGTCAGCTAATAACAAGAGGTGTTACACCAGCACTGAGACCCATTGTGAACGGCAGGTACAAGCTTATGAGCTCAGCTAGCTGACTTATTGACTGTTCTGTGCCCTCATTGCAGAGGCTGGTTTGAATGTAATCTGCTGAAAACACCGCAACGGGACCCATAAACTTTATATAAAGAGTCTTAACTCAAACAGTAAGAGACTCCCAGGACCTGAGGAGAACGGCACAAAGGCTGCAGAGGATGGATTTCTTTATGTGATGTTTTTATTTTGTAATCACAGGAGTTGTTTTCTGTTTATTTTTCAAAACAAAAGTAACCCCCAAAAAGCCACCCCCTAGAATCCTGTTCCATAAACAAAAAGCCTAGAATGGAACCTGGTTACGCTGTTTGTGTTCCATTCGGACTCTGACTTGACCTACACGATGCCTGGAAACATCCATGACCTTCCCGGATGTGTCTTTCCTCAATGGGTTGCGGTTTTTAATAGAGCTGGTTGAATATTTTCCAGTCGAATATTTTCCCCTGGAAAATGCCATTTTGTTGAAATCAAAAAGCTTCACAAAACTTTGTTGTGAAAAAAATAAAAAGAAAGCCTTTCAGTGATGTTAAAATAGTCCATTTCAACATTAGCAGAAAGAAACTTTTCAATTTTTTGGTTCTAATTTTTTTTATTTATTGTATTTGTTATTGTTGTAAAGCTAAAATTGGGGGGGGG
Source organism: Chelonia mydas (assembly GCF_015237465.2). Classification (NCBI taxonomy): domain Eukaryota; kingdom Metazoa; phylum Chordata; order Testudines; family Cheloniidae; genus Chelonia; species Chelonia mydas. The sequence continues at coordinate 2,315,444 of NC_051259.2, forward strand.
ATATCAATTTTATTTAAACTAAACTTTTTGATTGACCCAAAATGAAATTTTTCCAAAAATGTCATTTTGCTGGAAATTTTGCATTGTTTCGTTTTGTTTTCAAAATGTCAGAATTTCCCCTGGAACAGAAATTCCAAGTTTCCACCAGCTCTGGTTTTTAAATAATCCCAGGATGAACATGACCCAAAGCCCAGCTGAGGTGGAGGCAAAGAAGATCTCTTTAAACCAGTGGTTTTCACCTTTTTTCATTTGCGGACACCTCAAAAATTTCAAATGGAGGTGCAGAGCCCTCTGGAAATCTTAGACCCAGAGCCATGGAGCACCGGTTGAAAACCACCATTCTGTGGGAATGACAACCTTTCGTGGACCCCTTAGACCTAGTCTGCAGACCCCCAGGTTGCAAACTGCTGCTTTAAGCCGCACTTCTCCTCTCCTGACCCTGGGCAGACTGCTTGATGCATTTTAAAACCACCTGAGAGCTACCGTCTATTACAGTCTCATTGGAACGGTCCCCTCCTAGGTGGGATGCTCCAGCCACACCCCCTCCCACCTTTGTCTGGGGGTAGTGAGCGGATGTGGAAGAGCAGGCCTTGCCAGCTTTATGCCTGCTGGGAGCTCCCCTTTCGGACAGTTTAATAGCAGTTTTGCATTGAGCTGAGGGGCACAAAGCAGGCAGCTGGGGGTGAGGGGCGCAAGGGTCTTGTCACCTCATCCCCCATTTCAGAGAATTCAGATGGTGTCCATTTGCCCCACCCCTGGCACGGGGCCGCTCTGCAGACTGAGCTGCTAGTGTTCATCCCAGAGCACCCGGGACAGCCACAGCCCCTCTGACTGGTGTGTGGCACCGGGACTACAGCGCAGAGCGGCAGCCTTCATCCTCATCTCGCCTGCTCTGCGGGACCCTTAGGGGCCCTTAGGGGCCAGATGCTCCAATGACATCCAGCAGCGTCGCTCCACGTGGACCAGCGGAGGGTCTGGAGCACGGACGTCAGTGGAGGAAGTCAGCCCTGAGTGACCTTGGCATTGGCGAGATCAGAATCAGGGACCCTAGAGGGACCGTCTCCATAGTTGCTCATTGGGAAGGCTTGGTCCGAGTGGCTGTACCGCTTGAGGGGGGGCTGGGGAGGGGGCTGAGCAGAGAAAGCCATGGGGGAGGGGCAGACATGGCTTTGTACTTTGCCCCATAATACAGGAATCAGGGTCCCGCTGCAAAACGAAAGGGTGGCAGGTTTAGAACGTGTCTGTCTTAACCCAGCATGTTGTCAGACTGTGACATTCCCTGCCTTAGCCTAAGAACATAAGAACGGCCAGACTGGGTCAGGCCAAAGGTCCATCTAGCCCAGTGTCCTGTCTATCGACAGCGGCCAATGCCAGGTGCCCCAGAGGGAATGAACGGATCAGGGACTCATCAAGTGATCCATCCCCCGTCACCCATTCCCAGCTTCTGGCAAACAAAGGCCAGGGACACCATCCCTGCCCAGCCTGACCTTTGCCTGGGGTTGGTGTTTTAATAGGGCAGGGTGATGACTGGCAGTTCCTAGCTGGCGGGCAGATGGTAACAATCACATTGCAGGTTTCTAAGCTAAGCTGTGGGGGGTCAGGAAGGAATTTCTCCCTTACTCCTCACCCGCACTGAGAACTTCATTGCACAGTTGTCCAGACACATGATGGGTTTGTTTTCTGCTTTCCTTTGAGCTGGTCACTGTTGGGAGCAAGAAAACAGATGATGTGGGCCAGTGATCTCAGCTGTTCTGGCAAAACCTTTGCTCCCCTGACATTCTGGGAGAAAAAAATCACACTCTTATCTCTGTTTGTAGTGGAGTCATGACAACAACTCACAACACTATCATCCTCATCACCTTCAAAGTCCCACAGGCCTGCTCCACTAGCTCACCTGAGAACGCAGAAAGAGCAGTGTTTGTGCGGTGTCTCTTACTTGTTGTCCATTACTTCTTGTGGCATTTGATTTTGCACAGCACTTCAGCACTGGCTCCTCGTAGGTTTCCAAGCAAAGTTCTTCTAAAGAAACACAGGAGTTTCTGGCTTTACCTCTGTCCCTTTGCTTCTTTTCTCTTGAAAACAACGATAAGGTATTGATCTGACTTGTTGAGACAATGAAGTCCCTTTAATTAGTTCATTAGTCCTGGATTAATGCTCAGTTAAATTCCGGTTAATCACAAGAATTTATTATTTTTTAGAAGTTTATAAAACGTGTGTTGAATTGAGGTTGGAGGCATTTACAAGCTTGGGCCCAGGACGAGTGAAGACTTTTATGCATCAAACTGTCCTCAGTATTCTACGTGCGAGGGAGGATGATATAAGCCTTATGGAAACTGCGGTCATCCTAACCTAGAGAGCAGAGTTCTGGGGGTGACACGAGACAGGCGTGCGTCTTAAAGGCAGTCTCACTATCATAGCCTGTGTCGTGTGGGTGGCAATATTTCCCTACATCCGTTTGCAAATTTGATCCCTGCTAAAATTTCATGTTTTTTCAGAGAAAATTGTGAAAACATCTGGGTTTTGAATTCCGTTGAGAATTTTTTGCATATAAAAGAGGCACCAAGTACTAAAACCGAGACACCTGTTCACCCTGCAGCCAATGGAATAGTTTCACTGTAACACACGTACCTTTCTTCCGTGGAACACAAACAGGACCTGAAGGCAACTAACAGGTTACAGCTCAAATGAGAAGCCGTTTGCTGTCCAATACTTTGCTCGAAACTATAACTGTACTGCCACACTGTCCCCTCCTCATTTCTGCACAGAGATTGCAAATGCCCTTTTGCACCCACTGCCTCTTGTCCAGAAAGGTCCAGACGCTTTCTGCCATCTGCCATCAGTAGCTCTTCCCCTGCCTTGAATCATAACTTAGCTGCTTGAACTCCATTACTTTTCAGCTTGATAGCATGTAGCTGCAAGCCTTCTCCTACCCCTGCTGTAATGCGTTCTAAAAATTAATTTCACATCCTGTGATGTATTTTCTATTCACAGACCAAGGCAATCCACATGGGAGCGGAATCAGGAAATCGCAGGTGGCATTGTGTTAGTAAAAGTTTAATGATGACTGTTAGCACTTTCCTGACTTGACCCAAGGTGTAAATTTTGGAGTAATAAACCAGCCGGTATACACTAATCAAACGGGTGATGGAGGGAATTTTTATCAAAGCTGATCCTCTGAATGAGACTCTGGTTCTTTATTTTCATACTTTATGAAGTTTCTGATGGCTGCTGACAAGCTTGTCTTTCTTTAATGCTGGCAAAGATTCTGTTAATATATAGCCAAGGACGGTAACAATTATTTAGGCCTCCATTATTATTATTAAATAGTATCATAACAGCAAAACCCATAGTCCTTGCCTCCAAGAACCTGCAGGCTTCATCCGTACATTATAGGAACATAAGAATTGCCAGACTGGATCAGACGTGGAGTCCATCTAGTCTAGTACCCTGTCTCCAACAGAGGCCAGTACAAGCTGCTTTGAAGGAAGGTATAAGAAACCCTGCAGCTGTGGGATAACCTGCCCCCAGGGAACGTTTCCTCCTGAACCCCAATAGTTAGAGGATGGTTATGCCCTGAAGCAGGAGGGTTTAGATCCTGTCCGAAGCTCTTGGTTATTTTTTAATCCTAGCTATAGTAACTCTACATACCCTCATTACCCATAGAAATGTCTAGCCCTTTAAAAAATTATGTTAATCTCTTGGCCTCAGCGATAACTTATGGCAGTTACCTATGCTGGCGTAAGTATATTGCATTTTATAATTCCCTCCTGAATACTCCAGGGTGTCACTTATTGGTAGTAACCTATGGGACAACTTGTGTTGCAAGGGCCCACCAGTGTGACTACGGGCACGTCTATACTGCAAAACAAAAAACAAAATAACCCACCATAGCAAGTCTCAGAGCACAGGTCAGCTGACTTGGGCTCCCAGGGCTCCCGCTATGGGTCTAAAAGCAGCAGTGTAGATGCTCCTGCTCGGGCTAGAACCCGGGCTCTGAAACCCAGGGAGGAGGGAGGGTCTCAGACCCTGGGCTCCAGCCTGAGCAGAAATGTCTACACTGCTATTTTTAGTCCCAGAGCCCCAGTCTGTGGACCCTGGCTCTGAGACTCACTGCCGAGGAGGTTTTCTTGCAGTGTAGACGCAAACTCAGGGTTCCACAATCCGGCTGACAGTAACTGGATCCCTTTAACATGGTCCTGGGGTGAGTCACCAGGTGGCGCGTCAGATATAGTCTTACAAGTTCATTTATTTAGCTCACAGGTACTGTTCAGACGGAAGAAATTCTGCATTGCTGTTAGTGGCGTGATGCACATTCTTTTAGGGGGGACTGTTGCAAACAGTAAGTGTGTTTTCTCTCTGCTTTAATCTCGCTAACGATTTCTTCTGCTAAACAGTCTTCCACCTTGTATTTAGCTTTGACATTCTGAGTACCTTTCCCAGACATGAAGACGAGCTCTGTGTCGCTCAAAAGCTTGTCTCTCACCAACAGAAGTTGGCACAATCAAAGACATTAGCTCACCCAGCTTGTCTCTCTCTAACTACAGACAGTCCTTGGAGCAGAGTGGCTTCCTGGGAACTGGGTATTTGTGTCTGGGCTGAGATTTCTCAAAGAGGGATTTGTTTGCCTGTGTGCCATTTGTGATCACCTCTGCTCCAGGACTGGTGCACACCATGCAAATAAAACAAGTTGCACTAAATGCCCAGACTCTGCATCACTGATTTCTCCCTAATGGGAAGCCAGCCTGCAGGGCTCTGACACCAGCTACCGCTTGGCATCAGCAACACAATGTGCATGCGTGTTTTGTTGTAACATTGTGATTGCTGTAGATGCTTCAGCTGGCAAACATGGCAACACATACCTACTACCAGTGGGACTGCAGCGTCACACCTTTATTCCTGCCTTGTTCGAAGGAGAACATGTATCTATTAAAAGTGTATAATCTGAAGTGTCCACAAGCCACTGACATGGAGTGAAAACACATTATCTTCCTGGGCCCAGTTAAAATCAGGATTCAGCTCTTTAGTGACAGCTCTAGAAAATTGTTTCAAAGGATCCAGAAGTCGAAAATACTTTAAAACAACTTTAGAATCAATAGCCATTTTAATTTGCAGCTCACAGCCCCCATCCTGACAAATAACCCAGGAAGCTGGGTGAATAATACAGCTTCAATTATATTTCTGTACAATATTTATCTTATTTTGTGTTGTGTGCTGCCGAGCTAATTCAATTTTCTGCCGCCAGCCCATGCTTGTTCCCCTTCCCCTCGCAATATATAACTTTATGAAGAGACGCTAAATCTTCCTGTGTGAGTGGCACTTTATCCCTCCATGTTATTGAGGAAATAAATAAATAATAGTAACACTCTCTGGAAAACTAAAAAAAACCCCTAACCAGGTTATTTTTCACTAGTGACGAATGACGAACGAACCAGACCAGAGGGCAGCAGCTGGAATACTCTCCAAAGCACAGCATGCTCCAGGCTTACCTGCTCGGGTTTTCAATGGAGCCTAAAGGTGCGAAGTGTCCAGCTCCCATTGATGTTGCATGGGATTTGGACACCGAACTCTCTTAGGAATTCCTGGCCAAAACGAGCTGGGGACAGATTTTCAACTGTGCCTCCGTGTGTCAGGCCCCTGCCTCCCACTGGCTTTAATGGGACTTGTGCTGCAGGAGAGCCTAGGAGTCATGGAACAGGACCCCATGGCGCTAGGTGCTGTATGTTATTTATTAGTTATGTCATGACAGTGCCTGGGAGCCCCAGTGTGCAGATTTTGAAGGGTATTTAAACACATAGAGATGCAGATAGGCAGCCAGTGGGATTTTCAGAAGCCCCTGCAGCGCAGGTGCCTAATCTGGCCATGGTGGCCTAACTCACTTAGGCACTTTTGAACAGTCCACCCTTAGTCTGGTACATTTCCCCTCCTGCATTTTTCTGGGTTTGGAGCTGGGAGAGAGAGACATTTCTGGCCAACAAGAAGACATGTTGTTTTAAAAGGAGGCAAAATTTTCTTTGGGTGGCAAAGGACTAGTTGTTGAGCACACTTCTGGCCTTATTTCTGTTCCTGACAGATTTACGTGTAACACTTGGCCTCAGGTTTCAGGTGCAAATCCTTGCCTACGCAGGTTCAAAATTATTAGTCATTATGATTATTATTAAATTTGTATGACAGTAGCACTTAGAGGCTCCATTGTTTCAAGATGCTGTTCAAGCACATAGTAAGCGACAGCTCTTCTTCCAGAGAGCTTACAGTCTTCATAGACACAAAGGGTGAGAGGGGAAACCTGCACAGTGAGGTGAAGAGACATGCCCAAGGTCTCACAGCAGCTCAGTGGCAGAGCTAGGAGTAGAACTCAGGCACCCTCTTGTGCTCATTTGTCAAGCTCTGGATGGATGGATGGATGGATGGATGGATGGATGGGGGAACCCAGGCCTGGGGTCCAGCTCAGGGCTCTTGTTGGGAACAGCCAGAGCCAGCCCTTCTCAGCCCCTTGCTAAGCTATTTCCTACCTCTCCTCTTCTCTGGGCTTCCCTGGCCCCTTGTCCTGCTCCTCCCTCCTTGGAGTGTTGGTTTGTCTGGCAGTTTCTCCCCCGTCGGCCTCTCTGGCAGCCACCCGGCTCTCTTGCCTTGCAGACCTTTTGCCCTCACCGCTGCTGGGGGGCTGTGCAGGCAGGCCGGAAGTTGCTTCGTTCACCCTTTGGTTGCCAAACCAGCATGGGGTATATAGACCCCATGACATTATTAATTATTTATTATTAATTATTATTATTAATAAACATTCTCCTTGTGGTACACCTAGAGGGTTCCACCAGGTTGGGGGGCCCCACTGTGCTAAGCTCATCTCGCGTAAAGATTCATGCCTGGCTTAAAATAACCATATTTAAGCAACAGTACGACATGACTCGTTACACAGACAATGCCAGAGGCTCGTACAGGGCGAGCAGCGGGCTCTGAGGTGCCATGGGCACAGAGAGGGGAAGGACAGAGAGGTGCAGAAACATGTTTGTTTAGATTGGAAGATTTTGGGGGCAGAGACCATCTGTTTATTCCGTGTTTGTACAGTGCCGAGCACACTGGGGTCCTGGTCTCTGACTGGCGTTTACTGTACAAATAAATAACAATAATGGTGAAGGGTGAATTCACTTCATGGTCTTTAATTCAACCTCATGAGTTGCCAGTCTGGCTGTTTTGGGGCCTGCCTACACCTCTTTCATTTCCCTGTTTTCTGTGCTGTGGCCTCCAGAGGTCGCAGACAAGTGCACGAGCCCCTGATTCATGCATCAGGACAACATGACAGTCAATGCAGCCTGGAGTGCCTGGCAACAAAGGCAGCAATAGTCAACGAGAGCCACGGCAGGCCGTGCGGCAGCTGGGGAAAGAAGGAAATAGGAGACTATTTCAGCTAAACAAGACTGGGAATTATCTGCAGCAAACTGACAGATGTTTAAGGTTCACAGGTGAATTCCCAAATGGACAATGCTCACAGCTTGACGAAAGAAAGAAGGAAGGAAAGAGAGAAAGCAGGAAGACATTGATTTAATGAGCACGCTTTCTTGGAAACCTTTCCCTCAAGGAAAGTAGAGCAAGCTGACATTTCCACAAGCCTGGACAACAAATGTGACTCCTGGCTAATTATGGTCCTGACTGTTCGTTCTCTCAGGGCACTGTAAAGCAATTGACCCTGGGGGGAAATAATCCTGCTTTGAGTTTATTACTGCAATAATAACAGGACATGTTCGCGTGTCCTGTCCAAAGCCCCAGTAAATGGCCTTTCCATGTGGACACTGGGATGGGTGTAGCCACGGTGTAGAACAGCCATGCAGCGGCTTTAACAGCAGGGCTGGGAGCTGTTGTACATGCCCTGTTAAGGGGCTACGGCCAGTGAATCGCTGTAGTTTGTAGATCTATGAGCCACACATCATACACCTGCCAACCCATCTCCAAACCCTCCCGCCATGCCACAGAGAGCATTGCCATGGAGGGATGCTCTGCAACACACAAGGGGCACAAAGTTCCCCGGCACAGGCTTTCCACCACCTGGTACCTATTGGCCGAATGTAACTTTGGCCCTTCTTTTCAGTCCTTGGGAGCTGTCCCAATGGGGGACAGCCTTTAAATCCTGCCCCTTCCACTCCGTCTAGCGTGGAACTCACCCCTTTGTAGAGACTTGCACAAATTTTTTCAATATCTCAAAAACTCTCACGGAACGGGCAAACCATTTTCCACCCAGCTCTAGGAATGACCTCTTGCCTGATTGCCTCTGCCGGCACTGCCTCCAAGTGGCAGACGAGATGATCAAACATCATCAACAGCAGCGTTTCTCACCGGCCGGTCCCTGAGATCTCCCTGACACAGTTTGGGAAGGCAACGAGCTGGTCCCTGCTATCAAAAAGATTGAGAACCACTGCTCTAGATTTACGTCTCTATGATTCCATGAAGTTGGAGAGATTTAATTCGGAGAGGTAAATTGTGCCCTCATTTATTCTGGAGAAAATCCAGACTAGCCTCCTTTGACCATATTGGAGTTATTCTGTATTTATAATAGGGTAACTGGCAGCAGAATCTGATTCCAAATGTTTAGCCTTCTCCCAAGAGCACTAAACCTGACTTAATGAGGAGTTAAATAAAACAGAGTCTGGTGAGCAGTACCTGTAATAAAGTTTGAAAACAAACATATTTTTGGATGTTGAAACCATTCACTTTTTTGATAAACAACGCTACAAAAGGCGTTTTCCCCCGACGACTGTATTTCCTCACTCGTTAGATTCTGCTCCGATCATCAGAATGTCCCATTTTGTCATCATTTAGCCACTGGTGTCGATAACGTTGTATATGCTGTAATAGCAAATGGAAGCTCAGCTTTGATTTTTACTATGCATTCCCTTTCCTCACTCCCTTTTAGTGTATTATGGAGTAAATGACCTCCCAGATAGTCAGGTTCCGCTGTGGATGTGATGGTAAGTTCAAGTCCTGAAATTTCTATCCACTGGTAAAATGGAATAAAAAAAACACTTTCTTCTGCTAATATCTGAGCTCCTTTTAGCTGCGTCAGCAGCATTACAGCTGGACTGTATTTTGTAAGATACTCGCAAGGTATTCAACCAACCTATGCACGGCTCTCTTGTTGTAAAATAATAAAGCACAGACCAAACCAAAAAAATAATCAGATGATGCGTTCTGCTTTTGTTACTATGAATTTTACATGAACTTGACAGGTGATAGCTGGTATCAAATTTGTAGAGTAGAGCATTTAATTAAATATTCATCCTCTTTCCAGTATCTCACATCACCCTGAATAAAAGTATTTCCCTCAGACTCCAGCTCGGAAAGGGATCCTTATCAGAGAAGAATTGCTTCTTAATTGCAGAGTCTCGCTGGTGAGAAGCCTGTTCCTGATCTGTTATCTGAAGATTATTGATCTGCATCCAGAAATGGTTGCAGTGAGACTGTGATTAGTTTTATCACTATCTGATGCAGGGCATTAACAAGCATGTACATTATGATATGAGGAAACAGAGAATTCATCTGTCCAATTCTGGGCGCCACACTTGAGGAAAGATGTGGACAAACTGGAGAGAGTCCCAACAAGAGCAACTAAAATGCTCAAAGGGTTAGAAAACCTGGGAAGAAATGTTCCAAAAACCAGGCATGTTTAGTCCTGAGAAAAGGAGACTGACAAGCCACCAGAGAACAGTCTTCAGGTATGTGAGGGGCTGTTATAAAGAGGACGGTGATCAATTGTTCTCCATGGCCACTGAAGGTAGGACAAGAAGTAACAGGCTTAATCTGCAGCAAGGGAGATTCAGGTTAGATATTAGGAAAAGCTTTCTAACTCTCGGGCTAGTTCAGCTCTGGAACAGGCTTCCAGTGGGGATTGTGGAATCCCCCTCCCTGGAGTCTTTTAAGAACAGGTTGGACAAACGCCTGTCAGGGATGGGCTAGGTTTACTTGGGCCTGCCACAGCGCAGAGGACTGGGCTTGATGACTCCTTGAGCTCCCTTCCAGCCCTACATGGCTACGATTCCTGGGGCTGAATACTAAGAGCTACAACACTGAGTAAACTCAGAGTGGCTGTTGCAATGGTCCGTACCGCCACTGCATTGCCATGGGCACGCTCACTGCTACGTGAATCACTCTGAATACCCACGGTCAGACAAAGCAGGAACTTGGACCTGGCTTTCCCACTCAGTGCCCTACCACTGGGATGTACGGTCGGCCTCTCTTGTGTCTTTGGCCCCGTGAATATTTAATTATTTATCTGAAGTGGACCAGCTCCAACAGAAGCACTTGAGAGAGACCCACCCCACAACAGCCTGGTGATTCAGGCTCACCCCTGGGACGTGGGAGACGCAGGCTCACAAGTTCCTGCTCTGAATTAGGTAGACTGGGGACTGGAACCCGCCTCTTCCACATCCCAGATACATACTCCACGTGCCAGGCTCTGGGCTATTCTGTGGGGCCTTCTCTGTCACTCTGTTTTTTCATGAAAAGCTTCCAAAGGTCTCGGTCTCATCCTGACACGGGATGAGAAAATTGTTGAAATCGTGCAAAGTTTCACTGGCCAAGAAATGACTAGCCAGGACTCCTGGGTTCTTCTTCCTGGCTTTCTCACTGACCCGCTGTGTGAACGTGGGCAAGTCACTCACCATTTCTGTGCCTCTGTGCCGTGCTTAATTTGTAATGGGCTCAAGCAATGTTTTTACTTTCATAACTGATGTGGCAAGCCCAGAGGTGCTGGGACTATGAACTGCCAAGCCCAAAGGTGCCGGGACTATGAACTGTCAAGCCTAGAGGTGCCAGGGCTTAGTCCTGGCAAGCCCTGGCACAAATTAAGCACTGCCTCTGTGTACCTAATCTGTAAAAAAGACATAATATGATTTACCTGCCTTGGATGCTATTAGGAGGTTTCGTTCATTAGTGGCCCCAATTCCATTGTTTCCTACCAAGGTAACTTTATACAGCACAATGTTTGTAAATTGCTCTAGCTTCCTGGAATAAAAATCATTACAGAAGAGCAAGGTTTTATTCTTACACAGGATCAAATCTTATCCTGTTCATCTACCGTAGAAACTCATCCAGTCCACACTAAAACAGAGAAATTTTACTTCATTACACTCAAGCAATCTTTCTTTACAAAACAACCACTCAATTACTAACATTACGTATTGAATACGTTGACTTCTCCATTGAAGTGGACATAGTGCCAACCAAATCGGATAATTCAGCCACAAAATCAATGGCACCACATTTACTCAATCAAATACATTGCTTAGTAAATTATGTCCACGTGAAATTAAATAGATGAATGTACTAGTTGCACACTGGCATTGGGCTTCAGAACTTCGGCACATGCAAGTTAAAAATAAGGAAATCGATAGGTGAGAGAGAATGTATTTGACATCAGTCACTGCTTTTAATACATTAATTTCTTCACCAGATAAATCAACTATTGATCATGCTTCAACTTTCTGAGAGCTGGAACAAGAGAACACAGTGCGTTTTCCGTGTCAGAAATCTACAAGGGCCTACAGAGTTGGCATTCTGCCTTGGTCTGTGACTAAAGAACACTCCGACCTGGAGCCGGATGGACAGAAGGCCTCAGTCGCCACTGAAAGGAAGACTTCATCCCCGGACTTGTTCCTGAAGTTATCATGGGTTGGATGAAGAATGAGTGTTCTGCTTACTTTGAAAAGCTGCTGCCACTCACTCTGCTGAGCATGTCTGCAAACGAGACCAAAGCTTTGTCTAAAACAGGTGCATTTTTACCAGGGGATAACTAATGCGTGTTGGCTCTCCTGCTGTGAAATCCTAGTGCAGACACGGCGGCTGTCATTGGACCACGAGGTCAGCCACGGCCAGGGGTGCAGCGCTGACCTTTCCTAGATACCTCGTGGTAAACACTGCCGGTGCTCTGTCTGCACTAGGATTTTACAACAGGATAGCCAGCTCCCGTTAATTATCGTGCTGTAACCCCCCACCCACCCGCCCACCCCCACCCCTTTTTATGCAGTGAAGCCAGAGTCCAAGTGAACGGTGTCTGTAGCACTTGCTACGTCAGGTCATTTGCCCACTTGTCTGCAAATCTGCCCTGTGACTGTGTCCATGTCCCTTCCCTGCAGAGTTTAGTTGCAATCTACGCTGAGTAGCCAGTGGGACTCACTCAGGCTGTGACATATGTCCAGGGTGACGAGTGCTGACTCAGATGAAGAAAAGACAAAGGAAGAACAGTAAGAGGCCAATATGGCTCCATCAGGAGCTCCTGGACGACCTGAAAATCAAATAGGACTCCTACAAAAAGTGGAAACATGGAGACATGGCTAAGAATGAGCACACCAGTGTAGGGACGAATTCAGCAAGGCTAAAGTACGAAATGAGCTACACCTATCAAGGGTCATGAAAGGCAATCAGAAGAGGTTCTATCAATACATTAGGCTCACCAAAGGGGAGATGTATCTATGCTGAGATGTTTCTTGTACGACAGGTAATCCGTTTATTTCTAAGCTCTCCGGGCACAGGGGTGAAGCTGATTCTGCAGTGGGAATTGGCTCCCTGGCCGAAGACGCAATGGAAACAGACAAGACTGAACTGACGAGTAGGCTGAGCAGCTACTTTAGACCCTGCCCCAGCTGCTCGGTTTGAGTTAGCGTGTCCTGTTGACAGCACGTTGTTTTAAGGTGCATTTAGGCCCGGATGCAAATCCCATTGGAGCCAATGGAAAGATTCTATTACTATTATCCCCTTACTGCTGATTAGAAGTAAGAACATAAGAATGGCCATAGTGGGTCAGACCAATGGTCCATCTAGCCCAGTGTCCTGTCCTGGGTTGATGCAGGTGCTAGATTAGACTGAAAGCCCTGAAGACCGAACTCCTCTATCGGCTGAACATGGATAGTGGCAGAACAAACTTCCTGTGCACGCTCCAATATTCCTCGGCAAGAAACCTGAAGGGAGGGTCCACCTGGAATTCTGTCTTCATGGCCCATCCAGTCCTGGGTCTCTCCCACCAGACTGCCAACTGTGGGCAACGAATGCCATGTGCCATGTTGGTGTCTGTGAAGTTGGCACCTGGAAGTGGACTGAGACCCGCTAATTCATTTCACAATGTTATTGTTAATGCATTTTCCAGTTGCTGGATTTGCCACTTTGGCCTGTTCCAATGGGCTCTGTTTTCTTTAGAGGAAGGTCACTTTATGTGAGCAGTAAAACACCGGTGTGCAGCTCACACCCACACACTCCTGTTGAGCTCATTTCATGGGCTGTCTAGTCTCTGCTCTGCCTCACTAAGTCTTTTGTGTGTGTTTGCTGGAAATAAAAGTGTTGCTTTGAAGCTCAATCCTAGCTCTTTCCTCCTCTCTCCAGCTCTCTGACAAGGTCATCAGTCAGGTCTCAGGCTTGAATCATGATCCTGCTCAGAGGGAATGCAGCAATTGTGGCCTCACCTTCTGGCTGCTGCTGTGTTTTTGGTGCTTGGAATTTTATTTTATTTATGTGTATATAGGATTTTCTAGGTATCCCCCCATCACTATAGCATCTGAGCTTCTCACACATGCCAGTGAATTTATCCCCATGGTCTACCTGTGGGGTAGACAAAGTATCATTATCCCAGTTTCACAGATGGGGAAACTGAGACGCAGAGCAAACTTAGTGTGATTTCCCCAGGTCAAATCGGAAGCTTGCTGCATAACTGGAACTCTGGAGTCCCAGTGCAGTGCCCAAAACACAAGACGATCCTTCCTCCGGTTTCAGAGTAGCAGCCGTGTTAGTCTGTATTCGCAAAAAGAAAAGGAGGACTTGTGGCACCTTAGAGACTAGCCAATTTATTTGAGCATAAACTTCCGTGAGCTAAAGCTCACTTCATCGGAGTCTCTAAGGTGCCACAAGTACTCCTTTTCTTCTTTCTCCAGTTGGAATTCTGGGCTTCAGTTTTTGTGAAGTTCCTTTCTGGGGGCTTGTAGACTCTACCATCCTTGGGTGACTGCAGTTCCGGGCTTAGGCATTAGTGTTTGGATCGCTGGGGATAGGGCCCCAGCAGCTTCACTTATTTTCATTTATTTCTCTGTAGTTCTTTCAAAGCTTCATCTCCCTAAACACACTCACTGATGGAATGCAGTTCTCTTGTACGCTGAGGGCCACATTTTCAAATGCAGGAGCACTGACTGCTCCATCTAAGACTGAAATTTGCACACATGCTGTTGGGTACAAATGCACCCAAGTACCTGGTTTTCACACACAAATACCCATATTTTTTTTTCTGTGTCCTTGTGTGAACGATGACTCCTAGAACACGCCTCCTTTCCAGGCAGAAGAATTTGCTGGTGCACAGTACAATCTCTCTCCAGCTGTCCGGAAAGGCAACAATGCAATTTATTATTGTAACATTCATGGAAAGTTGATGACTGACTGAAGGAAGGCAGATGTTTTGCTAATGCAAAAACAAATAAATAAAGCAAAAATGAAGGGTTGGGGTAGAGAGAGAGCACAATCTCAATATTTTGCAGACATTTTGTTTGAGAAAACTAAAAAAACCCAGAAAGTTGATAACTCCTGAGCAAGCATTCTGCTTGTGCAGTAGCCTGGAGACATACAAAGAAGGCAGAATTCAGTCCCGAAGACCACAGGAGGAAGTCATACCTTATACCACTAAAATAGCTCCCAGTCACCGAATAAAAAGCAGCTTGTCGATAAAGTGGAAAGGAGTATTCAGTGGGTTTGGAACTCCATTATGCCAGGTGCTGTATGAACATATGCAAAGACCAGGTCTCTGCCACAAAGAGCTTACACTCGAAAGGCATGAAGTCAAAGGGAGTTTTTCCATTGGTTTCGATGGGCTTAGGCTCGTGCCCTGAAGCCAAGCCCCTGCAAACAGGCACGCTCCTGCACCCGTGCTTAACTTTGCACAAGCCGTGGGACCTAGTGCAGTCACTGGCAGTATCCCCTGGGTAAGGTTACCTTTGTTGCGTTACTGTTTGTGGTTTTGGGGCCTGTGCTGACATAGGTGAGAGGGAGGGAGACACTGGTAATTAATTATTCTGGGCACATCTAACGCAATGTTCACGTAATCTGTTATTCATTAATTGTGAATGATTCGTCCAGCTCTTGCCATAACACAGCTGCATGCGTATGTGTAGCAAGGGAGTTGGGTTTGGTTTAGTTTTTTTAACATGTATTTGTTTTCTACCTTTCGGAGGGGGGGGTACTCTCCACCTCCACTAAAGGCTCCATCTACATTTAACACATCGATATCATGGATTCCTCCGTCACTTAATTATTATTGCAATCACTGAGCTATATATTATGGGCCTCTTTCTCATTACTCCACGCCAGCAGGAATCACTCCCTTGATTAATCAAGACAGCATTGTAAATAGCGTTTAATCTTTTGCAAATCCGGTACGGCATGGGGTTGTGCTATTGTGTGCCCCGCTGCTGGTGTGAGGGAAGGACCACGAAGCAGGGGTGATGGGGCAGCATGATTAACTCTTTGGAGGAATACACCATAAATGGATTTAACTTTAGCTGGGAACAATCTGTTCTAACAAATAGAGAAGAGCATAAACTAAGCACCCTTGCTTTGCGCTAAGAAGAGGTTGGACAAACCCTTCTAGGGTAACTTGGTCGTGCCTCAGCACAGGGGCCTGGACTTGATAACCTCTCAAGGCCCCAGCCCTACATTTCTACAATTCTAAGGCGCTTTCACATCATACCCATGGCCTAGCTGGATTCCCCAAGTCAGACAGCTGGAGAAGACATAAAATCCCTGAAAATGTGCCAGAATTCCCATATTAAACCAATCAAAATATCCTCTTAGGACATTTAAGATCCAATATGGCTGGAGGTAGATGAGCACACAATGGGCCTAATTCTATTCTCATTTACACTGGTATAAATCCAGAGCAACCCCATTGGTTTAGCAGAGTCACTCTGGATTTACATTACTGGATTTGAATTTACAAATTCCGGGAGCAGAATTTGGCTCATATGATAGAGATGAAGGAGCGAGGTCTTATTCTCGCCTTTTCCTTTCCAAAGTGAAGTGTTCATAAAACAATTGGATGGGAAATTAAAGAGCATTTCACACAAGAGGAGGGAGAGAAATCATCATTTATTTGCAGACAAACTACAGTTTCTAATCTCTGCATTACACGCATTGAATCTATTTCCCTAAAGTTAAGTATCCTCACACCTTCTTGTCAATTGTCTAAATGGGCCATCTTGATTATCACTCCAAAAGTTTTTTCCTCCTGCTGATAATAGCTCATCTTAACTAATTAGCCTCTCACAATTTGTATGGTAACGTCCAACTTATCTGTATGTATATATATATATATTTCTTCTTACTATATGTTCCATTCTATGCATCCAGTGAAGTGGGCTGTAGCCCACGAAAGTGTATGCTCTAATAAATTTCAGAGTACCAGCCGTGTTAGTCTGTATTCGTAAAAAGAAAAGGAGTACTTGTGGCACCTTAGAGACTAACCAGTTTATTTGAGCATGAGCTTTCGTGAGCTACAGCTCACTTCATCGGATGCATAGCATATCGTGGAAACTGCAGAAGACATTATATACACACAGAGACCATGAAACAAAACTTCCTCCCACCCCACTCTCCTGCTGGTAACAGCTTATCTAAAGTGATCATCAAGTAGAGCCATTTCCAGCACAAATCCAGGTTTTCTCACCCTCCCCCCCCCCACACACAAACTCACTCTCCTGCTGGTAATAGCCCATCCCTCTTTGAAACCTCTCTTTATAATGCGCATGATAATCAAGGTGGGTCATTTCCAGCACTAATCCAGGTTTTCTCACCCCCCCACACCCCCCTCCAAATACCACACACACAAACTCACTCTCCTGCTGGCAATAGCTCATCTTACAATGTGCACAGCAATAATCCAAGTTTAACCAGAATGTCTTGGGGGGGGTTTGTAGGAAAAAAACAAGGGGAGATAGGCTACCTTGCATAATGACTTAGCCACTCCCAGTCTCTATTCAAGCCCAAATTAATAGTATCCAATTTGCAAATGAATTCCAATTCATCTGGGAGTGGCTAAGTCATTATGCAAGGTAGCCTATCTCCCCTTGTTTTTTTCCTACAAACCCCCCCCAAGACATTCTGGTTAAACTTGGATTATTGCTGTGCACATTGTAAGATGAGCTATTGCCAGCAGGAGAGTGAGTTTGTGTGTGTGGTATTTGGAGGGGGGTGTGGGGGGGGGTGAGAAAACCTGGATTAGTGCTGGAAATGACCCACCTTGATTATCATGCGCATTATAAAGAGAGGTTTCAAAGAGGGATGGGCTATTACCAGCAGGAGAGTGAGTTTGTATGTGTGTGTGGGGGGGGGGGGGAAGGTGAGAAAACCTGGATTTGTGCTGGAAATGGCTCTACTTGATGATCACTTTAGATAAGCTGTTGCCAGCAGGAGAGTGGGGTGGGAGGAAGTTTTGTTTCATGGTCTCTGTGTGTATATAATGTCTTCTGCAGTTTCCACGATATGCTATGCATCCGATGAAGTGAGCTGTAGCTCACGAAAGCTCATGCTCAAATAAACTGGTTAGTCTCTAAGGTGCCACAAGTACTCCTTTTCTTTTTTCTAATAAATTTGTTAGTCTCTAAGGTGCCACAAGTACTCCTGTTCTTTTAATCTCTGCATTGTGGATGATCTGATTTACACAGGGGCTGCTTATCTTTACACCATTGCTAACCTCTAGCTTCCTTTTCTCAGCGCCACACCAATAACACAGTTGTTGTTTGTCTCTGATAAAAGAAAAAGGAAAAAAGAAGTGGGGGGAAGAAATAGCATTATAAAAATACTTTGCAAGATACCAGAATAGAAACATTCAAAGCACCATGTCCTACTTTAGAACACATTGATGTGGTAAGCAGGGACCAGGCTAGTCGTGTTTTTATCTGCAGTTGGCTGGTGAGAAGTGCATATCACTCCTTTGCCCTAAAATCAATTCTGCAGGGCTCAGGACTGCCTGCGTTTCAGTGAGAAGATGACAAGGGTGATAAAATTAATTAGCAAAGCAAGAGACAATCCACAAGCCAGTTTGCCTGGCCCAGTATATTTTATATCAACAGCGGCTTTATCTCCCTGACAAAGAGAAACACGCTTGCTGCTGAAGGTTATCGCGGGTGATGTGACAGGTACAATTGTTTCCCTTTCGAGATGCTCTGTGATGGAACCAGGCAGTTTATTGAAACGATGAGAATTCCAGCTAACACATGCCTGTCACTCAAGTGAATTAGCCAAGAGAGGGCTCTGGTATCCTCCTGAATTGATAACAGAATTATAGATGAACTGGCAGTAACAGACCCCAGCCTCTCCCGCATCTGTCCATCCATCCATCCATGCCCCGATGGAGCACTGACAAGCTCCCACAGTGATTAGTCATTTCTGCAGAGAGGAGCCTGCACTTCAGAAAGCGGCAACTAACGAAGCAAAGTCAAGGCGGGTGAAGGAAGCTCTCTCCATACCCAGCATTAGTCCAACAGGAGCCAAGATAGGGCTGAATGCCAAAGATCGGGCTTGGCCACCCACCCAGGAACAGACACTGGCCAGGCCGTGAGAATATTCTCAGTTTTGGTGCCATCCAGAGGGAGACAAGAGCCCATGGGGATACAGTACCAAATGGTGAGAGCCAGAAAGGCCACAGATGAGAAGCAGCTATGGACAGGTACAAGGAACCTCCTGCTCAACCCATCTGTCCTGAGGGGCATCCTAGAGATGGGCCTGAACCAAACCCTGGATCCAGAGCTGGGGGAGGATCAGAGCTGGATGTTCAGCCAAACTTCCTCCCCCCCCGACCCCCCTTCTTCTGATGAGCTGAGCCCAATCCCCAGCTTCGGACACAAGTTTGGGTCCCAACTTTGCAGCTCAGCCCCACCCTTCACTGTCCCATGGGTGCCTGCTCTTGGAAAGCCCTCAGCTATGTCCCAAGGCACAGTGCATCTGTTGGCAGCAGGGCTTTGCCTCCTCAAAGGAGGCAGCAAATGTTTTACAGTGATTTGCACCACAAGGGAGCACATTTAGCCGATCCTGTGGGTATCAGTTAGACTGGGAGCTCTTCAGGGCAGGGAATGTCTCTTACTATGTATCTGTGCAGCACCTGGCACAATGGGGCCCCAATTCTGATGGGTCCCATCTCCACCTCTGTCGGCCCAATAATAAATAACCACAGCAGCGGTAATCAGCCCATTCCTCTCACGTTATCTCTTCCCCAACTCCCAGGAGACCTTTTTTTTAATTTTTAGAATCATAGTGATTATTACCACCACTGGGAATGGACCTAAAAACTTTTCCAATCCTCCCCTGTTGGATACCTTTGCTTCCTCATGGGGAATGTTCTTTGGGGGTCTAATGTGAGCTCGTTGAACATTAAATCAGCGGATTCACCTTTGTGCTTCATTTAATAGCTAATCCTGAGCAGAGAGACCTCCTTAGGGCTGCCGGGTTACCTTGCTAAATGCAGCTGTTGCTAACATTGGGTAGTGGCAATATCTTCCCGTCCTCAACAGATCACCAACTTTTCCATTCCAGGCCTTGCTCTATAGTTTTCTCATTAACTCTCTCGCCCTTTCTTGCTGACGCTTGGCTTTGCCGGGGCTGCACCAGCTTTGGGTTGTTCTGATGCCATCTAGGCTACAACCTGTCACCAGACTCCAGAAATATAAACCCATGCATTGGGGTTTACCAGGAGACTCAAAGGGGGTCGCAGCTCCAGTGATCTCCCCTCATGTCCGGATACTCGGCATTGAGAGGGGACTTACAGTGTGACATGGTCCAGTGAGCAGAGAATGGAACTGGTGGCTAGGAACTCTCAGTTCTGCCACTGACTCACTGCACAACCTCGGACATGTGCCAGAGGGATCATTTATTGAAGGTGGCCTCTAAACTGGGATTCCTCAAGGGCCCAAATTTAGACACACTCGGCCAGATCTTTCACCCTGGCGTGCCTGCTTGGCACCAGCCCTGTCGCATGAAGCCAACCGAACCAACATATGTAGCCAGAGGAGGAATCTCCTTGTGGACAGGCATGCACCACTGGGAGAGAGACATCATAGCTGGCGCTCCGCCAGGGCCAGCCCTCGCAGCCCATTTGGAAATTCTGTGGCTGTCTCGGTTTTCCCATGTACACGCTTCGTGGGGTGACATGAGGGTTAGCTAGTTCATGTTCCTGTGCGGCTTTGAAGATGTGAGTGCTCTCTAAAGTGCAAGCATGCCTTAATTATTATTAATTAATTAATCAATCAACATCGCTTCCCGCAACTTTAAACCTGCTGAGCTGGGAGAGATCGGGGGTTGGCTGAGAAGCCGGAACCTTTCCGAGCCTTTTCGCTGTGACACTCGCGTTGCTCGGCATCTCGGCAGAGCTGTGCTGACTGGTAGACATCTCCATAAATAACAGTCTCTTCCACTGCACTGACCGCTTGATAAGCTTCACTCCAGTGCTCTCCACACAGCGCTCTGGATGGCTATCCTGATTAATTCAAACAGGAGCAATTTCTTACCTCACGGCCTCTCGCTTTCAGCCAACACAACTTTCAGGCCTTTCCTCAGTCCCCAGCAGTACGTGCGTCTGCTCCCCACCTGCAGGAAGAATTCGCTCGGCATTGGTTGCTGCAGTGGGGCCATGAATGAACTGAGCGGAGGGACATGTTTAGCCTTAAACACAAAACCATAACTGGCTGATAGCTAGATAAGGGCCATACTCCACCACGCTTACCCCCACCAAGCACCTCCTCCCTGTGAGGAGCCCCGGCACTTGGCTCTCGTCAGAACAAGTGAATCGTTTCTTGTCAAGGGAGGTTTCCATCAGAAAAGGCAGTTTTGACAAACCTGAATGTTTTGTTAAATCACATCGATTCTGGCAAAGTTTTGTTTAGGAAAAGAAAAAGGAAGAAAACTTTAGAAAACATCAGCATGTCCCATTCTGACATTTCTGGAACAGGAAATTTCAAGGTTTTGTTTTAAAATGACTTTACGGTTTGAAATTTACTTTCCTCTGCGGTGAAAAATATTGTGAATAAAAAATGGTCAAAGTCCAAACAAAATGTTTCAATTGCCCAGAAATGGACATTTTTTAAAATTTCATTTTGCAAAAAACTTTACCAGTTTGGCATTTCACCCCAATTCAGGAGGATTTTTTTTTTTCCAAATGGAGTGTCACAATGTGCTGCCGATACAGGCCAGTATCCAAGGGGCATAAGAAGAATTCTGCCTCGGTCCATCACTCTGATTGGAAATTCATCACAAGGTCACCTCTCCGGGTTGGATTTGTTCCCCCTGTGTAAAAAGGAGTTTATCATATGCCGTTATCTACCAAAAAGTCGAAGTTAGCTTACAGCCCTCGCAGCTCTCGGGTTCATTTCGTGCCTACTTTGCCTTAAAAACGGTCTTTCAACCAGGGCATAAAGCAGCAACTGGGGTTCTGTCAATAAGACTCATTTTCTGGTTGTCAGATCTCATTAAGAGTTTGCAGACAAGGACTTCCACTTACTGGCATTCTCCACAGACTTGGGCCTTTGCAGGAATTAATCCAGTTCTCTAAGTCTTAAGTTATTGAAACACTTTGTGAAAATCTGTGTGAGCTGAGCAGGTGCAGTAGGGCCCCCCGTGCGATTCCCTTTCATTAATCTCAGCTCTCTGACAAGGCTGTCTGATATCGATCTCCTGTCAGTCGGTTCATCAATAGCCAGGTCGCTCTGCAGTCCATGGAAGGCAGCTATTAAAATTAACATGGAGGGGGTTTATTGTCCAACCACAGGGCTCTCGTGGTCAGTGTAACCCCGGGATGAAACCAGACACCTTTCTGCCCAGCTACAGAAATGACAAAGTGGAGCGTTCCAATTCCTGGTTTGGATCCGGGGGTTTGCTGGGCTCATGAGGAAAGTTCCCAGTGCAACGTCAAAGGGAGCGGCTGCCTTCTGGGGCAGGGTGCGCAGCTCTTTTCCATTAAGGACTTTTATTTCTGATTTCAGTGGAGGCAGTTGCTGATATCCATGTATAAACAATGACCCTGTTGCAGAGCATGCACCGAGCTGCAGAAAACTTGATCTCATGCAGGAACACAGAGAGAATGAAGTGTCTTTTTTCCCCCTCTAAATTCTGTCAGGAGAAAAATTCCCCACTTTTGTTAGCGAGCAGAAATTCCTGTGGATGAAAAGATGATGGTGAAACATCACATGTGGGACAAAGCTGAACTATTCGTACCAAGTGAAAATGCCCCATCCCTTTTCCCAGAAAGAAAAGTTTTGTCACTTAACGAAAATCACGTTTTCTTTTGTTGGGGTAAGAAATTAGATGGGAAATCACAGCAGGCCAGAGACTCAGCTGGTGCAAATGAGGGCTCTAGCAGTTCACACCAGCTGAGTCCCTGGCCCAGAATGCTGTGCTTCTCAGTGAAGAGTGACAGTTCCCCCAGCACAGCCTCTGAGCTTTTCCACACAGCACTGCTCAAAAGCATGTCACTAAAAACAAAAAAACTGCTGTGGAAAAAATGGAAACAGGCTTGTTCTCTCTTTCGTGGATGACAGTTTTCCTCAATATTATTCCATCTTGCTATTCATTGACGATCAGTCCCCTTCTGTTAGGTATCAACATGCTTTCCACACTTTACGGCTCATATTTCATCTTCAGAGATTTGTCATTCTTTCATGCCTTATTGACATTTCGTCATAAACGTTAATGGTCAAAGAGAGTTCATCTCCTCAAAAGCAAAGCAGAGCGCTTGAAATAATAAAGAGCAGAGCTGCAGACCTACAGATACAAGAGAGCTAAAGGTCGGTCCGTGTTTTATGTGATAGTAAGGACAGGGTGCAGTGTAAGTCTAAGTCCAAATCAAGTGTTGGCTGGTCACTTTCTGCCCTGTTGACCTAGTTAAGATGAAGAGAATCCCCTTGTGACACTGTGACACTCGGTACCTCAAAGTAGCGTCCTGGAACCCCCATCTGTCATATAATTATGCTATGTTTTATACAAAGTGTACCTTGTGAGGTATCATTTTAAAAGTCTTGATTTGTTGGACACTAATACCCTGTTGGATTGTGTGTGCTATCGTTGGATGGGAAGTTAAGAAGTTTTGCTATATATGCTATTGAAATACGTTGTGAGGTTGACAAATGTCCACCGCCAGGCTCTCAGTAGCACCAATGGAGGGCCCAGACAGCACTGATGGCCCATCAAGAAAAGAATCCACTATCCCAGGGACTCCTTAGAGAAGGCTGCAGGAGAGACAGCTTGACCTATGGGGACTGCCTGACCCCCATGTCACAGCAAAGATCTTTCTAGCAGCTGGAAGAAAGTATGAAAAGAGAGACAGTGGCCTCATGCCTTGGCCTCTTTTGCCTCCCCCTCTTTCAACATCTGGAAGACAAAGCCTGGGGAAGTTTGGTGCCAGGTGCTGAGGCACTGTATCCTGCTTGTACCATGCGTGACACTGCTTGATTCAAATGCTGCTTCGTTTGTAGCGTTTAGACTGTGAATTTATATTTATTCCTTAAAGTAACCAACTTTCATCTCTATGCCTGCTACTTATACTCTCTTAAAATCTATCTTTCTGTAGTTAATAAATCTGTTTTATATTTCACCTAAAACAGCGGGTGTTTGGTTGAAGTGCTTGGGGGAATCGTAGCTCAGGTTAACAAGGGCTGGTGCATGTCCGCTTTCCTTTGACCAAATGGTGAACTAGGTAATGAGCTTACACTGGCCAGGGTTCTGACCAGTGCAAGACGATACAGTTCTGGGATGCAAGACTGGGGAGCTGGGGGGAACCAGCTCATGCCTCCCTATTGATGGTTCATGAGTGGCTGGGAGATCATTTGTGTCACTCAGTTGGGTGTGTCCCTGCCTGTGGATGGCTGTGTAAGTGCAGTGCCTGCCAGAGACTTGGAACTGGACATCAGCATCACAGTGTGAGAGGCAGCCCAGGCTGGTGGGTTTGGAGATCTCAGCAGTCCCACAGTGCAGGTTGCACCCCAGGGACCGCGTCACAGACGTATATTCCATGTGGGTTGCTGGAGTAACAGCCTGTTGAAGTGGAAATGATTGTGAAGGCACAGGGGGGCTAAGACTGCAAACACTGGAGTGACTGGCGGGCTCTGCCTCTGAGTTAAATTGGAACAGAATCAGGTCCAAATTCATTGCAGAATGGAAATGACGGAGACAAGGGACTGGTGTACAGAGAAAATTGGTGTTTTCTGACAGGTGGCTTTGTCCATTTGCAAATTTTCACTGGCAGGGAAATGGACGCGGAGGGCGAGGCTCTGGAGGGCTCAGTAGGAAGAAGTAATATTTGAGAAAAGAGTCCTGATTACATCTGAACATTGATTTCCAGAGTCTGTAGCGGCATCTGCATCAAAGAGACATTCAGGAGCCTGCGTGATTAAACTGGAGAACCGGAGGTAAAACCGCAAGTGCAGCTCAGAACTGCAGACCCCTGACGCTGAGCTGCACAAGGGCAGGGGGGGCCCTCCTGTCTCCATGGCCTTGGAGGCTGTTGGGAATTCCCTTCTGGGTAGAGCACCAGCACACATCCTATGCACCAGTTAAGGGCTTAAGTAGGATTTAATGGTGCCCAGATTGGCCCCCTGCAGAGGGGTGAGGACCTTGCTGGGTCACTGAAATATCTGACTGATGCCTGAACCCAATTCCTGGGAGATCCCAAGGCTTCTAGTGCTGTTGAAACTGGAGGATCGTTCTGTACTGATTACCAACCCAAAAAAGCGTATCTGTGGTTTTTTGGGCCCAGCTATTCCGAGCTATTCTGATTATACGGACCCTGTGAGAAGTCCATGCATTGCTACTGTCCCCATCGCCTGGGTAACTATATTTTCAAATTATCTTAAGACAAAGGCTATGAAAGAAATGGACACGTCCAGGACTCTGCAGGGTTCCATGGTCCCTGGCCAAACTTGTTTGTTAGGCTTTCTGATTTTTTTCTCATTCTTTCCACCCAGCTTTTCTGCCGACGATTCCTCAAAATTGGGCGATATCTCTGCTCTGACCCATCGGTCCTCACCGCCTCAGCCAGGCTCACCTGAAATTTCACCGTCATTCATTCCAAGATTGATTCACCAGCACTGAAGAGCAATCTCTGTACCCGTGTTTATGATGTCAACAGTCACAGCCAGCTGTTGCCAATGGTAACCAGCGAGCATGTCGCACCAGCGTGACTGCTCGCCGCCCAGACCCATCCGCAGTGATACACATTGGTGGAGTGAATAAAACAAGGGATGCTTAAAATTTTATATGTAAAAAAAGAGTTGAGCTTTTTTTTCTCCCGTTTTCGAACTTCCTCATCAACTTGTCTCTTACTCCGCTGCCCATCTGCACAGCCTCGCTCATTGCTAACTGGGAGGCTTTTTAGCAAGAATTACTGTCCCCGCACTATATATATATATATGTATATGTACAATATATATATTGCACAAGACCACGCACCTTGTACTAACAACTTAAAACTAACCACACCGGGCCTGCGCCAAGGGCCGTTGAAACCAGTGGAAAGATTCCCGTTGCCTCCTAGGACTCTTTGGATCTGGACTTAGCTGCATAAGAACAATTCTGCTGCTATACTCCAGTTAGCCTCCTGTGAATGAATGACCCTCACCCAGAGATGGAACAATGAGCAAACAAAGTATAACCCAGAATGAGCAAACAAAGTAACAGAGCCGGGAGTTTGAAAACAAGGAGACTCCTTAAATCAAGGCACTAAGGCCCTGACCTAAAGATCACTGAAGCCAGCAGGTGTCTTTCCATTGACTCGTGGGTCTTTGGATTAGGCCGTAAGGCCCAGATCCTCAAATGGAAGGAGGTGCCTAACTCCCATGGGTTTCAGTGGAAGCACAGCACCTAAATACCTTTAGGATCTGGGCCTCAGGCTCTTAACATGACCATGAGGTACATGCCTGCGCTGAGCATTCAGAAGGACACTGATGGAACTCTCCTGCTCTTGTCCCACCAGGGTCGGGGGGGGGGGTCTCTGGCTGTTATTTAGTCGCTCCAGTCGTGATAAAGAATATGGAGGGGATGTTAGAGAAGATCACAGAATATTTAATACCCAGCTCACTCCGATGTGGGGCAGCGCCAAGACCGGCGTGAGGCTGGCGGACGCACAGGGACTAGTACGTGCCACTGACAGATCAGCACTTAACAACCTCCTTTGTAAATCTGAATGGAGTGACAGGAGCAGGGAGACCTTCGTAGCTAATTTCCACCGTTTGTTCAATTGGCAAAATGTCCTGTGCTTCTCAAAACAATTAAGGCTGGTCTACACTGGGCACTTACTTGGCGTAGCTGAAAAATCCACACCCCTGAGCAATGCAGTTAAGCCGACCTAACCCCTGGTGCAGGCAATGGGAGGTTCTAACTACTGCCTCTCAGGGAGGTGGAGTACCTACCCCAGCGGGAGAACCCTTCCCGGGGGCGCAGGCAGCATCTCCACTGAAGCCCTACAGCAGCGTAGTTCCAGAATGGCTATGGAGCCACAGCAGTGTTTCAAGTGTAGACAGGCCCTTAGAAACCAAAATACCCTCCACTTGTTTGCATTTGTACTAGAATAATTACAGAGTGAAATAGTCCTCTAGCAGGTCTGTGACAGGGCAAAATCCCCGTCACCTCTAGGGCAATGTAACCCAAGCAGTTATGCACCACACCTGGCAGGTGATTAACTGATCGCCCCCCTGGCCAGGGGACGGGGAGCTAGGCCGTAGAAGGAGCAGAGACAGCTCAGCTGAAAGGGGAGACCCGGGAGAGAGGAGCTAGGGAGCGTTCACTCTCCCTGGGAAGCGCCTGGAGGAAGGTCTGGCAGTTTGGGACCGGCTGTTGCCAAAACGCAGGACTACAGGGGCAGGGTTAACTTCTGTGATGGGGCCTAGAGTGGAGAGGAGCCCTGAGGACCTGTGAGGACCAGGGATGGAAGCGTAATTTCAGGTACACCAACTGAAAAATGTTAGCCACTATATTCTAGTCAAATGTAGCGAGTTACCATAACTTGCAAGCACTAGGGAAAGACAAAAGGACTGAATGTCAGAGCATGGACAGGATTTCTTGAAGGAATAAATACTACTCTGGTGAGATAGGATTGAATTCATAAATTACAGCTTTGGCTCCATGTTGATCTTAAGTTTAAAACTGTTGCACAGAGTTTAGTAATAACCCACGCTTTTAGATTTGTGATCTATAGCTGTGCTAGTTCATTTGACTATTAGCATTTATCCAATGTCACAATTTTAAATAAAAATGTAAAAAAAAACCTTGAATTACTTGCTGGAAAATTTTTCCTTGAATTCCAGGAAGATATTCAAAAAGACGAGTAGACTGTCTTGGGTCAAGATGAAAAATGCATCCT
Organism: Chelonia mydas; assembly: GCF_015237465.2. NCBI lineage: Eukaryota > Metazoa > Chordata > Testudines > Cheloniidae > Chelonia > Chelonia mydas. The sequence continues at coordinate 2,342,796 of NC_051259.2, forward strand.
AATGACACCCCGGTGAATTTGCCCTACTGCTTGGCAGATCATTCCAAACTACCAGCAACACTGCTCAGACATCAGTAGGAATAGGGAAGAAGTGAGACCACGGTCACAGAAAAACCAGCTGCAATAGAACAGGAGGGAAATTTCATCCAAATTTTTTTTCAGCCAAAAATGCAGATTCGGTGATACCGCAATGTTCACAAATTCATGTCGGTTTCACCAAATTGTTTATGTCAAGGAAAAAAACACACCAAATTCCAAAAAAGTCTAAATGTTTTGATTTTTCAGATCAAAACAACTTTTCTCCCACAATTTCTTTCAATTTTATTTTTTAAAATGAAGACTTTTTTAAAAACTTGCAATCGAAATGAATTATTTTTCAACTCTTCAATTTGTCAAAAAAAATTTTTTTTAAATGTTTTTGGACTGACCCAAGATAAATTTTTTTTTTCAATTTTTAGACCTGCCAGTGAACCAAAACTTTGTTATTTGCACAGTTCCTGCAGTAAGTCAGGCAGGCCGGCAACTTCACATCAGCAGGCAGGAATTGGCTTTCCTCCACTTATTTTTACAAATCACCTGTGTCAGGCCTGAAGTACCAGCTGTAACCCAGACACACATGAATCTGCTGGCATGAACACTGAGTGACTGCACTAGCCAATGAGCTTCTCTCTTTGCCTGCACAGGAATCCGGCAGCATGGAGCGATAATCAATGACAAACAATCGCTGAGGTGATTCAGCGGCAGCTTTTACAATGCTTAATGATGTAAACTAATTGTAAATTGCAGCAAAATGGGGAACTTAATGGCACTTTAGCTCTTGAAAGGAATTTAAATACTGAAGAATTCACTAATATTTCTAACCAGCGGGGGGGGGGGGGGGGGTGAAGGAGAACCACTAAATTATATACACACACACATAAATGCATGCACACACACATTTCACTGATAATAAGGAGCCACTTCGTTATCTAGTGGACCAGTGGACTAATAATTCTGTTGCCATTCCTGATCATTTAGACTCTAAGGATCATTCTTGTGCTATTTCATCATTTCTAGGCTCTGTCTTGCCTGGAAACCAAAACAGAGCAACATTTTGATGATTGATTCAGCAGCTCAAAATGTGTTGCAATTCTAGAAATGGGCCAAGAGTCAGGGCAACTTGTATTTGGTCAGAACAGATTCACCCGACCCCAGTTATAACCCCCATTGATTTCTCTGTTTTGCAAGCTCTTTGTGGATCATTTCTGTCTCTTCCATGCAAAGCCAGCACAGAAGTCCCCAAAAAGGAAGCATCTTGCCTTCCCGCTAAATCTATGAGGCTGCTCTTATTTATCTCTAAAATTGAGGCTTAACTGGCTTCCTGTCAGCTTTCAGATTGACAATAACAACGTATCTTCCAACTCATTAAACCAGGGGTAGTCAATTATTTTTTGTCCAGGTTCAAGTTTCTTGGTCAACGTTTCGTCAAGGTCCAGATGCCAAAGAAAATACTAAAAAAAGAATTATAAGTAAATAAAAAGATGTCAGGGTCCATTCAAAAGCATCTGGTGGTCCAGATTTGGCTGGGAGTCCACCCATTGACTACCTCTGCATTAAACCCTTCACATATTGATACTGAATGCTACTTCTGCCCAGACCAAGCCCTCCTGTTCTACAACAGCTATACACCTTCCATTACCCATCACCACAATGCATCTACTTGGTCCAAGGCAAGAAGCAGTCCTACACCTGACCCAGTTGCATGGCTTGCAACATGCTACCAAGTTTCAGATAAACATTGTGCTGGAGACAGGGTTAGCTAGAAAAATCAAGGAGTTGGTGACTCCACCAGCTTCTAATCCTTCTTCTTCTGCCAGACCCCCTTTCTATATATTGCTCTCTTTCTTTTCCAATTCAATCTTTCTTAGGCCCCAAAAAGTCCATGGATGCTACAGCTTCTCAGCACTTGCAGGCTGGTAATACAGCACCATCTTCCAAAGAGGGGTCTTGGTACCTCTGGAAATCAGACTCCCAGTATTTGACGCCAAGCAGGCCAAAAACTCAGGCACTCCAAAATCAGTGGCCACTGTTGAAACGTTTGGCCTTAACATCTCCGTGCCTTTTCTGAAGATGCATATGATGATCATCATCATAATGCTTACCAGCTCCACAGGAGTGCTGTGAGGGTAAATATTTACTGTTGTGAAAGTGCTTTGAGGTCCAGGGATGAAAGTCTCGAGAGAAGTGCGTAGTATTATTATAAATTATTATGATGTGACTCATTGCATATGGTTGGCTGGAAGTTTCCTGTGGGAGAATGCCACCAGGGAGGTGGACACTAGCAAGATGAGCAAGCTAGATAAGCATCTTTTTCCTGAAAGACATTGCACCGAGAGAAATCAGATGCACTCACATATAGAGGAAATTATTTTGAGAAAAGTACATGAAGAGAGACTGCATAAACCTTTTTCTGTACTATTGACTATTAGTCCATTTCTAAAGTAATTCGTCTCTGGTGGGTGTGTTGTTCTCCTCACTGAGGCAATGGAAGCTGGTGTTTCACAATAATATTATCTTTGTTCAAGCATCGCATAGCACACAAACCAGAGCCTGCTGCAGCCTGACACCGTCTGATCTGCCCCTGAAACCCAGAGTGCTGCCTACCGCAATGGAGGACAACCTTTGGTCTCTGCCACCACATCCCATATAACAAGGACAGCTACTCTGTACTCCACCCTACCACTGCTGGGGATGAGTGTGCGCACGCATGGGGTAGGTGTTTAGTATTTAGGGCTCGGCTGGATTTATCAATGCAAATCTTTCCAGACGCCAGAGCAGAGACTGATAATACTGTCCTGCTGCACAGTGCCATCCGGCCAGGCACGTTTGTGGGCGCTTGATAAGGCAGCATGAAACCTAGAGAAAGCAGAGCAAGAGCAAAATCGAGAGATCTTTATTTCTTTCCCTTTGTGTAAAGCCTGTTTCTACAAATGTATTCAGACAAGAGGCAGCATTTCTCATTGGCCCAAGGCAGGAAGTAATTCAATTTAAAAATAGTAATCGGAAAGCATGGAATAAATCCCACAGAGACAGTAAAGCAAATGGCTCTGTCCTTCCAGGGAGCAGCGCAGCCCAGACAGACAGGAGAAGAGTCCGGATTTGTCTCCAGATTATGTGGTTTAGTGATATTGTCACTTTGTCTTTGACTGAACTTAATCTGCTGCTCAGATGTGCCTTCTTAGCCAAATTCAGACCCATGGTTCATGGCTAAGGTGGCTAAACTACCTTACACAATAAAAGACTGAAGATCAGACTGCCTTTGTTACGTGTAGGTCTCAGAAGTTACTGGATTAGCACAAATGGTTGTCCCAACCTTAAACTGTATCCCAAACCTTTGTGTGTTTGTAGCTTTTTTAATTCGTTTTCAGGTGCCAGAGCACTTGCTTTTTTGGGATGGTGGCTAGGAACATAAATGTCCCAGAAAATGACTTTTCCGACCCGACTGGATGGGCGGTCTCACTGCCAAATGTCCAATTTGATCACAGGGCTGGAGAGCCTCAGATAAGTACCTTAATTTTGCGATATGGCTCCATTGTCCGCTGCTAATCTATACACCCACAGAGTGAACTCTGCAAAGTAACAGAGACCGCAAAGACCTCAGGCTGCAATGGAGAGTTTCTACTCTCAGCCATCCTCTGATGCAGCTCTTGGAGACATGTGCATTTCAACCGAGGATGGATATTTATGAAGCTGAATGTGTGTAGCTGACCAAAGCCAATTTCAGGGGAACATTAAAAGATATATGCAACCTGCCATCCCAGTGGACTGGAACTTCTGGCTGAGTTTTAAATGGGCTGACACAGGCACTCCCCCTTTCCTTGATAGGTACAGTAGGTTTCATGAATGCAAATGCTGACCTTTTTTAAATCCTTCTCAACCCCCTCTCCAGTGAGCTGCCGCTGCTGGGAGTGAAAGGAAGAGTTGGCAGGACATGAGCAGTCTGAATATCACTCTCCTTAAACAGCTCTGAGATGTTCAGGGGCATAAAACCTTTAAGAGCTCTGAATGGCATTTTTCAACGCGCTGCCTCGCTCTCAAAAGGTCAGATGGGAGTTAAACTGGAGGCTGCTCCTCTCTCCATCTTAATCAGCCAGTGCTCACGCTTATCAAATTCCACTCCAGTCTCCTGGCTCTGATTAAATTGATTACCTGGTCTGAATAATCCCAGCGCTTCACTGAAGGAAAACCAATGACTGAAGTGAGCAGCCAGGCAGTGACAGCCAATGGAGAAGACACTGCAATTGTGCATTATACAGAGTGCCTTCTCTCTGGTCACCCTTATCATCCAACATGTGGTTAAACCACACCATAGCAAGGCTGCAAGTGATTTCTTTTTCTTATGAATAAGATTTTGCTTTGCCGCTGTTGCAGCTGCCGGCTCATCAGTCACACTGAGCATCTCTGCGCCTGGCCTCCCGTTCCAGTTGAGAAAAGAGACTCAGACTTTTCTCTTCACCCACTTTTCATTGCACCAGAATTTTACTGCTTTTTAATTGGCCGGTCTTCAAGGAAAGAGCAACCAGAGTGTGGCGTGGCTGGTCGAGGAGGGAGTTGGAGGGGAGAGAGAGTGCAGGGGGGAGACTGGAGAGGGCTTAAAGAAAGGAGCGAAGCAAGCTGGGTATGGGGGCAGGGGGAGGGTGGGTAGAAGAAGATAGAGGGAGGGAGACAGCAAGAAGAGAAAAGGAGAGGGAAGACTCAGGAGGAACACGGAGAATGTGAAGCACAGAGAAAAAAGGGATCTTTGGAGCACAGAGGCTGAGAGAATCAGGCCCTTGAAGCACAGCGGCCGTCAGAGGCAGAGCTATCGCTATATGCTAGGGCGAGGGGCCGGGGTGTTCTGACTATCCCTTACAGCGACACACTACGGCAGTCCACCTACACGCTATGGCTGGACAGCCTGGAGCTGTGCTATACGTTATGGCCATCTGGCTGCACACCCAGAGCTACAGAACAAACTTTCATAGGCGATCAGGTGACTCTAGAGTCTGCCCATCATTAGGAAATGCTGTAAAACCTCCCTCTTTGGAAAGACCTTTCCACAATGAGAATACTCCTCCCAGCATGGGCAACCCTTTCAGCCCAGAAGCCCCAAACGAGGTCCCCACCCAAAACCTTGAAAAACCCCAAATAAATCAACCTAAATAACCAAACATAAATTAATAACATCTTTAAAAAAATTTAAAAACCACAAACCCTCCCCCAAACAGAGATTTTACCCCTGAAAGGGAGAAGAGCCAGATCCTCCTTGAAGACCTAGGGACTTCACTATTGATATTGATTTTGCATGGAAGGCGTTCAGATGCCAGGGTGATGGTCAGCCATATAAAGCCCTGAGACAGAGACAGAGAAGGCCCCAAGGAAAGGGAAAGGATTCATTCAACCAATGCAAATGAGTTGTGTGAAAAAGAGAATTTGCAGATATTCCACCTGCGAATCAGAATGTTTCCTGCTGGCCTCTGCAACCTAAGCGAGAGCTCCCGCAGACCTGCGCATCCAAGAAGGCAGATGAGTGACTAAGATCATTGCTACAGCTGTGCAAGATTCAGCAGCTTCATTTCCCAGAGCATCGGGTAGCGATTTCTCTCCCCTTATGCATCCCCTTCCCCTATCACGTTACACCTGTCAATCCCTACTGTAGTGACGTGTTCCTGTCCCACTCCACCTTCCACTTTCCCAAGATCTTCCAGTACAAACAAAACCAAACATGGCGACTCATTTTTTAATTCTCACTTGTGCTTAACAGACCCCACTGCATATTATACCCAGTGCGTCATTTGTAAGGAAAGAGGTGCTGGGGCTCAAGCAATTTTTTACATCCATAACTGATGCAGCAAGCCCAGCAGTGCCGGGGCTCTGAACTGCCAAGCCCAGAGGTGCTGGGGCTCAGCCCGGCACAAATTAAGCACAAATTATACCTGGCGCTTTCACAACACTGCTTGTCCAGGGCTGCAGACACTGGAAGTTTACTTGATCTCAGCAACATCAGAGTGGGACCCCGATCCCACAGCACATACGCACAGATTCACTTCACGTGCGTGAGTCGTCCCAGTGACTTCAATGGAATTATGCCAAATTGCACCCCTGGGAATCTGGCCCAGTGACATCGGTGGAACGGCTCACATGCACAAAGTGAAGCAGGTGCATGAGCACTTGCAGAACCAGGGCCTTCCCACGCAGCATCAGATTAACTAGAAAAATCATTAATGGTTTGCAGATAAAGAGGATTCCGTGCAGCTGGTTTGATTCGTGTCACCTTGTGACCTTCTTTTAGCTTCCCGTTAGATGTCCTAAGCATTCAGTGTCTTGTGTGCAGCATGACCTTGGCATGGAGAGAGCCCACTGCTTTGCAACTGAGGCACATGTGCCAGCAATGCCCCTCTGCCATGTACATTGGCCAAACCGGACAGTCTCTACGTAAAAGGATAAATCGACACCAATCAGACGTCAAGAATTATAACATTCAAAAACCAGTCGGCGAACACTTCAGTCTCTCTGGTCACTTGATTATGGACCTAAAAGTGGCTATTCTTCAACAAAAAAACTTCAAAAGCAGACTCCAACGAGCCAATTCAACAAGAGACTGCTGAATTGGAATTAATTTGCAAATTGGATACAATTAACTTAGGCTTGAATAGAGACTGGGAGTGGTTGAGTCATTATACAAAGTAAAACTATTTCCCCATGTTTATTCCCCCCCCACACCCCCCACTGTCCCTCAGACGTTCTTGTCAACTGCTGGAAATGGCCCACCTTGATTATCACTACAAAAGGTTCCCCCTTCCCCCCCCACCCCCGCTCTCCTGCTGGTAATAGCTCACCTTACCTGGTTTCAGAGTAGCAGCCGTGTTAGTCTGTATTCGCAAAAATAAAAGGAGGACTTGTGGCACCTTAGAGGCTAACCAATTTATTTGAGCATAAGCTTTCGTGAGCTACAGCTCACTTCATCAGATGCATTCACCTTACCCGACCACTCTCCTTACAGTCTGTATGGTAACACCCATTGTTTCATGTTCTGTGTGTATATAAATCTCCCCACTGTATTTTCCACTGAGTGCATCCGATGCAGTGAGCTGTAGCTCACGAAAGCTTATGCTCAAATAAATGTGTTAGTCTCTAAGGTGCCACAAGTCCTCCTTTTCTTTTTGCGGATACAGACTAACACGGCTGCTCCTCTGAAATGAGGCAGTTTATGGACCATGCACCAACACTGCAGGTAGAAATGGCGCTGTGGATCCAGCCTGTGGATCTAGCCCCGATAACACTGGGGTTCCCCAACTCGTATTTACCATTTCTTAGTGCACCTGAGTCCTTTGTCAAGTCATGTGCTATCACATCAGGGCGAGGTGTCAGGCCGTGTGACAGAGCCTCCGCAGACTCGCTCCTTTCACTTCATGGGTATGTTGACAGCAGTCCAGCAGGGGAGGGGTTAAACTTGTGGCTCTCTTTATAGGGAGAGGCTCTGGCTTTCTGCATACTCTACTCACTCCAATCTGCGCTGACCCCTGGGCATAGCTATATGTGCTGCAAGCAGATGCCTTGCCCAGATTTCTCCTGCCTCTGCCTCTCAGCTGTAGCTTGGCAGCTCTGCGTTGATTTAGTGTCTCTTTCTCTCTGCCATGCCATCCTTCCACAAAGGTGAGTTGACCACATCTCCTGTCAGGTGCTCATCCGCCCTGATGCTTGGGTTCCTATTTCCTTCCTGTCCACCACAAATCACATTGCTCCTCCTCATGAGGCATATCAATCAAACCAGGGGAAAGGTAAAATATTCTGTGAGCCGTGTTTTAGTTCTTTGCCTACCTAGAAGTGAAATCATTAAATCTCTCACCACGGAATCAGGCTGCTAAATCTTTGCCATATTTCTGAGCACTCGTTTGCTCTTCAAATCCCTGGAGGGAAGAAACCGCAAGAGCATTTTGCCTGAGAAGACACACACAAACTGGGATGCCTTTAAAAGAGCTAGTAAGGCAAGTCTTAAGCAATTCCTGCTGGTAGCTCTCCTAATTTACTGCATTCATGGTTTGTTGGAGGAATCCATAATAACCGTATTGGTGTCTGTAATATTTTAAATGTCAGAAAGTTGCATTATGTGTCACTGGTGGTCAAATTAAGTTAATTTGACCTTTAAACTTCATTTTTTTATCTCTTGCTTTGGCATCCAGTATGATTTGCATTCGGCAACACTGACACTCAGCCTAACAAATGACTTTCTTTCCAAACTGCCTTTGAAGTATCTGAACTTAATGGACTATAACATTTATGAACATCTGAGTTCTTCTCTCAGCAGCTGCACTGGGTTATTGATGATCTAATTGAAATGCTGGCAAATATATTCCAGTAGTATATGGAAAGCAACAGACTACTCAGCGAGACTCTAGAGCCTTGGAAGCATATGTTTTGCATGCTATTCATTAGAAACATGCAGTATATTTTCAGTTATGTTAAAACAACAACAGTATCTGAACTAGAGAAACTAGAGGAGAAAAATCCACACTGCTATGCACGCATAAGGCTGGGATTTGTTGATCCTTTTGGAGTCCTTTTCATCTGATACACCACACAGAGCTAGCAGACAGAGTGTTATAAACAGGTTTCTATTTGACACCTGTAATTTGCTGATATAAATAACTGGGTGCAGTTTAGGTCATTTTAAATGTCTAAGGGTGAGATTTTCAAAAACACATATTTTGGACCAACTCTCCTCCCACTGATGTCAATGACAAAATTCCCATTGACTGAGCATATGAAAATCCCATCCTAAGTAACCAGTTGTGCATGCAAAAGAGTTGCTTACAGTAAATGATGAGAAAACCTGAATTGTTCCTGCGTAACTGTACATGCAAAAACTGAGGCCCAGTCAAGGCTGGTCTGGAAATTTGGCCCCTCCTTTGCAGAGCAGAGAGATATTTGCAAGGAATAATATAATAAAAAGATATTTTAATGCAAGAGCAAATCTTATTCTGGACCCCATCCCCTGAGTACCTCACAGTCCATGAACTTTTGAACTGGCTAGTGGCATGAAAGAAAAATTTACAGGTGTTGGAGATAATTGCCACTGATCCAAAAAAACGTGTAAGCATGCATCCTCTGTTGGCTGCAATGGAACTGTTCAAATACTTAAAACTACTGACTTACTTAAGTGGTCTGCTGGATTGGGTCTAATGTGAAATTGATCACTTTTCAGAATGGCACTTGGTCTCTCACTTATCCCAGCCCTCAGGAAAAAATTTTCAGCTACTCAAGATTCTATTACTATTATGTATTCATAAATTAACAATGACTGTATGGATACACCCACTGAAAGTTTTTAGCGCAGTCAGCATGCATTTTCCAAGGTGTGTGCATGGCTCAGGGATCAATGACCATTCATCTTTGCAGGAAAGCTTGGAAAAATTTCCTTTTGGGAGAAAAACTGCTCCTCTAAAATCAGAACTGCTTCTGAATATAAAATAATGTTTATGTGAATTTTAGTGCTACAAAAAGATGCCAAGGTATTGAGTTTTGGTTGAAATCTCATGGAATTCGCAAAAAATTGTGGCTATTTTTGTGCCGTGCCATGCCTGTTGTGTGAAACAAGGGTGCTTGTGAGCAAAGCAGACCACAGCAGTTCTCATGGTGATTTCATACAGGGAACATTTTTCAGCAAAATTCCATGAGATTTCAACCAAGACTCAATACCTTGGCAGCCCTGATTCTCTCCTATATGCTTGAGTTTCCATTATTGTCTTTTCTACACCAGTAATAGGGGTATTTTTATCCCTCCAACATCACTGGAAATCCATGGGGGCTTATATAGACCTGGAAATGTTCTAATTGGCCATTACATGCCCCCATTGCTCCATAGAAAGGCAAATGACACAGATTCCCTCTGACAGTTAACTACATTGAAGTTTGAAAATGCCCATTTAGGTTCTTAGTAGCGTCTTTAATTCCATCTCACTCAATATTTATCCAGCAGTCAATTGATAGCAACTGCTTCGCTTTACACTGATTGGCACATAATTAAGCACAGGAAAGAAAGTCATAATGTTTAGCAGCAGTATAACTAGAATATTCAACAATAACAGGAAAGACTTGAACGTTGTGCTATTAAAAATAGCTAGAGGATGTCTTATTAGGTGTCTTTAGTTCCCATGCCATGACTAGCTGCAGGCACTCCATTACATTGCATTTCCTTCTGATGGTATCCAATTTATACAACAGAATGAATCAGGGATATAGAAAAAGTGGAGAAAAATTAGACGCAAAAATATAGATGCGAGGAAATCAAATGTGTATCTTGGAGCAGATGGAGGTTGAGCCATTTCTGGCACTGTCCACACGGCTGGGTTTGTTCTGCTGGCCCATGCTGGCTAAAAGAAACAGATAAAAATGAAAAATGAAAATTAATTTTCTACATTTTACTGGACATACATAAATGGAGGCTGCCACTCAAAAGGCAATCTCCCCAAAACATTTAAAAAACATTGTGCAATTTATATCTTGTGCTTGACAGAGCGTCCAAAAGTAATTTCAACACCGTGTACCATGGCCACAGCTATTTGCCGAGGGTGCCAGTCAGCACTCTGCGATTGCGTTGCTGCTGTATAATTTCCCTTTTCTATCCAAGCTGCAGTGCTTTAAAACGCAACACGCACTGGCCACGAGCCTCTTGCTTCCGCTGGAAAATCTGGGTGGGCCGACGCGAGTAAGGTCAACAATGCAAAGACTGTTTATTGACTGTAGATCTGGGAGATCTGATGCCAGAAATCGCTTTCGGCCTTTGTGAAGACCCAGTTAAAAGCTTCGGGAAGATGGCTCGCTATCGCAGCAAGTCAGTTATAACTGACTATCTCTTGCATGCATTTTAGTCTCCCAAAGTATCAGGCACTCTGGCTGTCCTAGCAGAGGAACGGACACACAGATCTATTAGGTCTTTATATATATGGTTATGCCCTGACTCTTCACTCCTGTAACTCTGGACATTTGGATTATTCATATAAACTTCAGTTCCAGTTCCAGCTGAATTATATGACTAGAGCACCTGGTATCTGTGGGGGAAAACAGCGAGGTCTCCCATGTGCTTCCATCTTTTTCCACCAACACCTATTTAGCCCATCTTCACTTTAGTGCTGAGAGAGAGTGATTTGAACCGGGAAGAAACAGGGCTTGATTTGCCCTCCTATCACTAAGCAGGAGAACAGAAGAATTTACACTTAAGAATTTGGGCCTGAGATACTTCAGCAGGTGGGCACCAAACCAGCAAGGTATTTATGCACGTGGCTAACTTCAAGCATTGAGGAGTCCCACTGGAATCAATAATGCTTAAAGTTAGTCATGTGCTTTGGTAGCTTGCTGAACTGGGGTGTTAAGAACAAAGCTATTTATTTTCTAAAACTGTAGAAGCCAAAGACAATTCTATTTAATTACTGTCTAAGTAGAAAGTCTGGAATGTGGCTACATAAGAGAGCAATCGCTGGATTTTAACAAGCAGCTTCTCTGATTCTCTGAGACATTCTCACTTTATTTATTCTCAAATTCTCACTTTATTTCCTAGCCAGAATGAGAGACCCAGCAATAAAGCTGAATTACCAACTCTTCTGCACTAACACAACAACGCACAGAATCGGCAATGCAGTCAAACCGAACCACAGTTGTTTATGCTTAAACACCCTTTTCACACACTTCTCACGGGCTAAGTAGTGTTATATTTTTGCCACACTTCAACTTTGAGCCTTTTTTTTTACTCAAATTCTCTTCCCTACTCTTGCTGTGGTGATATTTTGGGAAATGGACAATAGTTCACAAAAATATCAATTCCCAGCAGAAGTGAAAGGATTTACCCTTTTCATGAGGAAAAAAGGCCATTAAAACAACTGTATTCCACTAATTTTGCAAATGGATTTTGGTTAGAAAGATTAACATTTCCACTCCTGTCTAATGTATCATGTAAATTCTAATGATAATACAGCTCCCCTTCTCTCCCAAGCTGTTAAATGATTTCCTCAGGCTCTTCACAGAACACATGCTTCATTTAAATCCTCTCTCTTCTCTGTTGCAAATAATGAAAACCAGATTCATTCTGCAGATTTGTCACTTAAAATTTGTATTAAGAAAGGGAGTTATACTTTAAAACCATAAGAGTTTTGAACCAGTTAACAGAAGCTCTGGCAGTGCTGTGTAGGTTTAGTTGTTATATTAAATAGTTTCTTATACTTTCAACCTAATTAACCTTCCACTGTAAGAGGAGACAGACAGTGAAAACAATTCTACCCTATGTGCTGGGATTAGGATGTATTTGGGCTGGAAGATGGGCACATTGAAGGAATAACACAGATTAAGAATACAAAAGGGATTTCTACAAACCCTTCTGTCACTTTGCATTTTTACAGGCTGGAGTTTTACTCGGGTTCAAAGGTACAGAAAAAACTCACAATAGAATTCAACCAGAAGGACTTTATCCAGGTCATAATGAAGGGAACTGAATTCTGCCTGATTCCTTTCAAAACCTATAAACCATTCTAAAGTGACTTCAGATTGGTGCTCATACTCAGTGGAATGCCTCTTAAAACATGGCAAAGTTTCCCACAAACCTGGCTATAGTCATTTTTGTGTAGGGGAATTACACAAAAACGAAGCAGCTACTTAAACAGAAATTAAAGTGTAGAGTCACAAGAGTGAAATGCCTGCAACCTGGAAACTTTTTTAAATGCCATAATTAGGGCCTCCAATTAAATGTATACCCCAAATTAAAAAACTTAGTAAGAGGACCACCAAGTGCCACCATGGCTAAACAACAGAGTAAAAGAAGCTGTTAGAGGCAACAAGGCGGCCGTCAAATCCTACTGAGGAAAACAGAAAGGTGCATAAACTCTGGCAAGTCAAGTGTAACATATAATTAAGTGGTCCAAAAAAGAATTTGAAGAGCAACTAGCAAAAGACACAAAAACTAACAACAACAAAAATTTTAAGTACATCAGAAGCAGGAAGCCTGCCAAACAATTAGTACGACAACTGGATGATCGAGGTGCTAAAGGAGCACTCATGGAAAACAAGGCCTTTGCAGAGCAGCTAAATTAATTCTATGCATCGGTCTTCACTGCAGAAGATGTGAGGGAGTTTCCCACACCTGAGCCATACTTTTTAGGTGACAAATCTGAGGAACTGTCTCAGACTGAGTCTAAATTGGCTGTTATCACTATATATAATGCCACTATATAAATCAATGTTACATCTAGAATACTCAGTTCAGTTCTGGTTGCCCCATTTCAAAAAAGATATATTAGAATTGGAAAAGGTACAGAAAAGGACAACAAAAATTATTAAGGGTATGGAACATTGTCTATATGAGGAGAGATTAAAGAAGACTGGGACTATTCATCTTGGAAAAGAGAGAGGGGAGATATGATGGAGGTCTATAAAATCATGACTGGTGTGGAGAAAGTGAATAGGGAAGTGTTATTTACCCCTTCACATAACACAAGAACCAGGGGTCACCCAATGAAATTAATAGGCAGCAGGTTTAAAACAAACAAAAGGAAGTATTTCTTCATGCAACACACAGTCAATCTGTGGAACTCCTTGCCAGGGTTACGTTGTGAAGACCAAAACTATAACTGAGTTCAAAAAAGAACTAGATAAGTTCATAGAGGATAGGTCCATCAATAGCTATTACCCAAGATGGTCAGGGATGCAACCAGATGCTCTGGCTGCTGTAAGCCTCTGACAGAAGCTGGGAGTGGACAACAGGGGGTGGATTACTTGGTGAGTGCCTGTTCTGTTCATTCCCTCTGACACATCTGGCACTGGCCACTGTCAGAAGACAGGACACTGAGCTAAATGGACCATTGGTATGACCCAACATGGCCGCTCTTATGTTCTTATGTCCCAGGTTAGTAAAAATCCTTGGAATTAGGTGAGTTTCACCTGCTTTCAGGTTTCAGTCACAACAGATTTACCCAGTTTTAAATGTGACTCAGACCTTTAATGCAGAAAAGGCAGGCATGTGCCGACAAATATTTCTGCTCTGTGTTTGGGGAAAAGCCCGATGACGTATTCATATCCTAAGGCAACGATGATGATGAAACTTTTTCCATTCCAACAGTAACTCAAGAAGATGTTAAACAACAGCTACAAAAGTAAAACATTTTTAAATCAGTAGGTCCAGACAACTTGCATCTGAGAGATTTAAAAGAGCTGGCTGAGGAGCTCTCCAGACTATTAATGTTGATTTTCAATATCTCTTGGAACACTAGGCAGTTCCAGAAGGTTAGAAGAAAGCAAATGTTTTGCTGATGTTTTAAAAGGTAAACAGGATGACCTGGGTAATTATAGACCTGTCAGCCTAACACTGGTCCCAGCAAAATAATGGAAGGGCTGATCCAGTACTCAGTTAATAAAGAATTAAAGGAGAGCAATAAAATTCATGTCAATTAACATGGGCTTATAGAAACTAACTTGATTTTTTATGAGATTACAAGTTTGGTTGTCAAAGGTAATCGAGTGAATGTAATTTACTTAGACTTCTGTAAGGCATTTGACTTGGTACCGTAGAACACTGATTAAGAAATTAGAGCACATGGCACACATGGCATCGATTAAACGCTGGCTCACTGATTGGTCTCAAAATGTAACTGCAAACGGGGAATCGTCATTGAGTGGGTGAGTTTCTAGTGGGGTCCCACAGGGACCTGGCCCTGCTCTATTGACACTTTTATCCATGACCCAGAAGAAACCACAAAATTATCAGTCTAAAAGGCAAGAGGTGACAGGTCAATGAAGCAAAACAAGCCGTTAGGGCTGGTCTGTGGGGCAAGATGGGGCAACAAACAAGCATAATAGGATGTGTCCAATTCTCAAGCCATCAGTGGCAGCAAACACAGCTCTTCGCCTGCCAGTGGGTCAGGGTGCAAGAGCGGGGTTCAGAGGAAGAAGATGATGAGTTCAAAATCTGTCTCTATTGGAGGTACTTACCTGGCCCCCATAATATCCAAATGCCTCACAATCTTCAATGTGTTTGTGCTCACAGCACCCCCAGGAGGAGGGAATTGCTGCTATAGCCATTTGACAGACGGGGAACTAAGGTGCAGCAAGCTAAGTGACTTTCCCAAGTAGTCTGGGGCAGGATAGGGAACTAAATCGAGGTTTCACAAGTCACAGCCCAGCACCCTAACCACTGCACCCTCCTACCTTTCCATCAGAAGGCTGTTCTTGTGCAGTTCTCAGCCTGATTTCTGGTAAGGGATTCTGAGGTCTGAGCAGCTTTGTGGAAGGGTCTGAACCTCCAGAGGTGTCTCCCAACCAAATGTCAGACACTTACAAGGCTCCCCCATTGCTATGGCAGGGTTTACATCACAGGCTTGTGTGCTGGAAGATCGGACAATTATTTTTTTACAACAGCTTTTAGTTCCTAAGTGAACACAGCATGTTTTATTATCTGCATTTCCCTGCTTTGATCACCCGTTCTGCATATCCGTTTTCATGTTTAGCGGTACAGAAGAATACGTAATGAATGCAAATGTAATGCCTTCAGAGATAAATGTCTAGACTTCAGAGCCTAATCCTGTCCAATCTTACACCCCAATACAATGTTTTCATATTTAATACATTCTGAGGGATTTTGCTTTTATAAATAATGAACTAATCTCATCTTCAATGCCTCGCCTTGCAGTTTAGTAGCAAAATAAAGCAATACTCTCAGAGCTTGAAGAAATCGATTTAACCAGCATTAACCACCTCCCCCAGATAAAGGCTTTTCAAGCTGGGCAGTTGTTTCTTTCTTAAACAAAAGTGCACTGCTTGAGTGACTTACAGGTAGCTGAAGAGCAATAGCCATTGAAGCTGCTCTGTATGGAAGCAGGGGGGAGAGGAGGGCTGGGGCAGAGGGAACAGAGTCCCTCTATAAATATGTGAACTGCTGCTCATGTTGCAGTGAGGGAAACTCCACTTTCCAGTAGAACAATCCAGGACAACAGGGTGGTTTTGACAGCGTGTTTTGTTTTGAGTGTCTCACATTGGATGGTTGCAAAACCAAAGAATCAAGCCAAAGAAAAGAAATCCCTTGCAAACGGAAACTCTCATTTGGATCCGTATCCTGATGGCCAAATCCCTGGGCCAGAGTCTGTTCTCACTTGTACTAGTGTGAAGATTAGGGGCATGGGGTTGAAGCCAAGCATGTGCATAAGCATTTTGCTGGGTCGGGACTTTTGAGAGAAATATTGTACTGACCCAGCCCAGGCAGAATATTACAACATGTTAATTTCATGAAGATGAGTAAAAGAAAAACCACACAAGACCCCTAATGTTCATTTCTTAACAACATTGAATAAGAACAATCTATTGCATGGCTCTGCTGTCTGTATAAAGATGTGGAAAACTGTCCCGAATTATTACAGAATAATATGCCGTCAGCCGTATTGCAATGGATAATAATTAACAGCTCTAAACTTAATGCTGGAATCACTATCTAGGTTGCAAAAGAAATGAGGCAGAAAGTAACCTTGATTGCTCAAGACCATCTGGCTCCATATACAAGAGTGTCACATAGCAGCATGGGGAAAAGGTAAAGAAGGCAGGATAGATGTTGTGAAGAGCCACCTGCAATTCCCCTAGCTCCTGAGCAGGGAAATGAGTAAGAAGCAATACACTGTAACTGAAATCACTGGGAATAAAATGAGTGTGAGTGGTAAATTGTCCACCCATGTGTCCAGCTCTTACCCTATTTATTTCTATAGGGCAGTGGAGTGAAATGGATTTTTTGGTACCCACTGAATGCTCCAAGAGGAGGAGGATGCTCTTAGAAAGTGTGGTATGATGCTGCTTTGCAACCTTCCTCATTCTCCCCTTTTGGAAACAAACAAAATATTAGAAACAAAATTAGCAGGTGCAAAATGCCTGAAATTCATCCATGTCCCTAAGTGCAGGAGGCTGCAGCATCCTTTATGCCAAAGTCCTGTTGAATTTCATAGAGACTAAGGCTTTGGTTCAGCAAGATACTTCAATACTCGTGTAAATCTGAGGATGTGAATAGCCCCATTCTGTCAAGTATCAGAGGGGCAGCCGTATTAGTCTGTATCCACAAAAACAACAAGGAGTCTGGTGACACTTTAAAGACTAACAGATTTATTTGGGCATAAGCTTTTGTGGGTAAAAAACCCACTTCTTCAGATGCATGGAGTGAAAATTACAGATGCAGGCATTATTATACTGACACATGAAGAGAGTCATGTACAGACTCTTATACAGAGAATTATACCCGAGAATTCTAGAGAGTGCTTGAAACGTTCTGTAAAAAGGGGACTGCTCTGTTAAATGTCCAGGGTGGAAGGAAACATCGAGCTAGATGAATACATTAGCATGTATCCTTAAATAAAGGGCAGCGTGTAACTGTGCTCCCCCAGGAGCAGCCCGGAAAGGAGATTCTGACACCTGCTCAACAACAGGTGCAGAGGCAGCCCTCTGCATTCTCGCCACAAAAGCACCTTCTATTTGCTGTCTATTTTTATTTTTTTTAAGGCCTCGCTCACTGTTCCTTTTAAACCCTTCATATTCCACAGATGAGGCTTCCCATCTGGCTTCCAAATTTATGAGTCATTTCACCCAGGCCAGCTTTAAACAGCCATCCACCAAGGAAATGCCAGCCAAAGAGGAA
The DNA here is from genome assembly GCF_015237465.2 of Chelonia mydas. NCBI lineage: Eukaryota > Metazoa > Chordata > Testudines > Cheloniidae > Chelonia > Chelonia mydas. The sequence goes on from NC_051259.2 coordinate 2,360,464, forward strand.
AGCCATTTTCTTGACTCATCTCACTCTGGAGTGATTAACCCAAACCTCAAGGCTCGGCATGGTGGGCAAAACCTTGTCCTGCAAATACTCACACACAGACTTAGCTTTGCAAACAGGAGTCCTCCCACTGCGTTCAGTGAGGCCACTCCCTCAGGCAACAGACCCGCTTCTGCTTAAGAGCCTAGATGGGAGGCGAACAATCTGCCAGGCTGTGATTCTGCCACCATCAATCTGCACCCAAACCAGAATGAAAAACTAAAAAGGAACTAATTGGTTTAAAAATAAAAGGGTCACTTTTATCTTATATCATAGACTTCTTTGAATAACTGATTTTTAAATTTATGAACATGTTATAATTATGTGTTTTGTTTTTCAAAGGCCATGTTTCCCTGCGCACAGGGTTTTCTTCCTAGTAAAGTCAGACAAGCGAGATAATTTGCTGTGAATACAGCGCTGGTGTTATTTTTGTTTCTGTGAAAGCAGGCAGAGGTTTTGCATTTCCTTCCAGCTATGACTTCCCTCTCAGTAATTTAAAATTAATGGAAGGCAGACATCAAACTTGTAGTGCATTAAGCCTGGAAGCTCCCCGAAGTCTGCATCTCGTTGCTTTGCCTTGGGAGTTGAGGCATGTCGGAACCGGGAGGAATCCAGCCAGTGAAGAGAGAACTCACCGAAGTCGGAATGCTGGATGCAGTGCTGATTTCCAGCTGACAGCCTGGAACAAAGGCTGAAGCAAAGGGGAAGAATCCCATTTTGTCTGCTGTAACACTTGTTATCAAGGCAGCAAGGAAAAAAGCTTCGGTACAATGGGCCCTGGAATGTAGCTTCCTAAGTTTCTCGGGACTGACCCTTTCTTAAGGAGACTGTTGACAGAGGAATTCCTGGATTTATCTCTCTCCCACTCTTAGATCTCACCAGTGTCATCCCAAGAGAGGCAGGAGCCTGTTGTGTCACATTTCTTCATCCTCGCCTGGTACTGATTCTACTGTTCCTCTTCTTCCCTACGCCCTGACCACAGCCCAGCCTACTTGGGGGGGGCGGAAGGGATCAATGTAATTGATCGCAGCAAGAGAATACTTTAAAAAAAGAATCCCACAAGCAGAAGCAAATCTGAACTCTTTCCAGGTCAGGAAGAAAAACAGCTTCTTTCCAAGAACTTTTCTGGGCAGCTCTGCCCCGAGCACAAGTTGAGTTTCATGAAGACCAGTTCTACCACACCTCTCTGTGCCAGACCTGCTCATGATGGAAAAGAACCCAGTGTTCTGCTACTTCTTTCACAACCTTTCCCCCCCCTCATAGCCTCCCATAGCGAGAGGATGAGGCTCCCCTGGGGCGGGGACCCAAGCAGGCCTGTGCTCTATTCCTGGCTCTTTCTCACACTCATGTGACCTGGGCCACATTTTCAGAAGCACTCAAGGCTGGATTGCCGTGTGCTTGGTCCCTGCACTCAGGGCCAAGTTTTCAAAAAGAACTCAGCTCCATTCAGGCACCAGAATTACGACTAAATTCTCAGACATGCTCAGCACCCAATGGGAGATCTTTAGCTCGTGGGCCTGAGCCAAAGCCCATTGCAATCAACAGCAGTCTTCCACTTACTTCAGCGGGCTTCGGTTCTGACCCTATAATTCTCTGCTTCAGTTTCCCATCAGCACCATGGGAGTAACAATAGCAACCCACCTCCCAGGGGGTGTTGCAGGAACATGTTCATTCATGCTTGTGAGGCACTCAGCAATTGCAGTTTTGAGCATCACAGAAAACTCTGTGCCTTTGAATAAATTGGGTTCCTGATCTACAGCGGGCAAAAATCCCCTAGAGCCAAAATAATGCCAGGATCTCTTTCCCCATCTGCTCCCCAGAGGAGAGCACCTGCTGCTCTTCCACTCAGAGCAGTGATGCCTTGGGACTCCAGACCTCGACCATGATTGAGATCGGAAAGCCCTTGGTAAGCAGAGCTAGTCAGGAGTTTTCCAATTAAATGTTTTTTCCATCAGAAAATGCTCATTTGTCAAAACCAAAAGTGTTCATGGGGAAAGGTTGGTCTCTGCAAATTCCCCCTTTCAAAAAGAATTTGAAAAAAAATATCAAAATAGTCAAAATGATACATTCTGACATTTTCAGAATGAAAAAGTTCTACTTTTTGGATTGAAATGTTTTAAAATTTCATTCCAATCCTAGTAAAATAATGCAAAAATAAAAAAAAGGTTGAAATCAAAATGAAACATTTCAATTGACCCAATCGGGGGGGGGGGGGGGAAGACTGGCATTTTGGTTCATAAACATTTTTGAGATTTTGACTTTTCGTCCTGATTCAGTACAAGATTGTCCCAGGATGAGAACATCGGTCCCTGCGCATCCCTAACTGTCAGTCCTTCCTCCCCTTGATTCCTCCAGTAACGTTCAGCTCTCGTGGGGAAGACCCTGGGGGAGATTTTCCAAGGCACAGCGGGCAGTGAGGCACCTCTCTCTGATGGAACGTTTATAGGAATTGGACAGATAAGTTCCATTTGAACCTCTGAACATCGCCCTGGCATAGGGCGAACAGATGTCCCGATTTTATAGGTTTTAGAGGAGCAGCCGTGTTAGTCTGTATCCGCAAAAAGAACAGGAGGACTTGTGGCCCCTTAGAGACTAACAAATTTATTTGAGCATAAGCTTTTGTGGGCTACAGCTCACTTCATCGGATGCAGAGAATGGAACATTTAGTAAGAAGACATATGTATGGCAACTTCCACCTTCTCTGTATGTATATATATATATTTCTTCTTACTATATGTTCCATTCTATGCATCCAATGAAGTGGGCTGTAGCCCACGAAAGCGTATGCTCTAATAAATTTGTTAGTCTCTCAGGTGCCACAAGTACTCCGATTTTACAGGGACAGCCCCGATATTTGTGGCTTTTTCTTATATAGGCTTCTATTACCCTCCACCCTCTGTCCTGAATTTTCACTCTTATTATCTGGTCACCCTACCCGGGCAGCCCATTGTGCCTCAGAGCCATAGATCCAGCGTGCTGGCATAACTGCCCTGGCCCAGGGCTGCAGGCAGCTCTGTAGACAGTGGCAACATGAACTACTTTCCCACTGCTGATTTTACAAGCTGCTTCTGTCCATAACCTCAGGTCCCAGGATGTCCTGTAAAGCAACGCAGCATGACAAACACAACCTGATGTGATGCCAAACAACAAGGCATCCCCTGGGCCAGTTGATATTGGAAAGTGTTTGGGAACTTGCCTTTGTAAAGACCTGACAAAGAATGTTTTTGGCTACCCCATGTTGTTTTCTGGCCTGCAGAGATACCAGGTAGTTTTCCAGCCATTGGCAAATCTAATCTAACCTTACATATTAAAGAGCTGCTCAGCTCCTGCCAGCACATTCTCTAAGCTGCGGGAGCTGTCACATGGGAGGGAATCACGAGCAGGGATATTTCAGCTCTGTGCGCTCTATGAGAAAGTTCTGACCATATTTTAGAACATCTGCTACACTGACTCTTCTTTCTAATAAGAGCAAAGCAGAACCACAGAAGCATAAGGCATAAATACAAGCTCAACTGGCATTGAGAGATATTGGAACATGGCTGCTTTATTGTCCAGAAATCTGGAATAAAGATTTCTTTCCTCAGAGAAGGGTGAGCCAGCCTAGGATTGCACCACACCTCTTCTGCAGAGCTCTCTGCCTGGCCAGATGCAATGGGAAATGCCAATCCTGAAAACCTGTGCTTCCCACAGAGCAAATGGCACGAATCTCCATGCTTCATAGCATACTCTCCTATTCCGCACACATCCCAGACCCTCTCCTGGTCCTGCATAAACCTCAACACACTCACCTCCAGCTCCCTCCATCCCTAGACTCCTAAACCCTGAGTGAGCAAAACATGTAAGAACATGCTATGTCCCAAAAGACTTCAATGGGATTTAAGCACATCGATGATGGATCACTTGGTGATTACCTGTTCTGGTCATTCCTTCTGGAGCACCTGGCATTGGCCACTGGGGGAAGACAGGATACTGGGCTGGATGGACCTTTGGTCTGACCCAGCACAACTGCTCTTATGTTCTTATGATTCATAGATTCCAAGGCCAGAAGGGACCATTGTGATCATCTTGTCTGACCCCTTGTATAACACAGGCCAGAGAACTTCTGCAAAATAATTCCCGGAGCAGATCTTTTTAGAAAACCATCCAATCTTATTTACAATTTATCACCAATCAGAAGTGCACCACAACCCTTGGTAAATTGTTCAAATGTACTTACGAGTTTTGTTGAATAGTATGTGCTTAAATCAATCCCTACTCAGCAAAGCACACACTTTACTTTAAGCATGAGTTTAAATCCTTTTGAATTCCATTGGGATTTAAGCATATGCTTAAAGTTCAACAAGGAGTCTGGTGGCACCTTAAAGACTAACCGATATATTTGGGCATAAGCTTTCGTGGGTAAAACACGACTTCTTCAGATGCATGGAGTGACAATTACAGATGCAGGCATTATATAATTATCTATATGCATTATCTATGTGCATTATGTAATCACACATTATATACTGCACACAGCTACCCCCGATGCTTAAAGTTCAGTAAATCAGGGGCTTAGTGTATAAAAATACTGGCTGAGTTTCAGGCACAGTTAAGCCTTTGTACTCCTTCTCTGAAGCAGTTGGGGGGGGTTGAGGGAACAGGTGTGAACGGGCTTTAAAACCATGTGTGATATTTATCAGATTCTATCCCCAACGTATAAATATTACTTATAATTTGCCTGTGTAAATGACTGAACTTAGGTAGAGTAGGAAAGTCTGGATCTGTATCCATTCTAAATGTGATTTGTAAGAAATGTGCTTAATTGATAGTAAATTCTGGAAACAGAGTTTTAATTAATTCATTTGCCGAGCAATCCCTGTTCTTTATTTGTGGGTGATCAGTTTACACATAAACATAGCCCTTGCTCCCCGGAAGTCATTAAACATTGACAGAACAAGGAGTAATGGTCTCAAGTTGCAGTGGGGGAGGTTTAGGTTTGATATTAGGAAAAACTTTTTCACTAGGAGGGTGCTGAAGCCCTGGAATGGGTTACCTAGGGACGTGGTGGAATCTCCTTCCTTAAGAGGTTTTTAAGGTCAGGCTTGACAAAGCCCTGGCTGGAATGGTTTAGTTGGGGATGGGTCCTGCTTTGAGCAGTGGGTGGGACGAGATACCTCCTGAGGTCCCTTCCAACCCTGATCTTCTAGGACTCTATGAAACTGTGCAGAGTAATTTCCAAAAATGTTTATCACTTTTAAATAATTTGTAAACACAAGTAAATAAGAAACGGTGTTACCCTGCATCAATGCTGTAAAGCTGCTGAGAAAGATCTTACTCTGTAAAACTTTGTGTGAGTACTCTTTATTTACGTGAGTTCTTCTTACTTAGTGAGTCTCTCTACTCAGTCAAGTACTCCTTTGATTTCTGTCAGGCTCCTCCTGTGAGTAAATGTTTGCATAATCAAGCCAGAATTATTTCTCCTCTTTCTAGCGTCGACCATCCAGCATTTCTTTGTGGGAGGAACTGTTGTTCGCTCATTGGTGGGGGGATGGGATTATACAGTAATTTTAGAGAGAACTGGCATCCCTCCTGTCTGTCTGAGCCTCTCCTCTCCCTTAATCTTCCCCCTCAATCACTATTGTAAGGGAAAGAGAAGCCCCCAAGCCACACTGGGCAGAATCTTGGAAATAACCTTTTTCATCTCAAAGATCCTGCTGAATTTTAGATAAAAAGGCAGCTTCCCTTTCAATAATGCATTTCCCCCTCAGCTCCCTTGCTATCAAAATAAGTTTTCCAGAAAAGAAAGCTCAAAAGATGACACTTCACCAAATTCAGGCTGTAGAACCGAAGCCTGGGCCTCCCAGAAGCCTGGCTGGAGAGAGCGGAATGGAAATCAGTGCATGAATTTCAGCCCTTTTTTAAAAAAAGCCCATTTCTTACTGTGGTTCAGAGGCCCCTCAGGAGAAGCAGGGGCACTGGACATTGTTTTAAATCAGGATATTAGGAAGAAGGGTCACCTAGCCTTGCTGACTCCAGCCTGAAGCTCAAATTACAGCTAAGCTTGTAGAATTCAATGTGTGAGATCGCAGAGGGAAGCTGAAAATATTCTATTGCATTGTGGGTCATGAAAGAAGGGAAGACAATCTGCATAATCCTTCCCTTTGGCGCTGCCCCTCTCTCGGTCTTGAAACCATACAAGATAATTTGCTTGAAAGGTCTTGGGCAGGCAAAGCAAACACTTGCTAGATTCTACCTACTATTCTTATTGTAACATTTCTCTGGTAGCTGGGCACTTCCAGAGGCAAAAAGGAAGGTGGGCTCCTCGCCCCCAATCAAAAAAGCCAAGCAAACAAACAGAGCATCGTAATTAGGGGGCCACCTACCAGTAAAGTGATCAAGGAGCAGATTGGTCTTGAGATTGCAATGTTGGCTGTTGCAGTTTGTCTTGTTTTGCGTGTGTGGGTGTGTGTGTGGGTGTGAGATCACTGCCACCCCTCCCCTTGAACCAACATCCCTACAGAGCCTATTCCCCGAACAGACACAGCACCAGCGGCTGCAGCATGAACGCCTCCTCACACACACCGCCACTGTCACCAGGACCACTGTAGGGATGAGAAGGGAGTTCAGCTCCATGGCCCAGCTGGTCCTAAACCTCGGCTGAAATTGCCAGTTGCTGCCAAACGTGGTGGTGATTTGTTGGGAGGGATATCGGGGGGGGGGGGAGGGAGGGAAAGCGGGAGGGTTGGAGGATGGGGTGCAGTAGGGGTACCTGTTCACTGGGAACTGGAATGAGAACCCCTAAACTCATTGCCCAGGCCTAGACTGTGGAAGCCCATCAATTGGCATAATGCTGCATAGATTGAGTCAAAGGGGCTACCCCAGTTTACACCAGTCGAGGATCTGGCCCAGGGACTTCAGAGAACTAATTTTTCCCCTGTAAACTTTCTGGGAGAGGGTTTAAAAGCAATGGCCCTGCTGCCTGCTTATTCCTCGAATTGCAGGAATTAGAGAAAGAGCATCTCAGGTCACCTTGACCAGGGCAGAGTGCTCCCCAAAGCAATGCACAACCCTTTGTTTCCTAGCCCTTTCCCATCATATTAGCACGTTCAAAACGTCCCTGGCTAAGTGCTATCCACTGCAGCTGGCTCTGAAAGCTTATAGCGATATTGGGGTGGGGGGGGGTGCATGCATGACCATTTTCCCCTTGGGAAACACTGTATATGAAATGGATACAGAAAATAAACCAGCTATAGCATAAATGAACTGAGATAAAGTACTTCTCTGTAAATGGCTTAACATATTAAACACAGGCCCGTTGTGTTACTCAGCCCCCTCACGACGAAGGAGTTTCAGCGCTGGCTGAACAAATTTAAAATTGAAGTTCTTAATGAACAAAATGCTGCACGTGTTGCAAAAGCGAGCTTCCTCGCTTCAGCAGATTTATCTCACCTGAAGCATGCATCTTCGTGGCAAGTGCTACAGGTAATTTTTTTTTATTAAAGCAAATTACTTCTATGGGATTATATTTGTGTTTATACCTCTTATTTACTTAGCAACCTCATTCCCAGCTCCTCTCGCAGGGCAAAGACCTAGGCACCACGGAGCCATTCGCAAGCTGCCAGCCTGGGGAGGGGACTGCGCTCGGTCCACCGCGCCGGTATCTGGAGGCGATCGACTGGCGTTTATTTTCCCAGCAAGCTTCCACGTGCAGATTATCAGGTTAGCTGGAAAACAAAATCTCTGTGGCCTTGATCCAGAGCTGCACTGTCATTTCCTCCCTCACGTGCTACCTGCCCCTCTGGTAAATCTCAGGGGCACTGGATATTTGATGTGTTGGCTACACCCTCTACGTTGGGGGAGCCAGGAGGGCATGACAGTAGATCCAGTCACCTGCTCGCAGGACCACCCCCACGCCCAGCAGCACATTCAAGGCCGCTTTGTTGCCCCGTTGTGTGACCAGAGTGGTACAAGGGTCCCCAGCACGTGGCAGGATCTGGCCCATCGGCCCTGACCCAGCAATGCACCTCAGTATGTGATTAACTTTAAACAGAGGCGTAGTCCCATTATAAGGATCGTTCGTCTGAAGAGGTGTCTGAACCTTTGGTCGCTTATCCAAAGGAAACTCAAATTCTGGACCTTTCCCCGTTCTCAGTTATCACCACCTCACGGTGAAAGTCCTTTTCACAGGATTAGATTCAGCTGTTGGGTTTTGTTAATTGTTAAAGGAAAGTACAGCACCCCTTCCAGATACCAGTAAAAAACCTCCCAAATGCTGCATTCTGACAGCCCCACCTCCACCCCCCCGTTTCCCCTTGACAGCTTAATGAGACATTATTCGGTTGGCTCTGATGTATTCCGAGATCATTTGAAGCGGCACATTCTACTTTGCCAGGCAAATCTTGACACTTCATATCAAAACTGTTTCAGGCATTCTGCCATTCAAACAACAACAAAAGCCCCTGCAAACTCAATTTAGAAACATAAAAGGATACAAGTGAAAGGACATTTCATTGTAGTTTTGTCTTGTTTTGTTTATAATATCGCAAGATAGTTTTCCTCTATATTGAAACATGCAGCCGGGAAGAAAAAAAGAAAAAGGAACTCAAGGTGGAAGATGGAATACTCAATCCGGAGAAGGGGAGCCTTAAAACAATGGAAGTACGGGCAGATCTGGAGCCTGGTTTTTTAGTATCACTTGCTGGGGGCAGCAAATGCTCAGAGCGCTTGTGCTATCCCAGCTAGTCAGCCAGATTAATCCTTTGGCAGCGTTGCACGTGCATCCACACCCCAGAGGTTTCGTGCATTTCATGGGATAGCCCCATTTGTCTGGCAGAGCAGGAGAAAGTTAACGAGCCCGTGCGCTGAGGCGAGGGAAATCCAGGGAAGATTGCAGGGCAGCGGGCAGGGATCGGTGTTCAGGTCTACAGTGGATTTGTGGAAATTCCCAGAAGGGGTCCCTCTCATCATATCCTATCTGTAGGGTTAAAGGTTGGAACTATCGTGGGTCCCCCTGCATAGATTATGCAGGGCAACGGTCACAGACTCCATGGACCCATTTCTCAGTCGCCCTTCACCTCACGTAGCGCTTTGCTCTGGCACAAAGCGGGCGTGAAATGCAGCCCTTCTGATTCGGTGCTCTCCAGCCCCATCCATGGGAATGGCCACCCAGAGAGCAGGGCAGGGGAGAACTGGACCCCGTGGGTCTCAGATATGCAGAGAAAGGAAGCGGCTCATAAGCAAGGAGGAGGATACGGTGCATGTAACATACAGAAAAGAATGGTTTCAGAGTAACAGCCGTGTTAGTCTGTATTCGTAAAAAGAAAAGGAGTACTTGTGGCACCTTAGAGACTAACCAGTTTATTTGAGCATGAGCTTTCGTGAGCTACAGCTCACTTCATCGGATGCATAGCATATCGTGGAAACTGCAGAAGACATTATATACACACAGAGACCATGAAACAAAACTTCCTCCCACCCCACTCCCCCGCTGGCAACAGCTTATCTAAAGTGATCATCAAGTAGAGCCATTTCCAGCACAAATCCAGGTTTTCTCACCCTTCCCCCCCACACACACACACATACAAACTCACTCTCCTGCTGGCAACAGCCCATCCCCCTTTGAAACCCCTCTTTATAATGCGCATGATAATCAAGGTGGGTCACCCCCAGCACTAATCCAGGTTTTCTCACCCCCCCACACACACACAGCCCCCCCTCCAAAAACCACACACACAAACTCAGTCTCCTGCTGGCAACAGCTCATCTTACAATGTGCACAGCAATAATCCAAGTTTAACCAGAACGTCTTGGGGGGGGTTTTGCAGGAAAAAAACAAGGGGAGACAGGCTACCTTGCATAATGACTTAGCCACTCCCAGTCTCTATTCAAGCCCAAATTAATAGTATCCAATTTCCAATGAATTCTTCTGGCTCTATCAATCTGTTTCCGCGGAAGTGAAGAAACAGATTGATAGAGCCAGAAGAGTTCCCAGAAGTCACCTACTACAGGACAGGCCTAACAAAGAAAATAACAGAACGCCACTAGCCGTCACCTTCAGCCCCCAACTAAAACCCCTCCAACGCATTATTAAGGATCTACAACCTATCCTGAAGGATGACCCAACACTCTCACAAATCTTGGGAGAAAGGCCAGTCCTTGCCTACAGACAGCCCCCCAACCTGAAGCGAATACTCACCAACAACCACATACCACACAACAGAACCACTAGCCCAGGAACCTATCCTTGCAACAAAGCCCGTTGCCAACTGTGCCCACATATCTATTCAGGGGACACCATCACAGGGCCTAACAACATCAGCCACGCTATCAGAGGCTCGTTCACCTGCACATCCACCAATGTGATATATGCCATCATGTGCCAGCAATGCCCCTCTGCCATGTACATTGGTCAAACTGGACAGTCTCTACGTAAAAGAATAAATGGACACAAATCAGATGTCAAGAATTATAACATTCATAAACCAGTCGGAGAACACTTCAATCTCTCTGGTCACGCAATCACAGACATGAGGGTCGCTATCTTAAAGCAAAAAAACTTCAAATCCAGACTCCAGCGAGAAACTGCTGAATTGGAATTCATTTGCAAATTGGATACTATTAATTTGGGCTTGAATAGAGACTGGGAGTGGCTAAGTCATTATGCAAGGTAGCCTATCTCCCCTTGTTTTTTTCCTACAAACCCCCCCCAAGACATTCTGGTTAAACTTGGATTATTGCTGTGCACATTGTAAGATGAGCTGTTGCCAGCAGGAGAATGAGTTTGTGTGTGTGGTTTTTGGAGGGGGGGCTGTGTGCGGGGGGGGGGTGAGAAAACCTGGATTAGTGCTGGAGGTGACCCACCTTGATTATCATGCGCATTATAAAGAGGGGTTTCAAAGGGGGATGGGCTGTTGCCAGCAGGAGAGTGAGTTTGTATGTGTGTGTTGGGGGGGGGGAAAGGGTGAGAAAACCTGGATTTGTGCTGGAAATGGCTCTACTTGATGATCACTTTAGATAAGCTGTTGCCAGCGGGGGAGTGGGGTGGGAGGAAGTTTTGTTTCATGGTCTCTGTGTGTATATAATGTCTTCTGCAGTTTCCACGATATGCTATGCATCCGATGAAGTGAGCTGTAGCTCACGAAAGCTCATGCTCAAATAAACTGGTTAGTCTCTAAGGTGCCACAAGTACTCCTTTTCTTTATACAGAAAAGAATGAAACTGTCGCTCTCGTTCCCCTTGGTCTTTCCTTGCTCACTTCCCTGCTAGCAGCTGGGACAGGAAAGGAGAGGGCAGCGTTTCTCCCCTCTGGCTCTGGGCAGCTCCGAGCTCCCACATTCATTTTAATGCAGCCCCCCTGGCACACCTTCTAGCTGACCCAAAGCGAAGGAGACCCAGGCAGCCCAGGGGACAACACAAGGCTGCCGGTCTCGCTTCAGCCCTCCTCCCTGCCATTCTCCTAGCTCTCTCCCTGCTGCTGGGTTCTGTTCCTCAGCCTCTGGGAAACCACCTACCTCTCTCCCCCTGAGAAACTTCCTGTCTAATTAACATTAATTGGTGAATGGCTGGGACCTCCTGGCTGCCTCAGACAGGGTTTTAACCCCTTCCTTGCCTGGCATTTTGCAGGGTACATCTGTCTTGTCATGCTGATCAGAAGGTTAGATCAGGAGACCAAGAAAGCAAGAGGGAGGATGGGAAAGAAGACGAGGATGCAGAGTTCAGGGACTCAGCCGTCAGAGAGTTATCCCCAGGGCCCCAGCAGTCCCCTACAGACTTCCCAGAGAGAGCTCGGACCAGGGAGGAGTGTAGCACGCTCCCTAGCAAATGAAAGTGAGTAGAAGAGCATTTAATGAGGGAGTGATGGGAGTGCTGCAGAGCACCTGCAGCCGGGGCCAGGGGAGTACTGCCCGGGCAGGGTTGTCACGAAGGAGCTGAAGTCAGTGGGAGCTGCAGGGGCTCTGCAGCACTCCCATCACTCCCTCATTGAAAGCTCTTCTACTGCCTGGGGATTTGGAGACTCGCTGTTGCTGATTTAGCTACACCTAGACTTTAGCTGGCCCGGTGGGTATGGCCAGCAGGTAGAGTTGTGCCTGTAGGGCTCTAGCTAGCGCAGTACAAATGGCAGTGGGGATGTTGCCTCTCCCGTGGAGACTCAGGCTAGCCACCTGAGCTCAGAGCCGGGGGCCGGGGGGGCCTGGCAATCCGAGCAGCAACGTCCACAGCGCGCTGGGACTGGGAGTCTGTGGGGACTGGGAGGCTGGCTCCCAGCTGCAGTGCGGACACCCCCTCCTAATTTAGGGCTCCAAAGCCTTGCTACCCTGGCTAACTGAGCCACTGGGCCAAATTCATTCCTGGTGCTATGCCACAGCGGCCTGTTGCTTCCCAGGCATGTTGAGTGTGTTTGAAAATGGGGAGAAAATGAGCTTTGCCAGCCTGGCTACCAGCCTTTGAATTTCCAGTTTACCACATTCAGATAGCACATCCGCCCGAGGCTGCAGCTGTCTCTCTCCTCCACAAAGGCGTAATAGGGAGCTTATGTGTTTGTAATCCAGCGCACAGCGAGGAGACATGTTGCTTAGATGGCATGTGCATTGAGGGAAATATCTAGGGCTTGATTTCATTTCAGGGACTGTATTGCTTCCTTCAGACACAGACAGCACGAAGGGCATGATGGATGCTGTTTTCTTTGGGAGTTGGTTTTCATTGTTCTAGTACAGTCTTCGCTACCGTGTTTTTGTGCTGCATTAACGTGCAAACATGTTAATTTTGTGTTTATGGGATGCAAAAAGATAACAATCAAAGCAAGGAATGGTTTAACTTTATACCTAACCCTACACATCCAGACTGCAGGGTGTACTGACAGTAGACAATAAGAAAAGGAGTACTTGTGGCACCTTAGAGACTAACCAAAATGCAGATGATAATCATGTTTCTTTCTTGGCAAAGCATAGCTTTGACATAATGGCAGCAGCCGACAATTTGCAACTCCATAAACTGGAGACATGATTCTGATTTATGTATGGAGCTAATGGATCATTGCTCCTGTGATAAACTGCTCAGGGTAGGTAGGGTTTACCAGCAAGTGAGTTTCCTTTTGCACATTTTTTTATTTAATTTTACTTTATTTTGCAAAGTCAACAAATTATTAAATCTGAGCAAATATTTCCCGGCTGAAGTTAGATCAAATTACCAAATCCATTTAAGAGAGGGGATTGAATTGCTTTTAGAAACAAACTTGTATTTTAAATTAAAAACAAATATAATGATTTTCATTTTCTAATAAAAAGAAAGATTACAAAAATGCCTCAGAACTGGAAATCAAATCAATGGACTATTGTGGGAGGTGATGGATCAGATCCCACAAACCTTTAGGGTCTATCTGTGTTATAATCAGTTGCAACACATGGGAACATACCCCAGCTAGCTTTAATCTAGCTAGCATGGGGACCCACAGCAGTGAAGCACGGCGTGGCTGGCTTTAGTGCAGACCATTCAGATCTGCCTGGGACACTGGGTACTTCTGAGATGGCCGCTCCATGCTGCCATAGCTTCACTGTTCGCAATAACCTCCCAGCTTCCTTCTCTGCATGGCAGCTTCCCCATGTCCAGATAAGGGTGTTACTTGTTATGGCAGCTTTTCAGGGCTTTAGTTAGCTCATATTTAGAGTGCAAAGCTCCATGGAACAGGGACTGTGCCATGGACAGCACCCAGCACAGTGCTGGTGTTTAGCAAATAATGGCAATGAGGGCTGGTAATTACGAATAATGATTAATTATAATCAATTCCTTATGAATTAACATGTGGAATGTGCTTGGAGATCCTGGAGTGGCACACACTATGTAAGTGCAAACTTTTACTATAATTATTACTCACTCTGCCAGGCCGCAGAAAGAAGACCAAAGCCAGAAAGGCATTTCCAGCCCCCCCATCAAAAGGCTATCACTGCGAGCCCAGGGACTACCCTTTTCTAACCCCATCAACTACCCCGGCCCTAGGTACATTCTGTTACGCCAGTGGGAATGATCCCATGCATAGCATCAGCCTCAGTCCAGAACTCAGGTCTTCTAACCTGGACCCCTGCTCCCACACAGGCAAGATCAGGGCCCTACTTTATTTCACAAGGACCAGCATTTAAATGTGCACTGCCTACAGAGCTGCTTTTCTCTTTCGTTTTACCCAGAAGAAGAGCAACGAAAGCCTTGTAGGAAAGGAGGGAGGGGGTCTTTCCAGGAGGAACACAAAGCATTCAAAAATCTATTGGCAGTATTAAGCAGTCCATTAAATTGCTCCCAGGAGTGCTGGAGATGCATTCTGTTTACAGTGGTGAGGGCAGAAGGCTAAAGTACTTTACTTGACAGACTCCTGTGATTTAAGGCTTAGACTTCATCAGGTTGAATCACAAACCATGTTTGAGTTATCATCAGTCACTATAAATATTAGAGATGTGAGGGCTTGGAAAAACCCATCTAGCTCTCTGTCTCTGTCTCATATCCAGCACAGCACTTCCAGGCTGTGAACCTAAGGGGAGTTTAATTACTTGGACTGGGCAGACCTTTGGACTATGCTGCATTCCAGACATAGCCCAGGGCTCATGATCCCACTTTCCTGAGTGGAAATTTTGGGCTGGCAGAATTCCTGCTTAGCGGCCGACGTTTTGAGTGGCTCCAAGTGTGACATTTAATGCAGATTATATAATGGACTAATTTGCACATTTACAGATCATTTGCCTATGTCCATAAACTTCAGGTTATGGTCAACAAACTATTCCCCAAGCAATGGGTGGGGAGGAAGGAGAAAGTCCTTCTGTGGACTCAATGAAGCTAAGATTTTGAAGCTAGGGACTTTGGTGACTTGAGTTTCGCTTTCTTAGATTCATAGATATTTAAGTCAGAAGGGACCATTATGATCATCTAGTCTGACCTCCTGCACAACGCAGGCCACAGAATTTCACCCACCACTCCTGCGAAAAACCTCTCACCTATGTCTGAGCTATTGAAGTCCTCAAATCGTGGTTTAAAGACTTCAAGGAGCAGAGAATCCTCCAGCAAGTGACCCGTGCCCCACTTCCCCCACAGGAAGGCGAAAAACCTCCAGGGCCTCTTCCAATCTGCCCTGGAGGAAAATTCCTTCCTGACCCCAAATATGGCGATCAGCTAAACCCTGAGCATGTGGGCAAGATTCACCAGCCAGATACTACAGAAAATTCTTTCCTGGGCTTTTGTGGTTGAGGCTGCAAAGATGACATCCTGAGGGTCTTGTGTGCTGTGGGGCGGATGTGGAGCCTATGACCCAACCGATATGGGATATTCCTAGGTAATTAGGGATGTCCTGGCAGAGACGCTCCAGGAGCATTGAGAGGGGGCTACTAGGAGGGAAGCATTTATGCTCGGAATTACCTATATTATGTCTTCAGTTCTACTTTGTGTATTAATTAAACTCAATAAGCCCAGCTGAGGACTCAGCATCTCTAGCTGTGCCAATGCTGCCATCTATAGCAGACTCTCCAATAGTACAAAATTTCCCTCTGATCTAGGGAATCAATCTCAAGACATTTGGTTCTCAGAGAAGAAGCAGAGGGCAGAACTTATCAGACAAGGTGCGAGGATTTTTCAGAGATGAAACCCAGTAACAGTACAAAACACTCCCTGTACTGCAGAGAGCGAAGCAATTGCCCCCAAAGTTTTGTCCGTAGGCATCTGCTCCCTTCCCAAACAAACGTCCTCCTTTTTCCTTCTCCATAGGAATGAACCCCTGATTCTCCCATCTCTAGCCCACTTGGCCATCCTGCACTTCTCCAGCGTGCCTCTCTCTGGTCCAGTTCCACGCTCACTCCGCGCTCAAGAGATGGTGCAACACCACAAGTAAGAAGTCACAGAACGCGAAAGCTTTGCATTCTGGAGTTGAGAAAGGTTATGCTGAGAAGAATGGGAGTTTACCAGCTGGCTGGATGGTTGGCTGGTCTCCCCGCAGTGATGGCTGTCTTAAAAGGAAAGAAAAAGAAGGAGTAGCAGGGAGAGAGAGGAGGTAGGAGCAGTCAGAGATTGGAGTGGAGCAGAAAGGAGTCTTACCCAAGCCTGAGTACATGTTCATTTCAATGGATGGGCAAAAGTTCACAGCAGTCTGGCCACTCCTGATAACAAGCCACCTTCCTTTCTGCAGATCTGACACCTCTAGGGAGCCCGCTGTAGCCTGGTAACCAGCATGAGCCTCCCTCCCTCCCACCCGCCCAGGGACTCTGAGGGGAAGGAAGGTTAATGCAGCAGCTTTTCCTCTGGAGATTTAGGTTCAGGTACGACTGGAAGTGAGCTGGGTGGGCCTTGGAGCTGCTCACCCACTATGGTGGTGAAAGCAGCGTCATCAAACCTAGACAGACCTGGATGACTGCTCAGAAGAGTCTCATTACTGGGTGCTAGGGAACCCTGCAACTCAGGACTGGCTGCCCTGGCCAAGCTGGGTGGGGAGGAAGACTGTAAGTTTAGCCTGCACTATCAGCCCAAAAAAGAGAAACCAGGAGCCTTTCTGTCCTCCACGACTCCATCAAGGAGATACACTGGGCTCTACCTCCCCTCCAGGGCCAGCAGAGGACTGAAGAGCATCCAGGAAGAGCTTCCATGAGCTAAGTGAAACTAGCACGAATATTCAGAGATGCTCCTTCAACCATCTTTCCAAACCCAGCCTCCGGCTGCTCCCCACTTCAAGTTAAACTTGGTGTGTGTGGCTACAGTTTTAGCTGCCAGACATTGTACGTTCATCTCCGATTTCCAGCACATGAAAAAACACCCCATAAATAGTATAGCTGGGTTTTGTTTTGTTTTTTAATTTGAAGCTGTCTTGCAAGCAGCGATGTCTAATCCTTGGAACATCTGCTCAGAGCAGGCAGCAATCCCTTAAATGCCACTGTGCTCTTAAGAAGTTTTCTCCTTCTCTGTGGGGGCTCCTGGAAGAATTTCAGTGACATAAAGCACTTCCCACCGCTCCAGCTACTGGTCACAATACCAATGGTATCTGCATGCTATTATATTCCTTTAGTGCAGCCTGGGGAGGTGCAGAAGAGAATCGACATAATAACATCTATTAATCCCCTACAGCTTGATTTCCCTTCATTAGAAGATAATTTCCCAGCCCAGGTAATAACCGGTATTAGTGAGGACAGCCATTTGCAAAGCAGGCAGAGTCCCAGTGCTGCCGGCGCGTCTACTTTGCACTGGGGAATATCTGCAGGCGGGAGGATTTTGCTAGTTTCCCAGGTTTAGGTGAGCAATAAATTACAAAGTTTTGGGAGAGGTAGAGGAGGGAAGTAGGGAGGGTTCGTGGCATATTTAAAGAGACAGGAGAGTTTTTGAGTTTTTGTGCATTTGGGAAATCCTCTGCTCTGAGTTTTTTAATATATACAGCAGGCTCCAAACTCAAGCAGGTAGGTTGCTTCCTTGAGGTGGAGCCCTGGAGAATTCCAGACTCCACAATGCCAGTGGAGCAACGAAAGACCCATATGGCAAACAGCACCCCCCTCTGCCCCTGGTCTCTCACCTTGACATCCCGATGCTGAGCGCACGGATGGGTCTGCTAGCTGGGTGCCAGCAATCTGTTCCTCGGCTCATGCATAGGAACCCACACCCACAGTAAAAGGGAAACAAACCCAGCCTCATTTAGCGCAGTAGCCGATAATTTTATCCCCCCCAACTTTCGGGGGAGGGATGGTTGGGTGGTTTTATCCCCCCCAACTTTATCCCCCAACTTTCGGGGGAGGGATGGTTGGGTGGTTTCCCTGCAATGATGGGGATTGCTACAGCTGTGAGCCCCAGTCTTGGCAAAAGATTGTGAGCAGAGCATCGCCCGCTGAATGGGCGAACAGGCTCATCTGGCATCTGCTGATTGCTCCTGCCATCAAATCCCAGCATTGGTCCGACCGGCCTGCAAAGAGAACAGGGAAGGCGCGATCAGAGGGGGCAAAGCAACAGAATGGGCAGAAGGGAGGCAGAGGGAATCCCTTTGGGGCATGCAGTGTGGTCCCTTCCTTATTACTTTTTGTAACGACTTGGTTTCATTTCAGATTGGCGTCCATCACTGTCTGGCACCAAGTGTGCACATTTACACACCAGTAGCTCCACTGGAGTCAAGGGGCCTACGCCATTCGACACCAGCTAAGGATCTGGCCCCTTCATTGTGTTAGTTCTTGGAACAGGGACCAGAGTGTCTTCTTGTGCATTTGGATGGTGCCCATCACAACAGGGCCACAATGCAGACTGGGGGCTCCCCTAACGTAAATAATCCTAATAATAAGCAGATACAGGGAATTAATTCAGGGTGAGCATCAGGCATCCTGCAGGAATGAGCCAGCCAGAGACTTCAGCAGCGAAGGGCAGCTACAGAAGCACCCAAAGCATGGACTGCAGCCCTGGGAAGGAGGGGGTATTTGGGGCTCCACTGGGGTTACCCCTCCACCCACCATCTGCCTGGACCGGCACTGTGTAGAGAAGACCCCCACACAAACACTCCAGGGCTACTAGGGCCCAGCTGGTGCCTCCAACCCTCTCCTTGCCATATGGACCCGGCAGGGAGGAACAGGCCAGCCCGTGGGAGCAGACTGCAGAAACAGACCAAGCAGGGACTTTCAGACAGCTGGAGAAATGCGGACACGGTGAACGGAACTTCCTCTGTCCTGTACGGATTAGCTGGTTGCTCAAACCCTCTCCTGCCCCCTCCCTCTCCTCAGCTTCACCCCACCCGTGCCCCACTGACTCCCTCCTCCCCTTCCCTTCAGTGTCCCCTCTCCCTGCCCGTTTCCTCCATTCAGCTGATCCCTGCCTAACTAAACCCACCCCCAAAAACTCACAGACCTGGCATGGCATTTGCTGCCATCCCATTGTTCACTCTGCCCGTGTGTTCTACCCCTTCTCCACCCTGGGTCTGTCTGGTCTAGTTAGACCGTAAGCTCTTCAGGGCAGGCACCGTCTGCTGCTTGGTGTTTGTACCACACCTAGCACAATGGGGCCCCGTTCTCGGCTGGCCCGTAGGCACTGCCATGTTAAACATTAATAGGAATAACGCTACTCACTGGAGAGACTCCCATGGACTGCAATGGGCTTTGGAGCAGCATTTGAGCCCAAAGGCAGGATGTCTGGGTATTTCAGCATTTAGACCAATGCCAGCTAATCTATGCAGCACGCGGGGAGAGCTGGCAGAGCTTTGGGAGGAAAGAAATCCCACCGTACTGAACAGGGCACAGACATCCCCAGCAGTGGGGAGGCTGCAATCAACACATGCAGCATTGCTCTTTTGAGTTTCAAAGCTAAAGTCCCTCTGTTCCACCGCTCCCCTCGCTGTCCTGACCAGGACCATCTGGCGGATGGAAATGTACCATATTAGAGACATATGCATGAAGGCAAAATATCCACCCAGCTCTTCCTTGAGGAACTGCTGTCACAAAGTGGATTTCTGAGGCAATTGCACCAGACTCAGAGCTTCTAAGCACAGCAGTGCATGGCATTTGCAAGGAGCATCTCAATCCCTTAGCACAATGCCAGGATACACCTCACCCCAGCAAGCCCTCTCAAAGCCACAGGGGCCCAGCAAGTAGGCAGCCTGGTCATGTCGGCTGAAAACTTCTTGAACAGATGCAGTTGGTAGTGTGCACACCTTGGTACTGCTATCTGGGCCACCCAGCAGCCTTCGGTCTAGGGCAGCACTTCGGATCCCAGCAGTTTTGGGGAGAGTGCAAAAAAACACCAACAATGAGGCAAAGCCACAGTATGTTTCACTGTTTAAAAAGCCCGCTGGGGACAACAGGATAATTCACTGCCAAGGCATTCATTTGTTTATTTATTATTAATATTTAGCACAGCTGCGTCCATGCTGTGTCTAAGGTAATTATCGTGTGTAGACAAACCCAGCACATACAGGACACTCCACATGTATGTCAGCATGCGATGCAGTCTGTGGGCATCTGCCAGAATTGCAGTTCTCCCAGCTTTTGTGAAACACCGGAGGCATCAAAACCTGGCCCATCTGAAGGACATGTTGGCAGCTTGGCAAAAGCCAGAGAGCAGCACCTGACATGTATACAATGGTACAGACTGGCCTCTGCTGGCTTTAAAAGGGTGGTGAATCCTGCAGAGTCTGCAGGTCACTGCCCATGGTGCTCCATCTTGATCCAATAAGGGCTAGAAAAGGGATGATCAGAGATGGGCCTGATCTAGACTTCTGAATCTAAACCTCCCCAGAACATGAGGAATGTTCAAAATCCTTATCTAAGATCAGAGCCAAACCGCCTTATTGAGGAACCCAAGCAGAAAACCCCTCATGCTTAGAGGAGTTTGAAATACAGACTCAGAGCTGGATTCCGGACTCTCAAAGGCAAATCATCCTGCAGAGACTCCTGGTCCCAGCATGCAGTTCTGCACCTGGATACCTGCAACAATAAGGATTTTTCTGCAATCTGGGCCTCAGAGATTACAAGTCCCGCAATGCAGTGTTCTCCGTTGCATCAAGCAGCCAGTCGCAGTGCATTCTGGGACCTGTGGTCTCTATGGGTTGCACCTCTGCACTGCAGGTGGAGGTCATGTTGTCAGACCCTGTACCTTCATCTGGCCCTCGGGGCACACCCTGCTGCTGCGTTTCCAACCCCACTTTCCTTGCAGGGCTGATCTCAGCTTTGAATGGCAGCATTGCCAACCCCAAGTGTTCAAAAATCACAAGGCAGCCTCACCAAAAATCCTGAGATTGTGTAAAAATAATCCAGATGCTGTACTTTTCATTTGCCTTCTGCTTTTTGAGCCTTTAGGGTGCACTGGGGTCACATTTTGAAGCTTTCTCAACAGCCTCAAGGGCTAGAAGCTTACTTTTTCTTTAAGAATGTAGGCTGAAATCATCCCAGATCCACTTGACTCCAGGAGCTGGGGCTTTAAGGGAAACAATAATGATCATGAGATTCATGACAAAATCATGAGAGTTGGTGACACTGGAATGGAGAGTTAGAAGGAGGAGATTTATAGGACTAGAAATTGGTTTTCCAGGGATGCGAAACGCTCAGTGCCCCAAGCAGGGGTTCCTTTGGGTAGCAGGACTGTCACCTGAGAGCACTGGTTACTATTGCTCAGCAGCCGCGTGCTCAGCAGAATAGCAAGTGCTGCTCTGGATGCCATTGCAGAGGGACGGAGCTGGCTGCTACCTCCTTAGCCAGGTCAGCCCCCAACCCTTTCCGGCTACAGAAGCCAATTAATCTGCTTCATTCTTTGCCCTCGTCTCTCCCTCCTTCCCCCAGACGAGAGCCCCGGGGTTTGAATCAGGGAATTCACTTTCTCTCAGCGTTATTGTGCAGGTTCTGCTCTGTGCCGCCGTCCATTTCCTCACTTTGCAGGGGTGGGGGCGGCGGGTTTGTGTTTTAAAAGGCTGGTTCAAGGGCCAAGTTTCAAGCTGTGTCGTTTTACCTGCGGGGGACCCTTTTCACCACCAGCCCAGCCAGCTCAGGAAATGGATGGAGAGGCTGAGCAAAACCCGGGAGTTATTCCTGATTGACACTCACAGGAGAGGCAAGTCAGGTCCCGTATCTTTCCCTGGCAACTTCCCAGCTCTTGTGAGCAGTGCATGATGTCAGCAGCTCTCTCTTCTGGAGATCTGGGGGTTCTCCAACAGACCAACGGGACGCGTTGGGTTTTGCCACTCTGCTATAGTCGTTGCTCTAGCCAAAACTTTCTTTTCCCTTCCTGACATGTTTTTCCACCCTTAATTTTTTTTTAACTGACTTGGTTCTCCCAGGATGTGACAGCTTGTGGGCAGGGAAGAGAGTTAGAGGTATAAAAACCCTAGCATGTGCTTGTTTACCTTGTGCTTTCTCAAAGCGCTCCATCGCTAATTTTTATGATGAAAAACCAATAATGTTTAAGCTGCTTAAATCCAAGTGACACAAAATCGATGGGACAATATTGCTACCCCGGATGACTTGTGTAAATATTTTGTTCCTTATTGTTTGCCCAATGAAAAAGCAGACAATCCCTCTGGAGTGAGAAGTGAATTAAAAGCTCCCTGCCAGCAGGGTTTTGGTAATAGCATTAGCATCGTAAAATGCGTCCTCAGGTCAGTGCCTATCGGTATCACAAGGCATCGGGGAGACCTGTAGAAGGGCAGGAGATGATGCAAGTTTATTAAAACCAGGTTTAAGAAAGAAGCTACTTTTTAAAAAAATGTTTAATGACACTTGTTTCTGTTGAACAGTGTCGTACAAACCACTGCAGTTTTATTCACCACAAGTCTGGTCCCACCCCGATCGTGACTTCCCTGCTTTAACTCATTGCACGGCCTGTTAATCAGATGTTCCTTATTTCTTAAATAATTGCCTGGTGCTGCTCTATTGCTCTAAGCTCTGCTCCTTAGAAAGGGGGAGTATGAGTCAGAATACCTGAGTTCTACTTCTGCCTTTGACCTGGCAGGATTCTTTAAGTGAGTTACTTAACCTCTTGGGCCTATTTCCAGTGGGAGTTAGGCACCTAAATAACTTTGAGCATCTGGGCCTCTGTGTCTGTCTTTCTATCCAAGTACTTTTACTGGTCAGATAAGTCACAGACCATTGTTTCTCTTCTGTGGCTGGATGAATGCACAAGCATCTCTGGCCCAAAGTTTCATACAGGTCAATTTTAAATTCTTTTTCCATGAATCCTCACAGGTGGGACTTTGGAATTCACTATCTGTGCAAGAAACTTTGTGGAAAGTGAACAAAAAGGGGCATGAATGTGAATGAAAAAAATGGTTTTAAAATTAAACAAAGATTTTGAGGAGGGTTTTTTGTTCTGCTCTGGCTCATGAACTCTGCTAAACTGCAGTTTTCATTATCACCTTTTCCATCTCCTGCCAGCGGCTAGTTCAAAACTGACTTTATCTTTTAGATTTCTTTAATAAAATCCCATTGCTGGAGATTCTGAGCTCATGTTGCCTGGAATTCCCAAACTCTAGATCTGCTCAAGCTGACAGAAGCTTTTAAAAACACTGTCAAGCACTGGAAGTGTCAGATTTGGTTAGGGTGATGGCCCTGGCCCTTGGAAATACAATCGCTTTGTTTCCTCCTCCCAGGTAGCCTGCAATCATAACTGTAAAAATAAACAGCTTGTTTCTGGAGGGTCAAAAGTTGTATTTTAGGCGATTTCCGAGGTTTATTGAATTTGGGTATGAAACTGCACTATAGACTTACATTTACTAGACAGGTTTCAGAGTAGCAGCCGTGTTAGACTGTATTCGCAGAAAGAAAAGAAGGACTTGTGGCACCTGAGAGACTAACAAATTTATTTGAGCATAAGCTCTCGTGAGTTACAGCTCACTTCATCTGATGAATAATGGACCTAATCCTCCTTTCACATTGTTAGTCTCTAAAGTGCCACAAGTACTCCTTTTCTATTTACTAGACAAGTTCTCAGACTGCATCAGAGCTCTTGCGCATATACTTATTTAAGTATTTTGGAGGGGGAGGATTTCCAATCAGACTGTTCAGCAACCACTCTGCATCTGACCTCTCAGTCCTCATCCTCAAAGGAAACCTGCACAACACTTTCAAAAGACGAGCCTGGGAGCTTACAGTCATAACTCTGCTGGGCACTAAAAATCATGGACTGAACAGAGACACTGAATTTATGGCTCATGACAATAAATCTGTAAACCACTAACTCCCCTTTTGTCCTATGACTGCAGAGGTGTTAATGGGCCACTCCACCTTGAATGCTCCCTTTGAATATGTGCAAACTCCTTAAACGAAACAATCCGTTCCCCCTTGCATTTAGCTGTGAGGCACTCCAGTCCCTTTCCCAGACCTGAAGAAGAGCTCTGTGTGGCTGGAAAGCTTGTCTCTCTCACCAACAGAAGTTGGTCCAATAAAAGATTTTACCTCACCCACTTTGTCTCTCTAATAGCCTGGACCAACAGGGCTACAACTCCAGCTACAACTCCAGCGAGAGACTGTTGAATTGGAATTCATTTGCAAATTGGATACAATTAACTTAGGTTACCTTGCATAATGACTTAGCCACTCCCAGTCTCTATTCAAGCCTATTTCCCCTTTTTTTTTCCTACCCCCCCCCCCCCAGACATTCTTGTTAAACCCTGGATTTGTGCTGGAAATGGCCCACCTTGATTATCATACACATTGTAAGGAGAGTGATCACTTTAGATAAGCTATTACCAGCAGGAGAGTGGGGTGGCAGGAGAGAAAACCTTTTGTAGTGGTAAACACCCATTTTTTCATGCTTTGTGTGTATAAAAAGATCTTCTGTATTTTCCACAGTATGCATCCAATGAAGTGAGCTGTAGCTCACGAAAGCTTATGCTCAAATAAATTGGTTAGTCTCTCAGGTGCCACAAGTCCTCCTTTTCTTTTTGCGAACACAGACTAACACGGCTGCTCCTCTGAAACCTGTCAAGGCAGTTTTGAAAACCACACGCTCAACAGACATTAAGTGCTGGCCCAAGGCCACACACTGAGTTTGTGAAGGCACCAGACTGGAATCCAGCTCTCCAACTCCATGCCTTAAACATCAAACCTGCCTTCCCATTAGGTTCTGAGGTGAGGAGAAAGGAGCTCTTCTAAATAATAAAAAGAAAAGGAGTACTTGTGGCACCTTAGAGACTAACCAATTTATTTGAGCATAAGCTTTCGTGAGCTACAGTTCACTTCATCCTTAGAGACTAACCAATTTATTTGAGCATAAGCTTTCGTGAGCTACAGCTCACTTCATCCGATGAAGTGAGCTGTAGCTCACGAAAGCTTATGCTCAAATAAATTGGTTAGTCTCTAAGGTGCCACAAGTACTCCTTTTCTTTTAGTGAATACAGACTAACACGCCTGTTACTCTGAAACCTTCTAAATAATGGACCTAATCCTCCTTTCACATTTTTGTAACTTCATTGGCCTCAGTGGAGTTACTCCTCATTCACACGCCTGTATGTGACAGCAGATCAAGCCCCGTGTTTGCAAATTTCATCACCAACAGTCTCTCTCTTTTTGTCTCTCTTTCTTTATTATTATTTTTTTTTTTTTTTTTTTTTTGCTAATTCACCTGATGAATCTGCATCCTAAGTGAGAATTTAGAGACTGGATTAAATAGCAGGCCATTAGTGTCATAGAAATCTCTACTGCTAACAATGCAGTTACAAAAAGTGGAAGATTCTTTCTTTCATTCTTTCTTTTATTAAAAGAAAGAAACCAGGGATTTGAATGAAAATAAAAATTAATCAGCTGGTTTTCAGTCTGAACAGACCTTCAAAAGAGAGAGAAAGAAAAGAGAAATAACTGTGAGCTTCATCTCTGTCACCTGCCATTGAACAGGGCTCCTGTAAAACAGCCAGCAAACCAGATTTTAATGGAACTTACAACTAGGGAGACAAGCAGGGGGAAAAGAGAAAAACTGAATTAAAAATGCTTCCAGAGCTGGGCTGCTAGACAAGATAAATAGAGATCATCATTTCTTCTCTAAGGGAGGGAGCTGCTGCTGTATAGTTCACCTGACGAATGCAGGAAAATAATTAATGCCCTCTGCCAGACCCATTAAAACCACTCATTAAATATCCCATTTATCTTCTGCTCCCCCAGGGTTCAGGCTCAGGACAGTCACCTTCACCCAGTATCTCAGAACCAGGCTCTGCAGTGGAAACCTTTACTTTTAACTCCTTTGTATAGGTTGCTGTTCCTGCCACCAAACATTGGCTGGGTGGCTCCTGAGACATTTGGAGACACTGATCGCTGTTCAGACGTGAAAGTCACGCACGGCCATTATCGCTCTCTGCCACCTGGGAGCAGTGAGCTCCAGGAAGCCTTTTGCTGCCGTGGAGTGACCACTGTCCTCAATGAGGAGAGGCAGCTCACCTGCCACGCAAAAAACCAAGGCATTTGGGAGGAGTTACACCCTGCTTTACAAGAGCCTTCCTACCCACAGAACTGAGCCCCTCTCTGCACAGACCTCTCCAGAGCCATTGCACAAGGGCCAGGCCCTCGCAGAAGACCAAGAAGAGCTTTATAAGTGACAAAAGCCTTAGGGCTTGATGCCAATCCCACTGAAAACAATGGAAGTCTCTCTATGCATGTCACAGGGCTTCGGACCAGGTCCGGACCAGATGCCAAAAAGTGATTGGCTTGATTCGTGAGAGCACACCTGCGAATTTTTCAGCAGAAATCAACGAGACAAGCAGAGGCCTCTTGCGCTAGCGGGAGAAAGGAAATAAACCAGTTTGCTCTCCCGTCCGATGTTTCCCGAGATTTTGAAAACAATGGTATGGTTGCCACTGCCCATTTCCCAGCCGGCCCGACCAGAATTGAACGGCAGACACTGAAAGCACTTCCACACACAAATTCAAACTGGATTTGGTCTCCTTACATTTACCTACTATTTACCCGGGGAGGAGTACATCCTCAGCTAGCTGTCAGCAGAGAATATTAATTGTTCATTATTATTGCGCCTAAGAGCCCAAGCCAGGGGCCCCAGCACCCCATTGAGCTAGGTTCTGTACAAACACAGAACCAAAAGATAGTCCCCTGCTACAACGAGCTTAGAATGTAAGTATAAAGCAAGAGACAACAGATGGATACAGAAAGACAGGGGAGTACAAGGAAACACCGTGGTCAGCGTGATAGCTCTCAGTGTTTTTTAGGCCTCACAGCAGAGGAGAGTTTTTGGGAGGGTTTTGAAGTAGGTTACTGAGTTAGTTTTGCGGCCGTTTACAGGGAGCTTGTCCCAGGCATGAGGGACGCCATGGAAGAAAGGTGCTTGTTTGTCAAATGTAACAAGTGGGCAACAGAGGCTGACACCACAGGCCTGTGAAAGGCGGAAGTCACCATTTCCGTACTGAATGAGAGACGAAGGGGACAGGTCGGGAAGGGCCTTGAAAGGGAAGACAAGTGGCTCATGTTTGAGACAATAAAGATGGAGGCAGGGAAGGATTCAAAGAGAGGGAGTGACGTGGTCAAAGCAACTGGCTTGGAAAATGACCTTTGCAGCAGTCTTCTGACTGGCTATAAGCAGGGCAAGTCTGCATATATCAAGGCCAGGAAAAAAGAAGTTACAGTCAGTGAGCCGTGAGATGATGAGAGCCTCCAAGAGTTCTAGCTGTGTGGATGGATATGAAAGATCCTCAGCTGGGCTACATCACTACACACCAGCTGAAGTGCTCCTGGTTTTCTTGGTCTCTTTCTGCTTCTGGAGAGTGTTGCCTGATTCCCTGTCCCCACCCATGATCCTCTGTTTCTGTTGCTTTGTGAAATGGAAGGAGACCCACACTGTCATCGTGAATACGATCATTATTCAGTTCAGGAGAGAAGTGATTTGTATCAACTGGATCCCCACCGAGAAGTGAACAGATTTGCAGAAATCAAAGTGGCATGCAAGAGGCTGCGCTCCGTACAGAGCAGCTGCCACAGGGCCTGGGGAAAAAATAAAAGCCAGGGTCGTGTCACCCAAATTCCAAGCAAAGATTTTTGCTGGGCACTGCAAACATTTTACTGTGCGGGGGAAGAATCCCTGCTACCTGGAGATATGGGAAATGCTGGGCCTAAATGTTACCAGACAGACTATGGACTGCATTTGCAAACATCACTATTAATATTATCAACAACAACAAAATTATCACCCCAACAAAATTCGGAGCCTCACTGTGCTAGGCACTATACAAACACATAGTAAGAGACAGTCCCTACCCCTAACAGCTTACAGTCTAGGTAGACAAAGTTTGGGAGGGAAAACAAAGATTTGGCCACATCACGATTTCTTTGACCTTTCATCTTCCAGGAAGCTCATACATTCCATCTTTGCCCCCCAAAAGCATAGACAAAAATTTCTGCCTTGGGGATTCTCATGAATGAACAAATCTGGTCAAAGAATATGCAAATTTGATCCAAGGTGAAATGTCACCATTCCCACCCAGGAACACAGAGGGGTAGGGCATGCCTGGAGAGGGTGAAGGGTACAAAATGTACCGTGCAACAAACAGGGAAAAGGCTGACACGGTTCTAGCTAACCAAAAAGCAGATTTGCGCAGCTCTGTTTCCCAGTCATTCAGGGGGCCCACATCACAAAAGCAACCGTCTCAGTTCGCTAGTTAGATGCCAGTCACTCCTAGCTAGCTTTGTTGGCATTCTCAACAGATACGCCAAGGACTGAATGAGCCGTAGACTCTGTCATCCCTACAAGAGGTCCCGTTCTCTAGCTGAGAGCTGAGGCAGGGTGGGGAGAGCTTGCATTGCTACTACCCAGACTGTCCTGCTCCACGTGTGTCAGTCTGTTAACGCCCCCAAACACTACGTTCAGTGAAACACTGTTCGAGAGTCACATTAACACTGGATTAATTCATTCATTAAATACTTTTCGGGCCCGTGTGCCTGATGGCTGCTGGGAAAGAACCTGAGAGGCCATTGTGGAAGACAGGAACACGGACACTGCCACAACAGATCAAAGCAACAGTCCCTCCCGCCCTGTATCCTGTCTCTGAGAGTGGCCAGTAGCAGCTGCTTCAGAGGGAGGTATAAGAAACTCTGAAGTTATGGGGTAGCATGCCCATAAGGAAAATTGCTTCCTGACTGAATCATAGAATATCAGGGTTGGAAGGGACCCCAGAAGGTCATCTAGTCCAACCCCCTGCTCGAAGCAGGACCAATTCCCAGTTAAATCATCCCAGCCAGGGCTTTGTCAAGCCTGACCTTAAAAACCTCTAAGGAAGGAGATTCTACCACCTCCCTAGGTAACGCATTCCAGTGTTTCACCACCCTCTTAGTGAAAAAGTTTTTCCTAATATCCAATCTAAACCTCCCCCATTGCAACTTGAGACCATTACTCCTCGTTCTGTCATCTGCTACCATTGAGAACAGTCTAGAGCCATCCTCTTTGGAACCCCCTTTCAGGTAGTTGAAAGCAGCTATCAAATCCCCCCTCATTCTTCTCTTCTGCAGACTAAACAATCCCAGCTCCCTCAGCCTCTCCTCATAAGTCATGTGCTCTAGACCCCTAATCATTTTTGTTGCCCTTCGCTGGACTCTCTCCAATTTATCCACATCCTTCTTGTAGTGTGGGGCCCAAAACTGGACACAGTACTCCAGATGAGGCCTCACCAGTGTCGAATAGAGGGGAACGATCACGTCCCTCGATCTGCTCGCTATGCCCCTACTTATACATCCCAAAATGCCATTGGCCTTCTTGGCAACAAGGGCACACTGCTGACTCATATCCAGCTTCTCGTCCACTGTCACCCCTAGGTCCTTTTCCGCAGAACTGCTGCCTAGCCATTCGGTCCCTAGTCTGTAGCTGTGCATTGGATTCTTCCATCCTAAGTGCAGGACCCTGCACTTATCCTTATTGAACCTCATCAGATTTCTTTTAGCCCAATCCTCCAATTTGTCTAGGTCCTTCTGTATCCTATCCCTCCCCTCCAGCGTATCTACCACTCCTCCCAGTTTAGTATCTGCATCACTTAGAGGTTGGTTTATGCCCTGAAGCTGGAGGTTTTAGATCCCAAGTTGTTATTATTGTTTATTGTGACTCCATGTGTTCTTGTTATGCATATAAATGTCCAGTCCTTTTCTGAATCCTACTAAACGCTTAGCCTCAAGTATATCTTGTGGCAATGAGTTCCACGGTTAATTGTGTGTTGTGCAGAAAAAGCATTTCCAATCACACTTATTTATTAAGGGTATGTTTATAAGTAGTTTGTAAATGACTCATAGATAAGCATGGTACTGACATAATTATTAGTTGTTACAGAATCTCAATCATAAGCATATCAGTAAATGGTGTTCTAAATGGTTATAAGCCACGGTTATGGTCTCAAGTTGCAGTGGGGGAGGTTTAGGTTGGATATTAGGGAAAACTTTTTCACCAAGAGGGTGGTGAAACACTGGAATGTTTTTACCTAGGGAGGTGGTAGAATCTCCTTCCTTAGAAGTCTTTAAGGTCAGGCTTGACAAAGCCCTGGCTGGGATGATTTAATTGGGGATTGGTCCTGCTTTGAGCAGGGGGTTGGACTAGATGACCTCCCGAGGTCCCTTCCAACCCTGATATTCTAGGATTCTATGATTGTAAGGAATCTACTGACCTGCTGATGATAATCAATTAACCATTTATTAAAACATCTTTAGTCATCTAATAACTCTTCATAAACTATTTACAAACCTTCTTATAAGGTGTGACACTGTTTCTTTTATCATTTTAAATGTACTTACTTTTCATTTCATTGAATGTCCCCTTCTTGTGTCACAAGGCAACTTATATTAACAGAGAAGGACGGTGTGTGTGTTTCCCAGTTCATTCCTGCCCTGTTTATTCATGGCTTTTTCATTTTCAAAACAGGGAAGTGTTTAATAAAGAGCAGAGCCAAGCGATCACAGGGAGACAGGGCCCGGGAGCTGCTAGCACCAACCGATAAACGATATTAAATATTGACTTGGAAATGGCTTTTAAAACACTGGGTGGATAAAACAATGTGTTTTTCCAACACAGCACCTGTGTGCAAGATGAGCAGTCATGTTCCCCCTGTGCTCCTTTGCACCTGCCACTCTTCTCACGCCACTGCTGACCTTCCTCCCCAGGGAACTGGTCTCACGGGATGTCGAATTGTGATCGTGGCTGCTGACGGGAACGATGCTTAGGAAAAACATTCTCCCCATTTCGTTTTCTTTCCCTCCCTCGTCGCTGATCATTCCTCAGCACCATCTGTTTGCATTTGCATATTTAATATTGAGCCGTCCCTTATTACCATTATGGTTGTGGTATCTGAGTAACAGCGCTGCCTGAGTGCAGCTTGCCACCTCTGCCTTCCTCCTTTGCCTTGTGTCAGGGTGGCACTTTCCTTTCTCCTTGGGATGGGCCTATGTCTTGTTTCAAATTCCCTCTTTCGCTACCAGCCTCCAAAGTATCTTGCCATTTTTGATCTCAAGCAAACAGGTTTTTAACAAAGGCATCTGGACACTTGAATAAATCCATACAAGGGCATGCCCAGAAGAGCCAGTCGGGCAATGATTTGGGGTAGGGGGCAGATGAAAACCCAAAAAATATTGACAAAAACTGACATTTCCTGTGAAAAATTCCATTTAGTCAAAAAAAAAAAAAAATTCATGAGGAAAAAAAAAAATGGAAAATGAGTGACCAGCTCTAGTTCCCCAGGCGCTACAGTTGAAAGAATCACCTACTGCAGGTCTGGGGGGAAGGAGATGGCTCCTGTTGCATCCTGCAGCAAAAGGCATTATGGTTCCACTTATATTTCTGGTTTGGATTGAGCCACTAACCCTTTTTCAAATGTTAAGGCTGCATCTCGCACCCCTTACTCACATAGCAACGGAAAGCCTCTGAAGAAGAAAGAGGCCAGCAAGGGGACCTCAAAGCTCCAGGCTCAGCTTTAAATCCCCTGGACACCCTCCAAAAACACACAACAACAACTAATAATTGTCATTCCAAAGCATCATCCCTCACGGCAGTACTGGAGCTGCTGCACAACGCAACCAACGCTCTTAACATACACTCAAACCATCACGTTATATTGTCACTGTCCAACAGCTGATCTAGCCTCTATCTCGTCATCATCCTCCCAGGTGGGGAAAACCCCTCTATCTGCCAGCAATGCCAACCTTGATGCCCCATGCTTTTATCCAGGCCAAAACCATCTTCCATTTTCTAGTTTGCCAAGCCACTAATCCTCCAATGCCCAATCCAGCACCCACTGAAGTCAATGAGTCTTTGCCTTGACCTCAGTGGGCAGTGGACCAGGCTTCTCCGCTATCCATCCATTATTGTATCATCCTCCTAGCAACAGGGCTTTCACCACTTCTCTTGAGAAACTGTTCCACTCTCGAGTGCATCTCTCTGTTAGCATATTTCCCAGCTACTCAGCCTGAATCCCCCTCTCTGAATTTCACCTCATTACGCTTAATAATAACTCTCAAATAATTCCCTTCCCCGCTTTGCACCCTAAACCCTTCACTGTCTGCAGATAGGTATCATGTTCCCCTTTTAGTCACCGCTGTTTTAGATACTGAGATGGAACTTGCCTGCCAAAAGATAAACCCTTTGGTAAATCACAACAACAATGGTTGACCGGGAGCAGGAGTTTATAAAAGGATGGAAATAAAGGATTATTCCCCCCCTCGTCCCCCCGGTAATATACTGCAATGATTATTCTATTGCCTCCTGAGTATATAGGCAGCAGTAAACAACCCCTCCATACACGCTGTGTACTCAACATTTCAGTACATGGGAGCTGGAGCGGCTTGTAAACTCAGAGGCCAGTGAAATTATCTCTAAACAAACATTAAATCACAGCCCTGGGGAACAGCGCCAGACAGTCTGCACAAGCACAAACGTTGAGATTTACCGCTTAAAAGGTAAATCAGCTTTAAGACAAAAGCAGTTTTTTCCCCCTGCTGGTGCCAAACTAACTTGCTCCAGGTGGGCCAGAGAAGTAGCAAGTTAGACATGAAAAGCTCCATAGTATAAAAGACTCCTGGAATATTACCAGCTCCTGATGATTTCCCTGCTGAAAAACACACTGGAGTTTACATATTTATATGTGTGTATGTGTATAGATAACAAAGACAACAAAATGGGGTCAGAATTAGAGGCCCCTTTGGAAAATGCAGGTCTTAACGTCCCCCTCTGGGCAGCACAGGAGGAGATGGTCAGTGGCATGCACTAGATTTATGAGCCCAATGCCCCTTGACTGTCCAAGGGAGTTGGGTGCCTAGCTGCCCTCTCTGCCTCGGAAAATCTCCACCACAGTGCCAAACTCCACAGAGGGTGAGGCCGGGCCTTCCGTGGCACGACCATAACGTGGAGCCCTAAGGTGATGCTGTGAGGAATTAGAACAATGATTAGTTTGCAGTGCCCAGCAGTGTGCGAAGTGCCTTCCAGGGCAGAGAAAGAGATACGGTCCTTGCCCCACAGACCTTGCAATCCTTCTATGGGATGAAACAAAGGTGGCCAAGAGACCAGTAGGGTGAGTTTGGGAGAGGATGGACAGGCACGACAGGGATAATACCTAGCTCCTATCCAGAATTCAGCAGAGCCTGGCACCAGCCTGCGGGAAACACTCCTTTGCTCTGTTGATTTCAAAACCAGATAAATAAAATCAGCATCTTTGTTGACTCCATTCTGCCACCGGTCACTGAAGCAGGGACTGGAATTCGGGGCGGTGTCAGTGGATCAGTCAGTAAAAGGAGAAACTCGGTGGGGAACCCCAGGCAGCAGGGCTCCAGCGTGTCTGACCATCCCAGGCCCTGGATTGGGCTGTTTGTTTCTTTTGTTACTGGGTGGGGTTTTGGGTGGTAGAGAGGAAGGGAATTGTAACTTTTTCAGTGCCATTCTTTGGCTGACTCCCCCACCCTTCCCTGTTATTACCCCCAGAGCACCATGTCCAGGTTATTTCCCTCTGCCTCTGCACTTAAACCAGAGGATGTAGAAGCAAAAGTGAGACTCGCTCAGGATTCCTTTTTCTCTAATCTCTTTCCATTCGAATACTCTTAGGTGTTATTTGTAGCAAGAGCAGGTAAACCAAAATCCGATGGAAATGTGATTTGTACACGGACAGTGTCCCTATTGTGCACAGGGGGAAATTAACTTAAAGCATGGGCTGTTAAGAGAGTTAATTAGTTAATGCTTGTAAAGTGCTTTAAGATCCTAATGGTGGAGCTCAGATGAGGCTTTCTCTATGCAAAACAAATTTCAGACTGAAAATCCTTACTGCTCAGAGCCAGGTATTAAATGCAAGAACTTTTAAAAGAAAAAACTCAAAACTGACCCCTATGTACATCCTTGTGAATAAAGGCAGCTCACCAGTCAAGGGTATCTTATGTGTGCATCTGTGCCCACTAATTATTCTTCCTGAAACCAGCCTTCCTGGCAGTTTCCCAAAGCCACTGCATCAAGGACCTCTGTGTCAATATTGGCTTTATAGCAGACAGATAATAGGCAGTAACTACTCAGAGCTGGACTGTGCCAGACGACATAATGGCAAAAATTAAGTTTTTCAACAAAATAGCTGCTCTCTGTGCTCGTTAGAACAAAACACGCTCAGGAGAGGAATGTATTGCAAGGCAGAACAATTAGAGAGCAATTATAGGCATGAACTTTCCCAACTCACCCACGTGACACCTTCCTTTTGTTCCCTCTCACTTGTGTCACCCCACCAAACATTTTCTTTCTTACCACTGACAGTAACCAGCTAAATTATTATTATTAATAATACTCAGCACATCTCTAGACACCCTGGGCCATTTCTCCTCACAAGCCCCTCTGAGGGAGAATGGCATTACTGCTACTAATTTGGGGTGAAGTTTGCACACCTTACTTTTATGAGCAATCCTTACTCATGGAAGTGGTCCCATGGGGAGAAATTCACTCCAGGGCCAGCACTATACCGAGGCCCTGTTTCAGCCCTACAAAGCCTAGGTACCACATAAGTCCAACTCCAGCCCTATGGGTGCATAGACCTTGTATTGGCTCATTGCACAGGGATGAATTTCACCCGTTGCTAGTAAGGATTACTCACGGGAGGAAAGATTCAAGTTTTTCTATTATCACTGATTCCACCGGGCTGCACACTTCTCTATTTGATGAGCTGGGCCTCTCAACAGGTAGGTAACTATCCTGATTAGTAGACAGTGAAGCTGGTCGGAAAACTGTCTTTTCCACAAAAGAATTGGGAGCGGAAACAAAGACAAACTTGGTTGGGGGTGTTTTAAATTTTCATGGAAATGTTCCAGTTTTGTGCTGGAAAAAAAAAGTGAACCAATGTAGTTTTTTAATGTCAACATCTGGGAAATTTGAGGGGTTTCACTGAACACATGGAAAAATTAGAAATAAATGATTTTGTTATTGTTGTTTAGAAGAAAAGACTCTTTTTTGACTGAAAATATATCCAAATGCAAAATTCTGAGTCTCTCTAGTAGCCAGTCTGCAAAACTGGAGCATCATCCCTGGGGAAATTCCTTAGCCACAACCCTCTCACCTTGCTATCCCTTCAGGAGTGTCGAACTTAATGGGACAGGTACGCATGCCTCAGTCTTACGAAGTTCGGAGAGAGGAGGGGTCGCTCACTGCTCCATGAGACAGGAGGCATTTAGGCTGGTATTTGCAAAGCCTTTGAAGGAATTTGGGTCTGGATCTGGGCACTCAAATCTCCTAGGCCTGGTCTGCACTAGAAAAGTTCTATCAATATAACTATGTTGGTGAGGGGGTGATTTTTTACCAGCACAGCCCCTTGCATGGGGCAGTTATAGGGGTATAAAGGTGCCTTAGGCCTAGTCTACACTTAAAATGTAGGTCAGCATAGCTATGGCGCTCAGGGGTGTGAGAAATCCATACCCTGGGTGCTGCAGCTGTGCCGACCTAGCCGCCGGAATAGATTTTCTGTGCACAGAAAGTCCCATCTCGGCATCTAGTCTTCCTGTCTTGGTTGGAGACGCTGATGTTGCTCTCTGCCCAGCCCAGGAGGAATTGTATCCACCCGTCCCCAGCTTGAACAGTGAGAATCCAACAGACAGCCAGGGAATGGAGGGAAGTGGGGAGAGGGAAATAGGTTTTATTTATCACCCCCTGGCATTCCCTCTCTCGCTGCGCCTCCTGCTTCTTCTCTCCTGCTGTCAGCTATGGGGAGTGAGGTAACACTCTGTCCTCGGGGTTTATCTCCCCTGGCAAAGCACTGACAGCTCTCCAAACATCATTATAAGGAGGGAATCATTGTCAAGTGGGGGCGTTTTCAGTGTAGTCCCTCAGGGATCGGTTCTTGGCCCTGCGCTGTTTAACACTTTTATCAGTGACTTGGAAG
Organism: Chelonia mydas; assembly: GCF_015237465.2. Taxonomy (NCBI): domain Eukaryota; kingdom Metazoa; phylum Chordata; order Testudines; family Cheloniidae; genus Chelonia; species Chelonia mydas. The sequence goes on from NC_051259.2 coordinate 2,396,249, forward strand.
AAAACATAAAATCATCACTGATAAACTCCAAAGGAGCCAATGATTAGGGGAGTGGTAAATAATGAAGAGGACAAGTGACTGATACAGCATAATCTGGATTGCTTGGTGAGCTGGGCCCCAGCAAACAATATGTATTTTAATATGGCTCGATGTAAATGTATCCATCTAGGAATGCAGAATGTCGGCCATACTTACATGGTGGGGGACTCTGCCCTGGGAAGCAGGGACTCAGGAAAAGATTTTGGTGGGTGGGGTGGATAATTAGCTGAAGGTGAGCTCCTAGTGAAAAAAACACTGGCCAAAAGGGCTAATGTGATCGCTGGATTCATAAACAAGGGAATCTCGAGTAGCAACAGAGAGGCTATTTTACTTCCATATCTAGCACTCGTGCGACCGTTGCTGGAATATTGTGTCTCGTGCAGTATCCACAATTCAAGGAGGATGTTAATCAATTGGAGAGGGTTCAGAGAAGAGCCACGAGAATGATTAAAGGATTAGAAAACCTGCCTGGCAGTGACAGATTCCAGGAGCTCAATCTATTTAGTTTAACAAAGAGAAGGTTAAGGGGTGACTTGATCAGGTCTATAAACACCTACACGAGGAACAAATATTTGAGAATGGGTTCTTCAGTCTTGTAAAGAAAGTTATAACACGAGCCAATGGCTGGAAGTTGAAGCTAGACAAATTCAGACTGGCAAGAAGACATACATTATAACAGCGACTGAGGGTAATTAACCACTGGAGCAACTTACCCAGGGTTGTGGTGGAATCTCCAGCACTGGGAATTTTTAAGTGAATATTGGATGTTTTTCTGCTCGAGTTCAAACAGGAGCTAACTGAGGGAATTCCTGTGGCCTGCGTTACACAGGAGAGCAGATTTAGAGATTGACCCCAGAGCTGACCTGCCCCACTGACCTGTTTGCTCAGAGGTAACCTGCATCCCTGGGACTGCCAAATTTGGAGTGGCAGAGCTTCCAGTGTGGTGGAGCAGCAGTCCTTTTGATCCATAACTCAGCTGCTGAGTGCACTGAAAGCACCCTGCAGCCTTTGGTGTTTGGGCACTGCTTTACCACAGTGTACCAATAATCCCTTGCGTGCACATGTTATTTTTCAGTCCCGCAAGCCTGGGTAGACAGCAAGGGTCTGCCACTGGAACTGCCCAGCCAGCTTTCCACCCATCATACTGCAGGTTGTAACCTAGCCGAGAGTGCTGTGTGTGAGGCTAAAGCCGTCCCTGGCTGTGTATTTCAGCCTCCTCCTGTCGCAAAGGCTCGTGCTCCTCTCCTGACATTGAGATGAAGCAAGTTTTGACAGCGTTTCCCACCCACTCAGGGAATCTGCTAGAGGCAGCTGGCAGGTGAGCGCAGCAGCAAAGGAAGCTGCAGGCTTGGCTGAGAGAAACAGGATCAGACCATGGAGTGGAGGAAACCCCACCACCACCACCACCTTCCCCCAATCAGATCCTGCTCTGCTTTGTGCACGCAGAGGCAGGCTTGGTGGAGAGACTTCTGGCCTGCGTTGCTAATTCTCCAAGGCCTACATTTTCACGTGCCAAGGCCTACAATTACTAGCTATTTAGCCTCAACATTTCAATCCTGGGTGCCCAAAATTGGGCAACTCAATCCATAGTTAGAGACCTAACTCTCATGATTTTTAAGAAGCTGCGAACACCCTCAGTAAGATCACAGCAAAAATGGTGGGAGCTGACTACTTCCGAAGATCAAGCCACTTTTATCTGGGTGCCCGAATCTGAATTTAGATGCCTAACTTCAAACCTCTGGGCCTACATTTCCAAATGTGGCTAGTGATTTGGGGGGTATGGAAAGGGGCTCCATTTTTGACTTCCCAGCTGACGATGCCTCAAAGAGGCCAAATTTTCAGCCATGCTGAGCATCCGCTCTCTGCAGTCCAGGCCCTTTTCGGAGTCTCAAAAAATCTCATTGTCACTTTGAAAAACATAGATGCCTACGTGTGAAAATTTTGGCCAATACACTTGCTAACTTTTTGCTTCGCCACGGGGTGAAGGCACAGCCTATGCCTGCCGTTCTGAGCCCCTTGGTTCAGCATCTCCCAAATTACATCTAAGAAGGCAACTTCAGAGATACTGCAAATGTTGAGGCGCATTCTGATGTGAAATGTCTGAGAACGGCTCCTTTCCCCCCTCTCCTGCCGGTGAGATTATGGCCCAAATTCCAACTTCCACTGAATGGATTCATCAAGTTTATTAAAGTGTATCAACAGGAACTGTAAATATTCTTTCCCCTCCATTGCACTACATTGATCATGGGTCCTGTAGACCTGAGATAAACTTTCGCCACATTTATTTTAATAACTTCCCTCTCGTTGGCTCTAAATGTGAGCAGACTGTTGATGAAGAGACCAATGTGAAACCAAGAAGCCGCAGCTGTGTCTCTAGTGAGATTAATAAAACAGGCAAAGGGGCCAAGATCTTACCATTTCATCCCCTCCAAACAGCTCCGTTTTCCTATCTCTGGGACTCTCAGCCTACTCGCATGCTGAATATTCACTCAGGGCTGAGGCTGTATCATTAATTCAGAGCGAATGCAAAGTCCTATGTTGTGCTGTTTGGACATCTACCCAGACAGCACAAGCTGATGCAGGAAAAGTTTGCACTGTGTCAAAGAAAGCCGCTTTGGGATCTGTTGCATGGCCTGAACTCAATACTCAAGGGAAGTGGGGAGGGGAGATGTAGGCAGAAAGGTGTGTGCTTCCTCCTGGTGTGGCTTTCACCATAAGCTCAATAGTGCCAGTCTGGAGCTTCTCCACAAAGATCCGCTCGCTCTTCAGTGCTGTGCAAATCCAGTCCTCCTGTTTGCTGTGAAGAGCCTGTTGCAATTGCTTCAGAATAGAAGAGGCTGCTCCAGGTGCTCGCACTAGATTTGGACTTTGGAGATGGATAGGCTGAGCAGTGACCAGATGATTAGGATGGTATATTCCAGTCTATGTCCCAGCCTGATGCCCAGCCAGTGTGGGTGCTGCCATGTTTATTTCCTCATCCCCCTAAATGAGCGGGTGCTTCTGGGGTTGGCTTTGCAGCATCCATAGGGCTAGTGTTCTAATGTTAGCCCCTTCAGGTGCAGAAAGAGGGTGAAAGTCACCTCTCCGGCACAAAGCCAGGGCAGGGCACTGCGGAGGAGCAGGAGGGGTGGTATTCGCACACGCACCAACTGGCAGCCAGAGGACAGGTGCACGGAGGGAGGCTGAATCACTATATCACAAGGGCACCTGGATGCCCTGGGGACACTGGGGCTTAGAGTTCTTGCAAAGCGTAAATTCTATTTATTGGAACGAGAAGGAATCGAACCCCCTGTTGCTGTGTGATACTCCCCGCTTCCCAGCTCAGCAGAGGCGGCTGTCTCAAAAGCCGCAGGAGCACACACTTTGAGAAAATAACCGTGGAGAGAAAGGATAGGTGCTGTCGATCTAGCCTGGCAGTGGGTTTAGTGGGGAAACAGACTTAGCTGGTGTAGCATTCTGGTCTTACCAAACTGCCATAGCCAGGCATGTAGCAATGCAGGATCTCATCCTGGGTGGTGCCCTCTGCTACTGTTCTGTGCGTGTGTGCACCTGCCCGCGCATGCTGCTTGGGCCTGTGTGTGTGAGCATGCTTGCGTGTGTGTGCACATGTGCGTGGGCATGCCTGCTTGTGCGTGTGCGCATGTGCACACAGTCACAAAATGCTGGCGCCCTGGGATTTCACAGTGGTCACTATGCTGCCCATCATGGCCAGTCAGAATTTCCCAGCTCCATCAGGGATAAAGGTCATGTTCGCCTACCTAAAAGCACAGACCCTTGCCAGCTCAGCTAAAGTACACTCTCTCTTGACTGTGAGCAGCACGGGGGCTATGGCACACAGCAGAGCATTACTGACACCATGCAGTAGCTGGTGTAATATACACACACATACAGGCCTCTGCCCTGTCCTTTCCATCCCTCTCTCCCACCTCTTTCGCTCCACGCAACCCTCCCTCTGCTGCTGGTCTCCCTGCTTCCCCCCACCCCAGTCATTTTGCCATCCCCGCCTACCTGCCCCGATCACGGCGCTCACACAGGAACCTAATTCAAACAAGGGCAAGATGTGGCAGTACAGGATGGGTCGTTACTGCATTTATTTGCTATTAAGAGAACACAAGGGGGAAGTCACTAGTATGTCATCTTATCTGCCAGCGGTGAGTGACAGCTCCCCATTAATATTCCATTTGATGGGATGAATGATATTTCCACATGGGCCAGGTTTTCTTCCTGGCATTAGAGATAAAAACACTAATGAACTAAGGTGACTGCTGACAGCATGTGGCTCGTGCCTGGCCCGCTGGTGTGTGTGCATGGCTAGGAGCTCTTGCTACCCCCTCCCCCAGAGCTAATGGGCAGAATGCTGCCAGCTCTTGTGCTGTTTTCTATTTCTACTAAAGCCCCAACTCTTGGAGTCATGTGATTATGTAAGAATCTCAACTAGTATTTCAAAAAATAAAAAGTTTCTACCCCAATGGTGGTGGAGAAAAGCTTGAAAATGGTTCATGAAACAGAAGGCAAAATAAAAACTGCCCCACACTGGTTATTTTTTGAAATCTCGTGATTTATAAGTCTATCTTGTGGTTTAAGGGGGGCTCACTCTTGATGTTTGAATGGCTGGGAGTGGCAGTACTGTATGGAAATCTCAGATATTGCAGTCATTGCAGGTCCCCAGGGAAACTGATGAGTCCAAAGGAGTTTAGGAGATGAATTGGGGATCACAACTTCCTGACTATCACACAGCTATAGAGCCCTTTGGATAACCAGGCAGGGGGATGCAGCTCTCGGTGGACAGTAGTTTGAGAACTTAGTAGGTTGCATAAACCGCATGCCGCTTTGTTAAACAGAGCCTCGAGAGTCTAAGACTGGATTGCCTGCAAGGAGGCAACTGGCAGATGTACCTGCTACCTTGGGTGAGAGGAGATTGTAGGGCTGGGATTCCAGGGACCTGTACTTCCCTGTGAATGAATCCTAGAAGCTATCCCAAGCTAAGCCATGGTGGGAGAGTACAGAGCTTGGATGGGGGACTGCTATGGGACACCCAGAATTTTGTGGCATAGCTTATTCAGATGAGATGAGATGTTTCTTGGAAAATACTAAGGGCCCTATCTGATGCCCAATAGCTAGATACCTATTAACCTCAGTGAGCCTCGGCTCGGGGCGGGGGGGGGGATTCTGTGGCCCCCAAAGTGTAGATCAGACTAGATGATTATGATGGTCCTTTCTGGCCTTAAAGTCTAAGAGAGCAAGCCTTGTTTTCTAAGCATGCCAACCACTGCTCCCACACACCTTCCAACTCACTGCCGTGAGCTCATGACCTCTTATAGTAGGATGGAATTAAAATAAGAGGGACACTTCATCATGCTTGGCACTATACAGCACTTTCCATCTTCAAAGCACTTGGCAAACCCTAACGATCCCTTCGTCTGAATAGGCGGCCGCGCTCAACTTGAAAAAGCCAACACGCGTCGTCTCCTGTCAGCTGCAACCAGCTCTTTTCATCATAAAATGATTTATACTAGAGCTCGTGTTCCACTCTTGATCGGTGTTTGACCCAGTGACCTTGAAACTGAACTCTGAGGCTGAAAGTAATTATCAAGCAGCAATTACGCTGCACTAAACTTTATCTATTCCATGGAGTGAGCGGGTTTATGTGTGTGTGTGTGTGTGTGTATATATTTATTTATTTTAACTATCTTTTATTGTGAGTGCAGCAGAGGGTAATGGGAGTTAGGAAGATCATCACTAAACTCACACCAGTCAGTATTCAAACGACACGCCATGTAACTACCCTACCAGTTTGCTCTTATAGGGGGCTATCATCTGGGTTTATTTAATTACTGTGACATGTAAAGTGGCAACACATGCCAGCTTGCTGCTCCCGTTGACTGGCACACACAGGAAATGAAGGTGACAGTGATGTATAAGGCTTGATCTACTCTGGCTGCTCTGTCTAGCAAAAGGTATAAATTGGATTATGTTGTGAAATTTTCTGTGAGGGGAGCTTTGCCATTTGAGTGGCATTTCCATATTCTGCTGAGCGATGCACATGCCCATAAAATCTGATAAGTTTTCTCGGTCATCACTTTGTGTATTTTTATGAGTCTATTAAAATGTGATTTACATTTTTTCAATTCCCCCCCCTCCTTTCCCTTTAATATGCCCCAGGGACGGACGAATTAGATTGGAAGGAGACCAGGACCATATGGCCAATTGAATTAGACTCTTCTAAGTGCTCCGCAGAAAGCAATCGGTGTTTTAAACTTGTAGCCCGGATTCTGGACACTCATCTAGTCTGAACTGCAAAACAGCTGCAGTTTTTAAAGTCTCTTTTGCCGTATTAAAGCTGCCAGTGTAATGATGAAGGGACATCTGACTGACCTAGTGGCTAAGGGCTTGTCTATAAATCAACTGGCATTGCTATTCTGGACCAACTGTGCCACTTATTCTTATTCTGGAATAAGAGTGTCCACATGGGGAGTTACTCCAGAATAGCTCTCGGGCTTTAAATTCACACCCGACTTTATTCCACAATCGCTTCTCTGTGTAGACAAGCCCTTAGCTTTGCAGCACTCCCCGGCTCCCCAGTAGCACTGTGAGCACATGACAGAGGTGCCGCTAGGTGACCTGGGACTAGGCAGGTAAATATTGGCATTGTGAAGAGGGGAAAGGACAGAGCTCCTGGCAGCATTGCTAAAGCATTTCCAGAAAGACCCAGGGAGAGCAGAAGACTGGAGGAAGTGTACTCTAGCAAGGAGGACACTGGGCTAGGAGTCAGGGATCCTGAGTTCATATTCTGGCTCCATCCCGCAGGCTTCCAGTGTAACTTTGGGGAAGTCATGAAGTCTTCCCTGTGTCTCAGTTCCTCATTTAGGAAATGAGGATAATACTTCTCTACCTCACAGGGGTATTGTGAGGACAAAACCCACTGACTGAGAGGTGCTCGGACACTCTGGGGTGGGGAGGGCCAGAGAAGCGCCTAGACAGAATTGCCAGACCAGGTTAGAGTAGCGGCTGGTCTATTGAGTCGCCCTCCAGAGGCTGCAGAGGAAGGGCCGAGAAACGCTGCAGTAGCAGAAAAGCAATAACCTGCCCCAGGGAAAGTCTCTTTGTAACCCTGTCACATGGTGGATGAAGCAGAAGGACCCCGCTGTCCCATCCCACCTGGCCAGAAGAATGTGCTTACCTTCACCCTGAGGGTGGCCCTTCCAGGCTTCATTCCAATGCTGGTCTGTCCGTCTTATGCAGGGCCACATGCCACCAAGGGCAACATATTGGTTAACACTAGAAAGAGCGTTAATGATCATAGCACTGACACTTGCTGCTTGTGAACTGGCTAAGCAGGTGGTCTTTGCGTCAATGGGATGGACTCCCCCAGCCCCTGTTCTGCAGTTGCGAAATTAACGACCAGTCAGTCTTTCAGTGTTGAGCTCTAGTAAAAGGTCTTAATGGCGCTTCAGGGTTCACCCCACAGAGCTGATGTAACCCATCACACTATCCAATTCACATAGCTGCTCGTTGAGAGATTCAGTTTTAATTGATGATCCCTCCGCGTACATTTGTAGCAATGGGTTAAAGTCCCAGAACTGCTGGAAAGGCCATTTGGCACAAAGGGATGCAACAGAAAAGATGTCTGGGTCAGAGTTCTGCAGAAACGGGATTTGTGCAACTTCCAGCAATTAGTGAATAAAATTTTATGGGCAGGGAGAGTGTTCTCACCTTCCTACAGTCAGTTACTCTTGGTTTGCAGGTCATCCACTGAGAATATTTGCAATTCAAAATTCATGTCATGTATTGCTTCTCACTGCTGATTGGCTGACATAGAAAAGTCATCAATGCAGTGCAAATTGTAAATGGTGAATTTTACAGTGGAATAAATTTTGCCCTTCATGAATGTTCCAGCTTAAAATTTGCTTTTCATGCATATTTGTGCTTGCCAAGTGCAAACGCTGGAATGCTGGTGGGGAGTTAGCACAAAAGAGATGCACGCACGTGCTGCCAGATCAAAATTTGCTTTCAAATTTGAAAGAAGGTTTGCAGAAATGCTATTTGCTATTTGCTCAATTCTGCTAATCACACGTTGCCAACCAGGTTCCAAGACAGATGAGCCAGCAGACCTGCGAACAGCCTCTGTAATTCTCTTCTATAAAGAGACAGAGGCAGATTAACAGACAAAGAAGCAGCAAGAGAGAGACTTTGCCAAAGAATAACCATTTTCAGAGGCAGGCGGCTCGGATGCTGACACTGAGGAGATGGCAAAGATAAGGGGATTCGAGTTCCTTCGCCCCACAACACAAGGGGATATTTACAGCATCTCTGGCGCAAAAAATGATTACATCTGAATTATTTTTCTCGCGGCCTCACCCTTCTATCAGACCCTCTAAGCTACTCCAGCTGCCTGGAACCTGTCATCCTGTCTTCATCTCCATTTTGCTGCCCAGTTGTTATGTGCATCCACACAGCAGGGCTCAAGCTTAATTTATAAGGAGTGATGCGTCTCCAGCTGCAGCTGTCTGCAAAGCTGTCGAATGCTGCCATCTATGGAGAATGAAACATGGACCTTTCAGAGCTACACTGCAGCCAGCCAGCGTGGGTGACATGAACGGCCACGGACAATTCAGTAGGCAGGTCAGGCCGTGCAAGTAGCAAAATGGCAGGCGGTCTGTTTGAGGGAGGAATCAGAGCGCTGCTGAAGCGAGGCGGGCTTTGCGCCTTAGTCAGGGATGGCTGGCGTCAGATGTTGCTCATGCTTCGGGTATTCCATTTTCCTCATCACTGTCCTGCGGTGAGAGGAGCTAGACACATCCAAGGACTCCTCCACGAGGTAGGGGTGTCATTGTCCACACCCTCCAGCTGTGGAAACTGAGGTGCAAAGAGGGATAGGATTTGCCAGCGGCACAACCAGGAATAGAACCCAGGAGTCGTGACTCCGGTATGCGCTAACTGCTTGATTCAGTGGAACTGCTAGATTCAGAAGTCACCCTGGAATAACTCCACTGACCTCAACAGAGACACACCAGGGCTGAGTTAGGGACAGAGCCCCATAGCTGGGTGGTGTTTACTTGCTTCCCAGACCTGCTCCTTAGTTTGGCACTGAGTAACCTCTGTGTAGTAGCACTACTAGACTCTGGAAACCGTGGCAGCCCTGAAATGGGAGAGGCATAGAGGTGAGATCCTTTGGCCTTTCCCACCTAGGTAGTCAGATAGGCCTAACAACCAACTGGGTTCCCATCCAGTCTATCTCCTGAGACCAAAGCGGATTCTCCCTGTTCTATACCCTATGGACTTTTGGTCCAATCTAGTTTTAAATTCCCCAAGCGATAGGTTCTTGGCCAGGGGCTTGTAGATCATGAGGACGCTGCAGGGAATCCTGCGTATGTTGCTTCACCAAGGACCCTGAGAACTTGTCCTGGGAGTTGGCATTTCATAGTTGCACACAATGTGCAAGGAGTGCAGCTTCCAGGTGCTCCAGGCAGATTCCACCAACGACAGGTCTCTAGGAATGACACAGGTTAGAATTTGGTTCCCAGTGTGTTTGAAAGGTCGCACACATTGCCCAGTTGCTAGAATTGTTTGTAAGGAGCACTGGCAGCCAGAGACTCACCTCCCTCCATTCAGGCTCATTTCTGGTGTTGGCTTTCTCTTGTCTCCTTGTGCAGCCAGGGCAGGCAGGGACCAGGGAGTGGAACTCTGATTTCTTTGCATGAGCCACTCTGAGCATCACGTCTGATATTAAACACAGACGAAAAAACTGCCGAAAGCTGTAAAGTGGGACACTTTTAAAATCTCTTTTAGTTGTGATCATTAGCACAGCCCTGATTCCTCCAATAGCAGAAGCCATTAAACAAGACAAGGAGGAGCTGTAAAGTAAATATTGAAATGATCAGTTAAGGCAAAACAGGACCTTTGCAGTAGGCACACGGCTTGTGACAAAGGCGCCGACAGATTAAATTAGAACAGCTGCTCTTTCATCTTGATTATTTGTGGCTCATTAAGGCATTTAAGAGCTTGCACCTTCTCACTCCAGTTAGATAACACCCTGGATAGATGCTGCTGATATTGTTAGGAGCCTCCCAGAGACGCCCAGCGCTGAGTTTGAAGCACACACCAAAGAGGGGTGCTGTGCTAGCGAAGGGCAGGTCTCTCCAGATGAGAGGTAATAAATACATAATGCTGTATCAAATACACTAACCACTTCCCCATTGCATCTCCTCACCAGGTAGAACTTCCCAGCAGCAATGGGGATAGCACTCACACTCTTCCACTCCAAAAGCACAGGGCCTTGTCATTTGAGATGAAGGAGAATCTCCCTAAGCTGCTTGAGTGTTAGGGCCTATGACACTCAACTTAGCAGTTCTGATTTTACCCAGCAGAGGGCAGTACTGCACACAGACTAAGTTCATTACATTACCTGGTACCCAAACAGCATAGCACTTTACATTGCCAAAACATTGTACCGACACTAACTGCCCATGACAATAGCCCTGGAAGGTAGGTAGTGTTTACTAATGGAAAGGCAAGGTGCACATAGGTGAGGTGACTTGTCGAAGGCCACACCATGCATCAGTGGCAGAGTGAATATGAGGACTTGCGAGATTCTGGATTCTCATCCTGTTCTCAATACACAATAGCCAGACATGCTAGCACTCCCTGGCTTTCTCCTAGGACAGACGCACTGCTAGGCGCTTTTCACGCCATATCCCCTATCTGCCCAGGAGGTACTCAGTATCTCGTACAGAAGCCTATTCCTGCATGAGCTCCCTGTGTTTGCAAGCCAAAGAGTTCAGAGACATTTAGTTAAGCATTAGGCCAAAGCAAACTACTGAGCCTTTGGAGGGTCTCCTGCGTCTGAATTATTGTCTCCCTACCAGAAAGATACCCAGGGAGTGATTGCAATTCCTGCAATAAAATCCCCTGCCATTAGTCTTTAGGTATCGGCTGCAGAAGGTCTTTGCCTGCCACCAAAGCAGGCGAGATATAGCTTGCCTAATTAATATGGAGCAATAAAACATGAACAACTGGAAATGAAAAACAAAAAGAGATTCTGCAACATGGCATCGACTCCCAAAGCCAAGTGATTGCAGGGAGGTGTCCCCTGGGCACGGAGAATGGCTAGCCAGCCGCAGAGCGAGACAGGGCAGAACTGATTGAAACTGGAAATCAAATGGGTTTTGAGAAGAATACACACGATAAAGCAAACTATCTCCCTGTGTTCCTGGGCTGCCCCTCATTGAAATGCAGCTGGAACCATGCAAACGACTTGGCCTCTCTCCTTTTGTTCATGGATAAAGTGCTGAATTACTTCAATTACGGGGGGGTGAGAATAATCCAGTTTCATTTTTCATCTCTGTTTGTGTGGCACATGCCCGCGATTTGTTCAGCTTTATTCTTTAATAGCCTTTGCGTCCCTTGGTGGTGTTCTGCCTGTAAACAGTTGAGCGTCGTGTTCCAGACACAAAAAACGGGGCCAAGTACAAACCTGAAATCCAATTTTTTTCAGCTGTGCTGCAATTTCAATTAACATATGCCTTGTTTTGCCCAGGGGAAGAAATCCTGGTTTAGAGGGAATAGGAGGGAAGATTAAGAATAAGGAACTGTGTGGCAGATAATGAAGAACACATACTCGTTTCTGCTCCGATAGATAGCAGAAGTGCCCGGTAGATGCCAAAATTAATTGTTTAAATTATTTTGAACAGCATTTACAAAAATCACCTTGTCAATACAGCCAGGCATTTGGTCTTCCTGTATTATCTGCATCTTAACATTTTACAGACGACCTTCATCACAACAGACTCGTTTGCTCTGCAGACACAGGGTTTTTCTTCCCCTTACCACACTGCAAAAAATATGTGGAGAAAATGCAGATGGTTATTTTTTTTCCCTTTAGCCACCCTGCTGAAGCTGCCTGGCCTCCCTCTTCATCTGTGCTAACTTTCTTCCCTGAGAGAAGTGTCCCAAAGGACAGTATGGTCCCTGGGCTGCATGGGCCATAACAATGGCCAGCTCAGGTCAGGTCTCATGGGATGGTGAGGTAGGTGAAATTCACTCCTGTGAGGAAGGCAGCACAAAGACTAGGCATCCATTCAGCCCACAGTGCTGACCCAAGACCCCGGAAGCAGTGTAAGGAGAACTCTAACCCCCTGACACATGAGCACAGTCGGAATCTAGCCCTTAACCTCCCGTCCCTTCTTCTGCTCTCAGCCCCTTCTCCCGGGCTCCTCTATTTCCCACCAAGCTCTCTGCCTGCCCCTCCGCTCCCTGAGTGGCACTGTAGTTAATAAGAAGTGCTTTTCTTCCCTTCTACTCAGAGCTGTGATGGAAAATACTTCGGCTGGAAGTGAGACAAAAATCAATAGTCCATTCCATTTAACAGGGCAACTGTCACAGTAACTAGATAAAAGTGGATTAGGTACCTGCTGCTTGGCAGACCAGCATAGCCTGGCATTTCAAGTCAGCGCTGAATGCGTGTGCATGGCTAGGGGATTCCGTCTGTTCTTATCTACTAAAGACCAAATGCCCAGAGCTGGCCTTGGGGCTGGGGTGCTGCCCTGCCAGGCAGAATGACCGGGGGAGCGCTGGAGTAGCTTGGGTTCGTTCTTCACTTTTGCAAGGAGTCCCGATCTTTCAACCAGGCGATTCGTTAATTGCCTTTCAGATTCCGTTCGGTGGGTTCAGCCAAGCCCTCACCCTTCAAGGTTTATTTCAATAGGTTTCTTCCACAATGGTCCATGAACTGAATTGCTTCATTTACTCCCTGAGGGGAATACACAAGTATATGAATGAGAAGAGCAGAGGCTGGTGGGAGTTGGAAGAGAAGTGAGGGGATGGATGGGCCTGTGCCTAAGGCCTTGGATGTGGACTCAGGCACTCAGGATTCAGTTCCTGAATCTGTCACACTCTCCTGAGGTATGTCCCGTGCAGCCAAGTTTTCCGTGCTCTCAAAGGGTGGAAGGGACAGGAGGTTTGCTGAAGTTTGGTGCTACTCTCCTACCCGCTGCCACCCGCCCCCCCCCCGATAAAGCCAGGGCTAGTTGTGACGTGCTGCAGTCCTGTGGCAACGGGGGCCAGATAAACACCCAGATGGCTGGGGTCTGGTGGACACTTTTCCGTACTAGAAACCCACTCCTTGATTTGGCCTCGTGGTCAGGCCCTGCGCAAGGGAGGCCCTGGAGTGGGCAGGGCTGCTGCAGGTCCGGAGCCGGCAGAGGAAAGGCACTGGCACAGCACAGGCCTCGGAAACAAAGGCGCATGGGTAGAGGACGTTGGCAGTGCTGTGGCAGAGCTGAGCAGGGCGAGGAAGGCACAGAACCCGCAACAGAGCCCTGCAACCCGCTGTCCACAGTTTCCATTCACCCACAGAGCCCTGTGAAGGCACTGGGACAAGAGGCTTCATCCTGTTTTGCTCTAACCCTACTCAAAGCTCAGTGTCACTTTTCACCAGAAATAAGTTAGTTTTTCTTTTCGTCTCCGAAATTAGCAGGCCACAGGGGCAGGACTTAGCCAATGCAACAGAAGATTAAGTGCTCACTGGATCCCAAGTCTGCCATCAGCAGAAACCAGTCCCTGCCAGAACACCAGACCCATTTCCACAGGGCCCAGAGCCATCACAGGATGGAGTCCCAGGTCAGGGAGAGAGGGGCAGCTGTAAGTCAGTCATTATAAATGCTGAGGGAGACGACAGCTGTCAAATAATATAAAAACCGAGTATGTTAATAATTCTTACAATTGTGCCAAAGACTTAATGCTCGGCCTGTCAGCAGCAGTGACAGAAGCTATTATGGAGACAAGACTGAAATATTTCAGAGGCAGCATTTCAGTTGGTAGCAGCCCCATCTCAAACTCATGCTATTGACGTTATGGAACCAGCAGCGCTGCTGGGATCAGGATCTCGCATTGCAGATTAGATTAATTCCCTCTCTATAGATTTTCCCTTAGTGCATTTTAATTAACTAATGCGGATATCAGGGAGCTTTCCCCAAAACATCAGGTCAACTTTATTCATTCTTTTAAAAAGAACAGGAGTACTTGTGGCACCTTAGAGACTAATAAATTTATTTGAGCATAAGCTTTCGTGGGCTACAGCTCACTTCATCGGATGTAATATTCATTCTTGTTATTATTATGGCATTTCTACACGTCTGTGCCGCGTCTCTGTCTCTCTCTCTCTCCGCTCATACACACGTGTGCATTATTTCTTTGTGTCATAAAATCCAGCTCTTAAAAGTACAATTCCCAGTTTTTCAGATGGACACATGCTCCCCCTCCTCCTGCTTTCCTCACGGTGAAATTCGCCCCCGGGCAAAGTGCAACACCAGACCCTGGAACCACTAACCCCCACTTAGCCCCTTCTCAGAAGGCCAGCGCCCTAGAGCTGGTCAGGAGAAGATTTATTTCACACACACACACACACAAATGGTTGATGAAAACTGAAGATTTTCATTTGTCTAAAAAAAATTGTTGACATTTTTTGAATTTTCACTGAAAACCCAATTTTTTTTTTTACAAAACTGATTTTTTTTGGTAACAATTTCCTTTAGTAAAGAAGTTTAAAAAAAAAAAAGAATTAGACAAAATTGTTGAACCGCTTTATTATGCACCACGTAACTCCCACTAAACCCTTGTCTGAGGCTCACCTGGAGCCTAGGACTTCTGCTGGCCCCTCTGCCAAGGGTGACCTTCACCCTCAGGGAGTGCGACCAAAGGAATGAGGTTTCCCGCAGCTCCCATTGGCCAGGAATGATGAACCGTGGCCACTGGGAGCTGCGGGCAGCTGTGCCTGCGGACGGTCAATGTAAACACTGTCTCCTGGCCCGCCAGTGGATTACCCTGACCGGCCGCATACAGGTTGCCTAGGGTGACCAGATGTCCCAATTTTATAGGGACAGTCCCGATTTTTGGATCTTTTTCTTATATAGGCTCCTATTACCCCCCACCCCCGTCCCGATTTTTCACACTTGCTCTCTGGTCACCCTAAGGTTGCCCACCACTAAACTAAAGGAACTCATTTGATATATTGTTTATAATTATAGCTAGCAGGCTGTAGAAATAAAGCATTCAACAACACAAAGCAACACGATACTTTTAGGGGGTTCAACTGCAATGAAATGAAAAGGATAAAATAATAATAACAATAATCTCATGGGATTTAAAAGCGGCGCCTCTCGGAGATGAGTTTGTGTGACAGAGCCAAGGCAGATCAAATCCTTGGTAGGTCAGAGTTTGGTGGCAGTGGAAGGCAGAGGACAGACCTGGCTGCAGATTGGCCTCTGTCCCTGGAGCAGCCACTGGGCAAGCAGGGCAGGCCCCTGAATCAGATGGAGCTCCTCTGGCACCTCCAAGCAGTGCATTCTCTTTCCCTCTCTCGCCTGCCGAGATTGACAAGTGGACTGCCTGCGGGGGGTGGTGGGTTCATAATATGGGCACCTGTGTGTCAATAAGGCCAGGAATGAGACCCCACCAGCTCAGTGGACACAAGCTAATCTCCTGAGTCCATGCCTCATATACTGACACTGGGTTAGACAACTCCAGGCTTGTTGTGGTCACTGTCCAGGCAGTACTGCTGCCCAGGCTGCCTCTATCTGCTCTGTACCCCATCAATTATCATGTCAGGTTCACGGTCTCAGGCCTTATCTTCAAGGCTCCGGCTGACCTGGGCCCAGGACACTTCAGCGGGCACCTAACGTTCCGGTAGGAGGACCACAGTCAGTAACTCCATCCCTCCGGCAAATGGAGCTGCCAACTTGCTTATGCCAGAGACAGAGTTTTCCCAAGGGCTGGACTGAGGTGGTGGGATGAACTCCAGCAGAAGCCACGCACCACAGTCTGCGCCTCCCACCTGCCGTTGCTAATAAAAGCACAGAGCACATCATGCCTAAAAACAGGGGGTTTTTTAGTCTACGTGTAATTTTTCCTCTAGTGAGAGGAGAGAGAGAAGGAAAGAGCCATTGACGACCGGCTCTCGTCACATCGCTTACAGCCCTCCTGGGATTTGTTCAGATGCCGAGTGATGGGGCACAGGATAAGAACTAATCCGTAGAATAAATAGCTAAAAACGTCATTTTGGAGGGTAAATAGAATTAGACCAAAATGCTTAAGAAAAACTATTGCTCTTTGTCTCTCTGATCCTTCTGGAAAGGACCAGCGGATACAAATCCCACGATCCCTGAACCCTTTCACTTTGCTAGTGGAGGCCAAGCAGAGCACAGCTCAAGCTGCCACTAGCCTAAACATCCGCGGCTGAGTGACAGGTCCTGGAGGCCAGTTAAGATGAGCCGGGCTATTAAGGGCCTGCAGCTGAGGCACTGGTAGCCTATAAAGGGTGCACAGGGCTATTAAACCCCTGCAGCTGAGGCACCGGGGTCAGGAAGGGTGATCAGGGCTCTGTAGTACGTCTTTCTGCTGAAGTGCTTCTCTTCAGCTAATGGAGATGCCACAACAGAAGGGGTCATGCAGTGCTCGTAGCAGGCATTATGGATGGAAGCACTCAAGCCATCTCAATGAACATTTGTTTTAGGTCAATAATGGAGGAGAAACATTTCCTGCCATGCTGCTGCAGCGTTGATATTATTTATATGTTGACACTGAAGCAAGGCTAGGCTACAAATCTATATAAAATACATTTCCACCAGGCAACGTCTGCAGGGCCTGATAACCTCAGCAAAGTTTGTGCAGCTCCAGCTGTTGTGTGAACTAAATTTAGAGGCTTACAAACAACATCCAAATGCATACGGTGCATCGATTCCCTTCTCTAAACAGAAACTGTGTCTTATTCCAGGTGTGGCTGGCTACCAGGATGCAGCAAAAGAAGCAAGCTTGTTAGCCTTGGGCACTCTTTTCTTCTTAAAAACACATTTGTTTAAAAATTAGGATTTTTTAAATGGTTGGATAGAAATGTTTAAAAATACACAACCTGGAGACTTTCATAAGCAAAACAGCTTTGGGCAATGATTTATTATTTCTAACAGGCCTTTTATCCAAAAAGGGATTCCAAACTAGCCTCTTTACAAGTTATCAACCCATACTCACAAGTTACATGTGTGCACTGGGTAGGGTGATCTTTTTTCTTAACCCACCACTGAAAAGCAAATGCCTCTAGGGAGGAATATGGAAGCTCTAGGTGCATATAAATACTGTATCATTGCTCAGGGTATGAAAAACACTGCCATTGTCAACTAAAATAAGAGATTTTGAGGCATGTATGTATAGTTTCAAATTCCAGTTGAACAGAAAAGTAACTATTTTTGGTTTCAAACCCATAGCTTAATATTTATCTCTATTGTCTTTATAACTTAGTGAATTGTGAAACTTTTTTCTGCAAATGTTCTTTTGAATATGAAGCAAACTTAATTCAGCCAAATTCACAAACTTTATTAGTATTTTCCTTGCAGTAGCATGTAGAGGTTCCAACCCAGGTGCGGTTCCCGTTGTACAGAACGTAACAAGAGACAGTTGCTGCCCCAGAAAGCTTGTAGCTTAAACACAAAAGCCAAAGAGTGCGAGGAGACTCAGAGCCATAGAGAGAGCAAGTGACTTAGGAGTTAGGCCCAGATCCTCAAAGGTATTTAGGTGCCTAACTCCCATTGCAGCTTAGTGCCCAAGGTCACACAGCAGGTTAGTAACAAAGCCAGGAAAGAAACGCTGACTCCCATCCACTACACCCACTGCCTTTCGGACTTGCTTTTTGGGAAGGCCAGAGGGCGGGATGGCAGGCACCTGGCAGATCACTGCGATTCCCAAAGGCTGACTTAGGCACCTAGGCTCCTGTACAATGAATGGGGAGAGGCAGGAGTCTTGGACTACGGTTCATTAAAGCTGGCAGGCTCAGCACAGAGCCACCTAAGCCAGCCAGTGGGAGATGCCGACCAGAGGGTCGTGTGCTAAGTCCCACCCCCTGACACAGACTCTGCTGGTGATTCTGAAGCCAAGAACCCTCCGTAGAGTGAAACACATTAGCAGGAAGCTGCTGGAGAAGGCGCCCACCTTATAACTTATCCCAGCAGTTCAGGCCCCGGCTTGGCAGCCCTGGGTTCAGTTGACTCCCTCTCAACCAGGATGAGAGAAAGGATTTGAACAGGGATCTCCCACCTTGCAGGGGAGTGATCTAGCCACTGAGCTATGGGACATTCTGGCATGGGGCTCCCCCATCACTGGATGACAGAGCCCTTCTCTTTCCCTCCCTCTCTCTGGCCCAAGGACTAAGTCACAAGTTCTGCTTCATCAATAACTAACTGTACTTCGAGCAATTCCCCAGGGGTGTTTTCTTCTTCAACTAATTCTATGAAAATTACTTCCAAGTATAAGTGAGCTGTAGCCCACGAAAGCTTATGCTCAAATAAATTGGTTAGTCTCTAAGGATGAAGTGAGCTGTAGCTCACGAAAGCTTATGCTCAAATAAATTGGTTAGTCTCTAAGGTGCCACAAGTACTCCTTTTCTTTTTATTATTTAGAAGAGCTCCTTTCTCCTCACCTCAGAACCTAATGGGAAGGCAGGTTTGATGTTTAAGGCATGGAGTTGGAGAGTTAGTCTCTAAGGTGCCAC
Organism: Chelonia mydas; assembly: GCF_015237465.2. Classification (NCBI taxonomy): domain Eukaryota; kingdom Metazoa; phylum Chordata; order Testudines; family Cheloniidae; genus Chelonia; species Chelonia mydas. The sequence continues at coordinate 2,414,820 of NC_051259.2, forward strand.
AAGTCCTCCTTTTCTTTTTGCGGATACAGACTAACACGGCTGCTACTCTGAAACTTCCAAGTATATTTTCATATTCACAGTAACTAAACATGGCAGTCATGAAAACCTTTGTGTCCCCACCACTGAAATCTTCCTCTTTCTTAGAGCTTAAGTGGGACTTGTGCCCAGGGCTGAGTTTATCTTCTGGTTTTAGCTAGTTATTTTCACTCGATGGAGTTTCCTACCTATATGGAACTCCTTGCCCATGGATTCCATTCAAATTAGAGACCAGGGCTTTAGCAGATGCTAATTCGATCCTTTTTTCATGCTGAGTGAAAAAAAATCTTCAACTGCTCATGCAGAAAGGCTCTAAGTCCATTAATTGAAAATTAATCAAGAAAATACGTGGGTGAGATCCATGCAGGCGTGCAGCTCAAATGTATGTGGCCTCAATTAGAAAGAGAAACTGAGCTTGTCTCTTTTTACAGAATTAAACATTTATTGGCATGTATAATTCCTAACAGGGATGCTGTTCAGAGGCAAAACAAATAGGGGAACTACAAAGAAGCTGAATGCCGCTACATGGTCAGCTGACCACTAAACTTTGAGAAGCCTTCTTGTGATCTTAGTTATGACGAGCTGAGATTTTAACCACCCTAAGACCAGCCTCGTCCAGGAACTTCCTTGTGAAGTTGGCCACCTGTAGATACTCATGACCCATGTGCGTCTGAGCCAGGTATTGGTGCAGAACAGCGGCTCTCTAAGTACGGTCAGCGGGGAAATTCCTAGTGGTCCCTGGGGAGCCAGCTGCAGCCTCTAGCTCCTTGTTTTCAGCAGAAGGAAACAAAATAGCTTGGCGGGCCCAGGCCCCGATGCAGCCAAGTGCGTACGCGTGGGCTAAGGTTCCGCGGCCTGGGCCGCATCTCCAGGCCCTCCCAAGGTCCTGGCCCTGTGGAGGGCGAGCGGCACGCTGCGCTTTCTCTCCGATCTGAGATCACGGGGAGATCAGTCGCATGCCCACATTCCCCCGGCAGTTTCAGCTGCAGACTCTGGTTTGCCACTTCCTCTCCCTAATTCCATTAGGGGATGGGGGGCAGCCTGGACGGGGACAGACTTTAGCATGTGCTTAATGGTAAGCCCAGGCATGAATGATTTGCTGAAGCGAGGCCTAAATAGAGCACGAGAGCAGGTGCTATCACTATTCATTTATTCCCCACCCTACCCCACCCGCCAAACAGGGCAAAGCACTGACAGCACCACAGATAGCTCTTATAACAGCTCCGATACACACGTGACGTCCTGCTGTTTTGCTAGATAAGCATGGGCACCATCTGCACAAGTTTCTCGTACCCACACCATGTGCCCCCTCCCCCACCCTCTATTGCAAGCCGTTAGTTCGCTCTCCATCCCGTTCTACTGCAGGAGACGCCTATTTTACAAACTAATGAGACTGAGGCGTCCACAAGATGGACAAGGTCATGAAGTTGAACAGCTCACGACTGCGGCAGGTCCGGCACCGGAGCTGCAGCCTGGTGCACGGCATTGCTGTCTTCCTGCCCTCCAGACCTCTGCAGAGTGACTTCCAGGGCACGGGAGGCATTGGAATGGGAAGGGATCTCAACTTGTTCTTTGTTTTCTTGATGATCACTTTAGATAAGCTATTACCAGCAGGAGAGTGGGGTGGGAGGAGGTATTGTTTCATGGTGTCTGTGTATATAATGTCTTCTGCAATTTCCACAGTATGCATCCGATGAAGTGAGCTGTAGCTCACGAAAGCTCATGCTCAAATAAATTGGTTAGTCTCTAAGGTGCCACAAGTCCTCCTTTTCTTTTTGCGAATACAGACTAACACGGCTGTTACTCTGAAACTTGTTCTTTGTCAGCTTCACCTTCAGCCTGTGATTTATTATTTTTCCATCAAGAAGAACAGTTCTTACAAACGGTTCTTCGTAAGACTGGTGATAACATCGAGATTCTGCCATTCAGCCTCCCTGCTGGAGCTGGCAGTAAGGGTCCCTGTTAGCCGCAGACGTGATGGTCGTATGTATGATGTAGGCACGCCCTGCCCCCCGGGAACCGGATCACAAGGCAAGTGGCTGCTAGCATGGCATGGGGTGGTGTAAATGTAAACATCTTCCGAATTAACCAACATGGCAAGAGAAATTAGGGTGAACGTCTGAAAGGCAAATGCGCTGCAGGAGTGTTTTGCACAAGTGATTTATTGGACTCAGCACCTCTTTGAGGATTAATATTTATTTCTTATAAAATTTTGATTTTTGGTGTAATGAAAATTTGATTTGTCATGAATTAGAGATGAAAACGTTTATAATCTTACCTGCTGCAAATGAGAGAGTCAGGCACCCATCCAGTTAGCAGAAAGGCAGGTGACAAATACAAGAGGCTATGGACAGGGAAGAGAGATGAAAAGATTGCTCCCTTTGGAAGAAGAATTGTTCTCCCTACGCCCCATTACCCCTTGGGGGTGGGGAAGAGGTGTGTTACAGCCTCACAGTTGAGTCCATAGGGCTGCCCCTTGTCTTGGGCCTGCATGGTCTACTGGCCTTAGTCTGTAGCCCAGCCCTTGCTCTCAGGACAGTGCAGTCTAGTGGCCAAAGTCCATAATATTGATGAGCAGGGCCACCATCCCAGGGTGGGTGGTGGCCAGGATGGGGAGACCCGGGCCTGCCCTCTCCACCGGGTCCCAATCCAGGGCCCTGTCAGCAGTGGGGTTACCAGCCACCAGCTTGGCAGGGCTCCTACCAAAACGTGTTGAGCCGGTTCTGTAACCGTTTTCCCGCAAAGCCTCCCTGGGTCACTTCCAAACCGAGACTCTGGGGTTCTCCATCTCTGTGATTCTCCAGTCTCTCCACTCTCTGCAACATCCTGAGTCGGTGTGTCGGGGTCCGTCTCCATCTGGCTGGCCTCTGCACCGTAGCGTGCAGGCAGTCCTCTCCCAGGAGCTATCGACACACCTCCTTCCCCACCAGCGGTCAGCCCAGACTGAGCTGCTCCGCTGCCTTTTATATCCTGGCTCCAGCTGGAGCACGCCCAGCAGAGCTGGGGGTGGAGGGCTTGGCCTCCACAGCCAAGAGAGAAGGGTTAACCCCAGCTGTACCAGTGTGGGGCTGGTACACCCCGTCACAGAGCCCCAGAGATAAAGACAACGTATGCATGGACGGGAATGGTCTGATCAGATAGCGAACTAGTTCCCAGAGATGACAAGTGCGATAGGGAATCCATTAGTGCTGTTGATAATGATAAGCACGCAGCTCGTCTTCGGCAGAAGAATCACCATGATTTCCAGGCATGAAGCTAAATGGAAATTTAAACAAAAAATGTCTGGATAAAGGATTGATGGGGACTTTTTACAGCTTAACTAGCAAAGGGAAATGTTTTCAAACAAACTGTATTCCCATTCATTGGAAATGTAAATGAAGTCGACAAAACTAAGGGTTCCAGCAGTAACATGCATGAAATGTGTTCTCCTTAGCTCAGTGCTCTGCCTGCAGCGGAGATAACAACGCTTCTCGTGCGTATTTCAGGGTCTGTTGGTATATGAGCTGGGAATGGCAGGCAGACTCCTGGCTGCCAGGCCAGTGACCCAGTCACAATATTGCCAACCCAAGCATTCAACAATCATGCATTGGGCGCCTCCAAAATCATGAGCGACTGACTGTAGCCATGACACGAGGCCATGTTTGTGAGGGACTGACCATGCTAACGCAGCTGTCTTGAGCATCTGAGCATGCCCTGTGAGGATGTCATGTCTGTAGACGCAGAGCAGACTTGGGCGGAGCTGGGTGCTCGTGTAGTTGCGAAGCAGTGCTGGGCTGTCTCGCCAACCAGCCTGTCGACTGGACGTCGTGCTCTTCGTTATGAACATGAATGCATTTCCTGGAATACTTGCAGCTGAAGAACTTAATTCTTCTTTCTTTGCTTTTCATTGTTCTCCATTCATCCACTGCTAGTTATCATTAATTATTCTCCTGTTTAAAATATTTATCATCCAATCAGGAAGCAGATACAGGACCCCATGACTTCTGGTGGCTAATCGCACACCACAGACAGGAAAATAAGTCAAGTACCCACCCATAGATTGAAAATTGTTCATCCAGATTTTTCACTGAACACACTGGTTTGGCAGTGATTCACAGACGGAAAACAAGTGGTAGCTCCTCAATGAATCATTCAACCAGCTGTAGCTGTGGTCCTTAAAACAGTCCCTCATTCCAGTCCCAAAGTTACCTATGTTCCACAAAATGTAGGGTCCCATTACCTTTATCACTGAAAATTATTTACATCAGTAATACAGATTCATAAGACTGAGTTCACAGGAAGAGTTAATCACAATAAAGGAAACGAACCCACAGCCTTTTACGCTTCCTTTGTGTGTAATTTTGTGGGTGTCCCACATGTTGCGTCTTTGACAGACATCGCATTTGCTGTTTGGGCCTTTGCAGATATATGAACACAAGGACAGCATCAGGCTAACTCAGAAAGTGAAATTTACAAAAAAAGAGAAAATGAAACAGATCAAGCTGTTTTCATTGCCCCAAATTGAGTTTAATGCAATTAACAAAAAGATGCGACGGACAAAAATTAAATTAAACTTTCCAAATACTTTTAGTTTTATTAGAGGGAAGGATTTTTTAATGATTTTTGTTTATCTTAGCAGCTTGGTTCCTTTATACAACAGAGTAATAGGTTCAAAATAAATATGCTCTACCAATAAGCTATTTGCCACAAATGGGGCCATTTTTAGATTTATAGCTCATGGCTGATTGTGAATGAATCACCACAACTTCACTTGCGGCCTTAAATCTGAGATTAGTGTCCTGTGTTACCTCCATGTTCAATTTCTTCTAATAGTTCGCCTATTTCCAGGAGACATGCAATCGATCTAGCATAAAGGACAGAGGGAAGCTCCAGAGAGGTCATCAGGCTCAGGCAGGGCTGCCCTCTGAGGATGTAAATCTAAGATATTGATCTATTTTTATTAGATGTGCATTTAGGGGTTGATCTCTGCCTCTAGATGTCGCCAGCTGGGCCAAGGCCTATATTATCCCCTGGCATCTGAATTTATGCCTGGGGAGAAAACTTAGCACCACTGAGATTTTATGAAGTTTCCTGGGCGTGCAACATGCCAGAGTCAGGTTTTAAAAGAACTTCCAAGAAGTTGCAAGACTCTTAATACTGTTCTCTCTTTTGACCCGAGCAGTTAGCCAGTTTTGAGGATCTTGTGGATTGTTTCCATGAGGAGGAAAGTTTTGTGATAGGGTCTGGACTTTCTTTGATGCAATCCTGTCTGCTTACAAGGAATGTACACAGAGTGCTCTTTCCTTGAGCACAGTAGGAATCAAACAACAGGAGACAGTGTCTCTGCTCGAGCTTCCAGACTTTTTCCAGCCACCACTCTGCCCCAAAGCTCACTCTCTTTGCTTTCTTTCATGGCAAAGTTGCCAGTTTTCTTGACTCTTTCTTTGGCTTTTCTGTTGCCTTCTCTGTGCATCTGCGCTCCCGCGTGCTCTCTCTCGCACACACATACATAGCTGCAAACAAATCAACCCCTCACCCCAGCATTTGATATCAGATCCCTGGGAAACCCCTTGGACTGTTTGTCCCAGCCAGTGCCCAGGCTTGCACGTGGTCTAGTCCTTGGGTGGAGTTTTTCCATTGTTTCATCTATCCCTAAACAAAGGAGCATTTAATTGTTCCCTCGTTTGACCTGAATGGAAGGGTGCCATTATGTGAACAGCTTCCAGGAGCAGGTGGATGGCCTACCCCACAGCGTACCAATACTTGTGAGCAAAGTGTGGCTCGCACCCAGACACCACTCAGGCAGGCCCTGTGCAAGCTTGTCCCACCCCCAGTCCTGTCGATGCACCAGCCCCCTGACCTCCAGGCAACCTGGCAGCTCTGCCCATGCACCTCTTTCCGGTCCCGGGTTGCTCCCTGCTCTTTTAGACCTTGGCAGCTCCAGTAAGCAGAGGGTGCCTGTTTTTGAGCAGCTGAATGATACACAAATATCTTCTGGAGAGTGGGCTGAATCTGCCAGATCCACTTCTAATGCCTTAATAGCTCATCTTAAGTGATCACTCTCCTTACAGTGTGTATAACACCCATTTTTTCATGTTCTGTGTGTATATAAATCTCCTTACTGTATTTTCCACTGAATGCATCCGATGAAGTGAGCTGTAGCTCACGAAAGCTCATGCTCAAATAAATTGGTTAGTCTCTAAGGTGCCACAAGTCCTCCTTTTCTTTTTTCACTCTGTGTGTGTGTGAGAGAGAGAGACTGTATGTCTCCATGTGTGTGTGTGTGTGTGTGTGTGTGTGCGTGTACATAGCAGAGAGAGAGTTTTGGAACACTAGCTCCTCCACGAGGTATAGCAGCATCTGTCTACACAAATACCAAGATCTCCACCCCTTCCAAACATCCATTTTCACAAAAGAAAATGAAGCTTCAGGATTTCCAGCTACCCATTTGCTAACGCTTCAGGGGTGCAATGGGGGCTGGCATACAAGCTATAGATGACCACTACACAGACTCCAGTTGTACAGATTACTTTGAAGTGGACGGCCTGGTAAAACTCATAGGCCCCAGTCCCTGATGAATCTGATCTCATCAAAGGAATCAAAAGTCAAGCTCACAGAATTACTTTCCCCACCTGTCGTTGTGCAACAGCCATATTTGCCCATGGCAAATGCATGTGCTCCAGGACTGCTCCTTTGAAAACTGCCATGCCAATGCAGACCCGGGTCCAGCTAGTCTAGTATCCTGTCTCCAGTGACAACCCATGAAGTGATGGATGCACTAGAGGCATAATGCACCTAACTGTGAAATGCTTTAACAGGAGGAGGAAATTTCCTCCTGATTGCAGGCAGTAATCCTCCTATGTCCTGAAGCCCGAAGACTGAGAAACTTTGAAATACTCAGCTCAGCTAAGGAGACTGTAATTTTAAAATCACATTTCTGTTTTGTTGTTGTTCCAATACGGTTACTGTAACTAAGAGACCTTAGAAATATCCCCTCCCCCCCATCCCTCACCCATTTGTTTAATTTGTGTCCTTCCACAGCATTTTCTGCACACTCACTTTCACTGTTTCCCCTGCGCAATCAGTTTCCATTGTTGTTTGCCTTTGGGGCTTTCACATAAAAACAACAGGAAGAAAAATATTTTCAAAAATAGGAAACATTTGATTTTAAAACCACAACAAAAAATTGTCAGAGCAAGATAAGGGCCAATTAACACCTGGAATTACTTTTAACTCTCTTCTGGAAGCTGACTAGAGTTCAAGTTGATGGTATCCCTTTAGAATCATGCACTGAAAAAATCGTATTTCAGCTGGGTCTGTGTCTGTGCAGATGTATTCATGCAACCTTCGAAGCCAGCCTTGGTCTCAGTTCAACCTGGTTGCTGGGCCACACTGCAGAATGAAGTCCCTCATTTCCAGCTGGGTGGAGCTGCTCTGGGCTGCCATTATCCTTGGGGGATGGAAAATGTCTCTTCAGATAGACGGGAGGCTCCTCTCTTGCAGATGCTCCGGGAAAGCTGGCGGCTAGGAAATGGAGCTGGTTGTCTCTCGCAATGTCCTGCAGCAGACGTAAACTGTCAAAAGGAGAAAGATGCAAAGGGCCTGAGTTATTGCATGCATAATGAAACATCCTGTCCTAAAGTGAAATGCCTGCCTCTTCTGGCTTGACACCATGGTGATAAGGCCTTCAGAAAACTGAAGACCGACTAGATAGATGCCCTCAAACTGATTCTGTAGCAGTGGCCACAAACTTAGGGCAACAAAATGCTTCATTATGCAATTATTGGCCCAAGCCTTACAGTTTACATTAGGGTCACTCTGCACAGGATGATTTCTGCAGAGTACCGGGGGGAGGGGTTATAGATATACAGACAGAATCATTGGGCAGGGTGGGGACAGCTAGACGGAAGGGGATGGCAAACTTTAAAAGAATCTTGTTGTTTTATCTGATCTGAACACCTTAAGAGATTTACAGTGCTGCTCAGATACAGAGATGGGACAGTTCAGCTTTTCCTCCCCAGATCTGTTCATCTAGCCCCAAGTTTATGCTTGCAAATTTCACTCAGCACAGTCCACATGGGATAATGGAGCAGCCACAAAGAGAGGGAGGGTTAGCAGACATGCACTATAAATCCATCAGAAACAATGCCAGTCTGTCTGAAACGTTCCCCTCTTGCTAGAAATCTCTGTCTCTTCAGAGGCATTAGCTGCTAATTAATGAAAATGCAGAAAGCACTTCAGGAGATTTTCCTTTCACAGGTACTGTTGCAGGAGGATTTCAGTTTGCAATGGCAGAGACTGGAACGACTAGGGCACCTTGACAAACTGAACAGGCTCAGCCTGCTATGGTCGGCCTCTTCATCACTCTAAATATTCTGCTGACTGCTCTCACTTCTTTGCAGTGGCATATTTCAGATTTTGCTTTTCTGTATTTAAAGCACCAATGATGTTCACATCCATAACCTGCTCAGGATATGTTTATGAAGCAAAGCCCACGTCTTGATAAAATTATTGTTTCTATCTCACTGATGCATAATCCTCTCCTGGCGCCTGGGTCCAAATTCAGTCTCCAATGTTGCCAATCTCTGCTACTTTATTGCCGGTCGTCAACATCCGATGTTCTACTTAAAGCCTCAGTTCCTGCAGACAAGTGATTATGGGAGAATCTCAGCTTTCATTTCCTTTAGATAAAGTAAGTTTCTACACCTCAATTGTTGGAGAGAAAGTCTTGAAAATGGGTGTTGCTGGCTTGCCTCCAGACAATTAACAGAAGGGTAAGGAGCACAGGCGATGAGTAAAACAAACGAGACAAGGCTGAAAGATACAAATAGAACATAAATTAAAGCTTTCGAAGCATATTTATTATTTGTATTACCATAGTGCGTAGGAGCCCCAGCCATGGAGCAGGACCCCGCTGCGCTAGGCGCTGTACAGACACAGAACACAGACAGTCCCTGTCCCAAAGAGCTTCCAGTTGAAGTATAAGACAAGAGACACCAGATGGATACGGACAGATGGGGAGTGCAGGGAAACAATGGGCCTGTGCTGGTCAGCCTGATAGACAGTGGTCTCGGCAGCCTAGCCACGGACAAGGAGAGTTGTGAGAAAGGATTTGAAGGAAGAGAAGGAGTTAGTTGTGCAGATGTTTACGGGGAGCTTCTCCCACGACTGTCTCGCTCCTGCCTGCAAGGATTTGATTCTCAAAAGGAGGCCTAACCCAAAATCCACTGAAAACCCTTTGGCCTGTCTCACTTTTTAAGGCGATGTCATGCAGTGCCCAGCCTGGACTGGAATGGTCAGGATTTGCCATGTAAATACATAGCACATAGCCCCCACCTGCACTTTGCAGCTTGCTATGTAAGAATTCAGTCAACACTAGGTTCTAAAACTATTCCTTCCCCTGGCATTGAAAAGGGAGCGCCTTCCACCCTGTTCTATGGCTATCCTGTGCCAGATGCTGACAACGGGATTAGTGATACTAACGACAATCACATTTATATAGCACTTAACATGTTAAAAGCATTTTTCAAACATTATGCCACGGCTGTGAATTAGGACTTCTTCTCCAGCTACCTGGGGTTTTGATACATCCACTAACTTGTACATCGCCTGTATCCTTGACCTAGCGTGTGTGTACCACAGACGGCTCCCTGCGGTGAGTGGCACCGTCACCGCACCATTAAAATGAATGCCTTCTTTCTGAAGATGAGGTTTTTTTCCCTGATTACATTTCCATGAGGGAGCCCAGATGTGCACCCAGGATCTGAATCCAGATGTGCACCCAGGATCTGAATGTTTCAGCCTGCACTTGAGGCATCCCTCTAACAGCCGCCCTCTTTCTTTTATCAATGGCCGCTTTCAAGAGTCTCAGGGGGCCATTTTTCAAAGTGAAATAAACAGCGACACACCTCGGGGAGAGGGAACAAGAGTATTATTTTCTCAACTTTTGAGAAAGGCAGCAATTTTCAGCTATATTACATTGTGCACTTGACCTCCTGTGACCTTTAATAATTTCACCTTACAACAATCATACAGAGCTATTTAGAGGAGGCAGTAAAGGCTGCTATATTTCAGGATTGATTTTCTGCCAGTCCACCCAGTGCACGCTACATTCAATAACAGAAACTTCAGTGATCTTTCAATAAACTCCGTGTTCTCAGGATTCAGGCTGCATTTCAGCTACTGCAAGCACGGCTGCAGCTCACCTTCAAAGCGCTGCAGCAAAGGGGAGGTAGCAGAACAGGGGCCCCACGGCGCTCTCAGCTGGTGTTTCGCTTCAGACTGGGAAAACACTAACCCTGCGGGGGTGGGGCATTTCTACCTCCGTTTGGACCCCTCCCTTCAATGTTAGAAGGTACATTCACGTGGCCTCTGGGCCGAGTTCTCATCTCTGCATCCATAAGGCAGAAGCAGGATAGTTTAAGGCTACAGACTTTTCCCTATTAGAGCAGGGAGGTAATTAAGCTCCAGGCTCCAGATCTCAGCCTCCTTAGAGCGAACCACAGATCGTGGCACCTCCCAGGAGTCCTCCATGATTTTCTTTTCTGAAAGGGGCTGGACCTGACAGCCCCAGAAGCTGAAAAAGTGCAAAATTCAGGCCGGACCGTGTGCTGCACAGGCTTCCGGCTGCCACCCACACAGCCTTTGTGCCGTGCCCGGGAAGGAGCAGGCAATCGATTCCCCACACGCCATTCGCTTCTTGGTCTCTTCGCCATGACTGCAGGTTATGTGAGAACCTGGGCGCATGAACCAAGACCCGCAGCTCATTCCACATACGTCAGCGACCTTCAGCTTATGCTTACGCTCAAATAAATGTGTTAGTCTCTAAGGTGCCACAAGTCCTCCTGTTCTTTTTGTTGATCTTCAGGGAGGAATCAGTTCTGATCATGACTGAACTTCTGACCAGGATGGGAGTGGGAGGCTCTGTGACCCATCACCCACCCCCTGGCCCATTACACTGCTTGGCTGAGGTTTAGTTCATTCATTGCTGGGCATCCTTCTCCTCTTGTTCTCACTGACAGCAGGGCTCCTGCACGTGTCATGCACTGAGCACTGCTCAGAGACGTTCATTAGACTCCCCCTTTGCAGCCTGGAAAGCACAAAATTGTTCGTCTGGGTCTGTTAGAACCAAGTCTATTCCAGAACGAGTGGGTCTGGTCCAGCACTAAAATGCATGTGCTCTCAGCACATCCCGAGGGAGGAAGGGCAGGATAGTGGCCCAATCACAGAGTTTAACCAGAATCTGCCTGTCTGTCTAGCATTGGTCTGTCTGTCTTAGACATTTATAATGAACCCAGCATTGTATCCAGGTCTCAGGGCAAGAAGGGGAATCATCTCTAAACAGAAATTTTTTCCAAGTTTTACAGAGAGCATCAGAGCCTCTTTGAACAACTTTATCCCTTAGTTCTAAAGTCTGTTTGAATCACCAGAAACTGGATCAATATGGAAGGACTGGGAGAGTCAACTCATCATCTGCTTACCAGACAACAAAGAGCAGTAATTCCTTTCCATTCAACTCAATTATCCCCTGGCTCAGTCTTTGGAGAAACAGCCATGATTGCTTTTCTGCCAGCTCGTGGCAGGTAAATTAATAACATTACAACCTGCATTTGATGCACCAAAGGATTTTGTAATTTCTTTATGAGACATTCTTCTAGTGGGGCAGGGAAGGAGGATCCAATGCCCCTAGGCCCAGGGTTTCATTTCTGTCTCATAAAACGTTTGGTCCCCGAATTTCCCTCTCCTGTGCTCTCCCAACGGTTCTGGAACGTGCCACACAGCAATGGGCACCTCAGGAGCTTGCTGAATTAGCTCTGGGGGTCCCATGCTGCTTTCATGCCATTCATAAGGTGGGTGATGCTGAGCTCTGGGCCCTGAGGACTGGCACAGAGTCAAGTAATGATAAAGGTTCATCTAATTCTAGCGCTAATAGGGCTTCTAATGAGCAATAGCACATAATGATTATGTTCCCTGGCTAGAGGACTAAATCATGTGGCTGTGAGAAGTTAGGGGGATGGTTTCATCTCAGCAGCAGCTGGTTAGGGAGCCGTAAGAGCCATGGTATCCACACTAGGGTTTGCAAACTTAAGAGGAAGGAGGCCCTTGTGCAGGTCATCTGTGGGAAAGAAGCCCTGGATCTAAAGGCAGGAGCCTCTACTGACTGAGCTAAGGGCGACATCTGCTTTCTGGCGGGCAGAGCAACCAGATATTTGAAAAATCTCTTGCCACTGCTCTAGCACTAGTCACAAACGAGTGGCGGAATCTGAGTGGAGGGTTTGCAATAGAGGGGCGGATCCTGGGTCCGTCTCGTCTGCGCTCCCATGGTGCTAATGGCTTCATTAAGTCCAAGACGGGGCTTTTCCTTTACACGATGTGCTGCTGTCTGTTTAGGGCAGAAGCCTGCACTGCAGCACTCTGGATCGTCCTCTGCCCATGCGCCGCACGCGGTGACTTTGGGTCCTTCAGACAGGAGCCCGGTTGTTATTCCATGGCTACATGGATAGCAACTCATCACCTGCTTCAGTCCACTCGAGAATAATCAGCATCCAGTCTCCTGCAGGGAGCACCCTCCCATTCTAGCTCTGCAGTGCTTGCTGATGTTAAGGAATTGTTATTTCCTTTCTCGCTTTCGAGCCATCCATGGCAACACCTGCCTTCTACGGCAGCGGTGCTCAACCTTCTCCACACGGGATCTTCCTGGAGCTCCCTCTGATGTAGCCAGGGTCTAGCCGAATCCCCCTCCTATTTGGCAATACAAGAAGGGCCGAATCCTCCTCCTGACATCTGCCCACGAGCCTCTTGGGCGATGCAAAACCATGGCCTACAGCAGGGTCCCACTTCCTGGAACTCCAGCACAGGTGACATCTCTCTCTGCACCAGGCCGTGCAAAGTTATGAGGGGCTCAGTGCTATAGCTTCGAGGTGCAGATTGCACGATCCAGGCACAGAACAGCATCCCCAATAGTCTTGCTGCCCGGGCCATGAACTGTACATTTTGGTTTTAACCGCTATGGTCATTCCTGAAGAGCAGGGGCTGGGTTGGCAAAAGGGATCCTTCCTCTGAGGGCAAAGGGAGACTATTCAGCCTCCACGGCAGACAAAAGCCAACCCTAGTCACAGGGGAAAGGGCTGAACAATGTGCTGCTGGAAGAGAATTGCTCTAGAAACACCTTTTCCAGACACTGAGTAAGCAAATCTCACCTCTGCATTATTTATTGTGCTCTCTGGTGCCGTAACAGACTCAGAATCCTAAGGTCAGAGCTGTAGAACTGTAGGCAAAAATGGGAAAGAACCGAAATCAGAAGCGGACAAATGAGCGATCACTCTTCCCTACCTTGTTCTGAAGCATCAGATATTATTGCAGGTGGGATAGCCAGTACGGATGGAGGCAGGCTTGTCTAGTGGTCTGTCTTGGTATGGCATGAGACGGTAAACTTGATTATATGACCCAATGATGAGGCAAGGAGATGAGTGAATAGGCACTGGACTGGGACTCAGGAGAAAGCAGTTCTACTCCCTGATGTGCTGCATGCCCTTGGGCTACTCACTTTCATGGCCTCTTTTTTCTCCTCTCGCCCTTTGCCCTTCTTGTCTCTGGAGGCTGTAAGCTCAAGGCAGGGACTGTCTCTTATGATGTGTATGTGAGCACCCCACACAATTGCACCTCAGGGTTGGCTGGGATCTCTAGGTGCTACCAGAAGAATAATAGGTGGAGCAATCCTCTGCTTTGGCATGGTCCCTGTGCAGCCACCGCCCTAAAACCCTGACAAGACGCCTGACTCTTTACAGTGCAATTGCCCAGAGGGGCATGTGGGCTAACCTGCATTATTTCATGCTCAGAGGTATAGGAATACTGCAGACACCATTGCAATGCCAGCTCTGCCAGCCAATGGTGATGTCCCAGGGTCTAACGGTGACGGCTGTACAGCGATTATTACCCTCAGTTGTACTGTAGCAGCCCTTAGAGCCCCCGGCAGGGATAACGCCCATCGTGCTAGGTGCTGTACATACACATAGCAAAAAGACAGCCCATGTCCCAAAGAGCTTGCAGTCTAAATGCACAAGTAACCACTGGAACAACTCACCCAGGGTTCGGGCGGATTTTCCATCACCGGCAATTTTTAAATCAAGATGGGCCATAGGTATTATTGCGAGGAAGTTCTCTGGCCCGTGTTATACAGGAGATCAGACTAGATGATGACAATGGTCCCTCCTGGGCTTGGAATCTATTAAACCAGGCCATTGTTCTGCAGTCCATGCCCTTACACAAGGGCCCCCCTTCTCTGGAAGTTCCTGGTGCCCTCTATCTAGCTTCTTTAGACATTCCTGTGGTGCCCATCACTGTGGTATCTAGGCATTGTCCCTCTCTATCACCATTAGCATTCAGCATAGGCCCTTTGCTCCCGTGCCTCCATCTCTCCCTGACTCCAAGTATTTTGGTCTGTGTGTTTTAAATGCATTTCTGACATGGATACCCGCCAGCGATTCACAGCAGGAGAACTCCAGGAGAGCAGAATCTGGGTCTAGCCTAGAAGCCTTCTACCCCACTGCTTTATGGACGAGCTGAGAGGCTGGGAGCCTGTAATGGTTGCGTCCCGTTGGGCTGTAACCTCAGAAGCACCACGCTGCAGGTGGGACATCACACTGGGACCCGGCAGATTGGGTTTAGTGCTGTCCCCCACACACCCACTCAAGCTTTGCAAGGATGCACCCTCCCCTGGCAGCAGGCCTGGGAAAGGAAACCTCCTGCTGCAACACCAAATCCAATAGGGAACACGGGTTAAACAGACTGTGCAAGCAAACGCTCATTAATTAATTCACCTATGAGGAAACACGGAAGTCTGGCCCTTCTGGGCCACTAAAAGAAGCAGCATGCAATGAATGGCAGAGGCCAAGATGAGGACACATCTGTACAGCCCAAGCAGTGCCAGGCAAGCAGCCCTTGTGTGCATGGAACTAGACAAAGGGAGAAAAGAGAATCTCTTAAATCCTCCTTTCTTCTACCTGCAGAGTGAGGCTCACTCCGGAGCTCAGTGCTGGGGGCTGGAAAGGGCCTTGTGAGGGGAGCCGGGGGGCGGGGGAGGTTTGTGCCTGCCAGGAACAGCAAAGAGAAGAAAGCAAATCCCAGCCTGGGTGGCTTTAGTGGCCTTATTTTCATAGGCAAGGAGCATCTGCAGCCTCCAGTACATCAGTGGTGGCTGCTCAGCACCTCTGGAAATCCGGACAGGAACCAGAATCTGGATTATCGGGCTTGCTCTGAGTCACCCTCGCTGTGAACACGTCGGCCTCGGGGCACGGCAAGAAGAGCCCGGGGCACAGCAGGTGGGGCTGGGTGGGGAAGCTGGGTTTGCCTCAACAGGCCTTTGCCATTGACTAGCAGCTGTTAGGTCACCGGCTATTTCTAGGGGGTTATGCTTGCGTGAGGGGCCTGATCCACACCAGGCAAGTCTGTGGGAGTTTTTCTATTGGCTGCATCGGGAGCAGGATCCTGGCAATATTCCTTCCCGAATAGCACAGACTCAATGGCGGGGCTTTTCCTCGGTGCCGATGGCAATGCATTCCCCTGGAGAGTGTTATTTTGTGACCATAAAAGAAGCAGGGGAACGCAACGCTTCTCCCATGAAGCAGAAAGCGAGGGAGGGCAGGGCAGCTTCTCTCTGTCACGCATTTTAGTGACTCACCTGACAAGGCAAGAGTTTTCCTTCCTCCTTCGGCCTATGGGGCTCTAGTTATTTCGCTGGTGTCTGGGGTCCGTAAGATGTCATTTACCAGCCAGCAGCTGGCATGCAATTTCATGTCTGTCAGATTCACAAATGTGTTTTCTTCAGCAAACAGCAAACAGCAAACAGCTCCGAGAACGGAATGGGATGTGGGTGATTGCCATGGAGAGTCAAACATGCCAGCACGCAAACTGTATGCAAATGCTGCCCTGATAAAGCAAACAGTGAGGCAAAAAAACCCAAACCCCTTGCTTTCCAAAGGGACTCTGCCCAGGGACAATGATAATAACAAAACGTCTCGTGCTGTATCGCATGTGTCATCTCGAGAACTAAAAACACTTTAGAAATGGCCGTCTGTGCACTGACTCCACCGCCTACCTCGACTCCCAACAAACTGTCTAACCCGGCCTGCTCACCCAACGCGAGCGTACCCCGTCCTCTCTGCCCTGCTATGTGTCACCTCCCCCCTCGCCACCCCAACTGAGGCTCCGAGTCAGCAAGGTACTTTAGCAGCGGCCTCTCTTGAAGCACCTGAGTTGTTCCTATTGACGGGAATGGGACAATTCCCATTCTTAAAGCGAGGCACCTGCTTAAGTAGCTCGGTGACTCGGGGCTTTAGGATGTGATACTGCAGTCATAAGACTCCAGGTGGAGTCTGGGATCTCTCTGGCCCCAGCAGGATCTGAGACTAAAAGACAAGCGGTAACAAGTAGGTGAAACTGTTGTAAGAAACTTCACTCAGTGGGTGAAATTCCCCCCTGTGCAGAAGGCCAACCTATGGCCTATGGCCCTACTAAAGTCTCACTTCAGCCCATTGACTTATGTGGTGCACAGGCCTTGGATGGCTGGTGGATGGAAGGGCATTTTTAGCATCGACCGGCTGTGCACAACGAGGGGGTATAACAAGCCAGCTGGTAGCCGAGTCCTGGGAATTGCAACAGGAAACAGGATTCACAGCTGGACATTTCAAGCATTGAGTCAAATCCCCAAAATCATGAGGTTGGCTTAAAATTTGTTTGATTTTAATGCATAAATAATACCTAGCACCATAAAATAATACTTTGTGGGTTCCTTGTCCTCTGGATTCTGAGCCTTTGAGGGACCCTTGGGCCACATTTTCAAGCTTTTCTCTGCAACCAGGCTAGAGACTTACTTATTCTTTTAAATGAAAGCTGAGAGTCTCACCTAGGGCATTTCTACACCGCAGCTAGGAGCATGCTGCCCTGCATGGGCAGACAGACGTGTGTTAGCTCTGCTCCAGCCAGCATGCGATAAACACCAGTGTGGCCACGGCGACACAGCTTGGTTCAGACTCGGACGGGTAGCCCGAGCCAATGCCCGTGCCACAGTGACCACGCTGCTGTTACCACGCTAGCTTAGCAGAGCTAGTGTGCGTCTGTCTCCCTGCACGGAGAAGCAAAGTCCCAGCTGCTGTGTAGACATACCCCTAATGACCTGCCTCAGCAGCCGGGGCTTTAACAGAAACACCACAGAGCGTGAGACCCACGATCAAATCACGTGTTGGCAACACTGCATCAGGCAGTTTCGATAGGTTCTGCTGCCCAGGCTTTCTAGTACTCGCCCCTCCTTAGCCAGCTGCTTGTAACAGCTCCATCGTCTCCCCTGGCCTGGGCCCTACGGGGAAGTGCAGGGTTAATAGTGAAGTTTCTTTTCTCTTTCATGCAGAACTTTGGTCACAGGCTTCCTGAGCCTGGAGGCTTCTTCCTTCCTTCTTCCTTCTTTCTTTCTTTCTTTCTTTCTTTCTTTCTTTCTTTCTTTCTTTCTTTCTTTCTGTAAATTTTTCGAAGAGCCTCTAAAATGTGACAAGACTAGTAATGAAGAGACTGAGAGGAAATCAATACGGCAACGGAGTGAGCAAAAACTAATGAGAATCTGTAGCTGAACCTAACTACGTCCACTTGACAGAAGGGAGCCTGTGCGCCAAGGCCCTGCACCCCTATGCCTGGCTGTGACGATGTGACGCAGCAGGGAGGGGGGAGTGTTGACCTGGGAATGTGCCCTGGGGACGGGAGACCTGAGAGCCTGTCACCTGAGCCAGGAGGGGGAGGGGGAGGTAACACCTCTGCCCAGGAATGTGGACGGAGGCTGCAGCAGGGAACCTGCTCGGTGGGTTTAGTTTCAGGTTGGGGCTGGGTGGAGGAACACAGGGAACCCCAGGGCTGGGGTCTAAGCTCCCTGCTCCCCCAGAAGGACTTGACTGAGGGGTCCTGGGTGTACCCACAAGCTCTGTTTTGGACTGTGTTCCTGTTGTCCAATAAACCTTCTGTTTTACTGGCTGGCTGAGAGTCTCAGTGAATCCCAGGAAGAGGGGTGCAGGGCCTGGACTCTCCCACACTCCGTGACAACTGGTGGCAGCGGTGGGATCTACTGCACCCCGTGAACGGCGCTTCCTGCAGTAAGTGACTGGGGAACAGTAAAACGAAGGGGGATTGACGGGGACCAGGTGTGCTGAAGATTCAGAGAGAGACGGTTTCAGGGGGCGGTTAACCCCTGGGAGTGTGTGACCAGAGAGAAGAACTTTTGCAGTAACAGGGTCCCCCGGGGGATTGCAGCGAGCGGTCCCAGGGGCGGAGGAGTCTGCAGCTCGACCCTGGCAAAGAGGTGGTGACCTCAAGAAGGACTGGCACACTAGGGGCTTTTCCTGGAAACCGTGGAAAGCTGCCCGGCCTGCGAGTGGCCAGCAGGGAGATGTACGCTAAACGCCTTAAGAGCGACCTGGTGGAGCTGTGCAGGCAGAGGGGGCTGCGCATCGGGAGGTCCACCAAGGAACAGCTGATTGCCCAGCTGGAGGAGAGGGATCGCTTGGATGACCCGATCCCTGTCCCTGAGGGAAGCCGCCCGGCGGACGCAGCGTGGGCCCTGGGGCCTGACCAGGCTGGGAGGGGTCAGACTGCTGCCCAGGACATCCCGAGACCCTTCCTACCTATGCCTGGGGGAGGGGTTGGGGGAAGCCCAGCGAATACCGAGGGCACCCTTACCCCAGCAGCCAGCAGGGGATCCTCCCGGCGGAGCTCCCCATCCCTGGAGCGGATGCGGCTGGAATGGGAGAGGGAGAGGAAAATGAGGGAGCTGGAGGATCATGAAAAACAACGTCAACATGAGGAGAAACAACGTCAACATGAGCAGGAGGAGAAGGAGAGGGAGCGTCAGGAGAAGGAGAGGGAGCGTCAGGAGAAGGAGAGGGAGCGTCAGGAGAAGGAGAGGGAACGCCAACATGAGCAGCAGGAGAAGGAGAAACAAAGACAGCATGAACTGGAGCTGGCCAGGCTGAGGAGCAGTGGGGCCCCGGCTGCGGTGAGTGAGGGGGGACCCAAGACTGCAAGGAGCTTTGATAAGTGCTTCCTGGCCCAGCGGAAGGAGGGGGAGGACATGGATAGCTTCCTGACGGCCTTTGAGAATGCCTGCGAGCTGCACAGGGTTGACCCTGCAGACAGGCTCCAGTTCCTCACCCCCTTACTGGACCCCAAAGCCGTAGAGGTCTACAGCCGGATGACAGGGGCAGAGGCAGGGGACTATGAACTGTTCAAACAGGCCCTGCTCCGTGAGTTTGGGCTGACCCCCGAGATGTACCGGAGAAGGTTCCGGGGTCAGCGTAAAACGCCTGAGGTCACCTACCTACAACTGGTCAACAGGATGCAGGGATATGCCCGCAAGTGGACAGCGGGGGCCCAAACTAAAGAGGACCTGCTTGACCTGTTCGTACTGGAGCACCTGTATGAACAGTGCCCTTCCGACCTGAGGCTGTGGCTGGTGGACAAAAAGCTCGCGAACCCCCAGCACGCAGGGCAGCTGGCCGACGAGTTTGTGAACAGTCGGTCAGGGGGTAGCCGGGAGGAGTCCCAAAAGAACAGGCCCCCCCCGATGCAGAGAGAGAGTCACCATGGGGCCTCCCAGCGGGGAAATAGGGAGAACCCCCTCCAAAGGGGAACGCCTGGTGTTGGGCCCCTCCGACCCGCTCGAGGGGACCAACGTGACCTGAGCTGCTATCACTGTGGCCAGAGAGGCCACGTACGGGCCCAGTGCCCCGGGCTCAGGGACAAACTGAGCAGACCCAACCTACCCAGGGTTAACTGGGTAGGGACTCAGCTGGACGAGGGGCAGGCGACCCAGGAAAGGGGGGCTACCAGTTTGCCACCTGCTCAGGAGGGAAGAGTACCCCCAGCCAGCCCCGCCAGAGGGCTGGAGGCTCTGGACTCAGGGTGCTCAGTTTACAGGGTGGGCGCGGGGCTGTCCCTCCGGAGAGAGTGCCTTGTTCCCCTGGAGGTGGATGGGAGGAAGGTCAATGGATACTGGGATACGGGCGCGGAGGTGACGCTGGCCCGGCCCGAGGTGGTGGCCCCAGATCGGGTGGTGCCCAACACCTACCTGACCCTGACGGGGGTGGGCGGGACCCCATTTAAGGTGCCCGTGGCAAGGGTACACCTGAAATGGGGGGCCAAGGAGGGCCCCAAGGATGTGGGGGTACACCACCATTTGCCCACTGAAGTTTTGATGGGGGGAGACCTAGAGGACTGGCCAAGCGACCCCCAGACCGCCCTGGTTGTGACCCGTAGCCAGAGCCGGCGAGGGGCACTGCGACCTGACCCTGGGGAGGGTACCACACTGGAGGCGCGAGACCCTACTCGGGTGGGGAGGGAGCGCCGAGGGGCACGGCTCAGAGAGGCTGAGGCCTCAGACCTGGCCACGGAGGGGGAACCGGGCCCCATCCCTTCCCCAGCCGCTGAGTTCCAGGCCGAGTTGAGGAAAGACCCCTCCTTGCAGAAGCTCAGGGACCTGGCCGACCTCAGTGTGGGACGGACCATGAGGAGAGGCTGCCAGGAGAGGTTCCTGTGGGAGAAGGGGTTCCTGTACCGAGAATGGGCTCCCCCAGGGGAAGGGGAGTCCTGTGGGATCAGGAAGCAGCTGGTGGTCCCCCAGAAGTACCGCCGCAAGCTCCTGTCCCTGGCCCATGACATCCCCCTCGCAGGGCACCAGGGAATCCGGCGCACCCAGCAGAGGTTGCTACAGAACTTTTACTGGCCCGGGGTCTTTACCACCGTCCGGCAGTATTGCCGATCCTGTGACCCCTGTCAGAGGGTGGGGAAGGCCCGGGACAAGGGGAAAGCGGCCTTGAGACCTTTGCCCATCATAGAGGAGCCTTTCCAGAAGGTGGCCATGGACATCGTGGGGCCTCTCAGCAAGACGACCCGGTCGGGGAAGAAATACATTCTGGTGGTGGTAGATTTCGCCACCCGCTACCCCGAGGCAGTGCCCTTAGCTTCCATTGAAGCAGACACCGTGGCAGATGCGCTCCTGACCATTTTCAGCCGAGTGGGGTTCCCCAGGGAAGTCTTGACAGACCAAGGCTCCAACTTCATGTCGGCCCTGCTCCGGTGCTTGTGGGAGAAATGTGGGGTCCGGCACGACTGGGCCTCAGCGTATCACCCCCAGTCCAATGGGCTGGTGGAGAGGTTTAACGGGACGCTAAAGATGATGCTGAAAACCTTTATGAACCAGCACCCGCAGGATTGGGACAAGTACTTACCTCACCTGCTGTTCGCGTACAGGGAGGTGCCCCAGGAGTCTACCGGATTTTCGCCTTTCGAACTGTTATATGGAAGGAGGGTGAGGGGCCCCCTGGACCTGATGAGAGACGAGTGGGAGGGGAAGGCCACTCCCGATGGAGAGTCAGTGGTGGAGTATGTCCTGATCTTCCGAGAGAGACTGGCTGAACTCATGGGCCTGGCCAGGGAGAATCTGGCCAGAGCCCAGAGGAAGCAGAAGGTCTGGTATGACCGCACGGCGCGGGCCCGTGCCTACGCCACCGGGGATCAGGTGATGGTTCTCATCCCCGTGAGAAAGAACAAACTACAGGCCGCCTGGGAGGGCCCGTTCAAGGTCGTCAAGCAGCTCAGTGAGGTAAACTATGTGGTGGAGCTGTCGAACCGGGCCCACCACCGCCGGGTGTACCATGTGAATATGATGAAGCCATATTATGCCAGGGGGAATGTGGTGTTGGCTGTGTGTGGTCAGTGGGAGGAGCAGGGAGATGACCCTTTAGTAGATCTGTTCCCTGGGACCAGAGCTGGTTCCCCCCTGGAAACAATTCCCCTCTCGGATCAGCTCACCCCTGCCCAGCAAGCTGAGGTCAGGGGGGTGCTGTATCCGTACCGACAGCTGTTTTCCAACCAGCCTGGACGCACTAATCTGACTGTCCACCGGGTGCAGACAGGGTCGCACCCGCTGATAAGATGCTCCCCCTTCCGAGTCACAGGGAAAACTGCTCAGGACCTGGAAAGAGAGGTCCGGGACATGCTGGCTTTGGGGGTGATCCAGCCATCGGCCAGCCCTTGGGCCTCGCCGGTGGTGCTGGTCCCCAAAAAGGATGGGTCAGTCCGGTTCTGTGTGGACTATCGGAAGCTCAATGCCATCACTGTATCGGATGCCTACCCCATGCCCAGGCCGGACGAGCTCCTAGACAAGCTGGGAGGAGCTCGGTACCTTACCACCATGGACCTTACAAAGGGCTACTGGCAAGTGCCGCTGGATGCAGATGCCCGGCTGAAATCGGCCTTTATCACCCCTCTGGGGCTCTATGAGTTCCTGACCCTGCCTTTCGGCCTCAAGGGAGCGCCGGCCACCTTCCAGCGCCTGGTGGACCAGCTCCTGAGGGGGATGGAGAGTTTTGCCGTGGCGTATATTGACGACATCTGTGTCTTTAGCCAGACCTGGGAGGACCACGTGTCCCAGGTTAGACAAGTGCTGGACCGACTCCAGGGGGCTGGGCTGACTGTCAAAGCGGAGAAGTGCAAGGTGGGGATGGCTGAAGTATCTTACCTGGGCCATCGGGTGGGGAGCGGCCGCCTAAAGCCGGAACCGGCCAAGGTGGAGGTGATCAGAGACTGGCCCGCTCCCCACACCAAAAAGCAGGTCCAAGCCTTTATTGGGATGGCAGGATACTACCGAAGATTTGTGCCCCACTTTAGCGCCATAGCCACCCCCATCACTGAGCTATGCAAGAAGGGGAAGCCAGACAAGGTGGTCTGGACCGAGCAGTGCCAGGAGGCTTTCCGCGCGCTGAAGGAGGCTCTGGTCAGTGGCCCAGTTCTGGCAAACCCAGACTTTGACAAGCCCTTTGTGGTGTTCACCGACGCCTCCGACACGGGACTGGGGGCGGTGTTAATGCAGGAGGATGAAAAGGGGGAGAGACACCCCATCGTGTATCTGAGCAAGAAGTTGCTACCCCGGGAGCAACACTACGCGGCCATCGAGAAGGAGTGCCTGGCCATGGTGTGGGCCCTCAAGAAACTAGAGCCCTATCTCTTCGGGCGACACTTCACCGTGTACACCGACCACTCTCCCCTGACCTGGCTGCACCAGATGAAAGGAGCCAACGCCAAACTCCTGAGGTGGAGCCTGCTCCTGCAGGATTACGACATGGACGTGGTCCATGTGAAGGGAAGTGCCAACCTGATAGCGGATGCGCTGTCCCGGAGAGGGGGCCCCGAACTTCCCCAGGTCACTGGTCACAGTGACCCCGCTCAGTTCAGTCTCGAAGGGGGGAGAGATGTGACGATGTGACGCAGCAGGGAGGGGGGAGTGTTGACCTGGGAATGTGCCCTGGGGACGGGAGACCTGAGAGCCTGTCACCTGAGCCAGGAGGGGGAGGGGGAGGTAACACCTCTGCCCAGGAATGTGGACGGAGGCTGCAGCAGGGAACCTGCTCGGTGGGTTTAGTTTCAGGTTGGGGCTGGGTGGAGGAACACAGGGAACCCCAGGGCTGGGGTCTAAGCTCCCTGCTCCCCCAGAAGGACTTGACTGAGGGGTCCTGGGTGTACCCACAAGCTCTGTTTTGGACTGTGTTCCTGTTGTCCAATAAACCTTCTGTTTTACTGGCTGGCTGAGAGTCTCAGTGAATCCCAGGAAGAGGGGTGCAGGGCCTGGACTCTCCCACACTCCGTGACACTGGCAAGCTCCCGGTGCCCTGCAGGCAATATTGACTTACAATAAACAACCAATATTACATCATAAATAACACCCCACACAGTGACGGGTGACTGGCAAGTGTGTTGCACCACCTCAGTGAGGCAGCCTGAAAGCAGAGAGCTGGAGATGTTTGGGAGCCATTCTTGCCGAGGGGGGAATTCAGCCCTCTGAAGAGGGGCCAGCACAAGACCCAGGCAACAGAGCTAGTGGAGAATTTTTTGACCACATGTTTTTTCATCAGAAAATGTCGGTTCATTGAAAATGAAACTTTTCGCGGGGGGGGGGGGGGGGGAAGAGGAGAAGGGGAAGGGTCACTTTCAATTATTTTTCTTGGCTTGAAAAAAAAAAGTTTAGAAACTGTTTCAAAACGTATCAGCTGAAGTGGGACTCGTGGTGCATCGGGCTGGTACGGGCCCTTTGCACAGAGGTGAATTTCACCCCCAGAGTGAGTTTGCTTGCCACATGCTCTAGAGCTGTGGCTCTCACCCAGGGGTACGGGTACCCCCGGGGGTACGCAGGGGTCTTCCGGGGGGGTACATCAACTCATCTAGGTATTGGCCTAGCTGTACAACAGGCTATGTAAAAAGCACGAGCAAAGTCAGTACAAATTCAAATTTCATACAGACAATAACTTGTTTATACGGCTCTATAAACTATACACTGACATGTAAGTACAGTATTTATATTCCAATTGATTTATTTTATAATTATACGGTAAAAATGAGAAAGTCAGCCATTGTTCAGTGACCCTGTGGCTGGGACACTTTTATGTCTGATTTTCTAAGCAAGTAGTTTTTAAGTGAGGTGAAACTTGGGGGTTTGCAAGACAAATCAGACTCCTGAGAAGGGTACAGTCATCTGGAAAGGTTGAGAGCCCCTGAGCTAGAAGGGCCTAAGAGTCAGGACTCCTGGCTTTTAGTCCAGGCTCATTCACTGTGTGAACTCAGGCAAGTCACTTTATTGTCATCGCTGTGTGCCCCAGTTTCCCTGTCTGTAGTCAAAGGGGTACTAATTTATCTGCTGTGAATTCTAATTAGTGAGGGCTCTGAGAGCCCGGGATGCGAAGAGGCAGCATCACAGTGCAGATTAGTATTACCTAGAGTTACGTCATCGCTGAGCCAAAGCAGAGGGACAAATCTCCCCACAGGGCTTGCGGTATCCTCACTGAAACAAAAGCAGGGCACACTTTGTAGGCAGGGAGATAAAATAAATGCAACCACTCAAAAATCACAGATATTCTTCTCAGCATCCCAGGTCCCCAGCTAACAATACACAGAGACTCGGCGAGGTGTTGAAATAGCATCAGGTATATAAATGATAAGACAAGGAACGTAGGGGTGTGACTCTTTCTCTCCTTGAAGGCAGCTTCCGAGCGAGCAATGCGGAGAAGGACTACAGTCATGGCTGGGCTGGTTTATTGGGTTTGTGAAAACCACAGTGCCGGCTCATCTGTCAGGAAGGCCTGGTCTCTCGTTTATTAGTTGTGTTAAATAGGAACGGAAGCATAAGAGAAACAGGAGGTAAATAATGAAGTGGGGGAAAGTGTTCATAAAGGGCAACGAGACAGTGGAGTTACGCCCAGGTGAATTTGGCCCTCCATTGTTAAAGGGGCATTGCCGGCATGAATGCTTGAATTCTTCTTTTAAATACTATGCCCTGATTTTTTTAACATACTAAGGGTTTCTCTCTCTCCTACTGAAGGGTGATTTGGGTGAAAGCAAGACCAGTTTCCCCTGCCTTCTCCCAGCCCCTTTCTCTGCACACACTCCTGTCTGATACCGCCTTCGGTTTCAGCTTTCATGCTGCCTTATTGCTAAGAGGCTCTTTGCAGAACTGGCGGAAAGGCATCAACAGAACAGAGAAGCTGGCTGGATATGCGCAGTGCTGTCAAACGCCCAAAGCAACCAAACAAAAATTACACAAAACAAAATATTGCTCAGTATGTAGTGATATTTCAGGTTCCTCTTAACAAGAGCAGGTACACCACTTTCCCCCAGGGAAACGTGGCAGTGTCCCTTTCAATCTAATGAGGTTTTAGGTGGGTATTTTCAAGCCAAGTAAATTCACATCTTCTTTGAGGAAAAGCAGCCTACAGTGCCTGTCTGGGAGACACAAGGGCTGAGAGCGGGCAAATAGCCGCAACTGCCTGTCACTACCCTCATCCTCCTTTCCCCTCCCCTGCCTCGTGTATCTTGTTTGTAATGAGCGCAGAAGGTCAGCAAGGCAGGATGCCTCCTTACATTATGCTTGTGAAGCACCCTGCACAACAGGGCCCCAGTCCGGAATCCGGCCGGTGGGTGCTACCAGACTACCAACCAGCATCACCATTAACAAGGAGTCAAAATCTAAGGATGCGGATGAGGTGCCAGGTTTCCGGGTGTAACTGGAGAAACCGTCTTTTCTTTGGGTGACACTGTGACCTGGGGGCATAGGCCCTGAGCCTGCGAACGAATGCATGTGAATTGTCCCTCTGAAATGAGTCTGCCAATGGAAACAGACCAGGCAGAGTAACAATTCCACACGAGCTGACCTATTGCTCTGTATCCACTTGCCAGAGCTCCTGCTCTAACAACCTCACCCTAAATAGAATCATAGAATCATAGAATATCAGAGTTGGAAGGGACCTCTGGAGGTCATCTAGTCCAACCCCCTGCCCAGAGCAGGACCAATCCCCAACTAAATGTGCAACCAAGAGCTCATGGGCCTCTCTCTCCAGGTCTCCGCTCAGTGGGGAACGCTCAGCGTTACTTACCATGACAACCCTGGAACTACAGAGCAACTCGGGAGAAAATCATGGGGCCGAGGACACTGGTGATGGAGAATTGCCCTAGTGAAGTTGGGAAGCTCCTGCCAATGCCAGCTCTCCCTCTTCCCAGAGAAACAGGTCGGAGGAAATTCAGTGCAACTCACTGGAATGTTTAAACTCTTTCCATTTATGTCTACTTCATGTTGTGCCCATCACTGGCTAATTTAACACATGAACAAGCATCAGTGTCGTGTTTACTTAAAACCCTCTGGTCTTGCCTGCTGGTAAGAGTGTGGATTTCACGCATTTATGTTGTACGTTCAAATCCCGCTGGTGCTTTCTTTTCATTCAGAAATACAAAGGAACCTCTTCGTAATGCCCATTCACCTTTGGGTGCCAGGAGGTGAATAAATTCCCCACACATTGCTACTTAGAAACGTTTTTAAAAAAAGACGTTATGTCTGATCTAAGGAACATTTGATCCAGGTATAAGATAATGGCCAGATATGCTCCCCAAACACTTACCAGGTATTCTAGTCTAGTCTAATCTAGTCTATCAGGAGTTTTTGAAGGTTACCCATTACTGTGGTATTTAAGGGCTTACCATGAAAAATAAATACATAGCCCCAGATCCTCAGACAGTGTAAATCAGTTTACATAATTCAAGTCAATTAAATTACATTGGTTTATACCAGCTGAAAATCTGGCCCCAGAATGTCTCTCTCTTCCAGGAACAAGTTTAAGATTATTGTTAGGGTTTTGTATAAAGTGTGAGGACACTGAGCTGTGTGGAGGGTGACTATGGGAAAACTAAGAGGAGATGAATTTTGCATTCAGCTCTGAATGCAGCAAGGGTGATGCTCGCTCTTCTTTTATCTGGCAGTACATTCCACCGTCTAGAGCTGGCTTCTGCCGAGGCAGGTCTTTGCCTGTTTGCCAACAGCCTCCCATTTCCAGTGAAGCGAAGTCGTGGGGTGAGGTCATCCTGGTGGAAGTAGAGCCACATTGAAACAGCCATGCTGGAGAATGCCCAGAATCCAGTTGGGCAGAGTGACTAAGTCAAACAACCTGTACATTCACTTTAAGACAGTCCACTCCCCAGGTTCATCCACCTCCCTCTGGGAGCGAGGAGGAAGGGAAGGTGCATTGTAGGCAACTGAGAGCAATGCGATCCTCCGGAGGGCCTTCGGGCTGGAGTCCTGTTCCATGTCTGTACATTTCATTGACAGAGATGTAC
The DNA here is from genome assembly GCF_015237465.2 of Chelonia mydas. Lineage (NCBI taxonomy): Eukaryota > Metazoa > Chordata > Testudines > Cheloniidae > Chelonia > Chelonia mydas. The sequence goes on from NC_051259.2 coordinate 2,442,522, forward strand.
CAATAGGGTGACCAGACAGAAAGTGTGAAAAATCGGGACAGGTGGTGGGAGGTAATAGGCACCTATATAAGACAAAGCCCCAAATATCGGGACTGTCCCTAAAAAATCAAGACATCTGGTCACCCTATCCAACTGCATCCACATGACTCAGCACCGAGGAGCCTTGAATGACCAGGGAGAGAAGCAGTAAAATGAGAAGCTCTAAGACTGATTGCTTCCACCAGGCAGCTCAAGGCCAGCACCAGCTGGGCCTAGCAACAACTTGGGAGACGTTCATTGATAACTATACGCTGGAATCATAGGCAGCAGGGCTGGGAAGGACATCTGGGGTCATCCAGCCTGATTGGCCTCCTCCACCCCCCGATGTTTACAAAACCGCTCGCTTGCGCTTTATCCAACCCCACCCTGGTTTTGCTGGATTTGTGTCTCCCCACCGCAGTTGTGGTGCTGTTTCCAAACTGACCCTTTGGTGACAGGTCACAGATGCAAGGATCCCACTCGCGGGATAAGTGAGGCTGCTCAGGGTGCCGCTAACTCCTACTTCAAGTGAGGCAGAGAGGCCAGGGCTTGAAATGTAACAACAATCCCTAGCGGCAAGCGATGGATGCGACAGGGCTCACATGCATCAGCTGCAGGGGGAACTCAGGACCTGGTGCCCACCCAGCCCCACCCCTACCCAAGCTGCACCGTTCTGCTTTGTTTGGGGGCCGCCTGCCCACAGAGATCCCCATGGGGGGAGAATACGTCCATTTCTGCTCATGTGGCCCCACCCTCATAGTATCCGAGTGCCTGATCCAAACCCCACTGGAGAGTCCCATTGGCTTGGATGGGCACTGCATGGGCACAGGCGTGCAGGAGGGAGCAAAAGGATATGAGAAGCAAGATGCTGGAAAGGGCTTTAAGTTAATCCCCTTGTTTGCCACCAGGCTCCATTTGTCTGTTCCCCTTCCCCTTTGCTGGAGTGTCTCTCCCAACTCAGGAGAATATCTGTCAAACAGAGTTTCTCTCAAACAGATGGGTTCAGCTCTGTCTTGATTAGAAATTCAAATCTCTCCTCACATTTGGAGAAGGAAAAGAAAAGAGTCTCTTCTTCCTCATTAAAGAGAGGGATCAATGTTGGGAGTGGGGGAGGGAGTTAATCAAACTTGGGCCGGCATTTTCCACTCGGGTTCCTCTCCTCCAACGGCACCGTTCTCTTTGCTCTGCGGCACTTCCCCAATAATCATAACAATAAGTGGAGGGGATACGTTTCAGGGTTTGACTTCTTTCTATAGTTAATAAATGTCTAGTGCTTCTTTATCTCTGCCTGCTCCTTTCTGATTCCATCCTTTACACCTTCTTAATACCTTTCCCGGCTTGTCTGACAAAAGCATTTTATAAGATGGATATGTTCTGTCTCTTGCTATAAAAACCAACGTGGTAATGAAAATGATAGAGAGTGCCGTGTGGATGAGCTGAGAGTGTGACCTCTGAGCAGGGATCTCTGGGGAGAAAGCAGCTTAGTCGTGCACATGGCACTCACTGCAGAAATAAGTCACCCAATGGTAATGATTTAAAGCAGGGCATTGTGTTTGCATAGGCAGGCCTGTGTGTTGTTGGCCCTATGATTTTCCTATCCCGAAGCAAAAGATTCTTGCAATGAGCCTTGTGCATATTATGATTGTGACTCCTACAGCCCAGTGAGAGGTCAGGCCCAGAGAGACAGAATTAAACTAGGGGAGTTGCAGGGGATTTCTAAAATATTGTGCACCCTTGTTTTGAAGGCCTGGAAGGTTCTGCGATGGTTATTCTTACTGTAGCTGTATTGGGAGACAGCGTATAGGCCCCAGCTAGAATGGGTCGGAAACTACCTTTTTTGTGTGTGGAAAATTTTGACTTTTTGGCAAAAAAATCAAAACCAAAAATATTTTGGCCCCAAATTCAAAATATTTGGAAAAGTCTCATGGGAGTTGTAGTCCCATTGCTTCTCACTCTCCTTTTCCTCTATCGGATGAGCTTCTGGGTTAGACTCCGTCTCCCGTCCTGGGAGGTAAAGCACAGCCAAGAAGCCCTGCCCGGAGAAGAGAATGGGTCCCTAGGCAACAGAACTGCACTTCCCATGAGGCACTGTGATGGCATTTCTGAATCAAAATATTTTGGTTTCTCAGCCAAAAAACAAAAATGTCTAGGTTTTTAAGTGCTCTGTTTTTATTTTTAAAAATCAATTTTTTCTGCACAAAAGCTAAACATTGTGTTTAGCCAAAAAACCCCAGTTTTCCATCATAAAACAGTTTTGACAGAAAAGTTTCAACCGGCTCTCGTCCCAAGAGCGACTGGGCATCGCACATACACAAACTGAGACGTTCCCTCCCATCACCGCTCTCACTCTAACTGGACAAGACAGCCAGGAGAGAAAGGTTAACGTCCCGGTTCTACAGACGGGAAAAGGAGGTCCAGAGAAATTAAGTGACTTGACCAGCATCACACGGGGGCTCCATATGAGATGCAGGAATTTGACCCAGACCTGCTGAGTTCCAATCTAGCAACTTTACCACAAGACCAGCATTCCTCTCTTGGCTGTGGGTTTTTACTTTGTCTTTTCTCAGGGGGGACTTTTTAAAAGTCTGTTTTTCCCATTTGTCTTTTATTATTAACGATTAAAATAATTATGATTTAGCATCTGCACTCCAGTAACACCTACGAGCCCCCATCCTGGGCCAGGACTCCATGAACAAAGAACACAGACACACAGAGTCCCCGCCCCAGAAGGCCAACAACCTAAATATAAGACAACAGCTTTCACCATATGAAAGAACCAGGACAGGGGAACTATCACTACAAAAGGTTCCCCCCACACCACCCCCGCTCTCCTGCTCGTAATAGCTCACCTTACCTGATCACTCTTGTTACAGTCTGTATGGTAACACCCATTGTTTCATGTTCTCTGTGTATATAAAATCTCCCCACTGTCTTTTCCACTGCATTCATCTGATAAAGTGAGCTGTAGCTCACGAAAACTTATGCTCAGATAAATTTGTTAGTCTCTAAGGTGCCACAAGTCCTCCTGTTCTTTTTTTAGAATTAATCTAGGTGCCCTGGAGCCAAAGCTGCTTGAACCAATGTAACCTAATCCCCTCCCAGTGTCACCCTGATGTACCCCCAACTCTACCCTACTGATAACCCTTCCTCTGATCCAGTTGCTGGCTAAAATATTAGTCAAGCCACTTTTCTAAAACAATCAGGCTTTAAGGAGGCTGTGGCACAATTACACTGAGCAGCCAGGAAATTCAGTGACAGACTAAACCCTGTAATCTCTTTTTAAGTACCTTTGTAATGACTGGATTAGTCAGAAACTCCTCTGCTATCCGGAGCAGAATAGCTAATTCAGAAAGATCCAATACTCCAGCATTACAGTGACCTGTGTCTCCCTCCCCACCTGGCCACAGACTGACGGGTTGATTAGTCCCTTGCCAGGATGCTGTTCATTCTGTGTTCTGACCCCAAGACACATCCAAAGCCAGAGTGTACATTAATTAAGGTCATTTAACTAGTTACACATTCATTAATCTCAGCACCAATGTGCTACTTTAAGCCCTAGAGTTAAGAAATGGGCTTCATAAGGGAAGCATCTGGCGGCAGGATGCTTGAGGATTAATATTATAGTGAGGTAGCACGTGTCTTCTGAGCTATCAGGATGCCTGGGCCAGACATGGTCACAGGGAGAAAGCAGCAGCTTTCCTACCGCCTGTCCCTATTCTTCACACTTGCTATCTGGTCACCCCACCCCAAAGCAAGTTGCTTTTACCTGAGTTTCCCACCTCTCACTGATTCCCTCCCCTAGCACCATAGACATCTGGGGTGGGAACGCCCCAATGACACCCACCTAGTCCAGGCCTGGGCGGGAGGGGGGCAGTCCTGGGGTGTAACCTGTGCCTCTCACCAGGGCTGGGGAGTGGCAGTAATTAGGGATTTGTCCCTCTGTCAGGTGATTCCTGCTTGTTCTCGGCTTGTGCAGCACAAGAAAACCATGTCAAACTCAGCGCCTCATTTTACACACACACACACAGAGACACACACACACACTAGCTGGAGCTTTGAGGGCTAGAGCTGCCTCCGAATGGGAACCTGTTTTCACATCAGCGTGTTCTAGCATCTGCTTCTGCTATGCCCTGACCCTGCAGATACCGGAGGAGCCGCTCTCCCATGACCTAGGCAGGGCTAGCGAGACGGCGGAAGAGGGAGAATTGTACCTGGGCCCTGAGCTCAGGGGACCCCCCAAAACACCTGTGTAAATGCAGTGAAATGGGAGAGGGTGGAGCCCCAGCAAACAGGTACTGGAGCCCCAAATTTCTCTCCTGGGCCTGCCTACAGGAGCTCTGAATGCAGATAGCTCAAGAGAGCAGGGTAGATGCTGAAGGACTAGAAAGCACGGTCTTCTGTGGGGCTATTTTTAAGCTTGTGTACATGCCAGATACGACATTGCATTAGAAATGCATCAGCAGGTGGAGAAATTAGGGAACTAGGCAGCTACAGGCCGCTTGAAGGGCCCTGTGATGTGTTCGGAACAGCGACCCATGGAAACGCTCACACCTGGCAGGTTGTATTTTTCCTGCCAACTTGCCCCCACAGGTGTCGTTGTCTTTAAAATACGCGGGGGGGTTATCTGTACATTTTTAAGTGAAATTAAATAGCAGCGAACTCTGGGCCTGATTCTGCTCTCACTTTCCATGGTGAGACAACAGTGGTGATGTCAATAATGGTGCTCCTGATCTGCAATGGTGCGGGTGAGATCAGAATCAGGCCCTCCATCTCCCCACTACTTCCCCCACCTCTTTAACATATTTATTGGAGGAGCATTTAAAAAAGACAATAGCATCTAACTAATGATTTTATATCGGCTGTAAGGAGACAGCTGAACTCAGTGGCAAAGCTCCCTTTGAGTTACATAGCGCTAGGATTTGGCCTTGATTCTTAGGGTCAGTGTTGAACCTCAGTAAGATTTCTGTTCTTGTAGCTCAGGACACTCCTAAAATTAAATTCTAGTCATTCCCTGCTGCAAAGCCATCCCTGACAGTCTCTGAATTAATTCTGAAGTGGGTCGAGCCCCTTCCTCCAGCACCATCTCCAAGACCTTCCCCTGGCCTGACAGGTTCTGATGGGGGAGAGTGTGGTTTTCCGAACTTGACTTCTTTTCCAGCTAGCTCCAGAAATAGACTCCTCGCCCCCAAACCTGAGTTGCTTTTGGTGTCTTTCTTCTGCAGCTAATTGTGAGCAGCCCTCAATGAAGGTAATGCTGCCACTTCCGGCACCAAAGGCAGCTCAGCCAGAACAGTAACTTGCAAGAGTCTTCGAATCTGCCTCAACCTTTTTGTGAGGTCCAGTGGAGCTATTAGTTTGAATGATGCGCAAACCCCTGTGGGAAGCAGGAATCAATGGTGGGTTGAAAGGCTCAGTGCAGGGGGCCTCCCATCGACTTTCTGAAGAGACGAACTGCCTGGGGGCTTGGCTTTGTTTAAATATAAAAGTGGAACGAGGATTCTTTTCCGATGTTTCCTGGGTGTTTCTTCCTATTCTCTAGCTAACAGAAGAAATTGATTCCAGATTGTGTTTCTGTGTTGAAGGCAATATGACAATCATATATTTCACTTGTGGGCCTGAGCACCGAGCTCTATTATTCACACTCTGACTTTAACTTAAAGCAGTTTTTGCGTCAAACGTACCAATTCCAACAGATTTAATGGAGCTGGCCTCTGTTCCCCTTTCTGTGTGGTAGCTGATATTTTCTACATAGATCAACTGTACCTACAAGCAGAAGAAAAATCTATTACACCTGTGACTGTTGGTTTAGCACGGCGTAAAGGCAGAGAAGAGGGTTCCTGCTATGGTCAGTTGAAAGTCTACACAATGTGTACTGCTGTGCATGTGTGTGATTGTGTGTGTAACTGCTTGTAGGTGTGTAACTGTGTGTGAATGTTGGTGGGTTGGGCATGTGATGTGGGTGTGTGATTGTGTGCACGTACGTAGACCCAAGAATGCGTGTAACTGTGTGTGTCATGTGTGATTGCGTGTGTGCATGTGTGCAAGCCTGTGAGACTGTACATGTGTGTGCATGTTGGTGCGGTTGTGCACATGCATGAAGGTGTGTAACTGTGTGTATGACAGTGGGTGTTTATGCACAGGATTCCCACTGTGAAATCAAGTGACTGCATTTTTAAAATTACACATTAAAATAAGTGGCCAGTTAGTTGGTGTTGTCTGCAGCTAGCTTCCCTCTACTGGCTCTGCTCCCAGCACCCCCTTGTGTTTGTGGGGTTACACTGTGAGGGAGCAGAGATGGGGCTCCCGACACCCAGTGTCAGACACAGGCAATGCTCAGACGATTCCCTTGCTGGAGGAGCAGTTTCCATGTTCTCTCTCCTGTGTAACGATTAGAGGTGGGTCAAGCTAGACAGGCAGGATGGTCTTGTGGTGCAAATAGTGAGCTACCGTCAGGCTGATGCTGGTTCTATTCCCAGCTGTGCCTACAAGCTCCCTGAAAGCTTTAATCTCTTGGGGCCTTGCTGGCCCATCTGCAAAGGGGGAATAGGCTGTTTCCCTCCCTCCCCTGGGTGCTGCAATGATAAAGTCATTAAACTGTCTGTGGCTCAGAAGCTGTAGCAATGAGGGCCATAGAAGTGCCCTCCTGACAGGGTGGGCCAACAGATGAGCCCTGTATACAGAGCAGGGGGATTTTATTTTAGCAAAGGGCAGAGCTGCCCCTCTTTGCACGCAAGCCCCCTCTTCACGGTCCTGCCAGTGCACACTGCAGCCTGCACAGGCAAAGCATCCCTTCCCGTCAGCGCCCAGGGCTGAGTATCCTTGGAAGGGAATCTCAGCCGCCCCTGAATGCCCGGACGTCTCAGAGAAACCCATGGCTGGGCTGGAAGGCTGGCAGGAGGAAGGAGCAGAAGCCATGCAGGGAGAGGGGACATGGGGGTCAACAGACATAAGCAGTGAAATCCTGGCCCCCTTGAACTCAAGGAGAGGTTTGCCTTTGTCTTCATCGGGCCAGGATTTCACACAGGGGCTTCAGCAGTACAGAGCAGGGACTGTTTCCCATTTGACTAATGGGCAGCTCTGCGCATGCACTGCCGAAGAAGAAGAAGAAGAAGAATTTCACTTAGCACCTGCAGAGTGTTTCTATCTTCATAACTCCTTGCAAACGTGATGCTAATGAATTCCAGCAGTGTCCCCAGGCAGGCGGCTCAGTATTATAATCCCCATTTCACAGATGGGAAACCAAGGAGTGGAGACTTGGCCAAGGCCACACACAGTGAGTTATGGCAGAGCCACGTCTGGAGCCCCTGAATGACAAGTGAGCGCGCCCTTGAGAAGCAGTCAGTTCATACTCTGGTAACTCTGATTAGGATCATATCAGCTAGAGATGGAGAAGGCCTTAGATCGTTGGGTCCAGCCTCCAGCGGGCAGAGGATAGATTTCCCCTGCAGAGGACCTGTACTGAGCATGCTGTACGTCACCTTAACCAGAGGGACAAGATGGAGCAGCTGCTTGTGCCTAGCGTCTGTGAGCTGCACAGTGAGACTCCAGCCACAGTGGGTACCCCACTGATTACAGGCAGCCCCCACTCAGGCAGGGGGTGATGGGGCCCGGGGAAGCTAAAGGGTTTCTCTTCACTTGCAAGGTACATAAGGATGCAAGAATCAGTGCTTCAGATTGGGCCATTGAGCCATCAAGCACAGGGCCCTACTTCCTGCAGCAGCCAGGGAGATGAAGAAAAGGGAAAAACCTGCCTGTTTGTGGAGTGTTCTCCACCCCCCACCACAATCCAGTCCCATTCTGACCTAGGAGAGCTAATTACTTTTATGTCAGCATGCCCAACAGTACGATCTAGTAACTCTCACAATGAGAGGGGCCCAGATCAAAGCCCCGGCTCCAGAGGTTCCCAGATGTTGGTGGTGTTTGAAATCCAAACCCAGATTTACACATTAATTTTGGAAATGGGGCCTATTTCTATAGTGGGACTGTGATGGGGTGTACCAGGCATTGGCTGCCCCGTGCTGAAGGCCCCATCACCGTGGCACACCCCACCCAAAGAAGGTGTCCTTTTGGGGAAAAAGACCACCAACTTTAATTCTCCAGGAACTGCCTAAATAAAAACCACCCAGGATCAGCTGCAGTGGAACCAATGAGTATCGGTCCTCCAGTGCCTGGAAGGGCTGGGATCAAGCAGAAGCCAATCAGGGCCCAGCAGGCAGGATAAAAAGGACTGGCTGCTTCTGCCAGGGGCTAGTCCTGGGTGAAGGTGGGGTTTGGGGGAGGAAAGGTTGCCTCTTGTCTTAGTCCAGGAAGCCTGGCCAGGCCTTAACTCTGACCGCACCTGTTTGTCTGAGCCACTGCCAGACTATTCTGTTTAGTCTGTGGAGAGCAGCTGAGTTTCTTACGCTGTCACTTGCAATGATTTCATAAGAGTTTTCTCGGCGTGTGTTGCAGTCTGTTCTCGTGGCAATGACGATATTAAGCATGGCAGCCAGGCTCCTGCACAGCTGTCTCTGAGTGACATTCTCGGCAAACGCAGATGACATAAGCAGCATTGAAATGGCTGAGATTTTCAAACTCAGACTATAAATCACAGGAGGGTTTTTTGTAGTTGTTGGTTGTCGGGCAGGGAATGCAGGTACTAATCAGGGCAGCCAGCTTCACAGCGCTCTCCTCCCCCATCCCCAGGTCTGGAATGAACCTGGCTCCAGGCAGCTCAAAATTGCCTTCCTAGCTTCTAACCTTCTCCCAAGACTGTCTGGACCATGTCTCCATCTTCCCCATTCCCTCGGCTCACCTGTTTGGGGAAGCTGATGAATAGATGGGATGTAACATGTTGGATGTACTGTGCAAGGAAGACAAGTAAGTAAGAGGATAATAGCCCTGTGCACTGAGGGTCTGATCCAAAGCCCACTTAAGTAAATGGAACAACTCCCACCGTGGGTTAGGCATTTAATTGGGCTCCTGCTTCTAGCACGTCCCAACTTTCTGCACACATGTATTTTACCACAGCAATTACCAGATAAAGGTGCCGGGAGGAGGAGATGGGGAGGAAATACTGCAAATCCTGTGACTTATTAGTGAATCATTTCCATGGCTACAGCAGCAGCTGCCCATTGATCTTGGCCTTTTGCTCAACAGCAGTGAAGAGGGGAGGTGACCACGGTGCCTGATAAACGGGGAAGATGGCAGGAGAATTCCGAACAAATTTAACACAACTCATGATGTTTAAGCCCATTGGTTTTGGCTTGCACTCCGTGCAGCAGGTACAGGCCAAGGGGCCGCTGGAGCTTCTGGAAACTGACCTTAATACATCAAACAGAGGACTGCGAAGATGGGTTTGAAAGGAATCTGCCCTGACAGCTCATGGCTGAGAGCTTGTCTCATCTGCAAGAGAAGGGGACACAGGTGACTCATCTAGAAATACTGATATGGAAATTTAGCCAAAGGGGCTTTCGCATGGACTAGAGCCGCGTCTGTGTGTGGGTAATGATTGCTGCACATGTTCACGCCAACCCACCCCCCACATCACACCTCAGGAGTATTTCTGGGGAGACTGGTGCTGGCTTTTTCAATTTCAGGGATATTTTTGCCATAGAAAGAGCACAGCAGCAGGGCAAGTGTTAACACTCCTCACTATGGTCAGCAGCTGGAAGGGAACCAGCAAACCACAGAGCTAAGAGCAGGCCCCTCCACGGCTGGAGCTAAAGGGTTAAGTTGCCGCTCTAGGAGCTGTAACAGACTCATAGCCTCTGGCTAAGAGGGAGGCCATGCCACACACCAAACAGTGGGTGCGGCAAGCTCACATGCCCACCATAACCCTTCGTGGATGGGACGAGCCAAAGAAGAATTCGTTCGGTCTCCATGTCCCACTCCATCTTTGGCCTCTTGCTGTGTAATAAAATCCGATGCCTTAAAACAGGCTTGTGATTAGCTGAAAAGGAGATTTCTGTCCACAGAGCCACTGCTCCTGTAACCACCTGGCAATCTGCCCACCTCTTAATTTTTACAGCTAATTATCTCTAATTATCTCATGTCATGACAACAGCCATCAAGGAGATAAATAATTAATTGGCATAGTATAATGCACCAGGCAATGGGCCCCAAATGGCTTGCTCACAATTGCAAACATCCTTTTCCCCCTTAACCTCTTTAATTTGCTCTTTCATTAAACCAAAATGGTGAGAGAGACAGAAAATCTAAGAAATCAAAGCTCATTATTGAGCCAGCCCTGGGTAAAGCAGGTGAATGCCGGTGCAAAGGAGCTAGTGTCGACCATATCAAGGTGTGACGTTATCTGATTAAAATATAACCATACAGATTATTGTTACAACCACTGTTATATATTTGCAACAAATCTTGTACAAAATGTGGCATGTCAGGTGTCTATGAGACGGTTATGATTTGCTGGTTAGGATTAGGCTATCTGTATGTGTGTATCATTTTTGTATTTGAAGTTCTGCGTATTGACTCTGTACTAGGGCTATTGATTAATCTCAGTTAACTCACGCAATTAACTCAAAAAAATTAACCACGGTTAAAAAAAATTAATCGCAATTAATCACGCTGTTAAACAATAGAATACCAACTGAAATTTATTCCATATTTTAGATGTCTTTCTACATTTTCAAATATATCGATTTCAGTGACAACACAGAATACGAAACGTACGGTGCTCACTCTATATTATTTTTTATTACAAATATTTGCGCGTAACTGACAATGGAGATGCCCATCTACACTGAATAGACTGTCCTGTCCTACGGACCTGCTGTCTGGGGTGTAGGTAATGATCTCCTGCAATGACTAGGCATAATGCATGGACATGTGACTTGTCCATGTGACTCCAGCCACCATCTTGTTACTCTAATTTTCCACAGTAAGAACAATGGGATTCCCGCCACATGGCAGAAGATATAAATGGCCCTGGAAACTCCTCCATTTTGCCTCTTTCCTGCTCAAACCTCTGGACTATAGATTTATACTAGTGGGGGTATTCTAACCAAGGGACTGAGGGCCTTCCAATGATTTGGAAGCAGCCAGAGACTTGACTTAAACCAGCAGTTTATTCCATCACTGCTACAAACTTGAACCAAGAACTTTGCATTTATTATATGTATTTGATTCCTTTAACCAATTTTAACTCTCACCTTTCTTTCTTTTTAGGAATAAGCCTTTAGATTTTAGATACTAAAGGATTAGCATCAGTGTGATTTTTGGGTAAGATCTAAGCTATATATTGACCTTAGTGTGTGGCTGGTCCTTTGGGATCAGAAGAACCTTTCATTTGATTAAATTGGTTTTAAATAATCACTCATCTCTCAAACCAGTGTTTTTGGGTGGTGATATAAAGAACTGGAGTGTCTAAAGCAACTGTGTTTAAGACTTCTTGTTAACCAGTGTGGTGAAACAGAAGTTTACCTTTGTTGCTGGTTTGGTATATCTTATGGAAGAATAACCACCAGTTTGGGGTTGTGTTTTCCCTATTTCTCAGCAGTTTGCCCTGAATTTAGCATTCTCATTTATGACCCAGGAAGGCCTGGTGACACAAGGATAGGTGTATGGGGTACACTAGCCAATGAAAGAGAAATTTAGAAAACAGGAATCTGTATTAAACTGCCAATACCACGAATCACCTTCTGTGTCGCTAGCAGCAATGCTGGTGCGTAACACCAAGGAAATGATTGTTCGTAATAGTGAATAAATCAGGACCCAGAGAAAACTTTGTATTTGGTTCTCACTTTGGAAAATATCATTTAAAAACATAAATTGCTCTTTGGTTGTGTGTGTGTGAGAGTGCACGTCTCAGAAAACCTCAGGGCGTGCTGCTGTTACACTGATAGTGACCATTAATCCTTAAAGCTGTGTCCCACGCAATTTTCTGCATGCAGGACTCTTAGACAAGCCCTCAAGTGCCCAGGCCCATCTGCTCCGTGTGGACATTGACAACCCACAGCACTTTCCACCAGATCCTGGTGCCCTTGTTCAAAACTCCCTTCCGTCCAGTTTCCATGTTAGGTTCCCGTTCCTGGCTTCCCTCTATCCCAGACCCGGATGCACATCGGCGGTGCTGCACGCCTGTAGGCTGAGCAGTACTTTGGAGCTCAAAGGGTGCCGTGTGAATGGGAGCTGTTACTGTAACAGGGATTGTCCAGGTAGAACCCCTGTGCATCTCAGGGGCATTGCAGGGAGCAGACACATACACACACAAGCATGTAAACACAGTGGATCACTCCTTCTTTCTCCTCCCCACCTCCCCCCAGCACACACAGTACATGCACTGGGAAAGCCCTGGGCGTTTTAAACACAAGTAACAAACGCTCTGCGGGACATGAGACATGGAAATGTTCCATAAGACCGAGGCAAATTTCTTCTTCTTAAACTATTTTGCATGATTTGCTCCAGTATGTTGTGCTTGGAGAATAGCAAGCAGAAAAGAAGGGTTCACAGGTTGAGCAGACAGACAGATCGAGAGGTTTAAAGGGTACGGAGCAAAGCATTCTAGGAAACCCTAATGTCGTGCCATCACAAGGAGAAGTTCCTATTTTTACCATTTCCTGCTTTCACCATGATCCAAAAGCTCAGTCAGGACTCCTGGGTTCTAATTCTGCTTCAATGTTTGGTGTCACTCAACTTCTCTGCTCCTTGCTTCCCAGTCCCTAATGGGGGATAATGATATTTGCGGTTCCTGCCTCTCAAGAGAGTTGCAAGGGCATGGAACTCCTCAGATGCAAGCCTGTACTGAAGAGCAGTGTATCCTTTCTATTGCTATAGCGTCAGGGGCCAGGGAAAGGGAAGCTTTGACTCCTTTGTCCTCAGAGAAGGAGGGATTTAATTTCTCCCAGAATCACAGTTGCAGCCAGAGGAAGGGGAGGCTTAGAGATACATCCTGCCTTGTTTGAAGTTAGGAAGATAAGGCTGCAATTTTTGTATTAAAATAATAAAGTTATCAAGAGAACAGCATGGTCTCCCGAGGCTGATGGGGCCAGAATTGGCACCTGCTGCTCCAATTCAGATGGTCCCTTTGACTAATCCCTCGGCCCACAAGGTGGAGATCTGCTGTCTGGAAGCAGGGCCTCTGCAGGATTAGCACTCTTCCTGGACTCCACGCTGCTAGGCATTTCTGCCGGCATCCGTTTCCAGCTTAGGGAAGCCACCAGGTGCCAGCCAGCCAGATCATTCTGCAGGAAGGAATGTCATGCAAAGGTTATCACAAAGTGAATGGGGTACTAGACGGGTTGCCTGCTGGGCTGGCTGAAATGGCAGCCGGAGCGGGCCAGCTGTCCAAAGAGGTTTCTCTTTCAACATGGTATCCTCTGACATTCTCCTCAGTCTGCATGTGGATTTAACCTAGTGCCATCCTACAGGCAGAGCGGTACCCACTGCAGCAGTTCTCACAGACAAGAGAAGAGCCCATCATGCAGCCCCGCCAGCCACTCTTACCCAAGTAGCATTGGCCCTGCACCCAAGGAAAGCTACACACTCTTCCTGTCGACTGTATCGTCCCTTGAAACTTGCCGCTAGGAGTGATTAACAGACCAGCCACCACAACCTCAGGGACAGGTTTCTTCATTCGTTCATTCTTCGGCTGCTGGCAATGGGGACTAGTCTGAGCAGAAGAGTTCTACTAAGATGGGCCCCCAACCAAATCCCCAGATTAGGGGAAAGTCTGGGTGTGGGTCTGGATCTGAAGTCTGTGTCACGAGCCCATGTCTAGATTCTCCTGATCTGTAAATGATGTTCCAGATTCAGCACTGCCAAATCTAAGCAGTCAAAAATCCTGAGTCACTCCCAGAAAATTCTCATGAGATTGGTTCTAAAATCATGACGTGGCTTTATTTTTGTTTTGTTTTTGTTGTTGGGAAAAGGGGGCAGAGGATTGTTTTTTAAATAGTAACTTTGGGGTTCCGTTTACTTGTCTTCTGGTTTTCAGGCCTAGGGGGATCATATTTTCACACTTTTCTCCACCACCATGTGGGTTAGAAATGTACTTTTTTCTTTTAACGAAAGTTCAGAGTTTCACATAATCAGGTTTCAGAGGAGCAGCCGTGTTAGTCTGTATCCGCAAAAAGAAAAGGAGGACTTGTGGCACCTTAGAGACTAACAAATTTATTTGAGCATAAGCTTTCGTGAGCTATAGCATCCGATGAAGTGAGCTGTAGCTCACAAGAGCTTATGCTCAAATAAATTGGTTAGTCTCTAGGGTGCCACAAGTCCTGCTTCACATAATCAGACGTTTTAAGGAGTGGGAGTCTAAGGAAAATACCAAAGATCACAACACATCACCAAATTCCAAGAGTGGGTAACACTGCAGAACCACAGCTCATCCATGGAGCACTGAGTGTCTAACGACTTGAGCTAAAGGATCAGTGCGGGTGAAATCCAGGCCCTGTTGAAATCCATAGAAATTTTGCCATTGACGTCAGTGGGGTGAGGATTTCATGCCAGTCTGTTAGCTTGGAGGTGGTAGCAGATTCATAACCCTCTGCATGTGGTCCAGCCAATCTAGAGAGCCAAAGGCCCACACTGGGTTAGAGTGTGTTACGCTTTGCATAGCAGAGAGTCGGGTTGTCTGGGGTGATGCGATTGTTGCTTTGACCTGACAGAGTTCCAAGGAGCATTGCTGTTTTACTGAAACTAGCCAGTTCCACACTGGATGCTGAATCCATGCTGGAAGCTGGGCATTTCTGATCCCACTTCGCTCTCGCGGTTCTGCGCCCGGCATGGGCGGAGAGTGGGCAAGGGCCCTGGCTCAGCAGTATGGTGTATTGCCTGAGCTTCTAGCAGACTCCCCAAAGGGACTTCCACCTCCCTCACTGGCAAGGGGCAAGAGAAGCCAAGGGCTGATGGTGCCCACAGAGAGAGAACTCCTTGCCCCTTGACAAGCTCCTCCTTGGGCCGAGTTTGAGACACCTTGGAATGGCGAGATGGCACTGCCCCTTGGGTGTCCGTCCTGCAGATGCACTCGTGACTTGAGGCTGTGACTCAAGTGCCTGCCATCAGAAAAAGACCCATACTAAGCCCGTTCCTTTCAGGGCTAGTGCGTGTTGTCCAGCCAGGTGCTCTAGACAGACCCAGTGATTAAAAGGAGGCAGACAGGCTTCAGCTTCGAATCACTCCTGCTGATGCCTTTGCTCTGCAGACAAGCTGCTCGGGGAAATACTTCCTCCCTGCAGCTTATTTACTTCTTCGTTGCTTGTCCAAAAACTACCACCAGCCTGCACCAACCGTCCCTTTGAGACTACATGTCCGATGGAGAGTGAGCCCACAAAAGCTGGCATAAAAGTGTGGGACTGATGAGCCCAGACATTAGCCCGACCAGTAATTTGCTTGGCTAAATCTTCCACTTCCCAGCCATTGGCAGAAAGCTAATCATGGCTAAGCACAGGCAGCTCTATCATTACCGGACAGTGACATCCTCCGAAGCGCTCCCTCTCTCTCACACACACACCCTGACGCTATTAATTCCCTGATAACACTGCACTAATTGTATTCTATGGATGATAACACAAGATTAGCCCTCAGACACACCAGCGGAGCAGCTCCCCGGCCAGCATGTGCCGCTCTCTCTGTGCCGCGACTGCAATGTCCCATTATTCAGCTATCTGCTCCAGTCGCATGGGTCCTTCATGGGGTGTGTGCACTGAGCCAATAAATTAAACTGGAGTGGCTTCACCGTTATTAAGTTAGGTGAGACTTTAAAGAGAACCTGAGCCAGGAAACTGAACTGTCTGTTAAAAACAAAAGCAACTCTATTACCCCTGAACTGGTCCCACTTGTGTCTGTAGCAGCTCCAGGATTTAGAGGTTACTGTATTATTGCCTTTGGAGCAGTGGAGTGAAATCTGCTGCAGGAGCTCTGTCGGGAACTGGACACCAGATCTGACTCAGAGGAGAGATGTTGCCTGGCACAGTCGTTAGGAACTTTGGGCCAGAATTACCAAGGTATTAGGCTCCTCAAGATGCCAATGGGGGTTTACAAAACAGATTAGGTACCTAACTCCCATTGACTTGTCCCTTTATTCAAGCCATACATCTCGGGTCCTAACACAGATCCCCATGCGCTTGCAAACTTCTAAACGGGAAAAGGATTCTGGGTGTGAAGCTGCACCAGGCTTCTGGGCAGGAGCTCCGTCAAAGACAACTTCCAGAGGGCTGCTTTCTGGATTACAGGCTCTCTTGGAGAGAAGACTTGGCAGTTTTGGCAAGTGCCTGTTGATTTACAAGCCCTGTTTCATGCATCCACAACTAGCTGGCCCAACAGAACATGGGGCAAATACCATGGAATAAATTGCCAGTCACCAATCCCTAAATTTCATCCCTCAGCACCCGCATGAGCATGGTCAACCGTGTGGAAACAGGCAAGCTTTTGCATGCACAGCTGAGCACTCGCTCACATGAGCAGCCATTCCCATGAGCCCAATGCCTGTTCTGTGCACAAAATTACTGGTCTGCCCAAGCCAGCAGAATGAATCCAGGCGGAATCTCTGGGCCATACCAAGTCTGCTCATCACTAATTACAATGCCATGCTTGAGGCACGTGCACCCATAACTCGGAGGCCATCATTCACTAAGCCTTAGGCCTGCAACATTCAGAACCTGCAACCCAGGTTCAAATCCCAGCAGGTTCAACACAGCCTTTCATCCTTCTGCTCTTGATCAATTGAGTAGTGTGACATTTACTCCTGGGGATAACCAAGGTCCTGTTTGCTCTGCATGGGCGTTAAATGTCCCATGATATTTTTCCTTGTAATATTATTATGGCTTGCAAAGTACCATAGGAGCGCAGAACGCTTTACATATATGTAGGGCCAGATTTTCAAGGGGCTTTAGAGTCTAGAAGTCCCTGAAAATTTGGCCGCTGTTCCCTGTCCTGCTAAGCTTCAGATCTAAGGAAGTTGAGCTCCACTGTCCCTGACAAACTCTTCCCTCCCCTTGCTGTGGTGCGCTACGCTGCGGTCTGCCTGCCATTACCGAGGCGGCTGCGCTCCATTGATGCTGGCGGGCGCACCTCGTTTCTGACGTTCTTTGGGGAAGTTCCATGCGACTCGATGATCACAGCTGGAATTAGAATGTCCTGCAGGAACAGTGTGTTCTTGTGATGTCCACGCACACCTGTCCTGCCTGATGGGGTACCCACCCAGCTCATCGAGGGGCACTGAGTTATACACCTGGGTAACGGTTTCCTGTGGCGTGGCCTGAGTGGCATATGGACCAGGTGGAATTGGCAGGCGGTATGTGGGCCAAGTGACGCTGGCAGTCATTCTTGCTCTTCTTTTGGTTCTCTGGTTTCATGTTTGGTTTCCTTTTAAACAGCTCAGCATTCACAAGCAACCCTACAATAACAAACCAGGGTTAGGATGTGCTCAGTGAGGGTTGGGGAAAATCTGAAGGAGGAAAGTATCAAGTGTCCTAAGTGGTTTTTTCTACACAACAGAATACGGGAACTCCCTAGAGACTGTCACTGAATGTGCTGCCAGGAGACACTGCATCCCAAACTCACCGTACATCTCAGGTAGTTCTCTTCATTCCCTTGGAGAATAAGACGTGTAAAGGTGCTTCCGTCTACATTTCAGTAACTAGACTGGAGTAATATGAGACATCATTGCAAACTCTGCTCTTAATTTTGGTTGAGAGGTGGAGAGAGGACGGGGTTGCGTTTGTTTGTTTGTTTGTGCAGACTGTAAAGTGTCCTGGAGTAGCAATGTGTAGCTTAGTGAGGGTTCTAGGTTAATAGCAGAACAATGTCTCCTTAGAGGAGTAGCAGCTTGGAACCCTGGACAAGAATTCTCCAGCAGAGTCATTCTGCAGCCTAAGTGTCCTCCGCAGTGCCGGGACTTCAGGAGGTGGGACACACATGATGCGGGGTGCAGATTGGGACTCTGCTGAACCAGTCGGGCTCTGCGTATTCTGTCCAGTTGTTCGCTCGAGTGAAAGGATGTGGCCGGCTGAGCTGTTTATTACATTTGTTTCCACCCTTGAGTGCACATCAGCCCCCGCCTGCTGGGATGCACATTTCGGGTTCAGTGAAATTTGCTCCGATTTCACAAGCTCACAGTTCAAAGATCCGGTGCAAGCTCCAGCAGATGTGAGGTATATGAGCAACAGGACTGTGATGGCAGCAGTGGAGTGGGGGTTCACCAACTGTATTTACACAACAACCCGGCCATGCCAGTCAGCTAGCACGCTCAAAGCCTGCTCCCCCAGCTCCATTTCCGAGGACCTCAGTGATGCATGGTCTGTGTGCCAGCCCTTTCCACAGAGCTGGATTTCATCCTCTTAGCCTAATGGCCCTTCTCTTGCAGAGGCCTCACTTCATGGCACCTTCATTAGCACGTGAGACCCAAACAATTGCACATAAGCTCTAAAGCTGTGGAATCTCCTTCTGGAAGGAAGGAAGAAGAAGAGATCATGAGCGAAATCTTCGGCAGATATAATGCAGAGGACATCCTCCTTTGGTAGCATGCTGCGGGTTCTCTGACTCTCACGTAGTCCCTTGCCCTCTGCAGAGAGGAATCTCTCTGAGCGTGGTGCCATCTCGGTACCCTCTTGTCCCAGTCTGGCAAATAGAAAACATGCTCAGACAATGAACTGAGCGCAGAAGGAGTTAGAAAAGGGGCGAGTCACCTCTGTGTTGGCCACTGCTTCTCCTGGCCCTGCAATCACTGAGTCAGACCCTCCTGAAAGCACTGGAATAACCTCCCACGCCTAGGAATGGAAGCCGGAGCCAGACCCAGGGTAAGGCAGGGAAGAGAGGGAGAGAGTTTTAAAAGCTTCCCTGACGCAGAAAGGCACATCTGGGCTGAGAGACCCAGCACATTTGAAAACAGAATGGTTTCTTCAACTCTGAAACTCCCCGAATGGCTGATTGAAGTGACTCGATAAATGTAGGGTTTGCCAAGCTCCGAGAGGGATGTAATTTGCAAGGTAAAGACTCTCACCCAGCGGGTCAGGGAGAGCGAGCGCCCCATTGCAATCACTGCAGGGAAGGAGTTTGCTTGCTAGGAAAATGGACCAATGCTGCCATCTGCTGTGTTTTATTTGATTAGGCTGGTTCACACCCTACATTACTCTGGCTCTAATTAACCCTTTGTTTCACCAAACCCCTGATGGGAGCCTTATCCCTTGGAGCAGTTGTCAGCAGCAGGAAGGGCTGTGATTTGCTCTGATCACAGGTTTTCCAAATCAATTTTCTGCCAGCAGGAATGGACTGGGGCTGTGCAAAATGGAGATGTTTTACTCCATTGCACTGACAACTCCACCGAGAATGGTGCCAGCAGCCTGGTGCCATTCGTGGGCCTTTATTCTGTGCATTGTGCAGGTTCCAGAGAGATCGTTGCACACATCTCAACAAGCTTCTGCTAAGGGGCGCATCATCGGTAACAGACCAGTGAGCTGGACTGCAGTTAACTTTCTGCTCCTCAGCATTTGCAGGCCAGATGGGGCATGCTGCCTGCTGCAAAGGGATGCAGCTCCAGCAGTGCAGAATAACTTTAAACCGCACTGCAGCCACCCTCCAGGCCCACCTCTAAGCCTAGCCCAGGGACACCAACTGGATCTTCCCCTCACACGAGGGCAGGGCCGCAGCAGAAATCGGTTATTGATTTCCGATTTCAGAGAGCCTGGGACATTAAGAAAACCCACAGAAATGCAAACATTTCCTCCCCAAACACACCTGCAGAAACACACACACATGACATCAGCTGATCTGAGTATCCTGTAAAATTCCTGGCTGGTAATTTAATGCCATGAGATCCCAGATTCCCTTTCAAATAACAGCAACTAGAATCACCATATCAGCCAGTGAGAATGGCTCCTTGCTACAACTTTAGCAGGAAAGCAATTTTGGACCTGGTTTTGAAACATGCCTTGCAATGAATTGTGAACACATGCTACCTAATTGCACCCTCAAAGCAGGTAGTTAGATGACTAACTTGCATAGTTTCAGGTGTCATAAATCAGTGGTTCTCAACAGGCTACATAAAAAGCAGTAGAAAAGTCAGTACAAAGTAAAATTTCACACAGACAGTGACGTGTTTATACTGCTCTGTGTGCGATACACTAAATGAAAGAACAATATTTATAGTCCAATTGATTTATTTTATAACTATATGGTAAAAATGAGAAAGTCAGAGAAATTTTTCGGTAATAGTTTGCTGGGACACTTCTGTATTTTTAAGTATGATTTTGGAAGCAAGTAGTTTTTAAGTGAGGTGAAGCAGAGGTACACAAGACAAATCAGACTGGAAAGGTTGAGAGCCCATGCCATAAATTATGGGTGTAAAACTGACCTCAAAAAATTTGAGCTGATTTTCAAATGGAGAGCCGGATTCTCAACCTGTGTAACGGGGCTCAGTGCCATTGACTTCAATGTAGCTGCCTCCCTTCATACCATCTGAGGAAATGGCCCTGTGATGGGTTAAACATCCTGCAAAATAAATAATCCTCAAAAGAGATGTGGGGCGATAATGTTTGTGTTTTTGTGTATTTACATATGTATGGGTAGGGTCCCACAGTGTAATCAACAGTCCCTGTCTATGCTGTATTCTGATAATTCAGAGGTCAAAAGAACATCCTATCATTTAAATGAATTGTAAACACAGGATATCTCTGTATTCATCTCTTTGAAATGTATAGCAGATAATCTGTGAATGGTGAAGGAACAAGCACATGGCCTGATGTTAATTCTGTGGCTAAGTACCGGTGATGGGCCTCCTTCAAAGTTATCCTAATTGCCTTTTGTTCCTGGAGGAACTCCCAACTCATCAAAGAAGACATGAAATTGTATAAAAGATCCTTGGGTCCTGATTCTGTCATCTCAGATCTGCTTAGGCTTCATCAGGGGAAGTTTGAGTCGCAAGACTGAGGTCCCAGTTATGCTGGTATGCCCTGAATGTGAGATTTGGACATTAGACTATGACCTATGAACTATTTCTGAAAGAACTCTTTGCAACCACACAGCTCACCATCTCTGCTACGAATCTGCACCTCGAAGAACTGAACTCATGTCTGTATGACTTTTAACCATACCCTCTCTCTTTTGTTTTTTCATAAAGTTTAGTGTAGTTAATCAGAATTGGCTGTAGTGTGTATTTGAGTAAGATCTGGAATATTCAATAACCTGGGAGGTGATGTGTCCGATCCTTTGGGATTGGTAGAACCTTTTCCTTTATATAATGAAATAAGATTTACAGAAATTTTCATCATATTTGACGTGGGTACCAGGATGGAGTCCTGAGGCTGGATCACTTTAAGGGAACTGTGTTGTTTGGACTTCTGAGTAACCAGTGAGGTAATAAAGAAGCTGTTTTATGCTGGCTTGGTAAATCTAAGTATTGGAGTATCCACCAGCTTTTTGGGGATTGTCTGCCCCATTTTTTGCAGTTCACCCTAATTGAGTGACCACGGTAGGACCCCGGTCACAGACCCACAGCCCTTTTAAGTTCTCAAGAAGAATATGAGCACATACTAACCTGAAGGAGAAAAAAATCCACTTCCCATTTATCCCAAGCAACATTTAAAGGCCAGAACTGATCTTTGTGCTCACATGTAGATACATAGATAGATAGAGGGGGTGTATGGGGATAGATAGAGGGGGTGTATGGGGATAGATAGATAGAGAGATAGATAGATAGATAGATAGATAGATAGAGGGGGTGTATGGGGATAGATAGATAGATAGATAGATAGATAGATAGATAGATAGATAGATAGAGGGGGTGTATGGGGTGTATGGGGATAGATAGATCAGATTATTTGTTTATTTACTTTGCAATTACTGAGCCCACCTATACAGAGCAATCCAATTACACTGAGGCCAAATGAGTCCCAACCACTTTTCATTCCCTGGTATTTAAAACAGCAATGAAAATCTCATTGATTGCTTCATCATGGGGGTCTGGATGGGTAACACAGCTCTATGGGCAAATGGAATCAGAATGTTGTGAACTAGGCAGATGCTTTAGCCCAGGAGCCATAGGAAAATGCTATTAATCTCCATGCAGAAGTCTTGACCTGTAAACAGTATTACTCGGCAATATGTCTCATGCCAAATTACTTCTCTCTTATTACAAATGGGCTAGTAAAGTGTCAGGCTGCAACAGTATTCTTGTGCTAGCTGAATATTAAGATTCTTCTTTATCCAGCTCTCTTTTCTTGCTTCACATTCAGATTTTTCTCTGTGCAGTGATAAGTGGTCACAAACTGCCATGATCACAAACAATGCAAGGAAGTATATTCTGGGCTCTGAAATAGCAGAATGTTCAATTTAAGGCTCATCACATCATGGATGCCAATAGCATTAGGAACCAGAGATGGGAGATCACTTTTGGCAGATTTTGGTTGTCATACTCTTTGTATGCTGCTTGAAATGATTGAATTGTGGTGCTGTTGAAACAGCTGCCATGCTCTGCCCCAGGAGTGGCTACATCACCCAGTTACTCCTGTATGGTTTGCACAGTCAGAAAATTTTGCAAGGTATCTTGGGAACAACCTGGATGGAAGATACTATCCATAAGATGAGAAACATAAGTACATCCATACTGGGTCAGACCAAAGGTCCATCTGGCCCAGTATCCTGTCTTCCGACAGTGGCCAATGCCAGGTGCCCCAGAGGGAATGAACAGAACAGGGAATCATCAAGTGATCCATCCCCTGTAACCCATTTCCAGCTTCTGGCAAACAGAGGCTAGAGACACCATCCCTGCCCATCCTGGCTAATAGCCATTGATGGACCTGTCCTCCATGAATTTATCAAGTTCTTTTTTGAACCTTGTTATAGTCTTGGCCTTCACAACCGCCTCTAGCAAGGAGTTCCACAGGTTGACTGTGTGTTGTGTGAAGAAATACTTCCTTGTGTTTGCTTTAAGGTGATAATGACAATAGGACTAAGTAGAGAGGCTAAACTTAGGGTAACCAGGTAAGGCTGAGAATAGGGCAGATATCTGGCACATCAGACCAACGAAGCCCAGAAAATGTTTGCAAGAATAAACCGGAGAAAAAAGATTTCCCCAAATCCTGACTCCGTTGAGCGGTATGCTCAGCACCCGGCACTGCGCTCGAAGATCCCCCGCCTGGGAGCAAAGGCAGAAAGCACTTACAATAATGGAGCATTCATAGCTGACACCTTTTAATTCCTCCAATGATTAACGTTCAGTGGATTAGAACCAGGATGGCTATTTAATTAACAGGCATGTCAAGCTTGCTTATGAGTCATTAAAAAAAGAAAAACACCCTGGTGATTGACTTGTTAATACGGAGGAAATCAATTACCTTTTTTTCCACTGAAGTTTTCTGGCTTCAGCCACAAGGGTGGAGGGAAAAGGAGCCCAGGTTTGAGCTGAGCTTTATTCTTGGTGACAGAGACTCCTGGGAATGCTCGAATCCCATAGATACAAACACCCGTGAAGCAGGGCACTGTAAATCTCTGTTTCCTTCCCCACCCCCTGGCTCAGAGGCTGCCGGGTAGACTCAGGGGTGCGTGCATGTGGCCATGAAGTCATACAACACCTGTGCTCCTGTCATTGTTAATTACTGTTACCGGAGGCACAGGGTGGGCCAGTGGCTAAGGGCACCAGCCTGGGACTCCTGGGACCTCAAGCAATTCCCTGTTCCACCACAGACTCCCTGTGGGCAAGTCACCGAGCCTCCCTTTGCCTGAGCTCCCCATCTGCAGCAGGGGGTAGGGAGCTCGAGGCCTGTGAGGCACACGCTGCCTGTAGGAATGGGACCAGATAAGTAGCTAGGAGAGGTAGGTTATTTATTTGTGTTGCCATAGCACCCAGGGGCCTCAGTTTAGGATCAGGACCCCCTTGATTTGTCTTTAAGTCAAGCTGCAACGAGCAGGTATAAGAATCAGATGGCAGGAAGGCGCACGGAAGGGAGAGCGGGACAGTGCCAGCGACGGGTGCATGCCGGACATGGACTCGCCCTCTGCTCATCTGGTTGGTCTTGAGCCAGCTAATTTTGTTTTGATGAACCACTGGTTCATTAAAAGTAAACCCTAGTTTACTTCCCCCTCCTGTAAACGCAGCTGCCAGCCCAGAGGTGAGGTGTGTGAGGGCGCAGATTGACGGCTGGCTGCAGACAGAAGAGCCGATTCAGTGGGCTGTAATAACAGCGCTCCCGCGCAATGGGCCCTCATACAAAAGCAGCCTCGGCATCTCTGCAGACAGGCAGCACCGTATCTGACGGCTCAGGCCGCTCGTTTAGCTGCCGCACTGCTGTGCGTAATAGGGGCCTATAGAAAGCAACTTGCTGGGAGCGCCAATGGGAAGCAGCAAGCGGCCACTTTGAAGAGCATTTATGTAGCTGTAATGGATGCACCGTTCACACCCACCTCCCACTTCACTTATCACCCACCAGGCTGGGCTGGGGAGGGACAGTGGGTGTGATTAGTGCAGGTAGTTTGGAGCGGAGGAGGGGACAGCGTGAACCAGCCTGGGTCACCCCCTCGGGCGGCTTGTATTTGAACACAGGAACACAGTGACTTGCAGCTGCAAATGGGCAGAGGAATTGCAAATCAGCCCGCAGCATGTGCTGGGGAGGGGACCTGGCTGCTGCGTTACAGTAATGCATGGGCGGGGCCACATCCAGGGTAATCCCTGATTGCTAAAACCAAAGGCCTGGTTTCTCGAGGAGCTGAGCGCCTGCACCGAGGGGTAGCAGGATTGGAGCGGTAGGGAGTGCTTGTACATTTTATTAGGTAGGGCCAGAAAGAAAATGCCGGGTTCAGAGGGAGGCTGACTTGCCAGCACTTAGCAAATGGCAACCCAGTGCCTGCCACCAACCCCTTCTCCTTAGCCCCTCGCCCCATTCCTCAGTCCCCCATCACCGCCCCCCCAGGCCAGCGGAGATATCCCACAAATCCCTTCTGTCACTGGTA
Source organism: Chelonia mydas (assembly GCF_015237465.2). Classification (NCBI taxonomy): domain Eukaryota; kingdom Metazoa; phylum Chordata; order Testudines; family Cheloniidae; genus Chelonia; species Chelonia mydas. Next base: position 2,467,419 of record NC_051259.2, read on the forward strand.
TGTTCATCTTTTTCCTTCAGGGGTCAGATTCAGTGCTGGTATAATGCTGGTGAAGGTCCAGTGAGCTTGGTCACCGTTTGCGGAGCCATTTGCAGGTCACCGTACCTGCTGTCTTCCCAGCACCGTCTCCCCCCAGCCCACTCTCCTAGCTGACGCCCAGGAAGAATCTCTCTTCCCTTTTCCCATGGCTGGAGTTCTGCAAGGCCAAACTCTCAGTGGGCGTAAATCAGTTTCTATCAGATGAGGATCCGCTGCTGGCTCTTCAGCTCAGCGAGGGAAAGGGTCTGCTCGGCCCCTCTGCTCTACTAGTTCTCGGCCGTGTTCCCCTCACGCCCGGGATTTTTCGGGCGGTGCTGTGTTTCCTATCGCTAGTCAATCCCGACTCAACAAGATTTCCGCCCTGAAGTTGACTCGCTCCACAAAAGTTCCCGAGAGCTGGGGACACTCTGAGGCCATTTTCCCCTGCAAGGAGTGGGGCAGACACGGTTTGTTTGGGCTCACAGAGCTGCTGCGTGATTTCCCCTGTATGTTAATATGTTACAAACACAGCATGGCCCGACAGGCAGAGGCACCGAAGACAGATCAAGCTGCAGAGAGACGCCGGCAACACAAACGCCCCTCCGGTGCCTGAAGCGGACTCCGAGTGACATGACAGTGCAACACACTTTAGTCTGGCTCTGGGAGTTGACTCCGTCAGAAGTAGCCAACAGGGTTAATTGCGGCCATCGGGGAACCGAACAACGCCCCTCGTCCTGTCTGCTCAGGTTAGGAAGGGTTTGCAGCACGCTGCGCTCGTGGGTGCATGGCAGCAATTGGTGCAGTGAGAACGGAAGCCCACACAGGAGATTTTGCTGCTGGATTAAGCAGAGGCAGCAGTTCCTGTGACTTGGCTCAGGCTGGTTCAAGGCCTGTGTTCGTGCTGAAGACAGCACTTTGGAAGATACAGGCCAAGATTTTCAAAACTGGCTCGCGATGTTGGGTGTGGAGCATCCACCCACTGAAAACCAGGTCCCTTTAAGGGGTCTCAGTTTGGAACTCCTCGTCTTGTCCATGGTTTATTAGCAAATGTTTGGGTGCCAAGCAGGGGAAGAATGAAACAGGAACAACCAAAGCCAATCTGGGATGCAGGCCACAGGATGCCTGGTATTGTAGATACAGGGGTGCAGGCACTGCCAGGTGCTGGGTCATGGTATTGCCATAAGCCAGGAGATGAAATAGTAATTTCCTGGGGGAGGGGTGATTTTTAACATGCTACCAGCCCTCTCAGCGTGCTGTACCCCTGGGATTAGAACTGGCTGGCCTGTCTAGGCCTCTTTTCCTTGCAAGGCTGTGGGTGTGGGGCCAGTAGCTCAGTTGAGGTATGCACCTATTTCAAAATGTCCAGCTACCCCCCTGCAAGACAGATTGCTGTGTCGCTGGCTGAGCAGTCCTGGGGCTTTAGAACGGGACCTGCCTTGCCGGGGGAATTCCACTGAGTAATGCTGGGGTCCGGGAGAAAGGCACTTCCCTTCCAGGACTGCACCCATCAGCCGGACACCGCAGAGTGCCTGTGTGACACACCAGACTCCAGCATCCAGCAAGGGGATAGCAACTGAGAGACTGACTGTCCCACTCCTTAGGGACCGGGGGCGTGGGGGAGGGCTCCTATCAGTTCTGCGGCTGGGATTTTTAGCCTTATACTTCGAAAGTCAAAGGAGGGGGGGAAACCATGGATCTGGCGGTGACAGCAAAGGGCTAATGGAAGCCCTGTTAAAATGTATCCTGCAATCTGCTGAGTTAATGATTACATCAGAACAATGCACAGTGTCTCTTAGCAGGCTGCAAAGGGCAGGGCTGAGTGGTGAGTCTCGAGGAATATCTGATGAATTTTGGGGACAAAGAGGAGCTCAGGAGAATGTGGGGGTAAAGGTTTGCCTGGGATGAGGGAGAGGAGAGAGTGACCATGAACACTGAGCTGATGTCTCTAAAAGCCATGAGCTCAGCCAGAGATGTAGAGGAACCACCTGGCACTGATACAGACGAGTCTGTGCTTGATAGCTCCCTCCCCAGGCAGTTTAATAGCACCTGTGCCATAACAGCTGGGGTTGTCACATCTGGCTACTGGAGGGAAATTTCGCTGACAAGTCACTTTCTGGGGTTACCCAAAAGTCCTGTCTGTCTGTCGACAGCAAGTATCTTCTGTCTTTGTAGGAACATAGGAATTGCCTAAACAGAACAAACCCATTGCCCTTCTAGTCCCAAATCCTGCCTCTCACAAAGGCTAATGCTGAGTGCATCAGAGATAGACAAAAGCTAACACAGGGTACAAGGATCAATATTCCTTAGTATGGTTATCCAATATAATATAATATAATATAATTATAATATACCCCTTTTTTCTAACACCGGCATCCCACAATTGACACCAAAGTCAATCCTCTGCTGAACTGTAGCTAAATCCTGGGCCGAAAAGCTGGCTTCCTAGTGGAAAAGTAATCAGTAATATAGTCTCTGGGTATATGCTACATGTCACTTGTTTTATTGACATTATAAACACCAGTCCTGGACCAAAAGTTGTCAAAAAGCATATGCAAACAAGCTCCTTTGCCAGAAATCTGAGCCTAAGCCCAGTTCCCAGGGAGCTACGCTGTCTCAAGAATTTACTCAAATATAAGGAATAAGCCAGAGAGAAAACTGCTCTCTGCCATGGTTTCATTTCAAGGATCACGGCCTAACTAACTCAAAACAATACAGCATTCCTTCAAAGACTAAAAATTTGCTCACACGCACTAAGAAACAGAACTTGTAAGTCTATATGGAACAGCGCTCTCTGGTGATTCCAGCCATAACAATGTAATCTAATATGATCTGGCTCCACTCCTCTCCTCCTCTGAACCCTTCTTAGGGCCTGATGATATTGAAATTAGGGGAAGGTTGGTTTGCCGTGGACTTCAGTGGGAGGAGAAATGCAGCCCTAAATCACACTCCTCTCGTAGTCCTGCCAGTGCAAAGCCCAAGACAAAGATGTTTTACGGGAAGTTATGATGAATCCCCTTCTTTTTGAAAATGACTTCACTGTCTGGCCACCCACTGTATTATGCCTCTTCTCCCCCTCACTGAAGTGCTCGCAGTTTCAGAGCAAAGTACAGCTCTGCCACATCCAAACCCTGCCTGTGTGCGAAGGAAACGCAGCCTCATTGGGTCACTAACGGCGATTTAATTGCGGGTGCTGCAGTAAGATTGCCCTGACGCAGAAGAAGCAAATTGCAGTGCTGTAGGTGGGGAGGAAATAGCTAAAATGAGGCCACAACAAAATGTGTGGTTATGTAGGACCTGTTGTGTAAGGGAGCCATCCAGCACCAGGAAAAGGGTGGGCTGGGGGACCTGATGGGCCATTTCTGGCTCTAGCTTCTGTGATGCTCTTACTGACTCTTCAGGGGAGGCCAAAGGCCCCTGGGGAACAAAGGATTAACAGCACAAATGGCCCAGGCTGGAATTTTCAAAGCATTCTGTGGATCTCAGGTGGGTGCTTTTAATTGTGTGTGTGAGTGGGAGACATGCACATCAGGGAACAACCACCCCTTGCAGACAGGCCAGCACAGGACTGATGCAACAGCTAAGCCCTATTTAAACCCTACTTTGAGCTCTTAAGTGGTTCATAGGCCTCATGCTAGCCCTTTGCACAGGGGTGAATGTCACAGGTAGGGATCAGATTTCCAAAGCAAATATGCATCTTGGATATCTTTCGACAATTCAGATGGTAAAGAGGGTGCAGAATAGAACCAAATAGGCCTAGGAATATGATAACTAATGTCGGTGCTCATGTAATTCTAAACACTCTGGTCCAACTCATCAGCACCCCCAAATGCATCCCGCTGGGCTCCCCAGGACCCCACAGAAATTTGGGGTACTTTCTTGAAATGGTGGATGTTTCATGCTTTTTTCATTCTCCAAGAGGCAGAGCACAAGGGGTTAAAGTGATCTCTTGCTTGGCATTATAAATTGCACTCTGCAGAGTCTGACTTTGGGAACAGAAATTCTGATTGCTTAAATTGTAGATTGCCTCTTGACATTAATTACTATGTAAATCCTTCAGATTAACATTGTCAGATGATGAGTGGCAAGTTTCTCTTGGAGACAGTTTCTCCGGTGCTCGATAAGTTGCCATAGCAATCATCTCTTTTAAAAAAATAAAATAAAATATTGGAACCAGCACTCCCCAGCCGCTCCCACTGGCCGTTTGCTGATGGTCATGAGGTCCTGGAGCCAAGCTGCAGCCTGAGACAGTCGCCAGCAGAGACAACCCGCCCGCAGCACCTCTGGGCTGAGCTGAAGAATGTGACGGTGCCCGAAGGGTCAGGCCGGGGATTAAAGATCAGGCCTCTCCTCCCAGCCTGGTGATCTAGCACCAGGAGAAGATATTGCTTGTGAGCGACTTGGTGCTATTATCCTGGGCACACTCTGAGCCCAGCCCCCTGGAGCTGCCCTCCCCGGCCGCAGGCAATTAGCCCTTCTATTGACTTCAGTGAGCTTTGGAGCAAGCCCTTCGTGCAGTAGCTTCAGGGAAGGGTTTTTTGGCTTTGTTCACTTGGGGGTCCTTCACATTGGAGCCAAGGGGCCTGCACAAGGCTTGTGCCCGCTAAGCAAGCCGGACATAGAATCATAGAGTATCAGGGTTGGAAGGGACCTCAGGAGGTCATCTAGTCCAACCCCCTGCTCAAAGCAGGACCAATCCCCAACTAAATCATCCCAGCCAGGGCTTTGTCACGCCTGACCTTAAAAACTTCTAACATGCGACCTAGTTCTGGAGTGGGCCCTCGGTGCTGGCACTACAGCGGAGAAAATGAAGTGAGACTCGGGGCAGGTCTGCAAGGTAACTTACATCGCTCAGGGGTGTGAAAAAAGCACACACGCGCAGCCTGAGCGACATAAGTTACAGTGACTAAGTGCTGTCCACACTGGCGCTATGTCGGCAGGAGACGCTCTCCCATCGGCAGAAAGCGTCTTCACCAGCCGTGCTGATGTCACGTTTCTGGAGTAGACCTGACCAAAGAGAGAGAGACGGGAGGGCCTTGTCTACGCCGGGAAACTTCACGCAACTCCACCACCACTTGTTCATGGCAAAGCCCCTGCGGTACTTCTTCCGTCCAGGCGCCCTCAGCCTGGCGTCCCCCTGCACCACGCTCGGGCCTTCCCAGGCACACCCGGGCGAAAAGAAGGGAGAACTAACACGAGAAGGAGGAAGAAGAGATTGATGCCTGTTCTGCACACGCATTTACACACACAGAGACACACACACACACCCAGAGGGACTATAGACATGCTGCCAGGTCAGACAGAGTCAGCAGCACACGGACAGTTGTGTCTGAGAGGCGGGACTGTGCGTATCTTCTGTAATTCAATGGCACTTCTGCACCAATAGTAGCCACAGACCCTTCAAGATACAGGGCAACTATCGTCACGTCCCTCTGTCTCAGACTTCCAGCCCAGGATAAATGTTCCCGAGGTCTTCAGGAAAACCGGGTTCTAAACCACTGTAAAGTGCTGCCAACCATCCCTTCAGTTCCCAGACATTTCTCCACTTCAGACTCGGACCAGAAGATGAAGGCACATTTTGACGCATCAATGGATTGAATGCTCCTTGGAGTATTTGTCTAGCCGCTCTCGGTGCTTGGTGCCTAAATGACCTTGATGGGAGAGATTATTGCCACTTCTGCAATCTCTGCAGAGCACAACCTGTTTTCCTCTGCTTGGCTTGCCCCTGCCCGTGCCGCCCGGGTGCCAGCTGAGTCCGGCGGGTATCGTGTTGCAGGGTGATAAGGGTTCCTTTGGTGGAGAGGAGCTGCCATTGCCTCCTTCAGGACCGCTTGAGAAGGAGATTGGATTGTTGTCTCTGGCTCTGAAACGGAACTATATCAAAAAAACCCTGGTTTTCGCTAGAGATCAAAGACGTAGGCTCAGCATTGAGCAGGGCTGCTTGTCACAACAGAGAGCTTTTAAAGGTGAGCTGCAAAGCTCACTAGAGAAATAGATAAACTGCCTTAGATCCTGCATCAGGACCAGAACGCAGGGGGAGGCTTAAAACACTGACAAATGGGATGACACTTTAAAAGAACAAAGCTTTACAATCGCCTCCACTCACCTGCAAATCCAGGCGCCATCAAACCACCGAGCCATTGAGATCTCCATGTAGGATTGTCCCCTCTGCTCTATTTCCTGGGGCTTAGCCCACTCTCATTTTAAATGTACCAACTCATGGGGCTTCCACCATGTCCCCTGGGAGATTATTCTATTGCCCAGTAGAGCACATAGGTCTCAGCTAAAAGAGATTCGCTTTCTTTGTCTTGCCTTGTTCAGTTCGACTTCTCTGTGCCCGGAGACATGCCTCGTGCTATGTCTACAAAGTTGAGTGCAGCGTGGCATTGCTGTGAGCCAGCCCAGCGTTGTTAATCTTCCTGCAAAGCCCATCTTGTAATGCAGGTGTGTGGATCAGAAATGGGGTGAGAGAAGTATCTCCCCGGGAGGGGGTGAGCAGATGGATTTCAGTGTCCATGGGCCAGCCCATTTGGTAGGGAGCTTTGGATGTGGATTTTGTACTAGATGTGTGTTTAAAAGAACCAGGAAGAGCTTAAATCTCGGGGCAAGAGCTGTGAACACTTAAATAACTCTAAACACAAATAGAATAGAATATGGATTTGCAGCCTGAGGGTGGGAGAAATAGATTCCAGTAGAAGAAGATGCTGATATTGACGGTTTTATTGTGGCTGATTTTCCCATTGCAGCACAGTAGAATTTGCCTCACTCTCCCACTCACTCTGGAGGATCACACGTGTCTGTGCGTGTGTTACTGGTCCCCACACTGTGCTGATCTGCAAAGGTTATAAGATGTCACAGCCCCCAACTACAGAGCCTTGGCTCATTAGTTCAACCTGTAGCAATTCATTCTTTGGGCTCCGGCGGACCCTGGTCCAAGTCCTGGTGTGTTGGCCCAGAAGGCAGCCATTACACTTCCCTCTTAGTGAGATGGTTTTAACAGAGGCTCCCTGGATTTCCAGCCATTCTGGGGAAATGGGCATCTCCAGTACAAGCCACACCCCATGGTCGTTCTGGCAAAGCCCTGACTCTGGATAGGGCAGAAGAGGAGAGAGGCGTCCATGCACCTAGTTAGCTGAGGCCAACAGAAAAACGAAGCAGAGAACAAAGGACTCAGGAGGGTGGCAGCTTCTGTACCTTTGCATTTGCTTTGGAACCACTGCAGCTGGTGGCATGAGACACAGGTGAAAGGGGAGAGGGGGCTCCAGATGGGTCCCCCTGTGATGGGGCCTCCTGTGGCTTTCCAGAGCTAGTCTGCATTAGGATGGGACTGTCCCTCGGGCTGCTGTGTCTCTTGGGAGAACATCTTCCAGCTTCACCTGCCCTGCACCCCCTGCTTGATGGAGCATCCAAAGCAATTTCAACGTGATATTTCATTGTCATGTTTATTTGCCAGGGGTGTCGTTCAGTGGCAGAGAGTGATGAGCTGCTTTTCCCTTCTCCTTCCCAGCAGCTAAACTGCTGCTGCATCTGTTACTAAAACGACAAGAGTTTTCTTGAGGGAAGAGCCGAATAGCTGTTGTTAGATTTCAGGGGTTTAGAATAAAATGTGACAACCTTGTGCCTGGCAGTCAGTGGTGTTTGTAGCAGAATGGAGTCTTTAAAGAAGTGAGCCTGTGCCGGGGATAGTGCCGTGGCAGAAGGGGAGGTACCTGAGACTCAGTCTATGCCTCTTCCTCAGTTTTTCTGAAATTACGACTCCCAGAGGCACTATCTAGAGAGCCACATCCATGGAATTGCCAGACTGGGTCAGATTCATGGTCCATCGAGCCCAGTGTCTCATCAACTACTTCAGAGGAAGGTTTCAGAGGAGCAGCCGTGTTAGTCTGTATTCGCAAAAAGAAAAGGAGGACTTGTGGCACCTTACAGACTAACAAATTTACATGAGCATAAGCTTTCGTGAGCTACAGCTCACTTCATCGGACGCATTCAGTGGAAAATACAGTGGGGAGATTTATATACACAGAGAACATGAAACAATGGGTGTTACCCTACAGACTGTAAGGAGAGTGGGGATCAGGTAAGGTGAGCTATTACCAGCAGGAGAGCGCGGGGGGCGGGAGAGGGGACCTTTTGTAGTGATAATCAAGGTGGGCCATTTCCAGCAGTTGACAAGAATGTCTGAGGAACAGTGGGTGGGGGGGGGGGGGATAAACATGGGGAAATAGTTTTACTTTGTGTAATGACCCATCCACTCCCAGCCTCTATTCAAGCCTAAGTTAATTGTATCCAGTTTGCAAATTAATTCCAATTCAGCAGTCTCTCGCTGGAGTCTGTTTTGAAGATTTTTGGTGAAGAATTGCAACTTTTAGGTCTGTAATCGAATGACCAAAGAGATTGAAGTGTTCGCCGACTGGTTTTTGAATGTTATAATTCTTGACATCTGATTTGTGTCCATTTATTCTTTTACGAAGAGACTGTCCAGTTTGACCAATGTACATGGCAGAGGGGCATTGCTGACACATGATGGCATATATCACATTGGTAGATGTGCAGGTGAACGAGCCTCTGATAGTGTGGCTGATGTGATTAGGCCCTGTGATGGTGTCCCCTGAATAGATATGTGGACACAGTTGGCAACGGGCTTTGTTGCAAGGATAGGTTCCTGGGTTAGTGGTTCTGTTGTGTGATATGTGGTTGCTGGTGAGTATTTGCTTCAGGTTGGGGGGCTGTCTGTAGGCAAGGACTGGTCTGTCTCCCAAGATCTGTGAGAGTGATGGGTCATCCTTCAGGATAGGTTGTAGATCCCTGATGATGCATTGGAGAGGTTTTAGTTGGGGGCTGAAGGTGATGGCTAGTGGCGTTCTGTTATTTTCTTTGTTGGGCCTGTCCTGTAGTAGGTGACTTCTGGGTACTCTTCTGGCTCTGTCAGTCTGTTTCTTCACTTCAGCAGGTGGGTATTGTAGTTGTAAGAATGCTTGATAGAGATCTTGTACACAAAGTAAAACTATTTCCCCATGTTTATTTCCCCCCCACCCCCCACTGTTCCTCAGACGTTCTTGTCAACTGCTGGAAATGGCCCACCTTGATTATCACTACAAAAGGTTTTCTCCCCCCCCCACCCCGCTCTCCTGCTGGTAATAGCTCACCTTAAGTGATCACTCTGGTTACCGTGTGTATAGTAACACCCATTGTTTCATGTTCTCTGTGTATATAAATCTCCCCAGTGTATTTTCCACAGCATGCATCTGATGAAGTGAGCTGTAGCTCACGAAAGCTTGTGCTCAAATAAATTTGTTAGTCTGTAAGGTGCCACAAGTCCTCCTGTTCTTTTTTCAGAGGAAGGGGCAAAAAATCTCATAATGGACAAGTATGGGCCAGCCTACTCACAGGGACAATTCCTCCTGACCTCTGTCAGTTACTGGTCGGTTTATGCCCTAAAGCATGAGATATGTGCTGATACGGCAGCAACTGGAGTATTGTGTCCAGTTCTGGGCGCCACATTTCAGGAAAGATGTGGACAAACTGGAGAAAGTCCAGAGAAGAGCAACAAAAATGCTGAAAGGTCTAGAAAACATGACCTGTGAGAGAAGATTGAAAAAATTGGGTTTATTTAGTCTGGAGAAGAGAAGATGGGGGCGGAGCGGGAAATGACATGATTACAGTTTTTAAGTACATAAAAGGTTGTTACAAAGAGGAGGGAGAAAAATTGTTCTCGTTAACCTAAGAGGACAGAACAAGAAGTAATGGACTTAAATTGCAGCAAGGGAGGTTTAGTTTGGACATTAGGAAAAACTTTCTAATTGTCAAGGTGGTTAAGCAGTGGAATAAATTGCCCAGGGAGGTTGTGGAATCTCCATCACTGGAGATTTTTAAGAGCAGGTTAGACAAACACCTGTCAGGGATGGTCTAAAATGATAACACTTAGTCCTGCAATGAGTGCAGGGGATAGGACTAGATGATCTCTGGAGGTCCCTTCCAGTCCTATGATTTTAGATCCCTTACAAATTTTGATCCTCTCTTCTGTTACTGTTCTCGCTATTCACACCGATGTCTAATCCATTTTGAATCCTGCTAAATTCAAGGCCCTGCTGCTAGGAGTAATCTAGGAGACTGAGACAAATACCTTCCATTAAAAGTAGTGCAAGGTAGGGGTCAGATGCCCTTCAACTGATTTTGGAAACTCAGCCATAGGTATGAGTCTTTCAGGTTGTCTAGTCCATTCCTTTAGTTTTACAGCCAGTGACAATCCAGACCCCAAGCTACCTAGGTGACCTCCCTCTGCATTACCCCTTGTCCCTCCAGAGATCTGGCCATGTCATCAGTGCTATCACATTACCATTAGTGCCTCCCCTTGGATTCTGACCAGATAAGCGGAGTCTATTCTCCACTGGCTGAGGCGAGAATCTAACTCCTACTGCTCTGAACCTGCTGCCACCAGGCTGTAAAAATGTCTTAATCTTATTAACACAAACCAATCCATTAACTCTAATTGCCCTGGTTGTTGGGGAACAGGATTTTAATTAACTCTCCTGGTTTCCCGCGTGAACGCAGAAGGGCACCGCGCACATAGACGGGGCCGTTGTGCCTTTCTTCGTTGATTTGTGTATTTGCTTAGATATTCTCTCAGCATCTGTTTTGCATCTATTACCTCCCCCGCCAAGTTACCCATCGCTCCTCTCCTGGGCCAGCCTGGGGAACGCAGGTGCCACCAGTTGACAGGTGTAACAATGAGCAGAGTAGGAGCACGACAGAGGAGGAAGCAACAGCCCGGAAGGGAGTTACAAACCGTCAGGCAATTATCCAGCAAACTGGGTTTTGCCAGGTAGAAACGGGACCGTCCCAAGAAACATCCAATTCTTCTCACTGAAAAACCAAGGGGGACAATCTACGGCAGAGCCCGTCTGCTGGGGAGCGATGATGTGAGCTGTCCCATTGAGCTCTCAGGGTGAGGGAGGGCTCCTCAGCCCAGCGGGGTGAGCGCTGGGTTCAGCGCAGGTGGCCAGCAGTGATGCTAACACCCAGCTGCCCAGCACCGCAGCCAGCCTGGCCTCTGTCCCAGAGAGCGGGTTCCAGTGGCTGAGTCAGCAGGCGGGCTAGCACCAGGGACAGAATGGCTGGACATGTGCTAGCCACCCGCCACACTCCCAGCCTTGTAAAGGGCTTTGCATCACCCTGAACGCTGCTTTACGCCCCGCCGCAAGGGGGGGAAGGAGCAGCCCATCCTTGGCCCAGTGTGACTAAGGGCTAGCCAGGGGCATGCCACATTCCCATCCCTCCACGACTTCCCTGGGACCCCAGGGCGGGAACATCCCTAACCGCCATCCACTGTGTATTATTGGGTTTACTTGCATCGCAGAAGTACCCCGTCGGGCTGGGAGGGGCACAGGCACAGTAAGAGCAAGACGGTCTCTGCCCCGAAACTTGTGTTCTCAGCAGCAAAACACGCCCGTGAGCGTAACAAACACAGGGTTGGACTGGGCAGAAGCGAGGGTCACCTGCTCTGCACACGTTTTCCAGGACATTCTTCCAGCGATAGAGACGAAGCAGAGCCCGGAATGGGGCGGGCGCCCCTGCTGGGCACTGCGCGGATATGCACCTGCTCCTCTACCGCCCATTTCTGCCTCACCTGTCGTGTAACACACCCTCTGGGCTGCCAATGCCACTGTGGGAGCCTTGCCCGAATAAGGAAAGAAACTAGAAGTAAGAAAACCGAGGTTAACAATGTACAACGCTTGAATTCACAAGCGGCCTTGTAAACAACGTTTGGTTAGTTAACAAAGAAATAGTAGGAGAGTAAAACGTGGGAAGTTTGCAGCTGCAGCTTTGGTGACTCGCATGTTTTGGAGCTTGTGGACAGGTCATCATTTGTTTCTGAAACGTGCATGCCTGAGTCGGCGGCGATAATCTGGTACCTCAGGATGTGCTTTTGGAGTTGTGGGAAACCCCTGTCCCCACCTCACAGCATTTCAGCTGGATCATCTCAAAACAAAGCTCAGTGAAGAGTCCAGACTCGAGCTAATTTCCTGGGAAGCGAGTGGAACAGTTGTCAGGAAAAGAATCCCAGCATCCTGCACCTGTTTCACGGCAACAGCCCGGGTGGGTTACAGATCCAGAATCCCTCGCTAGGAATTACGTGGGCTCCGGGCCTGGAGCGGGGAGGACTCCATGGGCAATGAAGAGGGCCGCCACCAGGTATTTCCCTAGCTCAGGTATACAGACGCCATATTGTGGGGAATCCCTGCGAGTCCTGGAAGAGCCCTGTGGGTGCAGCGGCTTGAGCAGCTAGTTGCTGTGGTGGTGATTGGGGATCCTTTCAATAGCGGAGAGAGACTGGGCATTTCAAAGCAGTGCGTTGCCAAGAGCCCATCAATCTTGGTGAGCAAAGCACACGTGATGGATAATTACAGGCCAAGGAGTTTAGCCAGGACATAAGGGCACAGGGGATAAGCACAGGAACCAGGACAGACTCCCATGGCCCAGGCTCAGGAGGCATGGCAAGTGGGAAAGAAGGGCCTACGTCTGTTGTCTATAATGAGGCCAGCCAGAGCGGATATGTAATTATGGCTCAGGTTGTGCAGAAGGCGTTGCTGCTTAACCCCTGAGAGATGCAGGCTCTGGCCCTTTCCCTGCTTGTTTCCAGACTCGGCCATTGCACTGTTTTGGTTCTGTCGCCCACAGCGAGCGTTACCTGGGCTTCCAGGATTCAGCAGGGGGCTGGGCCACAGAGCCCAGAGTCACTAACGATGCTGGAAAGGGTTGCCTTGCAATGATAGCCACAGCAAAGGAGATGCATTCTCCGTCCAAATGCTCTGTCCCGGGCCCCCGGGGCACCCTGGGGCACGAACTAAAATGCAGCCAGGGCTGGTGATTTTAATGGCTCCCATGGCAGAGCAGTGGTAGGGCTTGGCTGTGGTCATTGTAAAGGGGATTCTTTAATGGGGCTGCGGGACACAGAGGCATCCCATGGTTTTCTCTGGCTTTCCAGCTCCTAGCCTGCATAGCTTCAGGTCATCACACAGGGTCTCCCGAAGGCCTGGCCTGGACTGAGCAGAGACGTGATGGGTCACAGTTTGTTCCCTTTTGGATTCCTCTCCCCCCCTTCATTGCCCCATTGCACCCTCTGCATCGGTACAGGCACCTGGGCATTTAACCACGCTCACACTGAGAGTGCCTCCCGAGATGGGTCCATGTCCAGCAGTCTTCAAAACAGAGCCATAGTTCCAGGGATCAGCTGAGCTGGGCCTGCAGGTGCATCAAGTGCAAACACACCCACAGGGCCTGATTCACCAGTGTCAGTGACACCCAGGCAAAGTGGGTGCAGAACTTTGCCACCCCGATCGGGGGCTTTCCGTTTGCACCTGCATGAGCGATGACACAGGGCACTGGAGAATCAGGCCTGCCAAATGAAGGTTCTGAAATTTACCTACAACTCCCCCTGCGTTCTCCCAACCCTAGACCCTCTGTCCACGACACTGGCCCAAGGAGAGGCTTCCTCCCGCTGTCAGGGCGCGCGCAGGGTGACTGGGAAGGGAACTCAGGGCTGCCAGCTGGGTATAGCTGGAGTTTGGCTCCTCGTTCCCAAAATGAACCAGGAGCTGTCATGATGTCTCTATTATTATTGAATCTTCCATCATTATTATTTCATCAGCTAGTCCCTGGAGGAGTTCGCCTGACAATGGGGATCACTCAGGAATAATGTGGATTGTCTTGTAGCTCCACAATGTAATTCAGCATAAATTAATGTACCATAGAAATAAAGTGTTCCCAGCTCTCTCCTCCCTCCCGGCTCACGTCTCTCCCTCCCCTGGTCGCAGCTGCCTGCTCACAAAGCAGCGCTTGAGTTCCGCCAAACTGCGAGGATATTTTTACTCCAAAGGCCTGGGAGATAATTCAGCACCAGGATGTTGCTAGCTGCCACCCAGACGAGGGGCCTGATCCATGACTTCAAGGGACTTTGGATCAGGTCCTAGGTTCACTCAGGTCAACCCCCTGCTGGATTTATCCCAGCCCAAAGAGCACAGCGGGGCTGCCCGTTGGTCTGGTTTTGCTGGCCCTACTGGGCCGCATTGTAACAAGAGCCATTGCCTTTTCCTCCAGCACAGCCAACTGGGGATCTGGCGCAGTATGGACAGGAGTTACAACGCGGGCCCCGATTGGTGTGAAACGACGTACTCACCTTAGCTATAAATTACAGCTGGAAGCTTGTGCAGGGGCAATGGGTGATGTCCCAGCTGGCTCCTTCGCCAGCAGAGAGGCCCAGGCACAACAGGAGACGAGCTCCCGGCATGCGGTGTCTGGCCCTTTGCCGGAAGCTTACCCTGCTAATGCCCAGGCTGTGACTGGTGTGGAGAGAGCAGCACCTAGGCCCCGGGGCTCTCAGTCTGGGACATTTCATCAGCACTCAGTTTGCTGCCCACGTTCTGGGGAGTTCTTCGGGCGCCCATTTCCTTGACCCCTGCTCTTACGTTGTGTTTCCATACACCCAAAGAGCAGGCTCCTGAGAGCCCAGAGCAGACAGCTCGCGCCGCGTCCCAGAGCAAGTCAAATCACCCAGAGGTGACACGAGGAATGTACCTGTGACCGTTACTCACAAGAGGGTGGGAGCTCTTTTCTGGGCCACTTGCCCCAGGCTGCCCCAGCCACCTGCCTCTCTGCAAAGAGCTTTGTGCTGCTTGCAGGAGTCCAGCGCCAGTGCACTGCAAGATGGGGAGGCAATTAGGCCCGAGAGGAAAAGTGACCTTCCCTGGCACACCGTTGCTAGGTCTGATGCAGTGGAACGCTGCCAAAGTGCCGTAGCAGCAGGGTGGGCGTGGGCCCACGCTGGGAAAACAGGGTCTGCTGCCACTGAGAAGGGAGGGGCATCGGCCGAGCGGCGTGTGTGGAGCCCAGGCTGGAATAGCAGGAGCTGCTGCAGGGCAGGACTGAAATGCTTTGACAGAGCTGGGGAGGGTGGTAGCTGGGCTGGAGCAGGGTGGGAAGGAGGTGGAGCGATGCACTGGCAGAGCTGTTCCTGGCCTCAAGCATGAGCTCGCAGAGGGGGAGTGGAGGGGCAGAGGCAGACCTCTGGATGGGCAGTGGCAGGACTAGACCAGCAGGGGGTGCTGAGTGAGGGATGGTGACACAGCACCTGCCTGCATCATGGCACTACGGGCGTTATTAGCTTAACAGCCTGGCAGGTGTCTGCTAGCCAGGGCCCTCCCTGGGAGCCAGGCTCTGCTCTTCCCCTTGGCATTCATGTCGCTCCTGAAAGCGTCCCTTCTACGAGTCATGTGACACCATCCAAAAGTGCTGATTGGCTGCTTCTGCACCCTCATTCCCAGGGGATGCTCTTTCCTAAACCTGGTACCACAGCACCCTGGCGCAGTGACCCACAATCACTGCATGTGGATTTTGCCAGCTTCAGGCAGTGCCTGGCTTGGGGGCCCACCTCTGCACCCTGGATTTCTTAATGAACAGTTTTTCTCTCTGAATAAAATTATACTCTTCAGATCAAATCTGGCAAATTGCATGGGGCTCCTTAATCTCTAGATTACATGCACCCCAGCAAGATTCACACGGAATTTGAAACAACGTCTATTTCATAATGATGCTCCTTGGGCATAGTGCTGGGGGAATCTCTCTCTTAGCTCTCTGGGCTCTGACCTTCCGAAATTCAGCTCACAATAGAATCATCTCGCTTTGCTGGGCTAAATGCCTGTTGAATTTCAATGGGGTGTCATTGCCATTCGAGGAACACACAGCCAGTAGCAGACTGGGTTTCAGCCTGGTTAAAAAATAGCTGATGCTTTTGTTGCTGGAATCAATCGAGGCAGGGTTGTGTTCATTCACTTTTTGAACCATAGGATTTTCAAGCACAAAAGGTGATTAAAAAACGATCCACCTGACAGAGATCTTCCAGGAAGATAAAATATACAGTGCTACATGAAAACAGGGCCCTGAATAACTGGGATGGGCTCAAAAATGTCCATTATTTCATTCACATGTAAATCATATAGCTAGTTGGAAGAGAGTGCATGTATAATTAAACATACAGTATAAGACAATGCTCGCTGGTCCTTTGCAGCTTTGTTTGGGTTTCTGCTCTGCCGTGTGAACTGGAAATGTTTTGCAGTCAGCAAATGCCCTTGGAATCCTGATACACGGGGGGAGTTGTTTTGATCAGCGGGCAGAGGGAAACATTGGCTAGGATGAAATAACTCGGCCAGACGTTTGTTACAGGGAATGTTCAGAGATGCTCCAACAGAGACCAAGGGAGCAGCTATGAAAGTACCATTCGGGATGGTTCACACTGAAGGAAAAACCCCTGCAAGTGCAATCAGTCTGACCAACAACATATTGGGTTCCTGCAGGAGGTCAGAGCTTTAACCATAGGAAGAGATATGTGCTCCCCTACCCGCAGGTCTTTGGAGTCTGGGAAGGAGGTTTGCAAACTTTCCCTTCTCATATGGTGCCTGTTGAGACACTGAGCCAAGTACTGGTGTTGGTGCCTAGGCCTCGGGCTGGTCCCTCTGTCCAGGCATGCATTTTACACTGGACGGGACTGACACTGCAACAGATGCCTTTCCATCACCTTGAACCCCTCCCTCGTGGCTCCCTCTACTAGGGCTCTACTGTGCTATCCACAGCCCCAGCAGGCCAGGACTCGGGGCTGCCTGTGCCCTCGCACGAGTGCCCATTCTTTAGCTTACAAGGGGCAGCACCTTCTTCGACACCGTGAGATCATGCCGAGATGAATTTCTAGCAGGGCCCTGGTGCTTTTCCAGCTCTGCAGCCCTTCCCCCTTCCAGGAGCTTCTTTCCATCTCACCTCCCTCCTGAGCTCCAAGAGTCATTACGATGCCAAGCACAGCATGGAGCAGGCAGACATCTAAAGGCAGCGTGGGATTCCCCCGGGGAAGGCATGTGTTCCCGGGGAAGGAGGAGAGAGAGAATGAAAGGAAAAGATCCCAGCTCTGGCTGGAGCTTTTGGATTGGGGGAAGGTTCCTGGTGCCTTTCAATGAGATCATTACCATTCAGGTTGTTTAGTAATTATTTCCAAGAGCAGGCAGTTTGCGCTAAACACTTCTCATTCACCCTATCTGCTCTCAGGAGAGGATCCCCCACTCTGGGCTTCTCCAGGTGCCATCCCCCAGCCCGCCCAGAGGGGTGGCTTATGACAAAAGGTGACCTAAAAGCACTTTCTCCCGGTTCTGATCTTTGTGGGAAGGGGGTGAATTGCGTCAGAACGCCTGCTGGGGATAGCAGGTATTTCAAACAGCTCAGACAGCCGAGAAGTGGACTATCTGATGCAGTGATTGTGAGAAGCCACAAGGTGTTACTGAAAAGCAGAAGGTTTCCTTTGTGCCCTGGCTGGTCCTCAGGCAGCCTGCGGGATCCCTCGCAAGAGGTGATAATACCATGTCCGGGGAAAGGCAGTATACTTCAGTGGACTTGGCTGGGAGTCAGGAGACCTGCATTATCTGGCAATGCCATTCTGCATGACCTTGGGCAAGTCACTTCATGCCTCCAGTTCCTCTCTAGACTATTTAAACTGCGAGGTCCCTGAGGCAGGGCCTGGCTCTCCCTATGTGTCTGTACAGCCCCAGGGTGCGCTGGACCTGATCTCAGCTGGGGCCTCTAGAGTTTGTGTGTGTCACTTGCAGCTGCACAGAGATGCCCACCTGGAGCTCCTGACAAGACAGGGACCTAAGATCAGAGGCAGTGACGGCGTTGAGTGTGGTAGCAGAGGGGGGCTGGAAGTTATTGGGAGGCTGCTGCAGAGAAACAGGGTGGGGGCGTTAAAATGAAGGGGACGGTTGCTAGCAATTATCTGCTCTGGTTTCCCTTCATAATGATTTTGTTCATGTCCAGCAATACAGCCTCCCTGCATCAGTGTCTGACCAGGGCCGGCCCTCTGGAAATTCCCTGAGCTCCGACTCCTCCATCGGTGTGTTCTCCAGGTTCACAGCCCAGGGAGCTGAGAGATGTTCTGAGTGAACTTTCCTACGCACCCACTCAGCAGCCTCCTGGGACGTCCAGCAGCAGGCAGACAAGGCAGCTCGTCTGCTGCAAAACCAGAGCCATTCTCCCCATGTGCCATGCTATGAGCAAACTCCTAGTACCTAAACCAGAGGCTGTGAGTGGATAGATCTAATGTGTTCTCTCCAGCCTGCAGGTCAGGTATGCCAGAGGACGTCATAGCCCTGTAATCCAGTCTCCAGCAGTCGTGGTACATTTCACTTCAGTAAAAGGCAGCAGTGCTCCTTGCCCTCACCACTAGGTTCACTGGTCATCTTGTGCAGGGTGGTGATGGGGGAGGAAATTGGTGGGTCACTGCCTCACCTTGCCCAGCTAATACTGTGCAGTTCTGTCCCCGCAGCTCTGCCAATGGACCTCACCACTGCAGCACCTGTACCCTCCAGCACAGCCCGTGCAGCTCAGTGCCAGTCTGCGACGGCCCCAGCTTTTCCGGTCCCCACCTCAGTTCAGACCTGCCCACGTGCAGCCACGACAACACCTAGACCGAGTCAGCCCATCTCCAGCGGCTGCTAGATCTTGGCACAGTTATTCCAAGAGCAGTCACCCTGTGAGTCTGCAACAGCTCAGAGCAAACTGCTGTTTATTTTGGAGTCTGTTAAAGCTTTGACGGTCAGATCGAAGTTGGTGGCATTTGAGAAACTGCTCATGAGAAGGAGTGCATGCCGCCTGAATCCTGATGCACTGTGCAGCCGTAAACTGGAGTCAGACGGGGCCGGGGAGTTTGACTGAGCAAACAATTCAGCTAGAACACAAACCTCTTGGGAAGTCATTTGAACTGACGCTACTGAAACAGCACAGAGGCTTGACAGAGCTCTCGTGGAGGCTGAAAATGTGCTACATGGAGCACCTGCTGCGAGCGGGCCGGGGAGAATGAGACAGCTGCCCCATCTCCTGGGGAGCCCATCTGGTCTGGTAACGGCAGGTGAGAGGCGGCAGTGACAGGACGCTCAAACCCTGTAATGAGCCTGAGCACTGCAAACACTGGAGCGTGTGCGTTTCCTCTCCAGTTCCAGATCCACTAGGGGAAACCAGATCATCACGAGTTCGTGTCAGAATTCTGACTGAGACTGATTCCCACGGGCTGTGCTCCCCTCTGTGCGATGTATTCTTCCCTTTCATAATACTTTAGGATCTCAAAGCACATCGCTAACATTGCCAAAGACTCACAGCCCCCCTGCAAGCTAGCGCGGTATTATCCCCATTTTACAGATAGAGAAACTGAGGTTCAGAGCGGGAAAGTAACTGGCCCAAGGTCATAGAGTAAGTCAGTGGCAGAGCCAGGAGTAGAACACAGGAGTCCTGGTTGCCTGTAATAACCTTAAGACCACACTGCCTTCCAAGGCAGCCATTAGCACACTGAGCTGTAGGCTTGTCAGCTCACTAAATGCCTACAAGATAAATACAGGCCGTGCCAATTTTGGAGTGCTGAGCCGTCAGGTGTGGGAACTGACTCAAGAGTCTGCCTCAGGAGAACAAAGTCACATTCAGTATCATCTTCAAGGCTTATTCTGCAGTCGCCATGCCACTGTGTAATGCACACGGTACTATGGGCTAAACCTTCTCGCTCAGGAAAAGGCTGCCAAAGGCATTTCATGTGAACAGAACTAGGGTTGCTCTGTGCATCCTAATGCCACATTAACCTGGGGGAAATAGTCAACTCCAGCGCCTGTGTGTGTCACCTAGAGAGTGACACTGAACACGAGTGGGATTGTTGAAATACACGTCCAGATCAGTTCATGTCACACTTTCTTAATAACAGACCTGTTGCACCGTCCAGCCTTTCTCTCCTGGACTCATGACAGCTGAAAAGCAACATCTGTATTGTAACAGGCGAGACACACGCTCTACCCTGCCCCCAGACACGCACTGATTTTATCATTGGTAAGTCCCATTAAAAATATGCCTTGTGACACAAAGTAACGTTAAAAGAACAGGAGGACTTGTGGCACCTTAGAGACGAACAAATTTGTTAGTCTCCAAGGTGCCACAAGTCCTCCTGCCCTATTTGCGGATACAGACTAACACGGCTGCTACTCTGCAAAAAGTAATATTAGTGTCAGGAAATCATGGCAAGGCCCCTCTGGGGAGCCCCTGTGCTGTCACCCTGATTAAATTAGAGTGTGTCTTTTCCCCTTGCATCCAGATGTTCCATCAATATTCATGAGGGAGACTGTGCTTGTGTATGCCGCAAGTACCCTGAGCTTTTCCAGGCAGGGAAGAGAGAGAGACAAGAATAAGCACCTTTCTGGAATCAGTATCAGCACCATTTGCCAGTCGTGCTGCCGGTCCAGAAATTATGATCACGGACCATTAAAAAGTGGCACAGATGGAAAGAATGTTCTGCATTCCTGAGACACAAACCGTCTCTGCCCTGAGGAGGGTCTGAACATCCCGAGGCGAACGGAGTTCTTTTTGCTAAGCCAATACTCACCTACACAGCATGCCCAATGGCACCAGACAAAAATCACGTCTGCCCCTCCCACAACCACCAGGCTGGTTTAAAAATCATGAGATTTTTATAAACAATCGTAACCTCAGGGTTCCTGCTGGTTTGCCTGCCCCTTTAGGGGTCACATGTCCAAGCTTTCCTTCACAAGCATGAGGGCAAAAAAACTCACTATTAAAACAATAAGTCAATCAAGTCGAGATTCACATGTGATCACCTGACTCCAGGAGCTGGGACTTTAAAAACACTGCCAAATATCACCAGACTTGTGGGAGAGCTGGCCATGTTACTGACCCCTTGGGCAGGGCTGAGACTCAGAGCTTGGTTATGCCTGGAGGCACAGCCCTGAGCCAGGGATGTGCATAAACTGCGTGGTTCCTTTCCGAGGCACAAGGCCTACCCTCTTGAGTAGGGATGGGGGGAGCTAAGGCTCCAGGAATCCCCCACCGCTCTTCATCCCCTCCTCAGCTGCTTGCACTCAATGAGGAGCATCCAGAGAGCAGGTGCTACACTCCTCCCCGCAGCTGGGTCAGACTAGGCCAAGTCTGGACTGGTAAATTAATTCTCTCTCTGGTTAATTCCATCTCAGGTTGGCAGGCGCCAGAGAAGAGCAAGGGGTTAGTACCAGCTGCCATCGCGGGGTTATGTTTACAATAGATTCCAGGCCATGCTTGCCTTTTCCAGCAAGCAGGCTATTCTGGGTGGGAAATGTGCCCCTTTTCCTAGTGGGGAAGGCATCTGGAATTCTGCGTATTTGGCTCAATATCACGTAGAGGGAGGGAGGTGTAAATATTCCCACCAGCCCCGCTTCATTTCCTGCCCAATCAGCGAGATGTTATAGATGTGGTCCCCTCCCACAAACCAGAGACATCAGCTCTGACTCCAGGAGGAGAGGGACCAAAGAGCACAACAAAGCCCTCAGTGAACTCACTGGAAAGGCTCCCATTGGCTCCAAGCAAGTTGGATCAGGATCCAAGTCTCTGGCTCACTCCCAGCGCTAATGGTATGTCTACACTGACAGCAAAGGGGCGACGGCAGCATGAGCAGGCTCAGCATTGCCAGCTTTCAGCATTGGCTAGCAACCCACGGCTGTCCTCAGGTGGCCAGCAGGGCTGTACTCAGGAGGGCCCATTCCGCCACAAATACACTGTTACCCTGACCAGTGCTCGCTAGCAGGGGTCTGACTACCTGTCTTACAATTATCCCACCCTTACTTTGCAGTGCAGGTGTACTCTCAGTATCCTAGACTGTGAACTCTTTGGAGAAGGGACTGTGTGTGTGTCTGTGGTGTGCGTGTGTGTCTGTGTGTATCTGTGTCTCTGTGTGTGCGTGTGTCTGTGTGTGTATGTGTATGTGTGCACGCATGTGTGTGTGTGTCTGTGTGTGTCTGTGTGCATGCATGTGTGTGTGTCTGTGTGTGTGTGTGTGTCTATGTGCATGCGTGTGTGTGTGTCTCTGTGTGTGTGTCTCTCTGTGTGTCTGTGTGTGTGTGTGTACAGCATCCTGCACATTGTGGACCCTAATGAAACACAAATAATAAGCCCTCCGGCTAGCGGTGGAGGGAGCTGAGGTCAGAGCTGTCACGAATGGCGGCTCCCTCTCACAGAGGAGGGGGAAGAGCACTGGAAGATGCGCACTCTGAACATGGCCTAGCCGCAGTGGGTTTGAAAGCAGGAAGCCTCAGAGGAGGTGGTGGATGGAGACTGGGGATGTTATTTTCATTAGAGATTTCTCACACACTCACGTCCCTTTTCCTAGCCCTGGCTGGGCCAAGACAGTAGCATCAAAAGAGCTCTCATAAACACCTGGGCCAGACCGTTACCACCTAATGACAGCAATCAAATGTCAGTCAGAGATGAGCTGGCCCCAGCGAGTGACTCGAAAAGCCGTTCCACTCATTTGCGGGTACAGGGAGAAAATCCCCTTGCAATCTCCACCTCAGTCAAAACACCAAGATCTTGCTCAGGCTTCCCGCAGCTTCCAAACCGCCCACCCAAGTGGAGAGGCTGCTGCGCTGGGCAGTACCCCTGTCCAAGGGCCCCCTAGGGATGGGGCTGTCTGCCCCTACGAAGCTTGGGACGTTTCCTGGTCTAACCCTAGAGGCAGGAATCCAACCCGACAGCCACCTCCCCGGGGAGCTCCTGCCACACAGGGAAAGGCAAACCCGGGGCAAGAACTGAGTGAAGCTCCTGGGGTCTGAATTCTGAGAGCCTCTGGGAGCCAAACCAGGCAAAAGCTGAGGAGCCTGCGGAATGGAACTGGGTTGCATGAACCCTGGGAACTGAAGCCGCTGAGCCTGATGGGACTGGAATAAAAGCCACTTTCGGCACTGACTCGTACAACACAAGCCCCGAGTCACTGCCTCCAAAACCGGAGTGATGCGTGATGAACCAGGCCCATGGAGTACAAAGCCGGATTCACCCTGGATTCACCCCACCAATGAAGAGAATTTTAAGGTCGTTCAGTGCCTCTCCCTGCCAACACAGGACAAAGAATCACAGACATGGCTGATACAGGGCTAAATTGTGCAACTTTCCTCACGCAGGCAAGCACTCATTCACGTGCATTTGAGTGCTCACCAGTGGGTACAACACACCTTTGTGCAGTGCGAGGTCTATGTACCATTTAAGGGCTGAAGTACCAGTGCTCTCGCCAGGTGTGAATTTCACCCAGTGGCGAGCCCTTGTTCACATGTGTGTGAATATGTCTACACTGCAGTTAGACGGGTCCGTGCCAGCTGACGGGCTCACGGGGCTTAGACTGTCACGAAGGGGCTCTTCAATTGCAGTGCAGACTTTCGGACTCATGCTGGAGCCACGGCACTAGGACCCTGCGAGGTGGGAGGGTCCCAGAGCTCAGGTTGCACAATCATAGAGTTGTTCTGACCCCAAACTCAGTAGTCACCGAGTCAAAGTATTTCGGGAGCTCTGAGGCCGAAGTAATTCTCCTGTCTGTGTTTTTCATTCTTTAGTTAGCTCTAAAACAGCCTTTCTTACCCTCTCCCACCTATTGCATTTTTAATGGACTTGTTTAGGAAAAAAACAGTTTATTCCCCGGCAAATTAAAGCTACAATTCAATTCTCTAGCTTTATTTAAGAACATAATTAAAGTGGTCTGATATTTGCAGATTTCACAGCTGTAACTTTCCTTCAGGGGAGCAAATACTGTAGCCCATGAAAAATCAAAGTGCCAAATTGCTGCTAAAGAAAGGTAGAAACGTGTTTTAATTGATTAAACAAGTCAGCAGCTTCTCTGGTTTCACAAAGATGCTACATTTTCTGGAGCCTTTTTGTGCTTTTTCCTTTGACATCTTGGTCCAAGTCCCACCCGAGTGTAGCCCCACTTAAGTCAGTGGGGTTGCACCAGGGAGCAGTACGGCTGTTTTGTCTTTCCTTCTCAGGACTCCTGGATACGACTCCCTCTTCACCTGTTTTCAGCTCTGCTGCCAAGACTTTGTGTTCCAAATCCAGATACAAAGGCAGAAAGGCATGAAAGCCTGGCAGAATGCTTCCCACGGGCCGTTATTTCCTTAAAACACTGTGGTTGCTGCATGCTTCTGTCTGTGACAGGGATTCTAAACTATGGGTTCCAGGTCCCTTCTCCCCGTCTGCCTCTCAGTATAAATACAGCCCCTTGTTGGGGGTCCTGCCAGGTTCCTGGGGTCAGAAACCTGGTCCAGGACTCCTCTCTCCATCCTCTGAGAACCCATCCAAGCTCTGCTCTGCGATTTGTTCTCATTATGCGTTGTTTAGCAGCACACAATCCAAGCCCATAATTTCTCCTGGACTTAATAGCAGCATGTCTATATAGCTCAGTGAAAGCAAAGCCCAGGCTAAGCGTCCACCAGGGAGAGGTGGGATATACTGCAGGCATTACCAGCTGTTGGGAGCATTGTTAATGCTGGATGATTATTCCATAACTCTGTGCGCGGCTCCAGAGGTGATCAGTTCAGCGAGTGACAGCACGCCCAGGACAACAATGGGGGAGCGCTGCGGTGGGAGCTGGAGCAGACAGTGCAGCCCTGGCAGTCACTGGGACTTAATGGGGTCATCGTCTGTTTGAAAGGTACTGCCCCAACCCCATCAGGAATCCAGGGGATGAGAAACAAGGATCCCCTCCACCCCCAAGCTTCACTGAAATCTCCACCTGAGCCTTCCTTTTGGAGCCAGGGGGCCATTCTGACTCCTTATCGCCCTGCTGGTTGCCGCCCACAAGCAGAGGTGCTAAGGAGTAAATGTGGTCCTGGCCAAAGCACCAACCCAGTGCCACAAGCTCAGGAGTTTGGGAGAAACCCCAGCCCCAGGCACTGCATCCCCACTCCACCAGCAGGGCCAAACTCTGTGCCCCGTGCCCACTCCCAGCCCAGCCCAAGCCCAGGAAATGCTGTCGCCTACTTACTCCTGGGATTCATGTCCCTCCTAACCCTCACTTCTTCCGCAGGGCCCGGGGACAGGAACCTAATGAAAAGGGAGAGAAACCCACACACACGATTCCTCCCGCTGGGCTCCCATCTTCTATCTTATTGTGAGTCTGGCAGGAGCACCTATGGGCCCCATTGCACGGGGTGCTGCACAGATACATACGGCGTGCCTGCCCCAAAGGTTGACAGACAGAAGGAGAAACTTGTATAGATGGGGAAACTGAGGCACTCAGCAACTGATTGTGACGTGGAAATTGAATCCAGATCTTCTGGCTAATCTAATCGCCTTCTATGACGAGATAACTGGCTCTGTGGATGAGGGGAAAGCAGTGGACATGTTGTTCCTTGAGTTTAGCAAAGCTTTTGACACGGTCTCCCACAGTCTTCTTGCCAGCAAGTTAAAGAAGTATGGGCTGGATGAATGGACTATAAGGTGGATAGAAAGCTGGCTAGATTGTCGGGCTCAACGGATAGTGATCAATGGCTCCATGTCTAGTTGGCAGCCAGTATCAAGTGGAGTGCCCCAAGGGTCGGTCCTCGGGCCAGTTTTGTTCAATATCTTCATAAATGATCTGGAAGATGGTGTGGATTGCACCCTCAGCAAGTTTGCAGATGACACTAAACTGGGAGGAGAGATAGATATGCTGAAGGATAGGGATAGGATACAGAGGGACCTAGACAAATTAGAGGATTGGGCCAAAAGAAATCTGATGAGGTTCAACAAGGACAAGTGCAGAGTCCTGCACTTAGGACGGAAGAATCCCATGCACCACTACAGACTAGGGACCGAATGGCTCAGCAGCAGTTCTGCAGAAAAGGACCTAGAGGTGACAGTGGACGAGAAGCTGGATATGAGTCAACAGTGTGCCCTTGTTGCCAAGAAGGCCAATGGCATTTTGGGATGTATAAGTAGGGGCATAGCCAGCAGATCGAGGGACGTGATCGTTCCCCTCTATTCTACATTGGTGAGGCTTCATCTGGAGTACTGTGTCCAGTTTTGGGCCCCACACTACAAGAAGGATGTGGAAAAATTGGAAAACGTCCAGCGGAGGGCAACAAAAATGATTAGGGGACTGGAACACATGACTTATGAGGAGAGGCTGAGGGAACTGGGAGTGTTTAGTCTGCGGAAGAGAAGAATGAGGGGGGATTTGATAGCTGCTTTCAACTACCTGAAAGGGGGTTCCAGAGAGGATGGATCTAGACTGTTCTCAGTGGTAGCAGATGACAGAACAAGGAGTAATGGTCTCAAGTGGCAGCGGGGGAGGTTTCGGTTGTATATTAGAAAAAACTTTTTCACTAGGAGGGTGGTGAAACACTGGAATGGGTTACCTAGGGAGGTGGTGGAATCTCCTTCCTTAGAAGTTTTTAAGGTCAGGCTTGAGAAAGCCCTGGCTGGGATGATTTAGTTGCGGATTGGTCCTGCTTTGAGCAGGGGGTTGGACTAGATGACCTCCTGAGGTCCCTTCCAACCCTGATATTCTATGATTCTATGATTCTCTGACACCCTTCCTCCGTCTTCTTCTAGCTCTGTGACTGTGATGCTCTTCAGCACTGGGACAAGCTCGCATTTCTACGTGGAGCAGTGACAAGTGTGTTATCTGCTCTTAAAGAAAGAGCAAAGAGCCTTCGGAGGGGGCACTGTGCTCTAGGAAAAGTGAAAATGGGGCTCCAAGGAGTCCCATCACGCCTGCCCCACCACACAGCATCGTCCAGGGGGTACTTCTTATCTAATTTCCCAGAAACAACAGCCTCCTGTCAGGTTCCCCTCCCCCAATATTTTGAATCCACATAATTATCCCCTGGGCTTCCTTTGAGCTGTGTTTGAAAGGACGCTCACCTTGAAGTTGCAGCCAGGAACTGTTTCATTCTGCCACTTCACCAAGGGCAGCGGCTTCTTTGAGGTGGAAGAACAACTTTTAAACACACGCTTGTGTTGTCCTGCTCCCCTAGAAGGCAGCCAGATTCCCTTCAGAATTACAGCTCTTGGAGCGAGATGCAGGAAGCATGAAAGGCCACGGCAAAGCTTCAAAGCCAAAGGATTGTATGACTGGCATTAGCTTCAAACGGCAAGTAGTTACCGACTTTCCCTTGCAGGGGGCTAGCTGGGAATGGGCTGCTGGGAACGCACCCACGGAGCACTGGAGCAAAGGAGCTAGCTGTGAGATACCCAGTCTTTCACCCCCAGATTGCCATTCAGCTCGGGGCTGGCCAGTAACACCAGGGAGCTCTTCTCCTACCAGCCAGAGACAAGGGTGGTGCCTCCCCTGAAATGAGCTGAGGGGTCTCAGTCCAGTCCCTGTTGTGCAGGTCACACAAACCAGCATCACAATCGTCACCCTTGTTGTGGAGAGATGAAGACCAAGGATACTGAAGACCCCCACACCCATAGAGGTTAGAGCGGATGCCAGTGACAGGAGCGGACAGGGAAGCCTGCCCTGGACCTGCCTGTGCTGGAGACACACAGCTCTTTGCTCCCCAGGGCTGTCAGGGCAGCTCCTTTCAACTGCACAATATTCCCTTGAGCAACGAACAAGAAGGGGAGCGCCCAGCACCCAAAGCACCTGAGCAGTTCAAGTCCAGGTGTTCACACGCTCCAGCTCTGAGAGAGCTCCCACAGCAGGTTTTCCCACCCATCTCCGGGGGCAGTGGGTTCCATGGAGTTTCCAGCTCATTAGATCCTGCTATTTTAACACCTTCCTCGGGAGCTTCCAGTGCGGTTTTCCAGGGACAACCCGCGCTGCTTTTCTCCATGCAGTTAGTGCCGTTCTAGAGAAGATGCACCACTCAACACATCTGCAAAGAAACAGCCTTTGAAACATACAAACACCAACCTTAACAGGCACACAGACTATGAAACAAACAGCTCAATGGCTGGCACCTAAACAACTTCCACTCTGCCCCACAATTTGGGTTACCATTTTAAGGCCGGATTCATCTTCCATTGCCAGTGATAGTCTTGCCTCTTGCTTCAGAGGGAGTTGGGCTGTAGCTTGTAGCATTATTGATGTGGATAAAGGAGTATGCCTGTATGTTGTTTGTTCTTAGTGTCAGTTTGAAGGCTGCATGAAGATCCACACACCTGAAGCTACTGCAAGATGTGCTGTAGCCATCATTTGGTAGGTAATATCATCACCTGTGGTTGGGGCACATGGATGCAGAATCCCAGCCCTTCTGAAACAAGATGTGTTTGTTGGTCAGTAGTTGTGTGTTTTGTTTAAAAAACAGACTTCCACACATTTCGTTTTCCAACCTTGTCTCCTTTGTTTACCAGAGGCCGCTTCTTGGAACTCTGAGCAGCACACAGAGTCATCCAGCAGCTGAATAATATACTGCAAGTGAACATACCATTGAAACCAATATCAAGTTTATTACTGCTAACAATGGACATGCTTCATATTTCCAACTGCATTTCAAAAGCAGCACATTGCCACATATTTCTGATGTCCAGAAAAGATTTAGGGCAGCTCTAATAACAGAGAAGCAGGATGGGAAAGGAACAATGACGTTTAGGATTTGTTTTTTTCCAGGTTAGACCTACTTTGTAAGAGGACAAAAGATGTTAAAAGCTTTGTTCAGAGAAGGTAAATGGTCCCCTCCCCTGCAGGGTAATATGCGATTTCAGCAGTTTAGTACAGACAGAAAAGTGTGTTGAAGGAATGTGGAATATTGATTTCCTTTTGTGGGGATGCATGATTCCTAATGGAGAGCTGTAACGTCTTGTCATACTAGTCTGGGAGGCCTATTTACCACCCTCCTGAAAGCAAAGGTCCCTGTAATTGATTTCATTCTATGTTTACATGCACTTCGCTCTCTTAATGTAACAAGGACAGTAGCAGCAAAATTCTCAAGACCTCTAACTCCAAGAGATAGTGCCTTCATTTGAGATAAGCTTGCTCAGTAATTATATAATTCTAACAGAGGGAACAGTAACTCTCTCCCCTTTATAAGTAGTTTGCATAGAGCTAGGCAAATAATTCACCAGCATTTGTATTGACTCAATGAGTTTTGCTGTTTTTTCCCAAATAAAATGTTTCTTTTTCATTATCCGCCCATCTCTACGTGTGAATAGACCCTGAGGTGGCTGCTAGAACGGGGCTGGGTTATTAGGAAGGCAATGAGGAGCCTTCACCTCTAGGCTACAGGCTGCAATCTAGAAGAGGTTGATACAGCTAAAAAGCCATTCCCGTTTTACAGCTGTTTGGAGGCTTCTGTGCCAAGACAGAGTCTAAACTCCCTGCAGGACACAGGGGAGGGAGCTCACTTACATTATTTTAAACGTAGTTTAATTTCTTTTGTGAAACTACTGCCAGGGTTTGAGCCTCACAACTTGCAGCACAGCTACACAGCCCTTGACTTCATGACCTAAGGAGCAACTCCATTAGCTGGCAGCAGTAGTAGGTTGTTACCCTCTACCTACTGCATTTGTATTTGTGAGACTCATGGGAAATGTGAGTCTTTAGCCAAGACTGAAACATTGTTTTCTAAACTCGCTCTGAAGCTGTGGCCCTACCAAAGAGCAGAGACCTTCCTCCCTTGTCTGTGGGGACACGGTCATTTGAATGGAGATGGATCTTACCCTGCACGGCCCAGGGAGCCCAGCTTCCATTTAGGCACCGAAATAGGCAGCCAGTTCTCGGCAGAGATCAGCATGCCGGGTGCTTGTTGGGTGCTGGGCTCTGGCTGGCCAGCAGCATCACAATGAGAACTGGTAGGTGTGGAGCCTTTGGGAATCCAGCCCTGAGCTCTTGCGAGAACCTGGTGTCACCTTTGACCATTCTGCCCCTCCTGTGCTGAGACTGAGAGACAGCTGTGGTAGGCAAGAGCTGTCCAATGCCGCCCCCCCTCCCAACCTGGCAATCTGTCTGGGCTGGAGTGAACTGATGGCAGGTCTGTCTGTCCATGTCGCTGGGACAGATGTAGCCAGCTGCAAAAAATGCAGCCATGGCCCCTTTCCTGGGGCTCCCTATCTTTCCAAACAAAGGGGTGTGTACCAGAGGGAGGTTGAATCCCCCTGGTCTGTCACTCAACACCCCCCATTCTAGTTCTGGGCTCCCCACACACAGCTCTGCAGATGCCCCTGAACCCTGAATCCCAGCACCCCCTGCTAATCCAGCACTGGGCTCCCCAGACACTCCACTCTGCTGATAGTCCCGGCCTGGAGTTTTCTTTATTTGAAAATGCCGGTTGGAATGTGTCACCTCAAACTCAGGGGTGGTTTGGGGATGTGGCCAAAAGGAGACTAACAGGAGAGCACCCTAAACAATCCCCCCCGCCCTCCATGCACACAGACCGGCGGGCGTAAATAGCTTTCCCCAGCAGGCAGGAATTCCCCAAAGCTGCCCCCCACCCCTAGCTCCATTCTAAAGCACTGCGCACGTCTTCTACCCCATAAACCAACAATCAGAGGAAAACGGAGGGCAAACATCTCCTCCGCCTTCCTTTTACAGCTTCATTGGCAGGATTTAGATGACACCCGTCACTTCCAAGCCTCTGTTGTTGACAAGAGCTTCATTAATAGGGACCTTAGGGTCCTGTTCAGTCTCTTTAGACACTGGGATTTGCCAGGCAAAGAGCTGCCTGCCTGGTTTAAGGTATAATTTAAAGCGTCAGGACAGAGAAGTGTTGGGCACCGAGTTGGAGGCCTTGTTTTATGGCTGGTGTTCCCTGCGGATAGACCCCGCCTGGACGGGAGCAGGAGATGCACAGAAGAGAGGCCGTTCCCAGGTATTTCAGAACTAGGCAGAAAGAAAGGCCATTCCCTCACCGTGGAGGCTCCCAAATGTCATGGAGATGGGGGGAGGGGGGGGCTCTGAGTTCGTGGCTTGGCCGGTTAGGGTAACTGTTCTGCAAGGTTTTGCCTCTGCAGACTGGTGAGAACAGGTGGAACATCTGCAAATGGAAGATGCTTCCTTTTACCTCTGGTGAGACTCAAGGGCAGAAAACGCTCCAGACTGACTCTACCCTCTTGCATGCAGATGCCTGCAGCCTGCTAACGAGCAGCATTGATTTAGTGACTCATAACAAGCCCCACTTGTTGCTACCGAGCAATAATATTAAATCCGTCCCCTCACAGAGCGCCCCGGAGTGTTGTTTACAGGGCATTCGATAACTTTTGTAATTACAGAGCCGTACGCTGCGTTATCAATTGTATCCGGCGAGCTGGGATAGGGCCAGCAAACTTCACTTGCCGAGATAAAGCCGGGAGGCTGTAAAATAGTTTTATGGCACCAAGGCTGAGCCTGCCCCCGCCATCTGTCCCACCCAGCTGGTGAATGTGTTTCCCAGGCCACGTTGGTTGTTAATTCTTCCAGCCCAGCGGGTGTTTACAAGTGACCAAGAGGGAGACTGCGCCGGGTGGCGCTGACTTGACCCAGGATCCGACACGGACGTGTTTGCGTGAAGGGCACAACGCGCCTCCTTGATGCTCTCAGTAGCTCAGTTCCTGTAGCTTGTATGCAGTGGGGAGCAAAAGGCAGTGCAGAGCCCCAGCCTCTCACAGAGCAATGCGGGCCATTGCCTCCCCAGCTCCTTAGCAGTCTCCTGTGAGACGAGGCCTCAGTAGGGTCTCCCCAGTTCCCCTGTCCAGAGCCACACCACCAGAGAAAAGCTCCCAGACTAGCCTCCATGTCCTGAACAGAGCCCAGCACAAAGCCAAGGCCTACCGGACGCCAAGAGCCCAGTCGCAGGGTTCGGCAGGCGGGAGATGCCATAGCTGCAGAATTACATCTCGAGGCAATTATCATTGAGCGTCTTTCTATCGCCGCTATCACTAGGTGCCTATCAAAGTCTAAGCCAGGCTCTGCTCATTACCAGGTGAAGGCAGGCCTCATTTCTCCCCCTAGACTGGCCCATCGTAGAGTGGCACTGCTCACGACAGATTTCAGACAGTTCCTGACAATTCCAAGGACCTGGTCCCAAGCCAAGGGACATCAAAAACTCCTGCAGCCTCCAACGGGCTCTGGACTGGGGGCCGAGGAGAGCAGCACACCAAAGTGCCCTCCCATAGGCACAGTGGCTGCAATCCCCATCTCTGCAGAGTCATCGATTTTTAAGGCCAGAAGAGACCTCTGTGGCCATTGTGTCTAGGCCCCACCTCGCGGGCCAGCCAGCGATTTCACCGGCACTGAGCCCATCCCCTCCGTCTGAGCGACAGCCGATCTTTTCGGGTTTAGCACTTCTCAGCTCGCTGTGCTAAATCCAAAGCATGTTCCATGCAGCTGCAGAGAGGCAGCGAAACTGCAGGGCTGGGGCTGGGGTTGGGCTGGCTATAAACCAGCTTTACAATGGCGTCTGCGTTCTTCCTGGTAAACTGGCATGAATGTGGCCGGTGTTTCCAAGCCCTTAATACGGCTCTGACTGTTGCTGGACAGATTTAGCAGCTGGCACTGATTTGCTTGGTTTAAAATGTAAACATGGCACCTCCCCAGCAGATGGAAGGGTCCCGGTGGGTGCTAGAACATGTGTTCCGGTTGGCACAATGGAGGGGAACTCCTGGGCAGGGGAAACCGGCTTCACACTGTCAGGCCTCATTACCATCCTCTCCTTACAGAAAAGCAGAGGGGAGGGGAGCGCTCTCATTCCGGCTCCAGCAGCCAAGGAACAAACATCACAGCCTCCCCTCCCCATCTCCAGCGTGTGCGGACACACACTCACCTGGACAGGTTAGGCCTGACTCACCATTACCCTGCGCCTTGTGCGGCCATTTGCACCAGTGCGAGCCAGGCCCCGAATCCGGCTTCCATTCTGATTAGGCGCATTTCACTCCTGTTTTGCACTGGTGTAAATGACTGCATGAGGCACGGGGTAGGTAATTAATGACGAAGTGAGCCCTGGCTCTCACACGCACACAGGAAGTCTTGAAGTGACCGCGAGGCACCAAGTGGCTGCCAATCCCAATGCCTCCTCCACTCCCCTACAGATCCACACCCAGCACTAGCTGCACAGCTCTGAACCAGGGCCTCTCTCAGACCTAAAGGAATCCAGGCTTCCCTTGCGTGGGATGTCCAGGCCCAGAGCTCTGCAGAGAGAGCGATCTCTGGGGAAATCACTAATCTGACATGTCCCCTGCTTCCAAGGAAAGGGACGGCAATTCTGAAATGAACGCCACCATGCAGACCATGTTGCTGCATGTTCGAAGGAGCTCTCTGGCTTTTTTCTTCAGTGAACCACGCAGCACAGTGATCCCCTCCGTACTCGGGCATTTCAGCTATTGCTGAGAAGCAGACAGAGTTGTCAAAGCTGGCAAGTGCTACTTTTGCTCTCCAGGAAGGGAGTTAGGAGTGGTGGGCTGGCGGGAAACAAACTCAGAGTACAAGGCTTGCAGAATGTAATATAACTGCACATCCAAGGTTGTCTGTTATTAGCAGTATTTCAGGGATGTCTAGCAGACAGCGGGACCAAGGAAGTATCATTCTCCATATCGGGAACTAAGGCCCAAAGACATTAAGTGACTTGTCTGTGGTCACATATGGAGTCTGTAGCGGAGCCATGGATTGAACCAAATTTCCTGAGTCCTAGCCTGCTGCTTTATTCACTCACCATCCTTCCTCCCCTTGCATTTACCCTACTTTGCCCAGAAACTTTTGCAAAGAGAAGAACCTTTTTTGAGCAAAACCAAGGCAGTCTGGGGGCAGGGATAGCCAGAAATGTGGGCCAGCCAGCTTTTGCATCAAAAACGTGCACAAAATTGCATTTCCTTCACATGTTTTCAATGCAGAAGTCATTATTTTTGAACATGCAAAAGAAGCAACGTCTCCTCAGGAGCAAAAGCTCGTGGAACAATCTGCTCTAGGCCAGATCCTCAGCTGGGGTAAAACGGTAGTAGCTGCACCAGCGTCACTGGAGCAACACTGCTTTACATCGAGGATCTGGCCCCTGGGAGTGTGAGCCATCCGCATGGTGCTGGCTGTTCCCCACCTGCTGCAGATCTCAGCCGCCTCTCCTTTCATCTCACCAATGCTTCTCATTAACATCATTTGTCTCTTAAATAAAACATGCATTATCTGATGGGGCGATGAGTGCAAATATGCTTCCAACCCACTGACAGATGCGGTGAGCATTCCTGTCAGTGCAAGGAACCCAGCTGCCGTTACATGAGGGACAGGGCCATGCAAGGGGACGTTTTTATCCGGATGTGCAGGGCAGCCCGGCACTAGCAGGTTGCTTCCTCAGAAATCAGCCCGGTGTGTATGGACTGAGATGGGGCTTGGAGAGAACTCTCTGCAGAGACGGGGGGAAAGGCCTCCAGGGTTCCCAGGGCCACAGCTCTCCGTCAGCATGGCTGCTTCCTCCAGAATTTAAGACAACAGGCTTCTCCATCCCCAGCCAGGAACGCTTGGGCATTTCCAGGAGGACGGAGACCCCAGCTAACGCTCGCAGGGCTCCCACATCACACAGCGAATGGGAGGTTCGCGAAGTGGGGCTCAGCTGGAAGGATTTTCTAGATAAAAGGGGAAACTGCTTTGGCCTCAGATGGGAACTTTTCAGCCTAGGAGACCACTGATAAGGTCCTTTGACACAGACACCTGCTCACAGCAAGTGGTCGGAGACAAATGTATTTCACAGAGGCTGTTAACTAGCCATCCGCAGGGACAGAGTTTTGATCCCTGCTAAACTAGGTGGAGTTTGAACCGGTGACCTAGCAAGGGAGAGGCGTTATTGCCTATTTTCAGTCCCCTGAGCCATCCCACCCTTCTGCCGAGGGGGTTAATGCTTCACTATCCCTATTCATTTTAGCAGGCAGCACCTGGCCTGAGCCTTTGAAAACGGCGGATATGACTGCACAGAGCTCCCCAGAACAAGGGAACTCTGCCCTCGCTCTCTTCTCCGAGCTGAGCCGCTGTTCGGCATCCTCCGCTCCATAATTAAACTGCTTCATCTTTGCAGGAACCGAGACAAGCTTTTAAGGCACCTTCCATTCACTCCGCTCCTTTCTATTGACAGGAGACGGTTCTTTATTCTGGTAGCTGTCGGTGAGCTATACACACTCTCGTATTTGACACGTCTGAAATGAAGGTCTCGAGAGCTGTGGTGTATCCAGAGACGGATGCCTGGAGAATAAAAAATATTCTTCGGGAGAGGGATACACACACACGCTTACACTTCTAGCCTAAACAATTATCTATATTTTCAATTTTCCATTGGATTATGTTTTCTTCTTAAAAGATGTTGTCTCCTGCTTCTTGACCTGAATCAACTGAAAGATAATAGAATCCAGATGAAATATACACATGCATTAATCTTACACACAGAGTGTCTTTCCCATGCTGAAGGGGGAGCGCAGGGAGTGGATCCAGCGTGTAATCAGGCAGCGACCTTTAGCTGTGTAATTTCCACACTGCTTTAACAGGAGTTGATGCATTTGTGCACTGCAGCCGCGTAGCCACCTCCATGTGTTGTCTGTGCTAATAGCAAAGCACTGAAACACGATCGTGAGTTCAGATACGAAAGGAGCTTAAACCTCAGAGCTGCGTCTTTCCACACACACGCCCCACTATCTTCAGAGACAGAGCTGCAGCCCTGACACTTGGGCAAGAACCATGAGGCCCGGTGATGAGCAGGGATGTGCCATTTTTAACTGGCTCTCACAGGGGAACGAGGCGGGATAGCGGGGAAGCACTTTGGCGCCAGCTGAAGAGCACATTGGGGCAGCACAGGGCAGACGCTGCAGCACGGATCCTCAGAGACGCTGCTGAAGCCACTTCCCTGGAATCCACCTCATCTGTTCTTCAGAGGGGACGGGAGCGAGGCTCCTCTCCCAAAGAGTCCCCACCCTCCCCACCCTCGAGGCCAATGCTGCTGGAGGAAGGCTGCAACCCTGAGGGCTGCAGCTTTCCTGCCCTCCAAACCCTCGCCACTTCCTCACCTCAGCCCTGGCTGGGTGCTGCCTCCCAGCCCTGGGGGGATCCCAGCTTTATCCCCAGTGGCCCCAGATTGTTCTGCCTTCCTCCACAGCCGCGAGTGCTAGCCCCTGACAGAGGCAGGGCGCTGGACTAGCTGGACCAGAAGTCAGATGTCTTCAGAAGGCTGGATGGTCACACTGTGCTGATCGCCAGCCCTCAAAATCAGGCCCCTGGAAGATGGCTCAAGCTGGGCACCCAAAATGACTAGCCATTTTGGACACACACGGCAGCAGTCTTTCTACTCTCCACTCGTCTCTCGCACAGTGCTGCCAGGACAGCTTTGAGGCAGGGTGGCTGGGCAGACGCTCTCCATACATCTTACAGCCATGGCCATCTCTCTTCGCATCCCACACCACTGCCAGTCCTCACCCGTTGCCACATGCAGTCAGATTTAGGCTCTTGGGAGACAGGAATCTTGGCCCCACACAGATCCATGACAAAACTCCCATTGACTTCGGTGGGGCCAGGATCTCTCCCTTGGGATTTAAGACAAACGCCCCAGGTTTTTTGAGGCGGGGAGGGAGACGTTTGCCCTACATTGGCGACTCACCATCTCCCATGCACACAAATGTCCTTGAGCAGGAACTTCTCTGAGGAATCCCAGCCTCTCTGTCCATTGTGAGGCAAACCGTGAGGCAAAGAGAATTCACAGGCAGGAAAACATTCCTGAGACTCCGAGCATCCTCCCTGCCACGGGATGGAAACGGCTCTTCCAACGACTGACCAGTTCAAGTGTAAACAATCCAGGTGGCTCTGGCAGTCAGCCAGCTGCAGCCACCTCCTTTGTGTGGTAGAAGAAGCAGAAATTGGATTCAGGGAAACAGAAAACAGTTCCCTTGAGAAGATGTACATTTCCATTATACTTAGGTGCTGAGTAATTGGTGGTAATACAAGAGATATGGGCAGTATCATTATACTCCAGACTGTGCTGGAGATGTATTATCATCATCTGTCATTATCTGGGCTTCCTTGTGGCTGCTAAATTGTAGAACATGATTTTAATAACCCTGGCAGGCAAAAATCATTTTTCTTTTGTCACTTAACAACTCGGCCTTATTCAACAGTTCCTTTAAATAATAAAAAAAAGAGAGAGAGAATTAATTTCTGGTGGAATACGCACAGCCACAGTTTGCCTTTCTCTGCATTTGCAAAAACTCCCCAGTGCAGCCAGACAGCACTCAAGGACATTGCAGATAATGACGGGTGAAGTTGAGAAAGGTCGGGGACTTGTACAAGCATCCAAATGTCTGGACAAGGATGATAAGGACAGCAACACCACGTGCTCCCCAAACTGTTTTGCAAATGAATGTCCACGTTATATACACTAGGGGATCGCTACCTCCGCTGCTGAAATGCAGCCACCTCTAGTGTAGGACAGTAGCAGCTGTTGGGAAGGGCAGATTGACGCCACACAAGCGTTTGGGGCAGTTTTTTTAAGTTTTAGCCAAAAATCCTCAGATCTGCTTGGCCTGGAAGTCTAGTGGCCAAGGGATGGATAGACTCATTCCAGCAGAGGTGGCCGCAAGCAGCTATGGGAAAGGCTAACCTGACAGCCCAGGAGTTGCTTCTGGATCTGACACAGACACCACCCTGCCCTTACAACCGCGGTGCTTCGTAAAGCACCTTGCGCTACTCTGGGCTCAAAGACTGGCCCAGGGCAGGAAATCTGGCTTCAAGCCTCCAACACCACATTCAAGCTCTAGGGTGTGTGGCTGTGACAGGGGCTGCAGAAAAACCAACCCCTTTACAAAGCTGCAGAGAAGTTCTCCCACACTCTAGCCAGAAGAACGGTCTTGCCATGTCCTGCGGCACTTCTCACTCACAGTGCTGGAATCAAGCTGCCTGGTGAAATCCCAGTTTGTTTGAATCACTTCAGATCAAATGACCTCAGAGGAGACAGGCTGAGGAAACTGATAAAAGAAAACAGGCTGGTGGGGAGACTGCACGGAGATTGGCCCAGCATTGACTCTGACACCTTCAGCAGCAAACTCACAGAAGAGACTAGATTGAAGAGGAGAGTCCTTAATCTGCCTTGTCAGAAAAGCCTGGCGAAATTAATTGGAATTTGCAGACAACAAACCAGCCCAGGCGTGTAACAATGGTAGCAGTGATAAGTGTTCTAAGCATTCTGTTACTGGGATAAGGCCTGCCACAGCTGTGTCTACAAAATGGATTAGGTGTCACTTTGGCTGATTTATAGCTTTCAACTGTTTAAAGGAGCAGACTTGCCACCTGACACAACCCAGGGATTTTCACTCCGATACCAAGGTTGATGTGGGTTGGGATTTTTTTTTCTTTTCCTTTTTAATTGTATTGCAGAATGGAAGGTCTGGCGATATTAAATCCACGGGCCTGCCTGGCTCCATACCTGTTAGGAGCAGGAAGGAGACTGGAAAGAGGGACTAACTTTTAGCCTTTGATACAGGACACTCAAAGGAGCCTAGAGCTGTTAGGTGCCCAATTCCCACTGGAATTCAATGAGCCCCTAACTCCCCTGAGCTCCTTTGAAGACCCTAGCCTCACGTTTCAGACCTCTCTGTTCTGAAGATCCATCCTGTCCAATCACTCCCATGGAGTGAAACTCACCCAGAACCCAGCACGGCCCACGCGCTATTTAGATTCTCACCACTGGACCCAAGGGATGCTGAAATCCTTGTTCTGCCTCCTCGGTGCTAGGGTGAATCTCCTCCTGAGATCAGCCCGCAGTGGTCTCCTTACCCTAATCAGTGTTGTGAGGCTGCACCCCGTATTCTTCATAAAAATATGGTTATGACATGAATATGGCATACCTAAGACATATTGTATGCATGAGGGGTCACGTAAGGTATCATTCGAAAGGTTATGATTTGCTGAATGTGATTATCCAATTTTTGTGCATGTATCATTTCTGTATCTGGAGTTAGGAATATTAACTAAGTAACAATTACAGCTGTGTGTGTGCTTAGGGGAACGCGCACCAGACTGTAGGCAATCAGCCCGAATGGGCCATTTAGGAAGGACAATAGAACTTGAAGATACTAATCTCCCACCTTCCTGAGAAGCTTCCTGGGATGTTGCTTTGACACTGCAGGGGCATCTGATGATGTCACCTGGTACAAAGTACCACCTTGAACATTGCTGGTATTTTTCCACTAGAAACAAAGGATTCCCACCTTATGTAAATCCTACTTAAGGCTGGGAAGTGAATCAATCGGGGCTCTTCTCCATTGCCTGAAAGCACCTGAAGAGACAAAGAAACTAAGCTGGGGAAAGTCAAGGGCTGAGTCCAGGCTGAGACAGGGATCTAGTCTGTAAAGAGAAATAACTGGAACTTTAAGCTGCAGTAACTCTGCAAGCTGCCTAAAACGACATTTAGGGTGAGAAATTGTATTTTCTAACCTGTTTCTTTAATGAATTAAGTTTAGGTTGTGGGTTTTGTTTTATTTGCTCAATAATCTACATTGTTCTGTTTGCTATCCCTTATAATCACTTAACATTTACCTTTGTAGTTAATAAACTTATTTCTTGTTTATTTCAAAACCCAGTTTGTGCAATTCATACTTGGGGGGGGGGGGGGGGCAAAAAGCTGTGTATATCTCCCTCCACATTGAGGGAGGGGCAATTTTTATGAGCATGCGCTGTACAGGTCTCTCTATACAGCACAAGACAATATAATTTTGGGTTTACACCCCAAAGGAGGTGTGCACGTGAGTACTGGGTAAATCCCTGAGCTGAATCCTCCCACAGAGAGCTGATTTCAGTCTGTGTCTGCAGCTGGGTGTGGCCTTACCTGGGTGTTGCCAGAGAAGGCTTGAGGGCCTGGCACAGCAAGGACAGGGTGAGGAAGCCCAGGCTGGTAGAACAGGCAGGCTCAGTGGAACCCCAGAACATCAGGTGGCATCCCGGATGGGGGGTCCAACCTGTCACAAGTGTAATTCTGAGCTGCCATCAATCATCCACGACAGACCTCCAGCAGCTCTTGAGGGTCACTTTGGATGCTAATTCATGCCTCTGGCCTGGGAAACTCCTATAAGCAAGGTTTCTCTTGAGATTTCTAGGACTGGGGTGGGAAGCCCACCATAGAATCATAGAAGTGTAGGCCTGGAAGGGACCACAGTAGGTCATCTCGTCCAGTCCCCTGTGCTCAAGGCGGGACTAAGTAATAACTTTTACTAGACTATTCCTGGACAGGGGGTTGTCTAACCTGTTCTTAAAAACCTCCAAGGGTGGAGATTCCACAACCTCCCTAAGCTTAACGACTCTGACAGGAAGATTTTCCTAATGTCCAACCTAAACTGCTCTTGCTGTGATTTAAGCCCATTGCTTCTTGTCCTATCCTCAGAGGTTAACGAGAACAATTTTTCACCCTCCACCTTGTAACAGCCTTTTATGTATTTGAAAACTGTTATCATGTCCCCTGTCTTCTCTAAACACACCCACTTTTTTCAATCTTCCCTCACAGGTCATGTTTTCTAGACCTTTTATCAGTTTTGTTGTTCCCCTCTGGACTTTCTCCAGTTTGTCCGCATCTTTCCCGAAATGTGGTGCCCAGAACTGGACACAATACTCCAGTTGAGGCCTTATCAGTGCGAGCAGAGCAGCAGAATGACTTCTTGTGTCTTGCTTACAACACTCCTGCTAATACTGTGACATGGAGGTTTGAAACTCTGCCCGGACGTTCGGAAGCTCAGCAGGTGCGTTCCAGGATGTTCCAGCAGCGCCACCGATGCATTTGACCGTAGTGTGCCCCATATTGGTCCATCCATGCTGCAGGGCTAGCATACATCACAGAGAGATGGGGCATTCGGAAGCACAGCAGATGTGTCCATCCACCCTGACGTGCCCCGAACAGGTGACCGTACAATGCACGCCTTGTAGCTGACTGCACCTGCAGTTCTGGCAGGGGCCACAGGGTTAACGGCCTCATGTTATTCTGCAAAGCAGTTCCCATTACCCCCTCCCTCCTGCGCAGCACGCCCTGTGCCACGATCTCGGCCTGACGTCTACCCACCAGCGAGAGCCCACGCGTGCCAGCAGAATGATATGGGCACCCGCGGTTACTGAGATGGGGAGGGGGAATGCACTCTGGTTCATTCTCCCCACTCTCCGAGGCAGACGGAGCACGTATTAAAAGGGCCGCCCTGGGACACCAAGAGATGCTTGTACTTTTAAGAAATATGCCTTTTTTTTTTTTAAAGCGGTTGCTTAGCCCTTTCTGCAGTTGCTACAGGCAACAATCTGCCCAGGCCCCAAAGAAGAGCCATATACAAGAAACACTTAACAGGTCTGACACCATCGGGTCAGTCTATCTGCAGAGCTCACTCTCCCCTGACGGGAAATCAGTAACGCCACAAGTGATAAGGGGTATTTATGTGGCAACAGCTTGTGTGCCGGC
Organism: Chelonia mydas; assembly: GCF_015237465.2. Taxonomy (NCBI): domain Eukaryota; kingdom Metazoa; phylum Chordata; order Testudines; family Cheloniidae; genus Chelonia; species Chelonia mydas. The sequence goes on from NC_051259.2 coordinate 2,508,596, forward strand.
AACGGCACCTCACCCTGGGATGCTGCTTTCCATAACCGACTGTCCTCATAACCCAGCCTCATCTCTTCGCCGTCTCCGTCGCTCCTGGGCGGGATAACTATAAGTCGACACCAGCACGTTCATTGGGGCCAATTATAGACCATTTTATTATTATCTGAATTACCTCTGGGCAACGTCTTACACAGGAAATTCATATTTAATGGCCTGGGTGCCGCCGCTGGGCTTCACATGGCAGCTCTGTTGGCAAGGAACCTCGCCCCTGTGACGTCTTCTTTTTGCCCATCATGGTGGGGAAAGCACTTTGAAAGCATCACCCCATCTTCCTGGGCAGAGCATCGGTGTTATCCCTGAGCTGCAGATGGGGAAACAGAGCTACAGAGGTTCAGTGACTTGCCCAAGGTCACAGAGAGAGTCCGTGTCAGAGCTGGGATTAGACCGCAGGGCTGGCTGGCTCCCTGGCCTGTGCTCAGAGCCCAGGCGTATGGGGGGATTGCGGGTGGGAACTGGAGCCTGTCGCCTCTAGGCTACCAGTTCAGCTCTGCGGCCAGGTGGGGAGCTGGAGCTCCTGGAATCCCAGGAATAACAGTGTGTTGTTATCAGAGAAAGAAAAGGGTCGGCTGGGCAGGGCTCCTGTGGTTAAAACTCTCCCACCACAGAAGCTGCGCTGTGTCCCGTGTGCAGAGAAGGGCAGCGGCAGCTTCTTATCCGAGCTCCGTGTGACAGACACGTTCCAGGAAACAGGAACATGTCTGTCGTCCCAGTCTGAACCCTGGACTTGGCAACCCCCCCAATGCAACCCTGCTCCCACGTGGCCTTCCATGTGGGATGCTCTGCCGATGCCGTGGGCTGGGTCTCTCGTCGCCTCCAGCGACGCAGCACCTGGTTCGAAAGCTCTGTGTTTGTGCAGCACGACCGGTGAACTCCCTCTTGTCTCCACGGGGCATGGAGCCCTGGTGCTCGAGACCCCGTTATAATGTCCCCTCGTTGTGTTTCGTTTCCAGGGAGGATGCCTCACACCATGTGCTGGCTGGGCACTGAAACGGGTCCTGTGGTCAGGGCCAGCCCACAGCCCAGCTCCGTAAACAGGAGGGATGGCGGGGCTGGGGGGGCTGCATGCTGCCAGCCCTCAGCAGAACTCAGGAGGGTTCTTACAGGAGCATTTCACTTTCCTTTACCAGAGACACATCCCTGCAGTGTTCCCGAGCATTATTGCCCGGCTCTGCCTTCCTGGTTAGTTGGTGTATCTGCCCAGCTCCTTTGCTTCCCACATCCCGTGGCTCTTCAGTGAAACGATCCCCTTGAAAGCTGCTGGGTTTCATGCCTCAAATGCTAGAAGGAGTTTAAGGGATCATCCCAGACCGCAGCAGTGATTCACTGAGGTCTCTGGGAAGCTCCTGCTGCTTTGCAAGTCACCGTTTGCATAGGGGCTTTTTTTTCTCTTCTCTCTGAAATAAACCATCAGAGCATCAAGGCTGAGTCAAGCTCTGCCTCCAGCATGGTTAGCTCAGGCAAGGGCTAGCTGGAGAAAGCGGTGTAAGAGTCCACCGCAAAGTCGCAAGTGCACCACACAAACACTCACACACATGTACACTAGCACCAATGCAGACACACACCTAAACACACGTGTGATCACACAAAGACACACTATGTAGTGTCAGGCACACACAGGTGTACACTCATACAAGCATACGGACATCTACTTGTAGGTACTTACACACACACACACACACACAATCACACACACCTGCTCAGATCTCTGTCATACGTTTGCTCGCTGCATCACTTTCCTTAATCTAAGTAGTTTTTCTGCGGATTGGCAATACGAATTCCCCCAATGCCTCATGGCTGCCAGAGTCCCGTATGGCACAGGCATGGTCGCTGACGGGGACAGTTTTGAAGGGCAATAGGTGCCAGGTGCCCGCACCGGCTGCCAGCTCCCTCATTGAGACAAGTTATTGTTACAGAGCAATTGTGTCTCGGACACTAACCAAGCTGCCGATCAGTTTCCAGCCCGAGTTCAGTGCTTGTTGCGTGAGTAAAGACAGCGCCAAGGAATCGAAAAGCATCACTGAAGCCCATTTACAGCTCCTGGGAACTGTTCTGCTCTCAGCATGTGCGAGTGTGTAGATGTGCGTGCGTGGGTGTGCATGTGGGTGTGCATGTGTGCGTGCGCGCGTGTGCATGCATGTGCGTACATGCACTTAGACCTAGGCGAGTGTGCAGCACACGCAGCATAATTCAGAGTCCTTCCCACAAAGTGCGGCTCGGTGCCGTGCAAAGGGCGTGCAGATGTCTGGCCCCGAGCACCGTACCCGCTGCGTGGCCTGGCATGACAGTTCTCTGCCCTGGCTGGACAGTTCTCTGCCCTTCCATTGTAAGGATCGCTGCATGTGCCGTACTTCCTGCTGCGTTGCTTTCTCCCAGGAAAAACAGCACCAGGAATTCAATACCCAGCATGAATTCTCCAGCTCTGCCACAGCTGGGGCGTGGATGGGGCTCTCTCTGCTACTGGGCATGTGGAGGAGAGAGAGGGCTGGATCTTGGCTGGGATTCCTCCTCACTAGCTCTTAGCCCTGTGCAATCCACAGCTGGCTGCTGGGCTGTGCAGTTAACCCTGGACACAGGGCAGACCGAGCTCCCCGTGGCTCACAACGCAGTCCAGGCCACAGCAGAGAAACACGCCCAGGCCAAGACAAGCCCAGCTCGGCTGCTCACTGCCGAGGACCACAGGCCGCCTGGGAGCCTTCCCTCATCTGGGCACAAACCAGAGGCAAATGTAGCTGATTGTAAACTCGGATCTGGTTGGCTGTTTGAGCAGCACGGAGTGCGCCTTTCCAGAGCAGCTGCGTGGGCCTGGAGGGGCAAGGTGGGCACGGGCAGCCGGGGCGTGGGCAGAGGGGGGGTGGGCTTTGCTCTGACATCCCGAATCCCTGGGAGTATTTAGCAGAAGATGATGCAGCTCACAGAACACTAGAGAAGGAGTGCGGGGCAGGACACGCATTCCAGCTGGAAAGTGGCCGCAGGGACCGGCCTGCTTCCAGAGGAGAGAATCCACTGCTCCCCGCACACACCACAAATAAATCCCCCAGCTCGCACGCAGCCTTGGGCCATAGCAGCTGCTTTGACTGAGGAAGGGGATGTTGGCCAGGACGCCTGAGGGATCTTTGGCAGAAGTGAGATAGGGCAGAAGGAGCTTCACTTGAATGTCTCCTCTGAAAACCAGCAGCCTGGAAGGCCCCTTGCGCGGCTCAGCCTGCAGGATCAGTATTAATTCTGAGCCCAAGGGCTGGGGTGAGCTTTGCCCCAACCTTGGGAGTTTACAGCTGGGCTGGGACAGTCACCCACTGCGGCTGGAAGGGGCAAGACCAGAGCTGGTGTAATTTGGATAGATACCTGCAGATGGCCACACGTTTCCTCTTTGCTGCAGGAAGACTGTCCCCTCCTGGGGCAGGGAATCTGGGAACTCAACCCCTTTGCCGCTATGCATGTGCCAGAAATAGAGTTGCTCGGAGGTTCCAGTCCCAGCCTTGCCAGTGGCCTGGGACAAGTCCCTGCCTTTCTCTCTGCCTCAGTTTACCTAGTTGTGGGGCTGTCAGGATGCACTGGGGCTCACCGAGCCTCCTACTGAGAGACAAAGAAGCTAAAATCCTGCCCCATCGCCTTTCATGGCTGCCAGAAAATGGGGCAGCCCCATTGACACTTTCCCTTGGCCTCTGCCAGGGCAGGCTCTGAGCAGCGCTGACGCAGAATAGGGACAGATCACGACAAAGGAAAGACAGAAACGCCTCCCCCCACCCCGTTCTCTCGCCCTCTCTGGCTCTAGGGGCACGACCCCAACGCACCGTGAAGCCACACTGCCCTCAGAGGCCACGTGTGCGAGAACGAGCCCAGGAGAGGAAGCTACATCCTGCGAGACAGGCACAGAGGTGGCCTCAGGACCGCAGGGGAGGAGCAGGGCTCTGGGTACATTGCTGGGGGCACCATTCCCTCCCTACCCCCAGGATCCACGTCACTCCCCTGGGGAGACCAGAGCCCAGGGACCTGTCTGTTCCTGAGATGTGCAGGTGGCAAGTGGGGGGACCGGTTAGCTTAAAACATCCCAGCAACTGGCCCCCTGGCCAAGCTGGGGCCTCCATCCTGGAACCCAGTGGAGCAAAGAGGCTGCCGGTTTCCTCCTGAACAAAGGGCTTTTCAATCCCATTCGCTCCATCCTCTCTCCCGCAGCTGGTTTTAAAGCCGGCTCCTCTCCTTTGTCAAGCTGCAGTCGCCCTGTTTAGACAGAACCGTCTGCGAGCTGTCCCCCATGTCTGCGGGAAAGCGCTGCGAAAGGGATGTCCACCCCCTTCCCTGGCTGGCCCCATCCCCCAGCATCTCACATGACTATAAGCCCCCCGAGTCAGCCGGCCGACAATCTCTCTCTTCATTCCAAGGGTTTCTACAGCAGACCTGGAAATGGAATAGTGTGATTCAGTCCCTGCCGTGAAAATCACAGCCGGGCCGCCCTCCCCACTGTCAGGTGCAGCCGCTGCTTTTGGCTTCGCCCCACTTTCACCAGAACCCCCCCATTCGGTCCTGGCTCCTGACAATATTCACCCTGCCCTGGTCCTCTCCTGCACAGGACTCGTGATCATTCACAGCTGTCTATAACAACCTGTTCTTAGGCTCTGATCAGAGGCCCTTGAGTGGCTTTCCATTGGCTTCACGGGGCTTTGGATTGCATGCCTGCGAGTGCCGCGGGGAGTGAGCCCTCCAGCTGGGCAGACAGACTCACGCTAGCTCAGTTCAAGCTAGTGCACTAAAAATAGCCATGTGGACGTGGCGGTTCGGGCTTGCCCATGGATCTTTGTACTTCCCTGGGGAAAGTCTAGGTCCATTTTTCATTCACTCCTGCACCAGAATCCTAGTGCACGGAGAGGCCGGAGTCTTACCGCTCGGCATGGTATTACGGATGGCTGGAGTCTCTCTACCCCCTTGCCATGCTGTCTCCGTGCGTCAGATGCTCTGGCAGTGCAGTGGATGCAGTTTGCTGGTTATATTGTAGCTTTGCAGGTCACAATCTCCTGGCTCCCAAAGCCGGTGTAATAACTGTGGCTGCTTTTCACAACCGCCAGGAGGAATTGGGGGATCTGAGTCGTTTTGACCCAGGCTGACATTTTCTGGTTTATTACCCTGAGAATATCTCATTTGTCCCTCCCCTCCCCTTAGCACATGTCGGCATCAGGCAATGAACAAATCAAATTACAGGGAGGCTAATAAAAATGACGGGGAATAATGTACTTTGGGAGGATACCAGGCTGCTCCAATGGGTTTCTAGCTCTATGTATCACTTGATTTAAATCAGTGATGCTTGAAACCACCAAATACCCATCATTTAATTTTCCTTTGTGATTATTTTCAACTCAACTGACTGAACGTGTTCATACATTTATGGCTCTGGACATTTCGCCAATAAAAGACGGCAGATCTGCCCGAGCTGCCTATTAGCAGAACAGTCTTGTGGCAGCATTAATCCCATAAGCAACCAGAGGTATCTCCTCCCACGTGCAATACGCACTACGCCAGGAAGCGAGGGATAGCATGCAGTGAATCCACGTAAAGTGTGCAGAGGCAACACAGGTGGTGGCTTGGGCTAGTAGCCTGAGTGCGTGCCCCACGGCTCTGAGTGCGTGCCCAGGGGCTCTGAGTGCGTGCCCAGGGGCTCTGAGTGCGTGCCCCACAGCTCTGAGTGCGTGCCCCACGGCTCTGAGTGCGTGCCCCACAGCTCTGAGTGCGTGCCCAGGGGCTCTGAGTGCGTGCCCCACAGCTCTGAGTGCATACCCAGGGGCTCTGAGTGCGTGCCCAGGGGCTCTGAGTGCGTGCCCCACAGCTCTGAGTGCGTGCCCCGCAGCTCTGAGTGCGTGCCCCACAGCTCTGAGTGTGTGCCCCGCAGCTCTGAGTGCGTGCCCAGGGGCTCTGAGTACGTGCTCAGGGACTCTGAGTGTGTGCCCAGGGGCTCTGAGTGCATACCCAGGGGCTCTGAGTGTGTGCCCTGCGGCTCTGAGTGCGTACCCAGGGACTCTGAGTGTGTACCCAGAGGCTCTGAGTGCATGCCCAGGGGCTCTGAGTGCATGCCCCACAGCTCTGAGTGCGTGCCCAGGGGCTCTGAGTGCGTGCCCCACGGCTCTGAGTGCGTGCCCCACAGCTCTGAGTGCGTGCCCAGGGGCTCTGAGTGCGTGCCCAGGGGCTCTGAGTGTGTGCCCAGGGGCTCTGAGTGCATACCCAGGGGCTCTGAGTGTGTGCCCAGGGGCTCTGAGTGCGTGCCCAGGGGCTCTGAGTGCATGCCCCCCAGCTCTGGGCAGCTCGCCTGAGTGCGCGCCCAGGGGCTCTGAGTGCATGCCCCCCGGCTCTGGGCAGCTCGCCTGAGTGCGTACCCAGGGGCTCTGAGTGTGTACCCTGCGCCCTGACTCAGCAACACACCAGGAGCACAAGCAGCCAGCTGATGTGTGGAGGACCCATGGGCTGGCTACCGGCTGTCAGTCAGGATGGGCAGGGTTTGAGCCAAACCTCTCGAGACCGATGGAAGTTCCCCAGGCACTTAACTGATTCCCGGCTCCTCCCAGCTGCTCCTAATCCTGTGCCAGTGCTTGTTAAACACGAGTCTCATTGCATGAAGGAGCTGTCAAAATATGGCAAGTCTCCTTCTGAACAAAGGGAAAAACCAGTGTTTGGTTGTTAGAGCAAAGTATTTTGACAAGAAACAAAAAGTGAACTTCACAGGGTGAATAGCGCTAGATCCAATGTATCCAACACCTAATTGGCACTTGGCTCAGGCATGTTTTATTCATCCCCTTCTAAATGGTTTCCAGTGTTTTCTCAGGAGCGACTCTCCTGCTCCAAGTTACCCTGACTATTGATTACGGTGCCTTTGGGACTTACCGGGTGGTACTATCGCCGTGAAATATTTCTAAAGATGTTTTAACCAAAGGGAGGAGCCACTGAGGTCAGCCAAAGGGTCTCTGCAATTAATACTGGGTAGCATACAAGTCCCAGCAGAGCTACGGTGCATTTTAACTCAGGCAGTTCGATGGGCTTGTGGTTATGGCCCTGGCCTGGGGTGCAGGAAACCTGGGTTCAAGCCACAGACTCTGTGAGCCTTGGGAAGGGCCCTGGTTTCCGATCTGCACAATCAGGACAGTAGATGTGCTTTGCCTCCCAGAACTGCCAGGAGGATAAATACGTTAAGGGTTGCGAGGCCGTCTAAGGCCTGGCACAGACAAGGTGCTGAGCGCCTGCAATGCCTGGAAGCCAGTGAAGAGAAGCCAATGAGACTACCTGCATGCTTAAAGTTAAGGCAGGGCTTCAGGGCTTTGCTAAATGAGTTTGGAGGGAGGCTGAGCCATTGGGGGTTTAATTAATTTCTGAGGCCTGCTCTGCTAGCTGGGCTAATTCAGAACCTGCGCCTGAAAGCTCCAGCTGCTGATTCTAGGGCCTATTCAGCAGGAGCTTCCAGCCGCCCGTTTACAAAGTGAAGTATTCTCCACAGGATGGAAATATCGATAGCCCTGTGCAGAAAGCAGTAGTGATTGTGTGTATATTTAGCCAGGCTATTGTGAGATTTTTTTAAAGCATTTCTAGAAACGGTTCTGTTCCTTCAAAAGAGAACCCCCGTCAGGCATTCACTGGGGCTAACAACCTCGTGCTGCAGCTATTGACTAAGAATAAATAATTTTCAGATATATTTTCCCCCCGATAAAAGCATAATTTCTCTATTATGTTTGGGGGTGTTTATTAGAGCAGAAAAATGACAGCACTGCACTTTCAGCATGATTGCCTGGAAATGTCAGAAATCAGGCAAGCACCGAGTGGCACTTTGGCATGAAATGCGCCTTTTTGTGCCTTCATCAAAAGGGAAAAGGTTGGGGGTGGGGATGGGGGGAATTAGTACAAAAATCTGTCTCCTCCAGTAGCTTCAAAGAGGCCACATGGGACTGCGCTGACCTCCTGGGTGGAGGGAAAATCTGGCAGGTGGAGTTTTCGAGCCACCTGGCACCGCTCTAGAGCAGCAGAAAGAATGCAAGGGGGATGAGGACTTGCATGGAGCGGACGTGCGTCTTGCTTGGCTATGGCACTGCTGCAGCAGAGGGGACCCCACTCGCTGGATCTGACCTTCCTTTAAGCCACTGTCAGCATCCGAAAGGCGAGCATCACAGAGGGTCAGTGAGCACTCGCAATGGGAATGCTGCAAGGAACAAACCCGTAACGACCGGCCAGATTCTGGAGGACTCGCTCTGTCCCAGCGGAGGCTCAACAGCTGCAGGACCTTCCAACTGACTTGATTTTGAGCAGGGAGGAAAGCGTGAGGAAGGGTCTGAATGCCCCCGGATTTCCCTGCCCTGCTCCAGCGAGAGGTGCTCTCTCTGTTCCAGGGCCTGCCCATCTCTGCTCCAGAGGCCTCCCTCAGTAAGTGGGAGTTTTGCTTTAATCCTCGTGAGGCCGGCACTGCCCGTGTCATCCCAAATCCCGGCTCCAAGGAGTTAACAGCGCGGCACTTGGAGCTGGACGACTGATCCCCTCTTGTACACTCGATGCAATTTCTCATTTGAGATAACATCATAGAAGCAGCTAGCTCAGAAGCCTGCCAGCTTTCATTACCTGGCTAGTAGCAGGTAGGAAAAATGTCCAGTGGCATTTTTCTTTATACTGATAACGGGAACACACCAGATATATTGTTACCTTTCCCTCCGTCTAAACAAAGCGTAAGCCTTGGCTTGCACTGTCTAAAGACGCGCTGTACTAATTGACAGCTGCTGAAATGCCTCATGCTAAGTACCCTTGACAACTGTCTGCTTTTGCGGCAGTAGGGATGTGTCCACGAATATTCCTTCAAGCTAAAAGGGAATTTACATTTGACCCTATGAAAGGAAATACTTTTTCCACACACTTATCCAGTGGAACTCACTGCCACAAGATGAGGCAATGAGCTGGTAGCCAGCCATAAAAACTTTCTGCAGCCTGGCAGCCCCTTGTTCTTCCTCCAAGGCTGGAGCAGCGGCCTGGGGCAGGGCACTGCTCCCTGCCACGGAGAAGGGGTCTCTGGTTGTGTCTGGGGGTTGGGCTGCGCTCAGCTCTTGCTCTGCTGAGGCTGGGGCACCCCGCTGTGAAATGCACTGGGGAGGCCTTGCTCTGCCTCCTGGCAGATTCCCCCGCAGTCACCTCCGAGGAAACAACCTCTCCCCCCCACACACACCCCAGTTCTCAGCAGGGGCAAGGCAGGGGGTACCGTTCCCATAATAAGCTGCAGTTCCATTGTGTTCCGTTCCCTAGTCAGATGAGAAAAGCATAGTCCAATCCCAAGCAGCGACCAGCCCGCTGGCTCCCAGGAGGGATTTTCTGGATCCCAGCAACAAGGAAAATTAATATTCCTTCCTGGTTAATTACCGTACCGTGTTGGGAGCCTTGTTCAAGGTCAGCCTCTTAGACCCTGTGTAATCAATTCATGCCTAATTTACATATGCATCGTTGGCCAGGCCTTCGGCAAAGGGAGCCTTGCTGCTGCTCGGAGGTGATTAACTCCTGTAACGTGAGGGGGCTGGGAAGAGCTCCGGTGCTCTTGTTTGTATGGCAGTAGCTCGCAGAGGCCTGGGTGAGACACACTCCCTGCCCCAGCGAACTCACCATCTCACTGGGCCAGACAGACAGAGGAGAAAGTGAGGCCAGAACCGGGAAGTGGCTTGCCCAAGGCGAGTCACCCAGCAGGTCAGGGCGGAGCTGCGGACAGCAGCCAGGTCCCCAGGCCACCACTGCTGGGCCCTACTCACAGGGCCATGCTGCCAGGATTCGTACGTCCTCCTGAGAGCTGCTCCCTGCTCTAGCTGTTGGCTCTTATATTTTGTCCATTGGTTAGGCAGGGCCTTTTTCAAAGCCTCTCTCCAGGGGGCCGGCACCTTCACTACGATATTAAAATCCGAACCCAGCAAGGCAGGGGAGGATCAGCGCAGCAGGCTCCAGGCACGGCCAATGCAGCTGTTTCACATCAGTCACTAATATTGTTCTGCGGGCACTCAGGCCTGTCCTTCTGCTGAGGGCACGAGGTCTGGCAGTGGATCTGCCGGAACCACCCTGTGACCAGGAGCCGCGAGGGCTGCAGGGGCAGCTGACAGTGATGTATGGCTGCAGAACCACCTTGGGTTTGAGGAGAAGGCAAATGTGTGTGTAAAAAGCTTGGCGGGATAAATTGCGGTTGCGTGGCAGGCTCCAGGGCAGAGGCAGAGCGAGGAAGGTGGCAGGACACATTGGCAGGGAAGGCCCCTGGTACCCCCCTCACCCAGCAGAGTAAGCAGGAGAGGCCCACACCTGCACCAGGGACATTGTACGCCGAGAGACAACAAAATCCCAGCAGCAAACAGCCCTCCTGTGACCCCACCGCGAGGAGTCCTGCTCTCAGCATTGTCCGAAGACACTTCTCTTGGCAGGTGGAGTTTCTGGAACTAGTGTCTTCTCCAGATCCCCTGTGGGTGGCACTGAATTGCTCTTTCCTAACAACACATCTCTTACCCGCTTCCAGACTCCTTACACCAATAACAAAACTGGCCCTTCAAAGAGAAAAGGGAAAACGAACGGGAGGACAACATACTGTACAGAGTCACAGCCCTTCTGAAACAGGAGGTGTTATTTAAGGAAAATAGCTACAACCGCAGACACAAATAAAAACGTTTCTGCATAGCTTGAGCCCCAGCTTTGTCTCCGTTGTACACCAGGGATTACGTCATGCCCGGAACTCTGTCCTGCAAACAGGGACATCTAGTGGCTGAACAGCAAACTGCAAGTGAACATGTCACATTCCTGAAGGTGATGCAAAGGGCAGCCTGACCTTTCACCCCTGGGGCTGGGGTTTAGGGCTTGCTTGAGAAGCTCCCCATCCAGCGCCCTTGGTTTGCTCTGCAGTCCCCTGAAATTATTCCGCCGTTAAGAGGGACACACCAGGGTGTTTGATGTCCTCTGAGCCTGGGGGGGCAGGGTTAGGGTCAGAGGTCGGGCTTCCTGCTACTCACCATCAGTGTCTGCTTGTGTCCCCGAGCGAAAAGACTTTGGGTTTCCGGGGCCCCATAAGACTGACGGGCAACACCTGGTGAGCTTTTAGCATGCGGATAGGAACGTGTATTGTTTTGATGTGTTTTCTCTGCAATGTACGAACGAAGGTGCTGCTTAGAAAGGGCTGGATGGTGACCTGTGGCTCCAGTGGTCGTGGCCCTCGGAGAGAAAGCAAAGGGCAGGCGCTGGCCGTGAGGCAGTCTGGCTTGCAGGGGGTATCACCGTGTAAGGCAGGGAGCTGTGCAGCTTTAACCCCACCCCACCCCGAGTCAGAAAGGAGGGGGATAAAGCCCCTGCCCAGAGACAGGTGACAGCTGGAGACCTGGGACCTGGAGTGGACCACGGGGCTGGGGGACAAGCGCAGTTACCCTGAAACTGTGACAGGCATTAACAGTCTCAGGCTGGAGACACTCCCTTCCCCCCCACACACACCCCCGGCCCCAGTGCCTACACTCCCTCCTGACAACACTTTCCCGGCAGGTTCCTCCCTTTGAAGCCCTGCTCCCTCTGACCCCCTGTTCCAGTTCTGAGGGGGACACGCAGAGCCGGGTTTGATGGAGTCAAGTGCTGGGTCTCCTTTTAACTCTTCCTCCTTGTGATGTCGGCGCTCCCGGGTTCCCCTGCCGCGGTGGGTTAACACGGCTCCGCAGCGCCGTGTCAGCTGGAGCCCTGGGGCTTCAGAGGAGCTCTCAGCTGTTCGCTGATTCCATTCAAAGCCTCCTGCTCAGGCGGGGCTGGGGCATGGCCCATTTCAGGCAGTTCCCTCCCGACTCAGAGGCTCCCAGTCTCCCCCTCCTCCCTCTTGAGCCCGTAGCTCTCTGCCCTAGCTCCTCGGGCAGTGCCCATGAGCGCAGCATCTGGGGCTGCATTTAGGGCTCTGGAGATCACAACCAACGCCTGGAAGCACCACTTGGTGCCTGCCCCCAAATCAAGGTTTTCTAACACACAGGGGCCAGGCAAACGGGCTAAGCACTGGGCCCTGGGCCCAAGCACAAAGCAAAGCCTGAGCCTTCGCGGAGTGGTTTGCCCCTACACTGCTGGTTCAGCCTAGGCCTGGGACGAAAAACAGCCAAAATCCACAATTCATGCTGCATTTTCCAACCCAGACAGACTGGGCAGGGGCGTCGGGGGAGAGACGCCTTTCCAGCCGGCTCAGCCCCCGTTTACAGACCACAGTGCTGTGGATAAGCTCACATTAAGTTTGCACCATCTGAGCTTCATCTTTCAAATCTAAAGACCACAAAAAGCAAAACACAGCACAGGAGCAGCCTGGCCTCTGGGGCTGTGAGACCCACGGCATCGCTAGCAGCCCGTTGTGGAGCTGCAATCCTAGCCAAGCTGCTGGGGTAGATGCTCCCCATATGGAGTGCCCGGTGGATGGACCTGCACCGTGAACTGCCGTGCCGGGATGTGGGGGTCTCTGCAGAGGGCAGGTACTTGCTGGCAGCCGACGTGCTCAGAGGCAGGTGCAGGATATAAATTGTGAGCGCTTTGTCCCAGTGCTCGTTCACAAAGGCTGAGGCCACTGGTTTGGGGGTGTCTCTGAGCAGATGTTCTGGGCCCTATTGGTTGTCGTGGGCCACACATGGTTTCCCTGCAGCCTTCCCAGGGGCAGCTTAACCTTCCAGATGCCCCCCTTCTGCCTAGCCTAGCACTGCGCTGGGCGGTCAGACGCCACCATCCTGTCTCGCCGGTGAGAGGTGCCGGGAGAGTTTGCTCCACATAAATGGCTTGCTGCCAGCAGTTATCCAGCATTCATTGCTGCCATATGGAAATCAATTTAATAGAGCAATAAACTCTTCTTAATGAGATTGCTAACCAACTGCAACATCAGCTCTGGGCACAACATTGCCGTGTAACTGAAAACGTTCCTAATTTCTAGGCTTCCGTAATGAGTGAGAGGCTTAATGGCTGGATGTGACGGAGGCCAGACTGGGCGTTCTGGAATAGTGCAGACCAGGGCCTGGCTCTCAAGCCCTGCCTGTGTAACCCACACTCCTCCTGGGTGTGGTGTTCTGTCCCATCTACTAGCACCAAAACCACTCAGAGAGAGACAGAGAGATTAAGGAGTCTACTCTACAGCCTTAGCTAACAGCCAGTTGGCTTTTAGCTCATGCACTAAGCTCCAGAGGCCCCAGGTTCAATCCCAGCTGCCGACGACCGGGGTCTGTCGGTGTTACACCTGCACCGCTCCCTGGCCACAGGTGCAGCTGCCTCCCTCAATCTGTGCCCAGAGGAGAGTGAGTACGAGGACCAGGACAAGGCTTCCTGGGGTGGGACGCTTTGGGGGCACGGTGCAGGGAGGCAATGGGAGAAATCTCGCTGTCTGTGGGCAAACAGAAGGCACTCAATTGCGGGGCTGTCATGCCAGCACCTTAGCCACAGCTAAATTCACTCTTAGAATACCTTTCACCTTAAACGAACACCCGGAGTTTGTAACAATGTGTAGGGTTCAAAATCAGTCACTCTTGGGGGCATCGCAGGCAGCAGTGCCAGCCTCCTGCTCATCGGGCGATTGCTGGGAAGGAAATCCCTCTCATTCCAGGGGTGGCTCAAAATGCCAGCTCTCTGCTCTCAGGGCGTCCTCCCCGGGGGCCAGCAGGCACTTGGCCAAAGTGATGGCCCACGCACCCCAGGGACAAGTCTGACTGTGTGACTAATTCCTCCACGGCGCCCTGCTACCGCGGCTTCCTCACACACCCTGCAGGCGCTCCGGCACATGACTCTGCAATGTGACCTCCTCAGGTCCCGCAGCCAAACTCCAGGCGAGAGAAGAAAACAGGACAGAATAACCCAGAGCTCTCAGGGCAGGACGAGAGGGGCAGCTTTTCCTGGGGCTGCCCCCAGCCTTCAGAACTCGGTTCCTGCAGGGGTAGATGCCCTCGGTAATGGCAGGGGAGAATGGACACAGTCAGATCAGTGTCGCAGGCTCAGCCCCAGACGCCTGACCGCATTTCCCAGCCGTGGGGTTCCTGTGGGAGCCCAGGGACTAGAGATGGGCAGGAAGTGACTTTTTTCCTGCCAAAAATTTTGATGAAAACGACCATTTTTCTTCTGAACCGTTCAGGTTTTCACAGAACCCTTCCACTCAACATTTTCCATTTTAAACCCCAAAAGTTGTCATTTTTACAAAACCTGGACATTTGCTATAAAAATGGATTTTTTTCACAAAAATTTTCATTTAATTGAAAAGCCACTTCCTGGCCAAAAAAAGGGCAGCAGAAATTTTTCAACCAACTCTAGAAGTAATGGATAAAATTCTGTTCTACGTAGGTTTTTATCCCACGCCATCGCCATAAGGGTCTGAGCGGGTTCCAATCGTGCATTAAGCAGCGTGACTCACATCTGTCCTGGGTAGTTTGTTCTCCCTTCCTCTCCTGGGGGAAGAAGCGTGTGCAGTGGAGAGTCTTGTTTTGAGAGGGTTAAATATCCCTGTTGCTCTGCATTTCTATTAGAGAAGACACATCAAAGAAATGTGCCTTGCACTTGAAGCAGAAAGTGGCGAGGTTTGTGATCCAGACCATCCTGGGGAAGGGTCTATCTCCTGCACAGACGAGTGTCACTCTTATTGTGGAGACCGCCATGTGCCAAAAATTGGCCCAGAAACTGGAGTGAGTTTCTCTGGCAGACCCCCTGCCTACTCCCCCACCTCACTTGCATCTGTTCTTCATGCTCCATACGAGTGATGCCCACAAGATGGCGCTGGGCCCCCTCCAGGCATGGGGCTGCACCTGGCGTTCTCCTGAGGACAGGTTTGCTCACCCCACGGTGTTACCCCGGGTTCTTTCAACCCAAAGCTCTTGGCAGGCTTACTCTGTGCGAGTGGTGTCAGGAAATAACTCAATGGAGACACCGTGGTCCAAACAGTCTAACACAAGAGCGCTCTCACTTAAAGCTAGACTTTACTGAAGCACTTACATGCATCCGCAGCAGGTTAGTAAAACACCCCAAGACCGAAGTTTGGTACCACAGCAGCCGTCTGATTGGCCCATCTTCCTTGGGGAACCCAAACTGTGTCCAGGAAGAGATCCCACTAGTCCAAACCTCTCCCCCCTTATCTATCCTTGGTAGACAATAGCGCGTCAAGAAAAACACTTGCTAGTTTCAAAAGCTAAGCCCAAGTTCTCCTCAGGTTACTCATTAGCCAGCTGTATTCCTGCAGGGTCTGCATGCGTTGAGGCCCGGACAGACACAGCCCAGGAGGCAAATATAAATAAGCCTCTGGCTTTTCTCCTCAAACACAGACCCCAGCATGTCCAACAGAGACTTCATCCGGGAGGGGTGCAGGGTCAGGCAAAGGTTGAGCAAGAGGTTCCCTTCCCTCCTGGCTTAGTCACTGCACTTGCAGTGGCCTGCCTTATAAGACCTGCTGATTTGGGCTGCTGTTAGTGACAAGTGTGATAACCAATGTTTCACTCTGGGGAGTGGTCCCTGGCCCTTTTACTGCTCCAGCAAAATCACTCCATATGCTGGGACTGGCCTGGCAGCAGTGTGAGGAGGATGGCTGTTTCTCCTGGGCGGCTGGGTGTTTCAGATTCTGGGCCCCGCTGGAAGGAGTCAGGAGGCACTGTGGGAGCTGTGGACAGTTTAAAGTAAGACCAATAAAATGGCCTGAACTATATTTAAACTCCCAGAAGATTCAGCCTGAGATTGGGCAAAGGTCCAGACCAGTTCTAGTTCCATTTACACTGATGAGCCAAGTCCTGTTCCCCTTATTCATCAGTGCCAAAGGGAATGTTGCCGGAGTGAGGAGTGAGCAGGGAAGGCAGGGACCCCGGAGCACTGCCTCCCTTTATGAGCATTGTTACCCAGGTGTCCCGGCTGATGCTCCCACTGCCCTGCTGTGCGAGCTGCTGCGCCAGGCACTGTTTGCCTTTGCACCTTGGTCAGCAGCCGGCCCAGCAAGTCAGGCCTGGCCACGAGGACGACCGTTTGCATTTAGCAATGCAGCATCCAGCCTTTCCCTCCCGCCCACGAGGCTCCCATTCAAGCACTCGCTCTCCCCTGCCTGCATACGTGGCTGGTTCTGCTCGCTCAGTGCCTGGGCACCCTGAGGCTGAAACACAAGCAAGTGGTGCCAGCACCCCCTTTGCTTCTGGGGATCAGCTGCTGTAGGGCTGGAGCTCAGCACGAATTCCACCCAGCACAAGCCCGGGGAACCAGGAGACTTGAGACCCCGGGGAGTCCAGCAAGGAGCAGCTACTGAGCCAGGGCCCCCCGCCTGAGCTGGATTCCAGCTCCTGAGTGTGTTTAGATGCCAGTGATGGGGCCCATGCTGTCCCAGGAGTAACGCAAAAACCTGGCAATGGAAAGGTCTTTTAACTGGCCCACTGCTGGTGTCACTCCAACCTGCAGCAAGGAGTGGGAATAATGCAGTCATCAGCTATTAACTATTAGCTTCACGTCGGACTCAGTTTTGTTCTTTATGTCAGTCAGTGGCTAAGCTCACTTCATTCAGTCATTATTCCCAGCCACGCCCTGAGAGCCTTACTTGGATTTTACTGTGCCCGGGTCCACACTTAAAATTTACATCGACTTAGCTACATTGCTCCTGAGCACCATAGGTCAGCCGACCTAACCCCCAGTGCGGACACCTCTAGTTTGACAGAAGAATTCTTCTGTTCACCTGGTACCACCTCTTGGGGAGAGGGATAAAGCCCTTCGATCGACACGGGAAGCGTCTACACTACCGCCGCTGTACCGCCTGCAGTGCAGATGTGCCCTCAGTCCTGACTCCGGCAAAGCTCCCCTTGGTTTCACTGAGAGTTTTGCCTGAGTGAGGGTGTCAGAATTTGGCCATCTGTCTGGCACCCAGCTCCCCATCTCTCCTGACTGGGGGTGAGTCGCTTTCCTCCTCCGCCACCCTCCTGGCAGGTTTAATTGATTGCACCAGGCACCACAGGGCAGGAGCAGAGACACGACTGAGCCACTTTGCCCCCCGAGGCCCTTGCCGTGCAGTGTTACCCAGGCAGCCTCTCTATTGCATTTGACAGGCCAGGCCCAGGAGCACGTAAACACTCATCGATCACATCGACCCGGCAGCCCGGCCCCCAGCCCACCCAGCAACCCTCCAGCGTGGAGCAGGGGCGTCGGCACGCAGAGGCCAGGACAGCCAGGCGTTGCTTCCAGCTTGCTGGCCATGGACCCTGCACTGCTGCTTGCTGGAGCTGGCTGGGGAACACGGCCAAGGAGCCACAGCACACAAGCTGATGCTCCACCGGGACAGCGGGCGGGGTGGCAAAGGTGGGGGAACAGTGCCATCTAGTGGGTGATGGCAGGAGGATCTGGGGAAGGTCTTTCCCGCAGCAGGATTTCGGCTTACTTAGCCCAGCGCTGTCGCATTCCCCCAGTGTGTGGGCGTCACTGGCAAATAGAGCCACAGCGAACCGTGGCAGCTAGGCCCTGAGCTCCCGGCTATGCTGCACATGGCCCTTCGTTTGCTGAGACACTTCGCTCTGCTGTATTTTCTGTGGGTACTGTCAGCCAGTTGGAATCAGGGGAGGCAGGGGCCCGCTCTGAGCAGCAGACAATAAATCAGACACAGCCAAGGCAGTGAATGGCTGAATGCCCCCCCCCCACACACACACACACAGAGCCCAGCAACACACCAAGGTTAAACCCAGCAGGAGGCGGATTGGGCGGGATGTGCCAGGCATGCTGTCTGCCTGTGAGTCTCCCTCCTCCAGGACCAGAAGCCCATAAAGAAGCTGGGAAGTCAGAGACAGAAAACCAGTCCCCACTCTGCAGGTCTAGTGCAGAACTGTTCCCTCCAGCAGTTTGTCCAGCCTAGTTTTAAAAGCCCCAGTCAATTGGTCCCCTGTCTGGCAAACCAGCCTTTAACTGGGGTCAGAGTAAAGTTGCAATGGGGCAAACACTGCCCTGTTGGCTCTCAAAGGCAGCTGCTCCCATCCCTCTCTGCTCTCGCAGCACGTAACTGGGGCCAGTCAAGGGCACAGAGCTCCCATGAGCTAGGGCCAAATACCCGAACTGCAGATGCCACCAGCATACCCCGAGGCCACACAGTGCCACACAGTGCCATAGTGGGAAGAGAGACAGAACCCTGGCCACATCACGTCAGCTCCCTGAGCACTGTCCCTCTCCTGCAAAAATCTCCTGTAGATCCGCCCGTTGTTTTCCTTTTTCCCTTTGCATCTGGATTGTTTGTCTCTGCCGCGCCCAGTGCATTGCAGTGTGAATGGAAGCTGCCACCAGGCTGGAGCTGTATGCGGAGTTACCACAAGGAGCTCTGGCTGTACAAGGAAATTAGCAGCTGTCAGCCTCGGACAAAAGCAGATTAGCAAAGCCTCTGCTGCTCAGTGTCTCTTTGACTTGGTCTGTGATTTTCATCTTTAAAGGGCCTGGATAAAATTTTCATATTTTGCAAATAGCTCTGGATGTTAAGAAACAAACCCATTGCCTGCCTAGAGAAGCTGAAAATGCTTGGTGATTGGAACAGACAAAGATCTTCCCTTCCGCAGGGAACATAATTATCTCTTTGCAAATCAAAGGCCATTTCAAATCTGTCATGTTTTGTATAGATCACAATAGGAGCTAAAGTAATTGAGGCCTGGAAAAGCAACATCAAAATAAAGCACAAGCAAGACTGCATCTTCCCTCCCACATTAACCAGTGAGTGTCATTTATTATTGCGGGAGCCTCAACTGAGATTGGGGCTCATTGGACGAGGTGTGAGGCACTCTTCCTGTCCCAAAGGGCTTGCAGCCTAAAAAGACAAGACAAACAGGTGAAAGGAAGAATCATTATCGCTGCTTTATAAATGGGGAAACTGAGGCACAGAGACATTAACGGGTCTGGTTTTCAGAGGTGCTGGGAAACCCACAACTCCAGTTGGCGTCAACGGGCATTGCAGGGGCTCAGCATCCCTGAAAATCAAACCTGGGGCCAGATTTTCCAAAGTGCTCAGCCCCCATGTAGATACCAAACTCAGTAGGCTTTGACTTTCCCTGGAGCCCAGCACGTCGGGGCCCAGCTGGGGGCTGAGTGGCACAGGAGGACAAGGTGCGCGGCAATAGGGTCATCAAGCAATACAGCTCCGTTCTAGGAAGTGGACCATCTCTGGGCCACGCCAACACATCGACCACCTGGTGGAGGCAACGGCCTTTCAAGAAGCTTCTCCTGGAGCTGCTCTGAGCCACCTCAGCCTCGGGACCTTTATCCTCCTCTCTGCGGTTTTCCATAGAGAGAGGGGGAGGTCACCCTGTCTGGCAACACACCGAGGAGCCACAAAAAGCATTCCAGCCCCAGGAGGAGGGGCCCAGGCACGCTCTCCTCCGTTCCACGCCTCTTCCCAGGAGCTTTCCGATCTGAGCTGACCCCAGTGATCAGGGTATGTCTGCCACGCCAGAGCTGCCAGCAACTGAGCAAGACTCTGCCGTCCTGGCTGGCACCCTTGCCAAGTAGGGTAATGATACGGGAGTAGACAAGGGGGGCAGACACAGAGGGGTGAGGACAAAAAGGAGGGGGCTGCAAAGTGTCCCTGCCCCCAAGTGCTGGCCGGATACTTGCCAAGGGGGGCTCTGGGGCATCTTCCTTCAAGATCAGATTTTCAGGCATAACCACAAGGGATTGTATCAATTACCATCTTAGCTGAAGGGCTGGAAGCAGGAGCCTCAATAGTTGGAGCTAAAGAGACAGGCTCTGCAGCTGGGGGAAAGAGATAGATAGATTAGATTAGATAGAGGGGGTGGATGGGGATAGATAGATAGATAGATAGATTAGATACTGTTCCCTTCAGCTGGATATAGTAACCTGCTTCGTTTTCTGTCCTCAACTCACGTGCAGCGTTGCTACATTGCATCTCAGTGCAGAGTGAAGTGGCCTCTGTTTCTCTTTACTACCGTCATTTAAAGACCCCTGTGAGCCATCCGGATGAGAGTTGCTGTATAAAAGTACAATTATTATCACCGTCACTGCTGCACAGAACCCGAGTAACCGAGGCGATTTGTGCCTGGAAAGCACACAGCGTAAATACATATCGAGGTCTATTTAGCTCCTACTTCTCTGCAGATGATGAAGAATTACCAGGTGTCTGTCAGGGAGGTACACAGAGGTCACCCTGGCTGTGCCTGATTCTCTTTGGCCTTATAGCTGTCTCGAAATGCAGTGGATTTTTTCTTTAGCAGTTCCGAGCAGAGAATTGTATTTGTATCTCCCTCCCTAATTGAGCCTCTTTCTCTCCCATCCCTGGCGCTGGAGAGTCCCCTCCAGTGAGAGTAGCAAATTGCATTGCTTTGTAACACCACTTGTTTCGCCTGCCCTTTCTGGAGGCCCATTCATATCAATTGTCCTTCTGCTGGGTTTGATTTATGGACTGTGTTTTGCTGCGCTCCTGCCTGATGCCAATGTGTTTGCAGAGAGGAACTGGCTACGGGGTGGGCCCTGTTGTCTGCGATGACAGAGTGCGCACACCCTCTTTTGCTGAAGGGCTGGAACAATATGGTTTGTCTGAATAAATCATGTCGGGTGGCAATTAAGCATGTCTCCCAATACATTAGCGAGCGTGTACTAGGAGATGCACCAGATTTTACACTCAGATCTTCATGTTAAGTGACTGGCAATATTTTAATTTTTTATGGAACTAAAAAAACCGTATTTTGGGGAGTCAGATTCTTGCGGGCAGCTGAGCTGATATGAGCAGGCAAATGTACTTGATACGGCTTAATAGCAACAATCCATCCGAAGGGCTGAGGAGCGTGCCTGAGGAAGGAAGAGACTGAGGAACATTTTGAGGGATTTTCTGTGCAGCTTTTTCCCTGGCTGCTGACCCATGAGTAAGGCCACACTGAATTCACAGTCCATTTTGGTCAATTTCATGGTCATAGGATTTTTTAAATCATACAGTTCATGATTTCAGCTATTTAAATCTGAAATTTCACGGTGTGGTAGTTGTAGGGGTCCTGACCCAAAAAGGAGCTGTGTGGGGGACGCAAGGTTATCGTGGGGGGGGGGAGGGTTTGCGGGACTGCTACCCTTACTTCCACCCTGCTGCAGCTGGCGGTGCTGCCTTAGAGCTGGGCAGCCGGAGAGCGGCCGCTGCTGGCCGGGGGCCCAGCTCTGAAGGCAGAGCCCCCGCCAGCCGCTCCGCAGCAGTGAGGACGGCACGGTCTGGGATCGCCACCCTTCCTTCTGCGCTGCTCCCTGCAGAGCTGGGCCCTCAGTCAGCGGCCGCCGCTC
The DNA here is from genome assembly GCF_015237465.2 of Chelonia mydas. Classification (NCBI taxonomy): domain Eukaryota; kingdom Metazoa; phylum Chordata; order Testudines; family Cheloniidae; genus Chelonia; species Chelonia mydas. Next base: position 2,529,860 of record NC_051259.2, read on the forward strand.
TCCGGCCACCCAGCTCCGAAGGCCGCAGCGCAGAAGGAAGGGTGGCATGGTATGGTATTGCCCCCCTTACGTCTGCGCATGGGCAGGGGGAGGCATTGCCTCCCCAAACAGCCAGGAGTGACCCCACCCCCGGCAGTGATGCTCCCTATGTGCAGCTGCGGCTCTCCTTTGGGGCTGGCGGCTTGCCGCAGGACTGTGCCAGGGGCCGCAGGGGGCCGGGGGGGGTCTCTGGGCTCCAGCAGGACCTGGGGCAGAAGGGGCGGGGCTGGGGGCTAGCCTCCCCCAGCCGGTGGTTCACACACAGCCCATACTTCTGTGCTGCGGCTGGCGGGGCTCCCTGGGCCATCTGAGGGGATACATGCTTCTTCTGCAGCCGGGGTCTCCGCTCAGCAGCTCCCACTCCTCCTCCCTGAGCTCAGCGTTCCCGTGCCATGCGGGGGCACCTCGCAGCTCTGCATGGGGCTGGCAGGCCGACCCTGACAACGCCGGGTCTGTGCCCTGCCCCTCAGCACAGGGCTGTGACAGCTGCCAGGGGACACAGGGCTGTGAGGCACAGCCAAGGCTCCCTCACAACCCCGCCACTCCCAGGAAGAGTCCCGGGGGGCTATGTGCTCCCCTGGCGTGGCTGCGGGCAGAAAGGCTGCAGAGGGTTACGGGTGGAGGGCCAGGCAGAAGAGGTTCTGGCTGTTTGGAGCGAAGGGGAAGCCCAGCCTGGTGTTCAGGAAGGGTCGCCCCTCACAACACAGACATCTCCTGGCTCTCTAAGGATCTGGGCAGGGAAAGGGGCCGCTGCAGGGTGGAGACATGGGGCCTGGGGCCCTGGGGCTGGAGGGGCAGCAAGGAGCAGGCCAGTTACACTCTCTGCAGGCGTGGCAGAAGCTGTGGGGTCTCTGAGGATCCCTGGGGACACTGGGATCAGGAGAGCGGGGCAAGGGGGAGGGGGTGACGGCGCTGCCCCTGCAGGCAGCTCCCCCTTACGCAGCAGCCTGCGCTCTGAGCAGTGCTGGGGGGTGCCCAGCTGCCCTTCGCTCGAAGCTTTCAGGCTCAGTTACCAGACAGCACCCACACATGGTAACTCTGGAAAAGCCCTGAGGAACAGCCACGGCCACTTCCCCTTTTGGGGTTCCCGCTCTCGCTGTGTCACAGGGCGGGGAGCAAGGGCATTGTTGTGTCATTGACCAGGAGCCTGCTGTTCCCACCAGCTTTCACCTTCACTTCTCCAATTCCACTGGGCAGCCCTGCGCACCCCACTCGGCCCTAGGCTGGTGGTGCCCAGCACCTACCACCGGGTGCCAGCCGGCCCCGGCCACCAGGGCTCACCTTCCCGTCTCAGAGCCAGGTCCCCCCTTCCCCTTTGTGCCCAGGCACCCAGCGAGGACACCGGTTGGTGCCAGCCACACACAGGGCTTCTGGTTCCCAAAGGGCCCTTGTCTGCTAGGAGCCAGCCTGATTCCCGGGCCACGACACAGAGCACCGTGCACCATCACGCAGCGCTCACTCCTAGCCCCCGCTAAGCTGGGCCACGCTCCGCCAGCTCCGGGGACATGAGCTCTAGTCCCAGAGCCCTCGCCCTGCTGCACTCTACACTTCAGGGAGGTGAACCATGCCTGACACAGGGTCCCACACTGCCCGATGGGAGGGAGCAGGAGGAGATTCTCAGGAGCAGCCTCTTCCTGCCCCAATCCCGTCCCTGGAGCAGCTAGTAACTGTGCCATTCAGCCCCCATCTGTACCCGCCCCTCGGTAACTGGAGCTGCCAGGGGTATTACTGGGGACATGTGGAAAAGCCTGTGTCAGCTGAACCCCACTCACTGGGGCCTTGGGTTTTCCCCACATCCCTGTTAGCTCCTGTGTCACGGAGTCCCCGGGCGCTGCTCTGGAACTGCTCCCTCCGAAGCCAGGCAGGACTCTGGGGAAGTCTCCTCTCGGGGAGCAGCCTGTCTGCAGGACACACAGCTCACACAGCTTCCCCCTTCCTGGGCCTGACCTCGGAGCATTCAGCATCCTCTGCCCCTCCATGCGCTTCTCACAGCCAGTCCGCCCAGTCGGGGTCCTGGGGAAGCCAGAGGGTCCTGCCACCCAACTCCGCAGTCAGACGGGACTCTCAGCCAGCCAGTAAAACAGAAGGTTTATCAGACGACAGGAACATGGTCTAACACAGAGCTTGTAGGTGCAGAGAACCGGACCCCTCAGCTGGGTCCATTTTGGGGGGCAGTGAGCCAGACAACCACATCTGCCCTTCACTCCTTGTCTCCAGCCAGCCCCAAAACTGCCCCCCCTCTAGCCCCCCCACTCCTCTGGGCTTTCCCCTTTCCCGGGCCAGGAGGTCACCTGATTCCTTTGTTCTCCAACCCTTTAGCTCTCACCTTGCAGGGGGGAAGGGCCAGGCCATCAGTTGCCAGGAAACAGGGTGTCGGCCATTCTCTGTGTCCAGACCCCTGCACACACCTGCCCTCTAGTGCGCTGCAATGATCATACACCCTTACCCCACCCCCTAGATACTTAAGAACTGCATAGGGGAAACTGAGGCACCCCCACACTATTCAGAGGAACCATTAAGAACACTCCCACTTAGATCAAACTGAGCAGGGTCACTTTAGCCGGTGACCTGGGGAAGTTTGAAGCCACCAACGTTCCCATGGATGCCCCAGCATCTCTCCCATTCCTTGGTGGGAGTTACACCAGGCCCTTCCAGTTTCACGCCCTCCCTTAGATCGGGCGTGGTCGATAGCACTCTCAGGCCGCATGTAGGAAGGTTTATGCAGCCCGTGCCCTTTGGCTACCCCCAAAACCCCAGGGGGTCAAACTGGGATCGGGTCTTCTCCCAGGGCTCCAGTCTGGAGGGCTGCAATTCGGGCTCTCTTGGTTAAGTGCCCCCATCTTGACCTGGGCCACATACTGTTCACTTACAGAATCAGCATGGAGACATCCCTTTCTCAACAACCTTGTCTCCCCAACAAGCTGGCCAAACACAGCCACTTGGTTACAGGACTGTTCAACTTTCTTAACAGCTTTCACTCCATCTGAGACCTTCTCAAAGCTATCCACACTGGATCCTTCAACAGGACAGTCAGTGGATCCATTCACAACAGAAAATTTCTGGCTGTTAGGAACTGAAACTTTCTTGATTAAATCACTTTCACATCCTTCAGTTGCAGTAAACTGCTTGCAAAGACTCCATGAGGATTCCTTTCCCTAGGGCTTTTCAAATATGCAACAATTCACCCTTCACAGAAATTCTGCCCTTACCCTCTTTACCTAGGGTTTGCTCTAGAGGAACACTTTCCTGAGCAACAGCAGACTCTTTCTGGGTCTCCCTTACATCCAGAATTACCTCTGGCCCATCCAGCGGATTCCTATACAATCCCCTTTCAGGCAAACTCACAGACTTCCTAGATAAAAGGTTAGAAGTATTCTCCTTCCCTTTGCCACACACAAGTTCAGGAATCTTTTCCTTCTTGCTACAGGTTTCCACACCCTCAGTAGGTAACACGATCACATCACCTTCATGCTCTCCTTGTGCCCTGGCTAGGATCTCACCCTGATCACTCAGAGTTGTTACACCCTTTCCCAGCCACACACTAGCAACAGGCAAAAATACAAGCACCAGATTTGTCTGGTCTCTGGGATTTTACATAGACACTAACTGGATGCAACCTAGTTACAGGGCCATTCTCCCGAGCAGACCCAAACTTAGGACCCTTCCCTTCCTGGGCTTTAGCTGAATCCAGAACCAATTCTGAGACAACTGCACGACCCTCAACCATCACAGGCTGAAAGGCCCCTTCTGTCTGCTCCACAGACAAAGAAGAGCCGGACACACTTTCTCCTTTCCAGACACACAGCTTGGGATCTCTTTCCCCTTGTCCCAGCACACAAGGCTGGTCACAGACGACTGCTTGGAGACCAGGGTAGCTCCCTCCATAGGCAAGTCAATACCCCTGACAGACACAGGCACGTTTCCTTCACTGTCACAATTCTCCACCCGGCTAACAGGTAACGTCCAGGGACACTCATCTTCCACTCTCCTCCCCTTCCCACCCTGCTGACTAGACAAAGCCATCAGCTCACAAGGCTGCCTAGGCTCATCCAGACTTTCCTTACCAAGCACCTTGCCACTCCCAACAGATCCCCTGCCCTGCCTGTGTCTCCCCCCTCAGCTGGGGTCTCAGCTCCCACTGTGCTCAGCGCTGCCCTTGCTGTCCCAGTGGGGGTAGGCAGCGAGCTCGCTGCTTTCCTCACTGCATCAGAGCCAGCGTGAGCGCCCTCTCCACCGATTGGTTCCCTGGATTCAAATTCAAACCCTTGTCAGTTACAGGAGCAGGGTCTGGATCCTGTCCCAAAGAGACACAGTCACCCCACAACAGGGTCTCACAGCTGGTATCCTGGAGCACCCCAACGGCCAGCCAGCCCCACCCCTCCTGGGTCTGCACAGGGATCTGGGCCATAGGCAGGGCGGGGGCTTCATCCCTGGGACCCTCACCCAGCTCACACAGCCCCTCCGCATCTGAGGCTGCACCACCCAGGGCCTGACAACAGTTTTCTCTGTCCCAGGATCTCGCCACCCCAGGAATGTCTCCCCATTGACCATCACCTTCCGCTCCCACTGGAGGTCCGAGGGGCCTGGCCCCAGGGAACTCCACACAGACATATAGGTTGGGGTCAGGAGTGGGAGCCTGTCCACTTCCCCACCCATCTGGCTGACGGGGTCTACGGCCTTGGGACCCAGCAAGGGAGCTAGACACCGGGGCTTTTCCGCAGGATCCCCCTTGTTCAAATCGCCAGCCTGTTCAAAGGCAGTGAGGTGGGCATCCACATCCCCCCCCTCCTTAACCAAGGGCAGCAATTTAGTCTCGAGGTTCCCTGCGGAACTGGCCCCCCGGGGTCTATCCCCACTCACCCCGGGGAGGTCCCCTATGCCTCTCCGCTCCCCCACCGCCAGCTCATGCTGCTGCTGCTTCTGCAGCTCTTTCTCGGGCTCTCGCTGTCTCTCACAGTCCTCTCGCTCCTTCGGACTCAGCTCCAATCCCGTCCATCTCCGATCCTCGGATGGGGAACCCGATCGTGAAGACCCCCGTCTGGTCGAGGATAGGAGTCTTGGCGATGCCTGGCTACCACTCCAGCTGCTCCCAGGTCCTGCTA